>NC_068930.1:2502351-3122154 GCF_023091745.1 Budorcas taxicolor | reverse complement strand
AGGGAAATTATCACCACGTCTGAGACTACTTTTGCAGCTCAAGAGGAAAGCGGGCTTCCTTCTCTCCACGCAAGACGAAACATGACTCCCCTGTTGAAACTCCATAGGAGCCCCGAGATCCATGTCTGCACTTTGAGGAATCCTGAGGTTCCAGCATCTAGTCTAGATGAAGATTTAGGCCCCTGCACCGACTGAAGAGGTATCCCTAGAGGCCCATCGCAAATCTCATGGAGACTTGACTTTCCTGAGGCAACTTGAGCGGGTCCCTGATGTCCCAATCTTAACTTGAGAGGAACCCCAAGTTTTCTGCTGCAACTCGAGAAAAACCAGGATATTCTCCCCTCAAAGCGAGATGAGTCCCGTTTCTGCTGAATCGTCTCCAGAGAAATCCCATCTTCGCTCTCGAGCCTCGAACGTGTCCTTGATACCTTTAATGCAACGTAAGAAATTCCCCAATATTCCCATCCCCTCTCGAGAGGAACACTGAAGGACCCGCCACAACTAAAGAAGAGCCCCGTTTTCCCTCCTCATCTCGAGTTCAGTGTACCTTTCCCTGCTTTGTCGTGAAAGGAATCCTGGCGTTCCCCTTGCACCTCAATAGGAGTCAGTCTCTACTTGAACCTCGAGAGGATTTCCAGGGGTCGTGCCACAATTCCAAAAGACCCTGATGTCACAGTCAAAGCCAGATACACCTGATTGCCCTGCACTGAGTGTACTGTCACCACAATTATCGTCTCAAAACATGATGGGAGTGGTGACAGCCACGTGGCACCTCAAGAGAAAGTCACAGATCCCTATGTCAACTCGATAGAAGCCTGACAATATTTTAACAGCTCAAGAGGCAAGTGAACTTCCATGTCTTCGCAAGAGACGAGGCATGAGTCCCGTATTGAAACTCCATAGGAACCCCACGATCCATGTTAGCACTGGAGAGGAATCCTGAGGTTCCGGCCTCAAATACAGATGCGGACCTAGGCCCCTGCACCGCCTGGAGAGGAATCCCGCGAGGCCCTTCGCAAGTCGCATGGAGACTTGACTTTCCTGAAGCAACACGAGCGGGTCCCTGAAGTCCTCATCATAACTCGATAGGAAACACAAGTATGCTGCCACAATTCGAGAAAAACCAGGAGATTCACCGCTCAATGAGAGATGAGGCCTTTTTCCTCTGCGGTGTCTTGAAAGAAATCCCACCTTCCCTCTTGAGCCTCGAAAGGTTCCTTGACACCCTTGATGCAACTCAAGAAATTCCCCTATATAAACACCCCCACTCGAAAGGAACACTGAGAGTGCCACCACAATTCAAGAAGAGCCCCGTTTTTCCCTCCTCATTTCAAGATGAGAGTCCATTTCCCTGATTCATAGAGAAAGGAATCCTGGCATTCTTATCACATCTCAAGTGGAGGTGATCTAAAATTTAACCTTGAAAGGAACTCCAGGGGTCGAGCCACAATTCAAAAAAGACCCTGTTGTCCCAATCCACTCCAGAAAAACTTATTCCCCTGCACTGACTCGACTGTCACCCCGAGTATCCACTCACAACACGATGGCAAGTGTGACATCCCAGTGCCACCTCGAGAGAAAGCAACAGATTCCTATGTCAACTCTACAGGAAGCTTGACACTACTTTTATAACTTGAGAGGAAAGCGGACTTGCGTGTCTCCACTAGAGACGAAGACTGACATCACTGCTGATACTCCATAGTAACCCCAAGATCCATGTCAGCACTGGAGAGGAATCCTGAGGTTCTGGCCTCAACTCCAGTTGAGGACCTTGGCCCCAGCACTGACTGGAGAGGAATCCAGAGAGGCTTCTCGCAACTCGCATGCAGACTGGACTTTTCTGAGAAAACACGAGCGGGTCCCTGAGGTCTCCATCGTAACTCGAGAGGAACCCCAGTTTCCTGTCGAAACTCAAGAAACACCGTGAGATTTTCCCCTCAATGGGAGATGAGGCCCTTTTCCGCTGCAGCGTCGCAAGGGAAATCCCACCTTCCCTCTTGAGCCTCTAAAGGTCCTTGAGACCCTTGAGGCAACTCCAGAAGTTTCCCAACATTCCCGTCTCCACTCGGGAAGAACCCTGACTGTCCTGGTACAACTCGAGAAGAGCCCAGTTTTTCCCTCCTCATCTCGAGATGAGGGTCCATTTGCGTGCTTCTTCGTGAAAAAAATTCTGGCGTTGATGTAGGGATCTGTGTCTTTCCCTCAAGGTGCCACAGGGCTGTCACACATGCCATCGTGTTTTGAGTTGATGCTCAGGATGACAGTCGAGTCAGTGCAGGGGAACCAGGTATATCTGGAGTGGATTGGGACATCAGGGTCTTTTGGAATGGTGGCACAACCCCTGGAGTTCCTCTCCAGTTTCACGTTGAGACCACCTCCTCTTGAGGTGCAATGGGAACGCAGGGATTCCTTTCCTGACGAAGCAGGGAATTGGACCCTCATTTCAAGATGAGGAGGGAAAAACAGGGCTCTCCTTGAGTTGTGGCGGGACATTCGGGTTTCCTTTCCAGTGGAAATGGTTGTGTCATGAAACTTCTTGATTTGCATCAAGGGTGTTAAGGACCCTTTGGAAGCTCAAGAAGGAAGATGTGCTTTCTCTCGGGACCCAGCAGGGGAAAAGGGCCTCACCTCGCAAAGAGAGAAGAATCTTCCAGTTTTTCTCGACTTGTGGCAGGAAATACGGGTCTCCTCTCGAGTTACGGCAGGGATCTTAGGGACCTGCTTGTGTTTCCGCAGGGAAGTCAGGTCTTCATGCCAGTTGCGAGGGGCCCCTAGGTATTGCTCTCCAGTTGGTGCTGAGGCCTAGGGATTCACCTGGAGTTGAGGCCAGAAACTCAGGGCGCCGCTCCAGTGCTGACATGGATCTCGGGGATCCTATGGAGTTTCCACATCAGAGTCAGGCCTCGTCTCGTGTGGAGACATGCATGTCCGCTTTCCTCTCAAGCTGTCAAAGTAGTGTCAGACTTCCTGTCGAGTTGACATAGGGATCTGTGTCTTTCTCTCAAGGTGCCACAGGGCTGTCACACCTCCCATCTTGTTTGGAGTCGATACTCGGGGTGACAGTTGAATCAGTGCAGGGGAATCAGGTGCATCTGGAGTGGATTTGGACGTTGGAGTCTTTCAGAATTATGGCACGACCCGTGGAGTTCCTCTTGAGTTTCAAGTTGAGACCGCCTCCTCTTGAGCTCCGACGGGTACGCCGGAATTCCTTTCCCGATGAAGTAGGGAAATGGACCCTCATCTCGAGATGAGGAGGGAAAAATAAGGCCTTTCTTGAGTTGTGGCAGGACCCATGTTGTTCCTCTTGAGTGGAGACGGGTATGTGAGGGAACTTTGAGTTGCATCAATGTATCAGGGACCCTTTCGAGGCTCAAACGTGAAGGTGGGTTTTCTCGAGAGGCCACAGAGGAGAAGGGCCTCATCTCATGTTGAGGGGAGAAACTCCTGGTTTTCCTCAAGTTGCGGCAGGAAACGTGGGGTTCCTCTCGAGTTACGACAGGTACCTCAGGGACCCGCTCGTGTTGCCTCAGAAAGGTCAAGTCTCCATGCCAGTTCAGAGGGGCCTCTCGGGATTCCTCTCCATTTGGTGGTAGGGCCGAGGTCCTCATCTGGAGTTTATACCACAACCTCAGGTTTCCTCTTCAGTGCTGATATGGATCTTGGGGTTCCTATAGAGTTTCAACAGGGGAGTCAGACCTCATCTCCTATGGAGACATGCAATTCCGCTCTCCTCTCAAGCTGGAAAATTAGTGTCAGGCTTTCTGACCAGTTGTCATTGGGATCTGCATCTTTCTCTCGAGGTGCCACAGGGCTATCACGTGTGCCGTCATGTTTTGAGTTGATACTCGGGGTGACAGTCGAGTCAGTGAGGGGGGAATCCGGTTCATCTCGAGTTGATTTGGACATTGGGATCTTTTTGAATTGTGGCATGATGCCGGGAGCCTGTATGTGAGATTCCACTCATGACATGGTCATGCTGAAGATCCTGAACAGTGCAAGTCTGATCAGGTCTCAAGAGGTCCTCTGCCTGAGCATCTGCCCCCAAACCAGAATCTGTCTGTTTTATTATTTCATGTCTCTCACCTACACTTCTGATATTAATGGGGGGCTCTCCCCGACCACCTTTCCCTAAATAAAATTAACTCAGAGGTCTATTTAATAAGTCTCCTGGGCCTAATTGAAGTGTTTCTATTCAGACCCATCTAGCAGCTTTCTAACTTGCCTGACAGGTTTAACCAATCTTTTATTAATACATACGATTGTTTAGAGCTGCCCAACCGTGAAACGCACAGGATACTTAAAAATTCTAGGTATGTAGAGCGTTTTGAGGAGTTAAAAAATCATTAAAAAAGAGCTGGTTAAGGGTTTCATTGTTGAGCCAGTACTTGCTGCCAAGTTTTCATATCCTTTATTTGTTGTGTACACAGGATTGCATTAAATAATATAGTTGGTATATAGAAAAAACAAGCAGCAACATTAGATCTTTGAGATAAGTACTTTCTTTGTTGTAACCCACTGCACCTTTGTTCTATAAGGATGTAACTTTATTTAGTACTTTGAGGGTGACACAGATTAAATAAAAACACTTCAAGGGAAAACGAGTTTTTTTGGTTGATTAACATTTATCCAGGAAAAATGCCATAAAATGTTAACATGCCTCCTGGCCAGAAGATAATGTAAATCAACTGAGACCTTTTGTATTCGGAAAGGCATGCAGAAAGAAAGCCTGATATCAATAAGGGTCAGGACTGCTGACCTTTCATGACTCTGCATCTTCCGTCATGTAAAACTTCGGGTATATAAGAAACTTTTGAAATTAATGTTATGGGGTTTTTGCACAAGCTTGACCTCCCACATGTCAATTCTTTCTCTCTTTTTCCCCTTTCACTCCCTCTCGTTTTCAGGCTGATCCCTTGGAAGACAGAGGCTCTATGTGTTCACTTTTCTGCCCGGGCTTCTAACACCCACGAAAGAGGGAGCCCAAGGCGGGACAACCTCCACTATTCAAGTGGGCGCCTGTGGCCTACGAGAACAGAGCAAGTCTCTTGTCTTGAGACTTTATTAGCTATTTGTGTAAACCAAGGAATATCAGCCTCTTTCTCTCTCTTACCTCTCTCTATAACTCTAAGTCTATAAATCTATATCTATATACCTCTCTGGCCTAGCCGTCCATGCTTTGGATATCCCGTAACCAACCGGGGCTGGGCCCCGGTAGCAAGACTTCTGAGTTCCTCTCGAGTTTCAAGTTGAGACCTGTTCCTCTTGAGGTGCGATGGGAATACCGGTATATCTTTCCAAACGAATCAGGGAAACGGACACTCATCTCAAGATGAGGAGGGGAAAACGGGGCTATTCTTGAGTTGGGGGGGGACCCTCGGTGTTCCTCTCGAGTGAAGACCAGTATGTTGGGGAACTTCTTAAGTTGCAACAAGGGTGTCAAGAACCCTTTCGAGGCTCAAGAGGGAAAGCGGGATTTCTCTCGAGACGCCACAGTGGAAAAGGGCCTCATCTCGCGTTAAGGGGAGAATATCTTGTATTTTCTTGAGTTGCGGCAGAAAATTTGGGGTTCCTCTTGAGTTACGAGGGGGACCTCAGGGACCCGCTCGTGTTGCCTCAGGAGAATCCAATCTCTATGAGGTTTGAGAGGGGTCTCTCTGGATTCCTCTTCAGTCGGTGCCGGGTCCTAGGTCCTCATCTGGAGTTGCTGCCGGAACCTCAGTGTTCCCCTCCAGTGCTGATCTGGATCTCAGGGTTCCTATGGAATTTCAACAGGGGAGTCAGGCCTCATCTCCTGTGGAGACACGCTAGTCCACTTTCCTCTAGAGCTGTAAAAATAATGTCAGGCTTCCTGTCGAGTTGACGTAGGGATCTGTGGCTTTCTCTTGAGGTGCCACAGGGCTGTCACACATTCCATCGTGTTTTGAGTCGGTGCTCTGGGTGACACTCAAGTCAGTGCATGAGAATCAGGTGTATCTGGAGTGGATTGGGAATCAGGGTCTTTTTGAGTTGTTCCTCGATCCCTGGAGTTCCTCTCAAGTTTCAACATAAGATTGTGTTCCTTTGAGGTGTGACAGGAATGCTTGGATTCCTTTCCCGACCAAGGAGGGAAATGGACCCTTACCGGGATCCTGCCCCAGTTGCATCCAGAGTATCTGAAGCTTGAACCGTGAGGAGAGAGAGTTATATAGATATATAGTGAGGTAAGGAAGTAATTTGCAATTAAAAGAATAGAGGAGAGAACAGAGGCTGATATACCGTGGTTTTCACAGAAAGCCAATAAAATCCCAAGCCAAGGGGCTTACACCGTTTATGTAGGCCACTGGCGCCCGTTTTAATAGTAGAGGGTGCCTCACCTTGGCTCCTTCTCACGTAGGTCTTAGAAGCCCGGGCAGAGAAGTGAACGCGGAGGACCCCTGCACCCAAAGGGATAAGCCTGAAAAAGAAGTAAACAGAGAAGGAAAGTTCAACACGTGGAGGCCAAGCTTGTGCAAGACCCATAGCTTTATTCTCAAAAGGAGCTTTATTTTCAAAATCATACCCTATGATTTACATAATGGAAGATGCAGAGTCATCAGGGGCAGCAGTCCTGACCTTTATCGATACCAGGCTTTCTTTCTGCATAGTTTTCCGTATGCAAAAGGTCTCAGGTAATTTACATTATCTTCTGGCTAACAGGCCTGTTAATATTTTATATCTCTTTTCCTTGATGAATATTAATCTACCAGAAAACACATTTTCCCTTAAAGTGATTTTTTTTTAAATCTGCATCACCCTAAAAGTAGTAATAAAGTTAAGTTGCATTCCTATAGAACAAAGGTGCAGTGGGTTACAACAAAGTACTTAACTCAAGGATCAAATGTTGCTGATGCCAGGGCTACTACCTGTTTTTTCTATATACCAACTATATCAACAAATAAAACATATGAAAACTTGGAAGCAAGTATTGGCTCAACAATGAAACCCTTAACCAGTTCTATTTAATGATTTTTAACTCCTCAAAAGGCTCTATATTTCTAGAATGTTTTAGATTTATGTGCCTCTCACGGTTGGGAGAAAAAGTCCAGATAAACCTGTCAGGCAAGTTAGAAAGCTATCAGAGGTGTTTGAATTGAAACACTCCAAGTACATGCCCAGGAGACTTATAAACTAGAGCTCTAAGTTATTTTTTTTTTTTACAGAGAAAGTTGGTCAGGGACAGCCCCTCGTTGGTAACAGAGGAGTTGGTGAAAAATACCAGGACAGGCAGATTTAGGTTTTGGGGTAGATGCTCGAGCAGGTCCAGAGGATCCCTCAAGTTCTGAGTTGTCTTTGCTATAGGATCTCCCGTGCTGGCTCCCGGCAGACCCTTATGTCGAGATGAGGAGGGAAAAACGGGGCTCTTCTTGAGTTGTGGCGGGAAACTGGGTATCCCACTCTAGTTGAGACAGGTATGTTGGGGAACTTTTTGAGTTGCCTCAAGGGTGTCAAGGGATGTTTCGAGGCTCAAGAGGGAAGGTGGGATTTCTCTCAAAATGCCACAACAGAAAAGGGCCTCATTTTGCGTTGAGGGGAGAATCTCTTGGTTTTCCTTGAGTTGCGGCAGGAAACTTGTGGTTCCTCTCGAATTATGACTGGAACCTGAGGGACCTGCTCATGTGCCCTCAGGAAAGTCCAGTCTCCATGCGAGTTGCCAGGGGCCTCTCGGGATTCCTCTCCAGTTGGTGCCGGGTCCTAGGTCCTCATCTGGATTTGTGGCAGGGACCTCTGGATTCCTCTCTAGTGCTGACATGAATCTCGGGGTTCCTCTGGAGTTTCCACAGGGGAGTCAGGCCTCGTCTCATGTGGAGACATGCAAGCCTGTTTTCCTCTAGAGCTGTAAAAATAGTTTCAGGCTTCCTGTCGAGTTGACATAGGGATCTGTGGCTTTTTCCTGAGGTGCCAAGGGCTGTCACACATGCCATCGTGTTTTGAGTCGATACTGGGGTGACAGTCGTGTCAGTGCAGGGGAATCAGGTGTATCCGGAGTTGATTGGGACATCGGGGTCTTTTTGAATTGTGCCACGATCCCCATAGTTCCTCTCTAGTTTCAAGATGTGACCGCGTTCTCTTGAGGTGTGATGGGAACGCCGGGATTACTTTTCTGACTAAGCAGGGAAATGCACCCTCATTTCGAGATGAGGAGGGAAAAAAGGGCATCTACTTGAGTTGTGGTGGGACACACGGTGTTCCTCTCGAGTGGAGACAGGTACGACGGGGAACTTCTTGAGTTGCATCAAGGGTTTCAAGGACCCATTCGAGGCTCAAGAGTGAATGTGGGATTTCTTGAGAGGCTGCAGAAGAGAAAGGCCTCATGTCATGTTTAGGGTAGAAACTCCTGGTTTTCCTCGTGGTGTGGCAGGAACCTTGGGGTTCCTCTCAAATTACAATGGGAACCTCAGGGACCTGCTCATGTGGCCTCAAGAAAGTCAAGTCTCCATACGAGTTGTGAGGGGCTCTCGGGATTCCTCTCCAGTCGATGCCTGGGCCTAGGTCCTCATCTGGAGTTTAGGCCGAAACCTCAGGATTCCTCTGCTGTGGTGACATGGATGTAGAGGTTCCTATAGAGTTTCAACAGGGGAGTTAGGCCTCATCTCGTATGGAGATATGCAAGTCCACTTTCCTCTCGTGCTCTAAAAGTAGTGTCAGGCTTACTGTGGAGTTGACATAGGGATCTGTGGCTTTCTCTCCAGGTGACCAGGACTGTCACTCCTGCCATCATGTTTTGAATCGATTCTAAGGGTGACAGTTGCACCAATGCAGGGGAATCAGTTACATCTGGAGTGGATTGGGCTTTCAGGGACTTTTTGAATTGTGGCACGACCCCTGGTGTTCCTCTCGTGTTTCATGTTGAGACTGCCTTCTCTTGAGTTGCGACTGGAACTCTGGATTTCTTTCCTGACCAAGCAGGGAAATGGACCCTTATCAGGGTCCAGCCACGGTTGGATCCAGGGTATCCGAAGCATGGAGGGTGAGGCCAGAGAGATATATAGATATATAGAGAGATAAGGAAAGAATTTGCTGTTAAGAGAATATAGGAGAGAACAGAGACTGATATTCTTTGTTTACACAGAAAGCGAATAAAGTCCCAAGACAAGGGACTTATACCATTTACGTAGGCCACTGGCACCCGCTTGAGTAGCGGAGGGTGCCCCATCTTGGGGTCCTTCCCACGTGGGTCTTAGAAGCCCGGGCAGAGAAGTGAAAACAAAGGACCCCTGCATCCCAAGGGATCCGCCTGAAAAAGAAGTAAACAAAGAAAGAAATTTCAACACGGGGAGGCCAAGCTTGTGCAAGACCTGTAGCTTTATTTTCAAAAGGAGCTTATATACCCTAAGTTTTATATAATGGAAGATGCAGAGTCATGCAGGGGCAGCAGTTCTGACACTTATCGATACCAGGCTTTCTTTCTGTATACTTTTCTGTATTCAAAAGATCTCAGGTGATTTTCATTATCTTCTGGCCAAGAGGCCTGTTAACATTTTATGGCTCTTTTCCTTGATGAATGTTAATCAACCAAAAAACTCATTTTCCCTTGAAGTGTTTTTTTTCTTTAATCAGCGTCACCCTCAAAATACTAAATAAAGTGAAGTTACATTCCTATAGGACAAAGGTGCAATGTGTTACAACAAAGTACTTAACTCAAAGATCTAATGTTGCTGATGCCAGGGCTACTACCTGTTTTTTCTATATACCAACTATATCAACACATAAAAGATATGAAAACTTGGCAGCAAGTATTGCTTCAATAATGAAACCCTTTACAAGTTCTATTCTAATGATTTTTAACTCCTCAAAAGGCTCTACATTCCTAGAATGTTTTAGATTTCTGTGCCTCTCGCCGTTGGGAGGCTGTAAACAATCACATGCTTAGTTGAAAAAGTCCGGATAAACCTGTCAGGC
Source organism: Budorcas taxicolor (assembly GCF_023091745.1). NCBI lineage: Eukaryota > Metazoa > Chordata > Mammalia > Artiodactyla > Bovidae > Budorcas > Budorcas taxicolor. Next base: position 3,112,236 of record NC_068930.1, on the reverse strand, counting down.
AAGTTAGAAAGCTATCAGAGGTGTTTGAATTGAAACATTCCAATTACATGCCCAGGAGACTTATAAACTAGAGCTCTAAGATAATTTTCTTTAGAGAAAGGTGGTCGGGGACAGCCCCATCTTGGTAACATAGGAGTTGGTGAAAAATAGCAGGACAGGCAGATTTTGGTTTGGGGGTAGATGCTCGAGAAGGTCCAGAGGATCCCACAAGTACTGAATCAACTTTACCTGTAAGGACTCGTCCTCATGACCTTTGTCATGGGTAGGATCTCCGTGCTGGCTTAAGGCAGAAACTTATGTCAAGATGAAGAGGGAAAAACGGGGCTCTTCTTGCGTTGTGGCAGGACACTTGGGGTTCCTCTCGAGTGGAGACGGGAATGAAGGGAAACTGCTTGAGTTGCATCAAGGGTGTCAAAGACACTTTCAAGGCTCAAGAGGGAAGGTGGAATGTCCCTTGAGACGCTGCAGCAGAAAAGGGCCTCATTTCGCGTGGAGGGTAGAATCTCCTGATTTTTCTTGAGTTACAGCCGGAAACTTGGTGTTCCTCTGGAGTGACGACGGAGATGTCAGGTTCCCAATCGTGTTTCCTCAGGAAAGTCAAGTCTCCATGCGAGTTGCAAAAGGCCTCTCGGGATTCCTCTCCAGTCAGTGCAGGGGCCTATGGCCTCTTTAAGTGTTGAGGCCAGAACTTAAGATTCCTCTCCAGTGCTGACATGGATCTCAGGTTCCTATGGAGTTGCAAAGGGGAGTCAGGCTTCGTCTTGTGTGTAGACATGGAAGTCTGCTTTCTTCTCGAGCTATAAAGGTAGTGTCAGGTTCCAGCCGGGGTGACATAGGGATCTGTGGCTTTCTCTCGAGGTGCCACCCGGCTGTCACACATGTCAACGTGTGTTGAGTTGATTTTCGCGGTGACCGTTGAGTCAGTGCAGGGGAATCAGTTGTATCTGGAGTGGATCGGAACATCAGGGTCTTTTTCTGTTTGTTTGTTTTTGTTTTTAATTTTTATTTTTACTATATTTTACTTTACAATACTGTATTGATTTTGCCATACATTGACGTGAATTCGCCACGGGTGTACATGGATTCCCAATCCTGAACCCCCTCCCACCTCGCACCCCATATTATCTCTCTGAATCATCCCCATGCACCAGCCCCAATAATCCCGTATCCTATATCAAACATAGACTGGCGATTCGTTTCTTACATGATAGTATACATATTTCAATGCCATTCTCCCAAATCATCCCACCCTCTCCCTCTCCCTCAGAGTCCAAAAGTCCATTTTATACAACTGTGTTTCTTTAGCTGTCTCGCATACAGGGTTATCCTTACCATCTTTCTAAATTCCATATATATGTGTAAGTATACTGTATTGGTGTTTTTCTTTCTGGCTTACTTCACTCTGTATAATCGGCTCCACTTTCATCCATCTCATTAGAACTGATTCCAATGTATTCTTTTTAATGGCTAATATTCCATTGTGTATATGTACCACAGCTTTCTTATCCATTCATCTGCTGATGGACATCTAGGTTGTTTTCTTGTCCTGGCTATTAAAAACAGTGCTGCAATGGATATTGGGATATATGTGTCTCTTTCAATTCTGGTTTCCTTGGTGTGTATGCCCAGCAGTGGGACTGCTGGGTCATAAGGCAGTTATATTTGCAATTTTTTAAGGAATCTCCACACTGTTCTCCATAGTGGCTGCACTAGTTTGCATTCCCACCAACAGTGTAAGAGGGTTCCCTTTTCTCCACACCGTCTCCAGCATTTATTGCTTGTAGACTTTTGGATTGCAGCCATTCTGACTGGTGTGAAATGGTACCTCATTTTGGTTTTTATTTGCATTTATCTGATAATGAATGATGTTGAGCATCTTTTCATGTGTTTGTTAACCATCCGTATGTCTTCTTTGGAGAAATGTCCATTTAGTTCTTTGGCCCATTTTTTGATTGGGACATTTATTTTTCTGGAATTGAGCTGCATAAGTTACTTGTATATTTTGAGATTAGTTGTTTGTCAGTTGCTTCATTTGCTATTATTTTCTCCCATTCAGAAGGCTGTCTTTTCACCTTGTTTATAGTTTCCTTTGTTGTGCAGAATCTTTTAATTTTAATTAGATCCCATTTGTTTATTTTTACTTTTATTTCCAGTATTCTGAGAGGTGGATCATAGAGGATCCTGCTGTGATTTATGTCGGAGAGTGTTTTACCTATGTTCTCCTCTAGGAATTGTATAGTTTCTGCCCTTACGTTTAGATCTTTAATCCATTTTGAGTTTATTTTTGTGTGTGGTGTTAGAAAGTGATCTAGTTTTATTCTTTTACAGTGGTTGACCAGTTTTCCCAGCACCACTTGTTAAAGAGATTTTCTTTACTCCATTGTATATTCTTGCCTCCTCTGTCGAAGATAAGGTGTCCATATGTGTCTGGATTTATATCTGGGCTTTCTATTTTGTTCCATTGATCTATATTTCTGTCTTTGTGCTAGTACCATACTGTCTTTATGACTGTGGCTTTGTAGTAGAACCTGAAGTCAGGCAGGTTGATTCCTCCAGTTCCATTCTTCTTTCTCAAGATTGCTGTGGCTATTCGAGATTTTCTTTATTTCCACACAAATCTTGAAATTATTTGTTCTAGTTCTGTGAAAAATACCTCTGGTAGCTTCATAGGGCTTACATTGAATCTGTAGATTTCTTTGGGTAGCATACTCATTTTCACTATGTTAATTCTTCCGATCCATGAACATGGTATATTTCTCCATCTATTAGTGTCCTCTTTGATTTCTTTCATCAGTGTTTTATAGTTTTCCATATATAGGTGTTTAGTTTCTTTAGGTAGCTATATTCCTAAGTATTTTATTCTTTTCGTTGCAATGGAAAATGGAATTGTTTCCTTAATTTCTTTTTCTACTATCTCATTATTGGTGTATAGGAATGCAAGGGATTTCTGTGTGTTGATTTTATATTCTGCAACTTTACTATATTCATTGATTAGCTCTAGTAATTTTCTGGTGGAGTCTTTAGGGTTTTCTATGTAGAGGATCATGTCATCTGCAAACAGTGAGAGTTTTACTTCTTCTTTTCCAATTTGGATTCCTTTTATTTCTTTTTCTGCTCTGATTGCTGTGGCCAAAACTTCCAGAACTATGTTAAATAGTAGCGGTGAAAGTGGGCACCCTTGTCTTGTTCCTGACTTTAGGGGAAATGCTTTCAATTTTTCACCATTGAGGATGTTTGCTGTGGGTTTGTCATATATAGCTTTTATAATGTTGAGGTATGTTCTCTCTATTCCTGCTTTCTTGACAGTTTGTATCATAAATGGATGTTGAATTTTGTCAAAGGCCTTCTCTGCATCTATTGAGATAATCATATGGCTTTTATTTTTCAATTTGTTAATGTGGTGAATTACACTGATTGATTTGTGGATATTAAAGAATCCTTGCATCCCTGGGATAAAGCCCACTGGGTCATGGTGTATAATCTTTTTAATGTGTTGTTGGATTCTGACTGCTAGAATTTTGTTGAGGATTTTTACATCTATGTTCATCAGTGATATTGGCCGGTAGTTTTCTTTTTTGTGGCATCTTTGTCAGGTTTTGGTATTAGGGTGATGGTGGTCTCATAGGATAAGTTTGGGAGTTTACCTTCCTCTGCAATTTTCTGGAAGAGTTTCAGTAGGATAGGTATTAGCTCTTCTCTAAATGTTTGGTAGAATTCAGCTGTGAAGCCGACTGGACCTGGGCTTTGGTTTGATAGAAGATTTCTGATTACAGTTTCCATTTCCGTGCTTGTGATGGGTCTGTTAAGATTTTCTATTTCTTCCTGGTTCAGTTTTGGAAAGTTGTACTTTACTAGGAATTTGTCAATTTCTTCCACGTTGTCCATTTTATTGGCGTATAATTGCTGATAGTAGTCTCTTATGATCCTTTGTATTTCTGTGTTGTCTGTTGTGATCTCTCCATTTTCATTTCTAATTTTATTGATTTGAGTTTTCTCTCTTTATTTCTTGATGAGTCTGGCTAATGGTTTGTCAATTTTATTTATCCTTTCAAAGAACCAGCTTTTGGCTTTGTTGATTTTTGCTATGGTCTCTTTTCTTTCTTTTGCATTTATTTCTGCCCTAATGATTAAGATTTCTTTCCTCCTACTAACTCAGGGGTTCTCCATTTCTTCCTTTTCTAGTTCCTTTAGGTTTAGAGTTAGGTTATTTATTTGACTTTTTTCTTGTTTCTTGAGGTATGCCTCTATTGCTATGAACTTTCCTCTTAGCACTGTTTTTATAGTGTCCCACAGGTTTGGGGTTGTTGTGTTTTCATTTTCGTTTGTTTCTATTCATATTTTGATTTCTTTTTTGATTTCTTTTGTGATTTGTTGGTTATTCAGAAGCGTGTTCTTCAGCCTCTATATGTTGAAAATTTTAATAGTTTTTCTCCTGTAATTGAGATCTAATCTTAATGCATTATGGTCAGAAAAGATGCTTGGAATGATTTCGATTTTTTTGAATTTATCAAGGTTAGATTTATGGCCCAGGATGTGATCTATCCTGGAGAAGGTTCCGTGTACACTTGAGAAAAAGGTGAAATTCATTGTTTTGGGGTGATATGTCCTATAGATACCAATTGGATCTAACTAGTTTATTGTATCATTTAAAGTTTGCGTTTCTTTGTTAATTTTCTGTTTACTCGATCTGTCCATAGGTGTGAGTGGGGTATTAAAGTCTCCCACTATTATTGTGTTACTGTTAATTTCCCCTTTCATACTTGTAAGCATTTGTCTTACATATTGTGGTGCTATGTTGGGTGCATATATACTTATAATTGTTATATCTTCTTCTTGATTTGTTCCTTTGATCATTATGTAGTGGCCTTCTTTGTCTCTTTTCACAGCCTTTGTTTTAAAGTCTATTTTATCGGATATGAGTATTGGTACTCCTGCTTTCTTTTGGTCTTCATTTGCGTGGAATATCTTTTTCCAGCCCTTCACTTTCAGTCTGTATGTGTCCCTTGTTTTGAGGTGGGTTTCTTGTAGGCAGCATATATAGGGATCTTGATTTTGTATCCATTCAGCCAGTTTTTGCCTTTTGGTAGAGGCATTCAACCCATTTATGTTTAAGGTAATTATTGATAAATATGATCCCATTGCCATTTACTTTACTGTTTTGGGTTCGGGTTTATACACCCTTTTTGTGTTTCTTGTCTAGATAATATCCTTTAGCATTTGTTGGAGAGCTGGTTTAGTGGTGCTGAATTCTTTCAGCTTTTGCTTGTCTGTAAAGCTTTTTATTTCTCCTTCATATTTGAATGAGATCCTTGCTGGGTACAGTAATCTGGGCTGTAGGTTATTTTCTTTCATCACTTTAAGTATGTCTTGCCATTCCCTCCTGGCCTGAAGCGTTTCTATTGAAAGATCTGCAGTTATCCTTAGGGGAATCCCCTTGTGTGTTATTTGTTGTTTTTCCCTTGCTGCTTTTAATATTTGTTCTTTGTGTTTGATCTTTGTTAATTTGATTAATATGTGTCTTGAGGTGTTTCACCTTTGGTTTATCCTATTTGGAACTCTCTGGGTTTCTTGGACTTGGATGATTATTTCCTTCCCCATTTTAGGGAAGTTTTCAATTATCATCTCCTCAAGTATTTTCTCATGATCTTTCTTTTTGTCTTCTTCTTCTGGGACTCCTATAATTCGAATGTTGGAGCGTTTCATATTGTCTTGGAGGTCTCTGAGATTGTCCTCATTTCTTTTAATTCGTTTTTCTTTTTTCCTCTCTGATTCATTTATTTCTACCATTCTATCTTCTATTTCACTAATCCTATCTTCTACCTCCATTGTTCTACTATTTGTTGTCTCCAGAGTGTTTCTGATCTCACTTATTGCATTATTCATTATATATCAACTCTTTTTCATTTCTTCTAGATCCTTGTTAATCCTTTCTTGCATCTTCTCAATCCTTGTCTCCAGACTATTTATCTGTGATTCCATTTTGCTTTCAAGGTTTTGGATCATTTTCACTATCAATATTCGGAATTCTTTCTCAGGTAGGTTCCCTATTTCTTCCTCTTTTGTATGGTTTAGTGGGCACTTATCCTGTTCCTTTACCTGCTGGGTATTCCTCTCTCTCTTCATCTTGGTTATATTGCTGCATTTCGGGTGGCTTTTCTATGTTCTGGGAATTTGTGGAGTTCATTTATTGTGGAGTTTCCTCCCTGTGGGTGGGGTTGTATCAGTGGCTTGTCAAGGTTTCTTGGTTAGGGAGGCTTGTGTTGGAATTCTGGTGGGTGGAGCTGGATTTCTTCTCTCTGGAGTGCAATGAAGTGACCAGTAATGGGTTATGAGATGTCATTGGTTTTGGAGTAAATTTGAGCTGCCTGTATATTGAAGGTCAGGGGTGTGTTCCTATGTTGCTGGAGAATTTGCGTGGTATGTCTTGCTCTGGAACTTGTTGGGCCTTCGCTGATGCTTGGTTTCAGTGTAGGTATGGTGGTGTTTGATGAGTTCCTATTGATTAATGTTCCCTGGTTTCAGGAGTTCTCTGATGTTCTCAGGATTTGGACTTAAGCCTCCTGCTTCTGGTTTTCAGTTTTATTTTTACAGTAGCCTCAAGACTTCTCCATCTACACAGCACTGATGATAAAACATCTAGGTTAAAGATGAAAAGTTTCTCCACATTGAAGGACACTCAGAGAGGTTCATTGAGTTACATGGAGAAGAGAAGAGGGAGGGGGTAGTTAGAGGTGACTGGAATGAGATGAGGTGGAATCAAAAGAGGGTAGAGCAAGCTAGCCAGTAATCACTTCCTTATGTATACTCCACAGTCTGGTCTGCTCAAAGGTGTTCATGGAGTTATACAGGGAAGAGGAGAGGGAGGAAGTAGACAGAGGTGGTCAGGAGGATAAAAGAGAAATGAAAATCGAGAGAGACCCAGCCAGCAACCAGTTCCCTAAGTGTGCTCCACTGTCTGGAATGCACAGAGATTCACCGAGTTGGGTAGAGAAGAGAAGGGTGAGGGAAGAGACAGGGGCCACCTGGTGGAAAAAAAGGACAGTCCAAAGGAGGAGAGAGTGGTCAACCCAGTAATCTCACTCTCAGGTAAAATTGGATACTGAAGTTTGGGTTTTTAAATGTACAAAATTGACAACAAATACCAAAAAGCAAAGATTATAAATTTAGAGTAGAGCTTGGATTTTCAAAAATACAATATTAAAAAAAGACTAAGAAGGAGAAGAAAAAAAAGAAAAAAAAGCCACAGGAATTATTAAAAAACAACGACAACCACAAAAAGACTATATACGGCGTTTGCTTTAAATATAGGGTCTTTTTTTTTTTTTTGAAAAGTAATAGTAGGTTATAAAAATAAAAATTAAAGGAGAAATAGAGGACTTAAAAATTTTAAAAGGTTAAAAAAAGAAGAAAAAGAAAAGAAATAAACAATCACACAACAATATCAACAATAACAACAACAAAAAGAATGGTCGTAAAAATAGTAAAGATATATCTGGCCCTTTCTTTGGTGTTGTGGGCCATGTGGTCACTTCCAAAGCGGTTCCCTCTGTTTAACTTCTTCTGTTTTCTAGTCTCTTCAGTGTCTGGTTTCCACCCTGACACAGGGGGGCGGTGTGGAGACTTTTTTTTTTTTTTTGGCTCACTTCTTCAGTTGCACTGTGGGGAGGGAGGGATGCTGCAAACAAATAACCCTGTCGTGTGCTCGCAGTGTCTCAGCCCCACTGGGCCTGCCCCTGCTCACAGCGCACACCGCTCAGGTTCTACGTTGCTCAACTGGGAAACATCTGAGACAGGCCCTAGGCTGCATGCACTTCCCCGGTCTAAGCCGCTCAGGCTTGGCGCTCAGGTAGCCCTCAGAGGCGCAGATTTGGTTGGGCCTGTGTTTTGTGCCCTTCCCAGGACCGAGTAGCTCAGGTGTTTGGTGAGTGCAGTTGCTGCGACTTATCGCCTTTCCCATCTCCGCTGCTTAGTTTTCTGAGTGTATCGCTGGTGTCCCTTCTCAGGCAAATGATGACTGTCCAGAACCCCAGAAGTCTTAGTTAGCAAAGAAGCCTGCTTGCATTTTGGTAGGTAATGCCTCTCTTGGGCTGCGATTTCCCCCTTCCAGCCTTTACGGCTCTGGCTGCCTGTCACTGGAGGGCAGCCGGCTATTTATGTTCCATCCTTTGGTCTGTGCGCAGTCCTGGCGGTGTCTTATGTTCGAGCTTTTCACGTGGTAGCTCTCCCACAGTCTGGTTTGCTAGCCCAAGTTAGTTTGCTCTGTTTACGTGCGGGTCATTCCGGCCAGAATCTTACAAAACACTGCTGCCCACACCTCCTGTGCCTCCCTGCCCAGCCCCCACTTGCTAGTGTCGGATGCAGGCGTCTGTGCTGCTTCTCCACTGGGGGAGTTACTGTTGGGCTTGTAATCTGTTGGGTTTAATTATTTATTTTTCCTTCCTGTTATGTTGCCCTCTGTGCTTCCAAGGCTCTCCTCAGACTCGGCAGCGAGAGTGTTTCCTGGAGTTTGGAAACCTCACTTCTTAAGATTCCCTTCCCAGGATGGAGCCCCTTCCTTATCTCCTTTGTTTCCTTTTTCATCTTTTATATTTTTTCCTACCTGTTTTTGAAGACAATGATCTGCTTTTCTGGGTGCCTGATGTCCTCTGCCAGCATTCAGAAGTTGTTTTGTGGAATTTACTCAGCATTGAAATTTTCTTTTGATGTATTTGTGAGGGAGAATGTGGTCTCCATGTCCTATTCCTCCGCCATTTTAGGACCCCCCAAGGGTCTTTTTGAATTGTGGGAAAACGATTGGAGTTCCTCTCGAGTTTCAAGTTGAGACCGCCTCTGCTTGAAGTGCAACGGGAATGCTGGGATTCCTTTCCCTACAGAGCAGGGAAATGGACCCTCATGTCTAGATGAAGAGGGAAAACGGGGCTCTTCTTGAGTTGTGGTGGGACCCTAAGTGTTACACTCGAGTGGGGGAGGGTACATTGGGGAACTTATTAAGTTGCATCAAGAGTGTCAAGGAGCCTTTCTAGGCTCAAGAGGGAAGATGGGATTTCTCTCCAGAAACCACCGGGGAAAGGGGTGTCATCTCGCATTGAGGGGAGAATCTCCTGCTTTTTCTGTAGTTGCGGCAGGAAAAATGGGGTTCCTCTCAAGTTACGACATGGCCCTCAGGGATCCGCTCGTGTTGCCTCAAGAAAGTCAAGTCTCCATGCGAGTTGTGAGAGGGCTCTCAGGATCCTCTCCAGTCAGTGCCAGGGCCTAGGTCCTTATCTTGAGTTGAGGCCAAACCTCAGGGTTCCTCTCCAGGGCTGAAATGGATCTCAGGGTTCCTATGGAGTTTCAACAGGGGATCCAGGCCTCAACTCATGTGGAAACATGCAAGTCTGCTTTCCCCTCGAGCTGCAAAAGTAGTTTCTGGTTTCCAGCCGAGTTGACATAGGGATCTGCGGCTTTCTCTAGAGGTGTCACAGAGCTGTCTCACCTGCCATAGTGTTTTGAGTTGACACTTGGGGTGACAGTCGAGTCAGTGTAGGGAAATCAGAATTATCTGGAGTGGATTGGGACATCGGGGTCTTTTTTAATTGTAGCACGACCCCCGGAGTTCCTCTCGAGTTTCAAGTTGAGACCTCCTCCACTTGAGGTGCGACGGGAACGCCAGGATTCCTTTCCTGACGAAGCAGGGAAATGGAATGTCATCTCAAGATGAGGGGGGAAAGACAGGGCTCATCTTGAGTTGTGGCAGGACACTTGGTGTTTCTCTCGAGTTGAGTCGGGTATTTTGGGGAACTTCTTGAGTTGCATCAATGGTGTCAAAGACCCTTTCAAGGCTCAAGAGGGAAGGTGGGATTTCTCTTGAGACACCACTGTGTAAAAAAGCCTCATCTCACGTTGAGGGGAGAATTTTCTGGTTTTAATAGAGTTGCGGCAGGAAACTTGGGGTTTTTATCAAGTTACGACAGTGATCTCTGAGACCTGCTCATATTGCCTCAGGAAACTCCAGTCTCCATGTGAGGTGCAGGGGCTCTCAGAATTCCTCTTCAATCGGTGCCGGGTCCAAGGTCCTCATCTGGAGCTGAGGCCAGAACCTCAGGTTTCCTCTCCAGTGTTTATGTGGATCTCGGTGTTCCTATGTAATTTCAAAAGGGCATCAGGCCTCGTCTCGTGTGGAAACATGCAAGTCCGCTTCCCTCTCAAGCTGTAACAGTAGTGTCCGGCTTCCTGTCGAGTTGACTTAGGGATCTGTGGCTTTGTCTCGAGATGTCAAAGGCTATCATAAGTGCTATCGTATTTAGAGTCAATACTCGGGGTGACAGTCGAGTCAGTGCAGGGGAACCAGGTGTATCTGAAGTGGATTGGGACATTGGGGTCTTTTGGAATGGTGGTACGACCTCTGGAGTTCTTCTTGACTTTCAAGTAGGGACCGCCTCCTCTTGAGGTGTTATGGTAACGCCGGGATTCTTTTCCCGACGAAGCAGTGAAATGGAACCTCATCTCAAGTTGAGGAAGGAAAATCGGGGCTCTTCTTGAGTTGTGGCGGGAACTTCGGGGTTCCTCTCGAGTGGAAACAGGTATGTCGGGGAACTTCTTGAGTTGCATCAAGGGTGTCAAGGACCCTTTCGAGATTAAGAGGGAAAGTGGGATTTCTCTCGAGAAGCTGCAGCAAAAAAGGGCCTCATTTTGTGTTGAGGGGAGAATCTCCTGGCGTTTCTCGAGTTGCTGCAGGAAACTTGGGAATCTTCTCGAGTTACGACGGGGACCTCAGGGACACGTTCATGCTGCCTCAGGAAAGTCAAGTCTCCATGCGAGTTGTGAAGGGCCTCTTGGGATTCCTCTCCAGTCGGTGGCAGGTCCTAGGTCCTCATCTGGAGCTGAGCCCAGAACCTCCATGTTCCTCTCCAGCGTTGACAAGGTCTCCAGGTTTCTATGGACTTTCAACAGGGGAGTCCAGTCTCATCTCGTGTGGAGACATGCAAGTCGGTTTTCCTCTCGATCTGTAATAGTAATGTCAGGCTTCCTGTCGAGTTGACGTTGGGATCTGTGGCTGTCACTTGAGGTGCCACAGGGCTGTCACACGTGTCATCGTGTTGTGAGTCGATACTCGGGGTGACAGTGGACTCAGTGCGGGGGAATCAGGTGTAACTGGAGTGGACTGGAACTGCAGGGTCTTTTGGAATGGTGGCACGACCCCTGGAGTTCCTTTCGAGTTTCAAGTTGACATTGTCTCCACTTGAGGAGTGATGGTAACTCCGGGATTCCTTTATCGACAAAGACATACCCATCTCCACTCGAGAGGAAAACCAATGATCCAGCCACAACTCAAGAAGAGACCCTTTTTCCTGCTTATCTCGAGATGAGGGTCCTTTACCCTGCTTCTTTGGGAAAAGAATCCCGGCATTCCTGTTGCCTGACAAGAGGAGGTGGTCTCAAATTGAAACTCGAAAGGAACTCCAAGGGTCGTGCCACCATTCCAAAAGACCCCGATGTCCCAGTCCTCTCCAGATACACCTGATTCCCCTGGACTGACTCGACTGTCAACCTGAGAATTGACTCAAGACAAGATGGCACGTGTTACAGCCCTGTGGCATCTCTAGAAAAAGCCACCAATCCCTATGTCAACTAGACAGGAAGCCTGACACTACTGTTACAGCTGGAGAGGAAAGCAGATTTGCATGTCTCCACTCGAGACGAGGCCTGACTCCCCTGTGGAAACTCCATAGAAACCCCGAGATTCATGTCAGCAGTGGAGAGGAACCCTGAGGTTGTGGCCTAAGTTCCAGATGAGAACCTTGGACCTGGCATCGACAGAGAGGAATCCCAAGAAGACCCTCGCATCTCGCAAGGAGACTGGAATTTCCTAAGGCCACATGAGCGGGTCCTTGAGGTCCCCATTGTAACTCGAAAGGAACCTGCCGCAACTGGAGAAAAACCAGGAGATTCTCCCCTCCAGGTGAGATGAGGCCCTTTTCCACTGTGGCATCTGGAGGGAAATCACATGTTCCCTCTTGAACTTCAAAAGGGTCCTTGACACCATTGCTGCAACTCAAGAAGTTCCCCGACATACCAGTCTCCACTCGAGAGAAACACCGAGGGTCCCACCACAACTCAAGAGGAGCCCCATTGTCCCCTCCTCAGCTTGAGATGAGGGTTCCTTTCCCTGGTTCGTCGGGAAAGGAATCCCGACCTTCCCCTCGCACCTCAAGAGGAGGTGGTCTCAATTTGAAAGTCGAGAGGAACTCCAGGGGTCGTGCCACCATTCCAAAAGACCCCGATGTCCCAGTCCTCTCCAGATATACCTGAATCCCCTGCACTGACTCGACTGTCACCCTGACTATTGACTCACAACACGATGGCACGTGTGACAGCCTGCCGGGAGCCAGCATCAGCAATCCCACCCGTTGCAGAAGTCATGAGGAAGGAATCCGGACATATGCAAAGGCGTGATATGGCTTCAAGGGTTCCACCTGGATTTTCCTGAGCATCTACCCCCCAAAACCAGAGTCTGCCTGCCTTATTGTACTGTGCTTTCCACTCTTCTGACATTAACAGGGGATGTCCCACACCACCTTTCTCTGGAAAATGTTAACTCATAGCTCCACCAAGTCTCCTGCATATGAAAGGAATGTTTCAGCTCAAATCCCTCTGATGGCTCTCTAACTTGCCTGACAGGTTCCCCCGTACTTTTACAAGTTGTGATTGTTTACCAACCCCCAACCGCGAGAGGCACGAAATTTAAAACATCTTAAAGATACAGAGCCTTTTCTATAAAGCTAAAAGTTATATTTGTGAATGGTTTCACTGTTGAGTCAATGACTGCTGCTAGACCTCCATATTCTTTATTATTTAGGCACCTGAAGTATATTAATCAATATAATTGGGATATAGAAAAAGTAAAATCATAGTTTTGATGTTAGCAACACTAGACTTTTGAGTTAATTACTTTTCTCTTTGTTATAAATCACTGTACTCCTCTTTCCTTGTTATGTTGTGCCCTTGCTATTTAAGAATGTAAATTTATTCAGTGCTTTCTGAGAGTGGCACCAGACTTTGGAAAGAACAACACTTTTAAGGTTTTCTGGTTGACAGACCCTTATCAGAAAAGGGCCGTAAAATGTTAATTGGCCCTCTGGCCAGAAGATGATGTAAATCACCTAAGACTTGTGTATACAGCTAGGTATGCAGAGAGAAAGCCTGGTCTCGATAAGAGTCAGGGCTGCTGATGTTGCATAATTTTGGATTATTCATTGATCTCTATGTACAACCAAAGGTATAAAAAGCTTTTCTGGACAATAAAGGACGGACCAGTTTCTCAGTCCAGCTTCTGGAACTGGTTTCTTGTAAATCTGGCTCCCCCCATGTCAACTTCTTCTCTCTTTCTTTCTCCCTCTCTCTCCTTCTCCTTTTCAGGCTGAATTCCCTTCTGGAGCACAGAGGCTCACCACGTCTACTTACTTGCTGTGGCATCTAAGACCCACATGAGAGGGAGCCCAATGCAGGGCACCCTCTGCCCTCAAGTGGGCGCCGGTAGCCTAACATTGATGGTGCAAACCTCTTGTCTCAAGGTTTTATTAGTTTTCTGTGTAAACCAAGTTATTCAGACTCTTTGCTCCATTAAATTTTCCTACTACACTATTTTTTCCTAATCTCTCTTATATTTCTAATTAAATAGTCCTTTCCCAGACTCCAACTCCGTCCTTGTTTTGAATTCCCTGGGCTCACCGGGGCTGGACCTTGGCAACAGCCCTATAGCACCTCTAGAGAAGGCCACAGATCCCTATGTCACCTCGACAGGAAGACCGACACTATTGTTACAGCTCGGGAGGAAACAGACTTGCATGTCTCCACATGAGACAAGGTCTGACTCCCCTGTGGAAATTCCATAAGAACCACGAGATTCATGTCAGCAATTGAGAGGAACACTGAAGTTCCAGCCTGAGTTCCTGATGAGGACCTAGGACCCGGCACAGACTGGAGAGGAATCCCAAGAGGCCCCTCGCAACTCGCATGTAGACTGGAACTTCCTGAGGCAACCGGAGCGGGTCCCTGAGGTCCCTATCATAACTCGAGAGGAACTCCACTTTTCCTGCCACAACTTGAGAAAAACCAGGAGATTCTCGCTTCAACGTGAGATGAGGCCCTTTTCCACTGTGGTATCTCGAAAGGAATCCCACCTTCCCTCTTGAGCCTCGAAAGGGTCCTTGAAACCCTTGAGACAACTCAAGAAGTTCCCCGACATACCCGTCTCCACATGGGAGGAAAACTGTTGGTCTCGCCAGAACCCAAGAAGAGACTCGTTTTTCCCTCCACATCTCGAGATGAGGGTCCATTTCCCTGCTTCATCGGAAAAGGAATCCCAAATTAACCATCGCACCTCAGGAGGGAGCGCTCTCAACTGGAAAGTCGAGAGGAACTCCAGGGGTTGTGCAACCATTCCAAAAGACCCCGATGTCCCATTCCACTCCAGATACAACAAATTCCCCTGCACTGACGAGATTGTCACCCCAAGATTGACTCAAAACATGATGGCATGTGTGACAGCACTGTGGCACCTCGAGAGAAAGCCACAGATCCCTATGTCAACTCGACAGGAAGCCTCACACTACTATTATACCTTGAGAGGAAAGTGAACTCGCATGTCTCCACACGAGACGAGGCCTGACTCCCCTGTTGAAACTCCATAGGAATTCTGAGTTCCATGTCAGCACTGTAGAGGAATCCTGACATTCTGGCCTCAGCTCCAGATGAGAATCTAGGACCCGGCACCAACTGGAAAGGAATCCTGAGAGGCCCCTCAACACTAGCATGGAGACTGTACTTTCCTGAAGCAACTTGAAAGTGTCCCTGTGGTCCGTGTCGTAACTCGAGAGGAACCCCAATTTTCCGGCCATTAAACTAAAAAACGTTTTCTCCTTGGAAAAAAAAAAAAAAAGTTATGACCAACCTAGATAGCATATTCAAAAGCAGAGACATTACTTTACCGAGTATGGTCCGTCTAGTAAAGGCTATGGTTTTTCCAGTAGTCATGTATGGATGTGAGAGTTGGATTGTGAAGAAGGCTGAACGCCATAGAATTGATGCTTTTGCACTGTGGTGTTGGAGAAAACTCTTGAGAGTCCCTTGGACTGCAAGGAGATCCAAACAGTCAATTATGAAGGAGATCATTCCTGGGATTTCCTTGGAAGTGATGATGCTAAATTGAAACTCCAGTACTTTGGCCAACTCAGGTTAAGAGTTGAATCATTTGAAAAGACTGATGCTGGGAGAGATTGGGAGCAGGAGGAGAAGGGGAAAGAAGAGGATGAGATGGCTGGATGACATCACTGACTCGATGAACGTGAGTCTGAGTGAACTCTGGGAGTTGGTGATGGACAGGGAGCCCTGGCATGCTGCAATCCATGGGTTGATAAGAGTCGGACACGACTGAGCAAAGGAACTGACTGAACTGAACTCGAGAAAATCCAGGAGATTTTCCCTTCAACGCGAGATGAGGCCCTTTTCTTCTGCGTCATCTCGAGGGAAATCCCACCTACCCTCTTGAGCCTCAAAAGGGTCCTTGACACCCTAGATGCAACTCAAGAAGTTCCCCGACATACTGACTCCACTCGAGAGGAACACCAAGGGCCCCACCACAATTCAAGAAGAGCCCCGGTTTCCTTCCTCATCTCGAGATGAGGGTCCCTTTCCCTGCTTCGTTGGGAAAGGAATCCCTGTGTTCCCATCGCAACTCAGGATGGGGTGGTCTCAACTTTAAAGTCGAGAGGAACCCAGGGGTGGTGCCACCATTCCAAAAGACACAGATGTCCAATCCACTCCAGATACATTTGATTCCCCTGCACTGACTCGACTATCACCCGAGTATCGACTCAGAACACCATGGCACGTGTGAAAGCCCTGTGGCACCTCGAGAGAAAGCCACAGATCCCTATGTCAACTGGACAGGAACCCTGACACTACCGTTACAGATTGATAGGAAAGTGGACTTGCATGTCTCCACACGAGACGAGGCCCTACTCCCCTGTTGAAACTCCATAGGAACCCCGAGATCCATGTCTGTACTGGAGAGGAACCTTATGTGCCGGGGTCCAGCCCTAGTGGATCCAGGGTACTTCGAAGGAGAGATGGAGTCATCATCCTAGGAAAAATCTTTTTGATCAAAATATATAGAGAGATTCAAAAAGAATAGTGTAGTAGGAAAATAAGCAGAGAAAAGAGGCTGAATAACTTGGTTTACGTGGAAAATGAATAAACTCCAAGACAAGGCATCTGAACCATTTACGTAGGCCACCGGCGCCTGCTTGAATAGCAGAGTATGCCCCACCTTCAGCTCCCTCTCCTGTGGGTCTTAGAAGCCAGGGCAAGGAAGTATACATGGTGAGCCTCCATGCTCCAGATGGGAATTCAGCCAGAAAATAAGAGAACGAGAAAAGACCACACGGGGGAAACCAGTCTTTCCAGGAACTGGTCCGTTTTCTTTATTTTTCAGATATGCTTATATATTTTTTGTTATACATAGAGATAGAATACAAAGTCACATGGGGTCAGCAGATCTGACCTTTCTCAAAATCAGATGCTTCATATAAATGTATACAAAAGGTCTTAGGAGGCTTTACATCATCTTCTGGCCATGAGGCCTGCTGACATTTTATGACCCTTTCTTTCTGATAACGGTCAGTCAACAAGAAAACCTATTTTCCAGGGGTGAATTTTCTTAAACCAGGCCCCACTATCCGAAGGTATCAGATAAAGTTGCATTCCTATAGGGTGAAGGTGCAATGGGTTACAATCGAGAAAGGCATCTACTTAGTCTAACGTTTAACATGATTAATATCAAAGGTTAATACTTATTTCTCTTATATGCTAGTGATATTCATTGATGTGTATAAAGGCAAATAATATGGAGACTTAGCAGCAAATATTGGCCCAACAAATGAAAACCCTTCACCAGTATAATTTCTCACCAACCCAATATACTAATAACTTCTAACTTCTCAAAAGAATCTGTATTTAGAAAGTTTAAAGCATCTCGTGCCTCTCACGGTTGGGAGGTGGTAAACAATCACATGTGGCTGGACGAACCTGCTCAGGCAGGCTAGAGAACCTTCAGAGGAGTTTGTACGTTGAAACACTCTTGTCACGCCCAGGAATTTTTATTGACTGGTGCTGCAAGTTAAATATTTCTCCGAGAGAGGAGGTGGGGGACAGCCCCCAGTAAAGTCAGGGGTGTAGGTGACAGCATAAAGCAGTAAAGCAGGTAGATTTTGGTTTGGGGGGTAGATGCTCGGGCACAGGGGGCATCCTGGGACTCGATCCCGCCTTTGCGTATGCTGAAGCCTCCTTCCTCATGACTTTTGCCATGGGCAGAGTTCCTTACTTTGGCTCTCAGCACTGAGGTTCTGACCTCAGCTCCAGATGAGGACCTAGGACACAGCACCAAAAAGCAGAGGAATCCCGAGAGGGCCCTCGAAACTCGCATGGAGACTTGCCTATCCTGAGGCAACACGAGCGGGTCCCTGAGGTCCCCAGCATAACTACAGAGGAACCCCAAGTTTCTTGCCGCAACTCGAGAAAAACTAGGAGATTCTCACCTCAACACGAGATGAGGCCCTTTTGCGCTGTGGCGTCTTGAGAGAAATCCTATGGTCCTACTTGAGCCTCGAAAGGGTACTTGACATGCTTGAGGCAACTTAAGAAGTTCCCCAACATACCAGTCTCCACTCAAGAGAAACACCGAGGGTCCCGCCACAACTCAAGAAGAGCCCAATTTTTCCCTCCTCATGTCCAGTGAAGGGTGCCTTTCCCTGCTTCATCGGGAAAAGAATCTCAGCATTCCCTTCGCACCTGAAGAGGCGGTGTCAACTTAAAAGCGGAGAGGAACTCCAGGGGTCGTGCCAACATTCCAAAAGACCCCGAGGTCCCAGTCCACTCCAGATACACCTGATTCCCCTGCACTGCCTCGACTGTCACCCCGAGTATCAACTCACACCACAGTGGCACGTGTGACAGCCCTGTGGGAAAGCCTCGAGGGAAAGCAACAGATCACTGTGTCAACTCGACAAGAAGACTGACACTACTGTTTCAGCTCAAGAGGAAAGAGGATTTGCATGTCGCCACACGAGACGAGGCCTGATTCCACCTCGGGAACACCATAGGAACCCCAAGATCCATGTCAGCACTGGGAGGAAGACTGAGGTTGCAGCCTCAGCTCTAGATGAGGACCTAGGACCTAGCACCGACTAGAGAGGAAAACCCAAGAGGCCCCTCTAAACTCGCATGGAGACTGGACTTTCCTGAGGCCACACGAGCATGTCACTCATGTCACCATCGTAACTCGAGAGGGATCCCAAGTTTCCGGCCACAACTTGAGAAAAACCAGGAGGTTCTCCCCTCAACACGAGATGCAGCCCTTTTCTGCTGTGGCATCACAAGAGAAATACCACCTTCCCTTTCAGCCTTGAAAGGATCATTGGCACCCTTGATGCAACTCAAGACGTTCCCCGACATACCCGTCTCCACTCGAGAGGAACACTGTGGGTCCAGCAACAACGAAAGAAGAGCCCCGTTTTTCCCTCCTCATGTCAAGATGAAGATCCCTTTTCCTGCTTCGTCAGGAAATGAATCCTGGCGTTCCCGTCGCACCTCAAGAGAAGGCAGTCTCAATTAGACTCTCGAGAGGAACTCCAGAGCTCGTGCCACGATTTCAAAAGACCCTGATGCCCGAATCCACTCCAGATACACCTGACTCCCCTGCACTGACTCCACAGTCATCCCGAGGATCGACTCAAAACAAGATGGCACGTATGACAGCCCTGTGGCACCTCGAGAGAAAGCCACCGATCCCTATGTCACCTCGACAGGAAGCCTGACACTGCTTTTCAAGCTCGAGAAAAGCAGACTTGCATGTCTCCACAAGAGACGAGGCCTGACTCCCCTGTGGAAACTCCAGAGGAACCCCGAGATCCATGTCAGCACTGGAGAGGAATTCTGAGGTTCCGACCTCAACTCCAGGTGAGGACCTCGGCCCTGGCAGCGACTAGAGAGGAATCCCTAGAGGCTTCCTCGCAACTCGCATGGAGACTGGACTTTCCTGAGGCAACACGAGCGGGTCCCAAAGTTCACCGTCGTAAACCGACAGGAACCCCGAATTTCCTGCCGCAACTCGAGAAAAACCAAGAGATTCTCCTCTCAACGCCAGATGAGGCCATTTTTTGCTGCGGCATCTCAAGAGAATTCCCACCTTCCCTCTTGAACCTCGAAAAGGTCCTTGACACCGTTGAGGCAACTCAAGAAGTTCCCTGACATACCCATCTCCATTCGAGGGGAACACCGAGCGTCCTGCCACAACGCAAGAAGAGGCCCAGTTTTCCCTCCTCATCTCGAGATGAGGGTCCATTTCCCTACTTCGTTGGGAAGGGAATCCCGGTGTTCCCTTCATACCTCAAGAGGAGGCAGTCTCAACTGGACACTCGAGAGGAACTCCAGGGATCTTGCCACCATTCCAAAAGACTCTGATGTCCCAATCCACTCCAGATACAGTTGATTCCCTTACAATGAACCGACGGTCACCCCGAGGATTGACTCAAAACAGGATGGCAGGTTTGATAGCCCTGTGAACCTCAAGAGAAGGCCACCGATCCTTATGTGAACTCGACAGGAAGCCTGACACTGCTTTTCCAGCTCGAGAGTAGAGCGGACTTGCATGTCTCCACATGAGAAGAGGCCTGACTCCCCTTTAGAAACTCCAGAGGAACACCGAGATCCATGTCAGCTCTGGAGAGGAACCCTGAGGTTCCAGTCTCAACTCCAGATGAGGACCTTGGCTCAGGCAGTGACTGCAGAGGAATCCCGAGAGGCCTCTCACAACTCGCATGGCGACTGGACTTTCCTGAGGCCCCAGGAGTGTGTCCCTGAGGTCCATGTAGTAACTCGAGAGGGACCCCAATTTACCTGCTGCAACTCGAGAAAAACCAGGAGCTTCTCCACTTAACGCGAGATGAGGCCCTTTTCCACTGTGGCGTCTCAAGAGAAATCCCACTTTCCCTGTTGAGCTTCGAAAGGGTCCTTGACACCCTTGAGGAAACTCAAGAAGTTCCCCGACATACCCGTCTCCAATCGAGAGTAACACCGAGGGTCCCGCCACCGCTCAAGAAGAGCCCCGGTTATCCCTCCTCATCTCGAAAGGAGAGTCCGTTTCCCTGATTCGTCCAGAAAGGAATCCCGGCATTCCTGATGCATCTCAAGAGGAGGCGGTCTCCAGTTGACAGTCGTGAGGAACTCCAGGGGTCGTGCCACGAATTCAAAAGACCCCAATATGCCAATCTACTCCAGATACACCTGACTCCCCAGCACTGACTCTACAGTCACCCTGAGGATCTACTCAAAACACGATGACAGGTCTGACAGCCCTGTGGTACCGCAAAAGAAAGCCACCGATCACAATGGTAACTTGACAGGAAGCCTGACACTGTTTTTCCAGCTCGACAGGAGAGAGGACTTGCATGTCTCCACGCGAGACAAGGCCTGTTTCCCCTGTGGAAACTCCATAGGAAACCCGAGATACATGGCAGCACTAGAGAGGAAACCTGAGATTCCGGCCTCAAGTCCAGATGTGGACCTCGGCCAAGGCAGCGACAGGAGAGGAATCCAGAGAGGCCCTTCACAACTCGAATGGAGAATGGAATTTCCTGAGGTCACAGGAGCGGGTCCCTGAGGTCCCTGTCATAACTCGAGAGGAACCCCAGGTTTCCTGCCACAACTGGAGAAAAACCACGAGATTCTCCCCTCAACACGAGATGAGGCCCTTTTCCACTGCGGGGTCACGAGAGAAATCCCACCTTCCCACTTGAGCCTCGAAAGGGTCCTTGAAACCCTTGAAGCAACTCAAGAAATTCCTCGACTTTCATCTCCACTCGAGAGCAACACTGAGGGTCCCGCCACAACTTAAGAAGAGCCCCAGTTTTCCCTCCTTATCCTAAGATCAGGGTCCATTTTCCTGCTTCGTCGGGAAAGGAATCCCAGCATTCCTGTCGCTCCTCAAGAGGAGGCTGTCTCCATTTGACGATCGAGAGGAACTTCAGGTTTCGTGCCACCATTTCAAAAGACCCTGATGTCCCAATGCACTCCAGATACAGTTGACTCCCCTGCACTAACTCGACGGTCACCCCGAGGATCGACTCAGAAAATGATGGCAGGTATGAGAGCCCTGTGGAACCTCGAGAGAAAGCCACAGATCCCTATGTCAACCCGACAGGAAATCTGACACTGCTTTTCCAGCTCGAGAGGAAAGCAGACTTGCATGTCTCCACAAGAGACAAGGCCTGACTCCCCTGTGGAAACTCCAGAGCAACCCCGAGATCCATGTTGGCACTGGAGAGGAAACCTGAGGTTCCGGCCTCAACTCCAGATGAGGACCTCGGCCCCGGCCGCCACTGCAGAGGAATCCCGAGAGGCCCCGCACAGCTCGCATGGAGATTGGACTTTCCTGCCGCCCCAAGAGCGGGTCCCTGAGGTCACCATCATAACTCGAGAGGAACACCAAGTTTGATTCGCAACTCAAGAAAAACCAGTAGATTCTCCCCTCAATGCGAGATGAGGCCCTTTTCTTCTGCAGCATCCTGAGAGAAATACCACCTTCCCTCTTGAGCCTCGAAGGGTCCTTGATACCCTTGAGGCATCTCAAGAAGTTCCCCGACATACCCGTCTTCACTCGCGAGGAATCCCGAGGTTCCTGGTACAACTGAAGAAGAGCCCCGATTTTCCAACCTCATCCCTTGAGGAGGGTCCATTTTCCCTTGGGAAAGGAATCCCAGCGTTCCCATCGCACCTCAAAAGGAGGAGGTCTCAACGTGACACTTGAGAGAAACTCCAGAGGCCGTGCCACCATTTCAAAAGACCCTGATGTCCCAATGAACTCCAGATACAGCTGATTCCCCTGCACTGACTAGAAGGTCACCCCTAGGATCGACTCAAAACACGATGGCAGATGTGACACCCCTTTGGCTTCTCAAGAGAAAACCACCATTCCCTATGTCAACCCGACATGAAGCCTGACACTGCTTTTCCAGCTCGAGAGGAGAGCGGACTTGCATGCCTCCACACGAGTCGAGGCCTGACTCCCCTGTGGAAACTCCAGAGGAACCCAGAGTTTCATGTCGGCACTTGAGAGGAAACTTGAGGTTCCAGCCTCAACTCCAGATGAGGACCTCGTTCCCAGCAGCAACTTCAGAGGAATCCCGAGTTGCCCCTGGCAACACGTATGGAGACTGGACTTTCCTGAAGCCCCACGAGCGGGTCGCTTATGTACACATCTCAACTCGAGAGGAACCCCAAGTTTGCTGCTGCAACTCGAGAAAAACCAGGAGATTCTCCTCTCAACGCGAGATGAGGCCCTTTTCCACTGCGCGTCTCGAGAATTCCCGCCTTCCCTCTTGAGACTCGAAAGGGTCCTTGACACCCTTGATGCAACTCAAGAAGTTCCCCGACACACCAGTCTCCACTAGAGAGGGACACCGAGGATCCCATCACTACTTAAGAGGAGCCCCGGTTTTCCATCCTGATCCCTAGAGGAGGGTCCATTTACCTGCTTCATTGGGAAAGGAATCCTGGCGTTCCTGTTGCATCTCAAGAGAAGGCGGTCTCAACTTTACATTCGAGAGGAAATCCAGTGTTCGTGCCACTATTTCAAAAGACCCCAATGTCCAAGTGCACTACAGATACATATGATTCCCCTGCACTGACTTGACAGACAACCCGAGGATCGATTCAAAAAACGATGGCAGGTGTGACAGCCCTGTGGCACCTCGAGAGAAAGCAATCGATCCCTATGTCAGCCCATCAGGAAGCCTGACACTTCTTTTCCAGCTCGAGAGCTGAGCGGACTTGCATGTCTCCACACAAGAGGAGACCTGACACCCCTGTGGAAACTCCAGAGGAACACGGAGATCCATGTGGGCTCTGGAGAGGAAACCTGAGGTTCCGGCCTCAACTCCAGATGAGGACTTCGGCTGCGGCAGCAACTGCAGAGGAATCCTGAGAGGCCCCTGGCAACTCGTATGGAGACTGGACTTCCCTGAGGCCCCAATAGCGTGTCCCTGAGTTCCCCGTGGTAAATCGAGAAGAACCCCACGTTTGCTGCTGCAACTCGAAAAAAAAAAAAAAAACAGTAGAGTCTCCCCTCAACGCGAGATGAGGCCCTTTTCCACTGTGGCGTCTTGAGAGAAATCCCACTTTCCCTCTTGAGCCTCGAAAGTGTCGTTTACCCCCTTGAGGCAACTCAAGAAGTTCCCCGACATACTTGTCTCTACTCGAGAGGAACCCCGAGGGTCCCACCACAACTCAAGAAGAGCCCAGATTTTCCCTCCTCACCCTAGAGTAGGGTCCATTTCCCTGCTTTGTTGGGAAAGGAATCGCAGTGTTCCCATCGCACCTCAAGGGGAGGCGGTCTCATCTTGACACTCGAGAGGAACTCCAGGAGTCATGTCACCATTTCAAAAGACCCCAATGTCACAATGCACTTCAGATAAACCTGAATCACCTGCACTGACTCAACGGTTACCCCGAGGATCGGCTAAAACACGATGGCAGGTGTGACAGCCCTGGGGCACCTCGAAAGTAAGCCACCGATCCCTATGTCAACCAGACAGGAAGCCTGACACTGCTTTTCCAGCTCGAGAGGAGAGCAGAGTTGCATGTCTAACAGAAGACAAGCCCTGACTCCCCTTGGAAACTCCAGAGGAACCCCGGAATCCAATTCGGCACGGGAGAGGAAACATGAGGTTCTGGCCTCAACGCCAGATGTGGACCTCGTCCCCGGCAGGAACTGCAGAGGAATCCCAAAAGTCCCCTCACAACTCGCATGGAGATTGGACTTTCCTGATGCCCCACGAGCAGGTCCATTAGGTTCCCGTTGTAACTCGAGAGGAAACCCAGATTGCTGCCGCAACTCGAAAAAAACCAGAAGATTCTCCCCTCAACGCAAGATGAGTACTTTTCCGCTGCAGAGTCTCGAGACAAATCACACTTTCCCTCTTGAGCCTCGAAAGGGTCTTTGACACCCTTGAGGCAACTCAAGAATATCACTGACATACAAGTCTCTGCTCGAAAGTAACCCCGAGGGTCCCATCACAGAAGAGCCTCCGTTTCCCCTCCTCATCCTGACAGGAGGGTCTATTTTCCTGCTTCGTCGGTAAAGGAATCCCTGTGTTCTCGTCCCACCTCAAGAGAAGGCGGTCTCAACTTGACACTCAAGTGGAAGCTAGGGGTCGTGTCGCCATTTCAAAAGACCCTGAAGTCCAGTGCACTCAAGATACACCTGATTCCCCAGGAACTGACTCGACGGTCACCCTGAGGACCAACTCAAAACAAGATGGTGGGTGTGCCAGCCCTATGGCACCTCGAGAGAAAGCCACCGAACCCTATGTCAACCAGACAGGAAGCCTGACACTGCTTTTCCAGCTCAAGAGGAGAGCGGATTTACATGTCTCCTCACGAGACGAGGCCTGATTCCCATGTGGAAACCCCAGAAGAACTCCGAGATCCATGTCGGATCAGGAGAGGAACCCTGAGGTTCCTGCCTCAACTCTAGACGAGGACCTCGGCTCCAGTAGTGACTGCAGAGGAATCCTGAGAGGCCCCTCACAACTCGCATGGACACTGGACGTTCCTGAGGCCCCAATGAGCGGGTCCCTGATTTCCCCGTCGTAACTCAAGAGGGACCACAAGTTTGCTGCCACAACTCGAAAAAAAGCAGGAGAATCTCCCCTCAACGCGAGATGAGGCCCTTTTCCCCTGCGACATCTTGAGTGAAATCCCACCTTCCCTCTTGAGCCTCAAAAGGGTTCTTGACACCCTTGAGGCAACTCAAGAAGTTCCCCGACATACCCTAATCCACTCAAGAGGAACACTGAGGGTCCCGCCACAACTCAAGAGGAGCGCCAGTTTTCCCTCCTCATCCCGAGAGGAGGGTCTGTTCCCTGCTTCTTCGGGAAAGGAATTCCAGCGTTCCGGTCGCACTTCAAGAGGAGGAGTTCTCCACTTGACACCTGAGAAGAACTCCATGGGTGGTGCCACCATTTCAAAAGACCCTGATGTTCCAATGCACTCCAGGTACATCTGACTCCCTTACAACTGACTTGACGGTCATCCCGAGGACCGACTGTAAACACGAAGGCGGGTGTGACAGCCATGTGGTGCCTCGAAAAAAAACCACCGATCCCTATGTCAACCCGACAGGAAGCCTGACACTGCTTTTCCAGCTTGAGAGGAGAGCGGACTTGCATGTCTCCACACGAGACAAGGCCCAACTCTGCCATAAAATCCCAGAAGAACCCCGAGATACATGTCGGCAAGGGAATGTAACACTGAGGTTCTGGCATCAACTCCAGATGAATACCTCGGCCCCAGCAGTGACTGCAGAGGAATCCTGAGAGGCCCCTCGCACCTCTCATGGAGACTGGATGTTCCTGAGGCCCCCACGAGCGGGTCCTTCAGGTCCTCTTCGTAAATTGAGAGGGACACCATGTTCACTGTCGCAACTTGTGAAGAACCAGGATATTCTCCCCTCAACGCGAGATGAGGCCCCTTTTCTGCTAAAGCATCCCGAAAGAAATCCCACCTTCCCTCTTGAGCCTCAAAAGGGTCCTTGAGACTCTTGAGGCATCTCAAGAAGTTCCCCGACATACCCGTCTTCATTCGTGAGGAATCCCGAGGTTCCCAGCACAACTGAAGAAGAGCCCTGATTTTCCGCCCTCATCCCTAGAAGAGGGTCCATTTCCCTGATTCGTCGGGAAAGGAATCACAGCGCTCCTGTCGCGAGGCGGTCTCAACCTGACACTTGGGAGAAACTCCAGAGCTCATGTCATCATTTCAAAAGAACCCATGTTCCAATGCACTCCAGATACACCTGACTCCCCTGCAACTGACTCGATGGTCACCCAGAGGAACAATTCAAAACACGATGGCAGGTGTGACAGCCATGTGGCACCTTGAAAGAAACCCACCAATACCTATGTCAACCCGACAGAAGCCTGAAACTGGTTTTCCAGCTCGAGAGGAGAGTGGACTTGCATGTCTTCACAAGAGACGAGGCCTGACTCCCCTGCGGAAACCACAGAGGAACCCCGAGATCCATGTCGGCAAGGGATAGGAACCCTGAGGTTCCGGCCTCAACTCCAGATGAGGACCTCGGCCCTGGCAGCGATGGCAGAGGAATCCCGAGAGGTCCCTCTAAAGTCGCATGGAGACTGGATGTTGCTGGTGCCCCCACAAGTGGTTCCCTTAGGTCCCCATCATAACTCGTCAGGGACCCCAAGTTTGCTTCTGAAACTCGAGGAAAACCATGAGATTCTCCCCTCAATGCGAGATGATGCCCTTTTCCCCTGTGGCTTCTTGAGAGAAATCCCACCTTCTGTCTTAAGCCTCAAAAGGGTCCTTGAAACCCTTGAGGCAAGTCACGAAGTTCCCCGACATACCCGTCTCCACTCCAGAGGAACACTGTGGATCCCGCCACAACTCAAGAAGAGCCCCCGTTTTCCCTCCTACTCCCGAGAGGAGGGTTCGTTTCCTGCTTCATTGGGAAAGGAATCGCGGTGTTCCCGTCGCACCTCAAGTGTAGGCGGTCTCAACATGACTCTCAAGAGGAAGTACAGGGGTCGTGCCACCATTTCAAAAGACCCAGATATCCCAATTCTTTCAAGATACACCTGACTCCCCTGTAACTGACTCCCCCGTCACCCCTAGGACCGACTCAAAACACGATGGTGTGTGTGACAGCCCTGTGGAACCTCAAGAGAAAGCCTCCGATCCCTATGTCAGCAGAACAGTAAGACTGACACTGTTTTTCCAGCGAGAGAGGCGAGCGGACTTGCATGTCTCCACACGAGACGAGGCCTGACTCCCCTGTGAAAACCTCAGAGGAACCCCGAGATCCATGTCAGCAAGGGAGAAGAACCCTGAGGTTCCGGCCTTAACTCTAGATGGGAACCTCCGCCCCAGCAGCGACTGCAGAGTAATCCTGAGAGGCCCCTCGCAACTCACATTGAGACTGGACGTTCCTGATGCCCCCACGAGCGGGTCCCTGAAGTTCCCATCCTAACTAGAGACGGACGGAAAGTTTGCTGCCGTAACTGGTGAAAAATCAATAGATTCTCCTCTCAACGCGAGTTGAGGCCCTTTTCTGCTACATCGTCTCGAAAAAATCCCAGGTTCCCTCTTGAGCCTCGAAAGGGTCCTTGACACCCTTGAGGCAAATCAAGAAGTTCCCTGACATACCCGTCTCCACTCGAAAGGAACACCGAGGGTCCCGCCACAACTCAAGAAGAGCCCCGGTTTTCCCTCCTCATCCCGATAGAAGGGTCCATTTCCCGCTTCATTGGGAAAGGAATCCCTGTGTTCCTGTCGCACCTCAAGAGGAGGCGGTCTCACCTTGACCCTCGAGAGGAACTCCAGGGGTCGTGCCACTATTTCAAAAGACCCTGATGTCCCAATGCACTCTAGATACACCTGACTCCCTTGCAACTGACTCAGCAGTCATCCCGAGGATGGACTCAAAACACGAAGGTGGTGTGACAGCCCTGTGGCACCTCGAGAGAAAGCCATCGATCCCTATGTCAACCCGACAGAAAACCTGACACTGCTTTTCCAGCTCGAGAAGAGAGTGGACTTGCATATCTCCACACGAGGCAAGGCCTGTCTTTGCTGTAAAACCCTAGAGGAACCCCGAGATACATGTCGGAACGGAAGTGGAACACTGAGGTTCCGGCATCAACTCCAGATGAGGACCTCACTTCAAACCCGGCAGCGAGTGCAGAGGAATCCCGAGAGGCCTGTCGCAACTCGCATGGAGACTGGATGTTCCTGAGGCCCCCAAGAGCGGGTCCCTCAGGTCCCCTTCATAAATCGAGAGGGACACCATGTTCACTACCGCAACTTGAGAAGAACCAGGATATTCTGCCCTCAACGCGAGATGAGGCTCTTTTCCGCTGCAGCATCTTGAGAGAATTCCCTCCTTCACTCTTGAGCCTCGAATGGGTCTTTGACACTCTTGAGGCAACTCAAGAAGTTCCCTTACATACCTGTCTCCACTCAAGAGGAACACCAATGGTCCGCCACAACTCAAGTAGAGCCCGGGTTTTCCCTCTCCCAAGAGGAGTGTCCGTTTCCCTGCTTCGTCGGGAAAGGAATCGCTGCCTCCCCGTCGCACCTCAAGAGGAGGCGATCTCACCTTGACATTCAAGAGGAAATCCAGGGATCGTGCCACAATTTCAAAATACCCCGATTCCACAATGCTCTCCAGATACACCTGACTCCCCTGCAACTGACTCGACAGTCACCCCGAGGACCGATTCAAAACACGTTGGCGGGTGTGACAGCCCTTTGGCACCTTGAGAGAAACCCACTGATCCCTATGTCAGCCTGACAGGAAACCTGACACTGCTTTTCCAGCTCGAGAGGAGAGCGGACTTGAATGTCTCCACACGAGATGAGGTCTGACTCCCCTGTGGAAAACCCAGAGGTACCCTGAGATCCATGTCAGCCCTGAAGAGGAACCCTGAGGTTCCGGCCTTAACTCCAGATGAGGACCTCAGCGCCAGCAGCGACTGCAGAGGAATCCCAAGAGGCCCCTCGCAACTCGCATGGAGACTGGATGTTCCTGAGGCCCCCACGAGCCGGTCCCTGAGGTCCCTGTCGTAACTCGAGAGTGACCTCAAATTTGCTGCCATAACTCGAGGAAAACTAGGAGATTCTCCCGTCAACACGAGATGAGGCCCTTTTTCACTGCCGTGTCTCGAGAGAAATCCCATCTTCCCTCTTGAGCCTGGAAAAGGTCCTTGATATGCTTGAGGCAACTCAAGAAGTTCCCAGACATACCCGTCTCCAGTCGAGAGGAACACCGAGGGTCCCACCACAATTCAAGAAGAGACCCGGTTTTCCCTCCTCCTTTCGAGAGGAGGGCCCGTTTCACTGCTTTGTCTGGAAAGGAATCACGGTGTTCCCGTCGCAACTCAAGAGGAGGCGGAATCAACTTGACACTCAAGAGGAACTCCAGGGGTCGTGCCACCATTCCAAAAGACCCCGATGTCTCAATGCAATCCAGATACACCTGACTCCCTTGTAACTGACTTGACGGTCACCCAGAGGGCCGACTCAGAACAGGATGGTGGGTGTGACAGCCCTGTGGCACCTCGAGAGAAAGCCACTGATTCCTAATTCAACCCAACATCAAGCCTGACACTGCATTTCCAGCTTGAGAGGAGAGTGGACTTACATGAAGAGGCCTGACTCCCCTGTGGAAACCCCAGAGGAACCCCGATATACATGTTGGCACAGGAGAGGAACCCTGTGGTTTCGGCCTGAACACCAGATGTGTACTTCGGCCCTGGCAGTGACTGCAGAGGTAGCCCTAGAGGCCCCTCGCAACTCGCATGGAGATGGAACGTCTTGAGGCCCTCACGAGCAGGTCCCTGATGTCCCAATTGTCCCAACTCGAGAGGGACCCCAAGTTTACTGCTGCACCTCGAGAGAAATTAGGAGATACTCCCCTCAACGTGAGATGAGGCCCTGTTCCGCTGCGGTCTTTCGAGAGAAATCCCACCTTCCCTCTTAAGCCTGGAAAGGGTCCTTGACACCCTTGAGGCACTCAAGATGTTCCCGATATACCAGTCTCCAGTCGAGAGGAACACCAAGAGTCCTGCCACAACTCAAGAAGAGACCCAGTTTTCCCTCCTCCTTTCGAGAGGAGGGTCCGTTTCCCTGCTTCGTCGGGAAAGGAATCACGGTGTTCCCGTCGCAACTCAAGAGGAGGCGGAATCAACTTGACACTCGACAGGAACACCAGAGGACGTGCCACCATTCCAAAAGCCCCCGATATCCCAATGCACTTCAGATACACCTGATTCTCCTGCAAATGACTCGACGGAAACCATGAGGACTGACTCAAAACAGGACGGCAGGTGTGACAGCCCTGTGGCACCTCGAGAGAAAGTCAGTGATCCCTAATTCAACCCGACATCAAGCCTGACACTGTATTTCCAGCTCGAGAGGAGAGTGGACTTGCATGTCTCCACACAAGACGAGACATGTCTCCACACAACTCCCCTGTGGAAAACCCAGAGGAACCATACGATCAATGTCGGCACGGGAGAGGAACCCTGAGGTTCCAGCTCAACTCCAGATGAGGACCTCGGCCCCGGCACCGACTGCAGAGGTATCTCTAGAGGCCCTTCGCAACTCGCATGGAGCCTGGACATTTTGAAGCTCCCACGAGCGGGTCCCTGAGGTCCCTGTCGTAACTTGAGAGGGGCCTCAAGTTTGCTGTCGCAACTCGAGAAAAACAACGAGATTCTCCCCTGAAAGCGAGATGAGGCCCTTTTCCAGTGCGGTGTCTCGAGAGAAATCCCATCTTCCCTCTTGAGCCTCTAAAGGGTCCTTGACACCTTTGAAGAAACTCAAGAAGTTCCTCGACATACCTGATTCGACTAGAGAGGAACACTGAGGGTCCCACCACAACTCAAGAGGAGCCCTGGTTTTCCCTCTCATCCCAAGAGGAGGGTCTGTTTCCCTGCTTCATCAGGAAAGGAATCCCAGCTTTCCCGTCACACCTCAAGAGAATGCATTCTCCACTTGACACTGGAGAAGAACTCCAGGGGTCGTGCCACCATTTCAAATGGCCCCGATGTCCCAATGGACTTCAGATACACCTGACTCCCCTGCAACTAACTCGACGGTCACCTCGAGGACTGACTCAAATCACGATGGCAGGTGTGACAGCCCTGTGGCACCTCTAGAGAAAGCCACCTATCCCTATTTCAACCCAACAGGAAATCTGACACTGCTTTTCCATCTCGAGAGGAGAGCAGACTTGCATGTCTCCCCACGAGAGAGGACTGACTCCCCTGTGGAATCCCCTAGGAACGCCGAGATCCATGTTGGCACGTGAGAGAAACACTGAGGTTCCAGCCTTAACTCCAGATAGGGACCTCAGCAACGGCAGCAACTGAAGAGGAATCCCGGGAGGCCCCTCGCAATTCGCATGGAGACTGGACGTTCCTGAGGCTCCAATGAGCGGGTCCCTGAGGTACCAATCTTAACTCGAGAGGGACCCAAAATTTGCTGATGCAACTGGAGAAAAATCCAGTAGATTCTTCTCTCAACGCGAGATGAGGTACTTTTCCACTGCGTCGTCTTGAAAGAAATCCCACGTTCCCTCTTGAGCCTCGAAAGTGTCCTTGACACCCTTGAGGAAACTCAAGATGTTCCCCAACACCCGTCTCCACTCGAAAGGAACAGCAAGGGTCCCGCCACAACTCAAGAAGAGCCCTGGTTTTCCCCCCTCATCCCGAGAGGAGGGTCCGTTTCCCACTTCGTCTGGAAAGGAATCCTGGTGTTCCCATCGCATGCAAGAGGAGGCGCTCTCACCTTGACAATCGAGAGGAACTTCAGGGGTCTTGCCACCATTTCAAAAGACCCCGATGTCCTAATGCACTCCAGATACACCTGACACCCCTGCAAATGACTCGACGGTCACCTTGAGGACCTACTCAAAAAAAAAAAAAAATGGCAGGTATGATAGCTCTGTTGCACCTCAAGTAAAGGCATCCATCCCTATGTTAACCCAACAGGAAGCCTGACACTGCTTTTCCAATTCGAGAGGAGAGCGGATTTGCATGTCTCCACAGGAGGCCAGGCCTGAAGCCCCTGTGGAAATCAGAGGAACCCCGACATTCATGTCAACATGGGAGAGGAAACATGAGGTTCCCGCCTCAAATCCAGATGAGGACATCGGCCCTGGCAGTGACTGCAGAGGAATCCTGAGGGGCCCTTCGCGAGTCGTATGGAGACTGGATCTCCCTGAGGACTCAGGAGCGGGCCCCTGAGGTCACCATCGTAACTCGACAGTAAACCCGCCACAACTCGAGAAAAAACAGGAGATTCTCCCCTCAACGCTACCTGATGCCTTTTCCGTTGCGGTGTCTGGAGAGGAAATTCCACCTTCCCTCTGAGCCCCGAAAGGGTCCTTGACACCCTTGAGGCAATTCAAGAAGTTCCCCGACATCCCCGTCTGCACTCAAGAGGAACACCTTGGGTCCCGCCACAACTCCAGAAGCGCCCAGGTTCTCCCTCCTCATTCCGGAGGAAGGTCTGTTTCCTTGCGTCGTCGGGGAGGGAATCCTGGCATTCCTGTCGCACCTCAAGAGGAGGCGGTCTCCACTTGACGCTCGAGAGGAACTCCAGGGGGTGGTGCCACCATTTCAAAAGACTCTCAATGTTCCAGTGCACTCCAGACACATCTGACTCCCTTGCACTGACTCGACGGTCACCCCGAGGACCAATTCAAAACACGATGGCAGGTGTGACAGCCCTGTGGTGCCTCGAGAGTAAGACCCCAATCCCTATGGTCAAGTCGACAGGAAGCCTGACACTGCTGTTAAGGCTCAAGAGAAGAGCGGACTTGCATGGCTTCACAGGAGATGAGGCCTGACTCTCCTGTGGACGCCCCAGCGGAACCCCGAGATCCATGTCGACACTCGAGAGGAAACCTTAAGTTCTGGACTCAACTCCTGATGAGGACTTCGGCCCAGGCAGCGAATGCAGAGGAATCCCGAGGGGCCCCTCGCGACTCGCTTGGAGACTGCACCTCCCTGAGGCCCCACGAGCCGGTCCCTGAGGTCCCCATCGTAACTCGAAAGGAATCCCGCCCCAACTCGTGAAAAACAAGGAGATTCTCCCCTCAATGCGAGCTGTGGCCCTTTTCTGCTGCGGTGTCTGGAGAGAAATCCCACCTTCCCTCCTTTGCTCCTAAAGGGTCACTGACAGCCTTCAGGCAAATCAAGAAGTTCCCCGACATTCCCATCTGCCCTCGAGAGGAACACCGAGGGTCCTGCCACAACTCGAGAAGAGCCCCTGTTCTCCCTCCGCATCCTGAGAGGAGGGTCCCTTTCCCTGCTTCGTCGAGGAGGGAATCCCGGCTTTCCCGTCGCACCTCAAGAGGAGGAGGTCTCCACTTGACGCTCGAGAGGAACTCCAGGGGTCGTGCCACCATTTCAAAAGACCCTCGATGTCCCAGTGCACTTCAGACACACCTGACTTCCCTGCACTGACTCGACAGTCACCCAGAGGAATGACTCAGAACACGATGGCAGGTGTGACAACCCTGTGGTACCTCGAGAGAAAGCCACCAATCCCTATGGTCAACCCGCTAGGAAGCCTGACACTGAATTTCCTTCTCAAGCAGAGAGCAGAATTGCATGGATCCAAACGAGATGAGGCCTGACTCCCTTGTGGATGCCCCAGAGGAACCTCCAGATCCATGTCAGCCCTGGAAAGGAAACCTGACTTTCCTACCTAAACTCCAGATGAGGACCTCAGACCCGGCGGCAACTGCAGAGGAAACCCGAGGGGCCTCTCGCGAATTTGCTGGAGACAACCTCCCTGAGGCCCGAAGAGCGGGACCCGGAGGTCCCCATCGTAACTCGAGAGGAACCCCGCTGCAACTTGAGGAAAACCAGGAGATTCTCGCCTCAACGTGAGCTGAGTCCCTTTTCAGCTGTGGGGTCTCGAGAGAAATCCCACCTTCCATCCTGAGCCCCGAAAGGGTTCTTGACACCCTTCAGGCAACTCAAGAAGTTCCACGACATCCCCTTCTGCACTTGAGAGGAACACCGAAGGTCGCGCCACAACTCAAGAAGAGCACCGCTTCTCTCTCCTCATCCCAAGAGGAGGGTCCCTTTCCCTGATTTTTCGGGGACCGAATGCCGGCGTTCCCATCGCAGCTCAAGAGGAGGCTGTCTCCACTTGACGCTCGAAAGAAACTCCAGGGGTCTTGCCACCATTCCAAAATACCCCCGATGTCCCAGTACACTCCAGACACACCTGACTCCCTTGCACTTACTCAACGGTCACCCCGATAAATCAAAACACCATGGCAAGTGTGACAGCCATGTGGCACCTCGATAGAAAGCCACCGATCCCTATGGCCAACACGACAGGAAGCCTGACACTGCTTTTTCGGTTCGAGAGGAGAGCGGACTTGCATGGCTCCACACGAAACGAGGCCCTGACACACCTGTGGACGCCCCAGAGGAACCCCGAGATTCATGTCGGCCCTGGAGAGGAACCCTGATGTTCTGGCCTCAACTCCAGATGAGGACCTCGGCCCCAGCAGCGAATGAAGAGGAATACCAAGGGGCCCCTCGCGAATCGTGTGGAGAGAGGACATCCCTGAGTACCCAGGGGCGGGTTCCTGAGGTGCCCAAATTAACTCGAGAAAAACCAGGAGATTCTCCCCTCAAAGTGAGCTGAGGCCCTTTTCCACTGCAACGTCTCGAGAGAAATCCCACCTTCCCTCCTGAACCTCCGAAGGGTCCTTGACACGCTTGAGGCATTCAAGAAGTTTCCTGAAATACCAGACTGCACTCAACAGGAACACCGAGGTTCCCGCCAAAATCAAGAGGAGCCCCGTTTCCACCTCGTAACTCGAGATGAGGGTTCCTTTATCTGCTTCGTCAGGAAAGGATTCCCTGTGTTCCCGTCGCATCTCAAGAGCAGGTGGTCTCAACAGGAAAGTCAAGAGAAACTCAAGGGGTCGTGCCACCATTTCAAAAGTCCCCCAAATGTCTCAGTCCACTCCAGAGGAATCTGATTAGCCTGCACTGCCTCAACTTTCACGCCGAGTATTGAATCACAACACGGTGGCACGTGTGACAGCCCTGTGGGAAAGCCTCGAGGGAAAGACACAGATCCCTGAGTCAGCCCGACGGGAAGCCTGAAACTGCAGCTACAGCACGGGAGGAAAGCGGACGTGCATAACTCCACCCGAAATGAGGACGGACTCCCCTGTAGAGACTCCAGAGGATCCCCAAGATCCGTGTCAGCACTGGAGAGGAAAGCTCAGGTTCAGGCCTCGACTCCACACGAGGTCTTAGGCCCCAGCACCGACTGGAAAGGAATCCCGAAGGCCCCTCACAACTCGCATGGAGACTGGCCTTTCCTGAGGCCACACGAGGGGAACCTTGAGGTTCCCATTGGAACTCAAGAGGAACCTGTCGCAACTCGAGCAAATCCAAGAGGTTCTCCATTCCAGGCGAGATGAGGCCCCTTTCCACTGAGGAATCTGGAGGCAAATGACACATTCCCACTTGAACTTCGAAAGGGTCCTTCACATCCTCGCTGCAAATTAAGAAGTTCCCCGACATGCACGTCTCCACTCGAGAGGAACCCGGAGGGTCCCACCAACATCAAGAGGAGCCCCGATTCTGCCTCCTGGCTCGAGATGAGGATTCCTTTCCTGGCTTCGATGGGAAAGGATTCCCTGCATTCCCGTCGCATTTCAAGAGAAGGCGCTCTAAACAGGAAGACGAGAGGAACTCAAGGGGTCGTGCCACAATTCCAAAAGTCCCCTAAATATCTCAGTCCACTCCAGAGTAACCTGATTTCCCTGCACTGCCTCGACATGCACACCAAGT
Source organism: Budorcas taxicolor (assembly GCF_023091745.1). Lineage (NCBI taxonomy): Eukaryota > Metazoa > Chordata > Mammalia > Artiodactyla > Bovidae > Budorcas > Budorcas taxicolor. The sequence continues at coordinate 3,076,789 of NC_068930.1, read as the reverse complement.
ATGGACTCACACCACGGGGATACGTGTCCCATCCCTGCTGGAAAGCCTCGAGGGAAAGCCACAAATCCCTGTGTCAACGCGAGGGGAAGCCTGACACTGGTACTACAGCTCGGGAGGAAAGCGGACGTACACGGCTCCATTTGAAACGAGGCCTGACTCCCCTGTGGAGACTCCAGAGTTACCTCAAGACCAATAATAGCACTGGAGAGGAATCCTCAGGTCCCGCCTCAACTCCACACGAGGTCTTAGGCCCTGGCACCGACTGGAGAGGAATCCCGAGAGGCCCGTCGCAACTCGCACGGAGACTGGCTCTTACTGAGGCCACACCAGCAGGTCTTAGAGCTCACTGTCCTAACTAGAGAGGAACATGCCACAAATCGAAAAAATCGAGGAGGTTCTCCCCTACAGGCGAGATGAGGCCCATTTCAGCTGAGGAGTCTCGAGAAAAATAACACCTTCCCTCTTGAACTTCGAAAGGGGCTTTCACACCCTTGATGCAACTCAAGAAGTTCCCCGACATACACGTCTCCACTCGAGAGGAACCCCGAGGGTCCCGGCAAAATCAAGAGGAGCCCCGTTTCCGCCTCGTACCTCGAGAAGAGGGTTCCTTTCTCTGCTTCGTCGGGAAAGGATTCCCGGCGTCCCCTTCGAATCTCAAGAGGAGGCATTCTCAACAGGAAAGTCGAGAGGAACTCCAGGGATTATGCCACCATACGAAAGTTCCCCAAAAGTCTCAGTTCACTCCAGAGGAACCTGATTTCCCTGCATTGAATCGACTTCAATGTGGAGGATCGACTCACAACACGGTGGAACGTGTGACAGACCTTTGGGAAAGCCTCGAGGAAAAGCCTCGAGGGAAAGACAGAGAACTCTGTATCAACGCGATGGGAAGCCTGACACTGGTGCTACATTTCGGGAGGGAAACTGACGTCCATGTCCCCACTCGAGACGAGGACTGACTCTTCTGTGGAGACTCCAGAAGAACTCCAAGATCCATGTCAGCACAAGAGAGGAATCCGCAGGTTCCAGCCTCGTCTCCTCACCAGGTCTTAGGCGCGTCACCGACTGGAGACAAATCCCGAGAGGCCCCTCGCAACTCACATGGAGACTGGCCTTTCCTGAAGCCAGAAGGGCGGGTCCCTGAGGTCCCCGTCGTAACTCCAGCAGGACCTGCCACAACTCGAGAAAATCCAGGAGGTTCTCCCCTCCAGGCGAGATGAGGCACTTTTCCGCTGAGGCGTATCCAGGCAAATCACACCTTCCCTTTTGAACTTCGAATCCGTCCTTCACACCCCTGCTGCAACTCAAGAAGTTCCCCGACATACCCGTCTCCACTCGAGAGGAAGAACGAGGGTCCCGCCCACATCAAGAGAAGCCCCGTTTCCGCCTCGTAGCTCGAGATGAGGGATCCTTTCCCTGCTTCGTCGGGAAAGAATTCCCAGCGTTCCCACCGCATCTCAAGAGGAGGTGCTCTCAACAGGAAAGACGAGAGGAACTCCATGGTCGTACCACCATTCCAATAGTCCCCCAAATATCTCAGTCCATTCCAGAGGAAACTGTTTCCCCTGCACTGCCTCGACTTTCATGCCGAGTATCAACTAACACAATGGTGGCATGTGTGACAGCCCTGTGGGAAAGCCTCGTGGCAAAGCCTCGAGGGGAAGCCACAGATCACTATATCAACCCAACAGGAAGTGAGACACTGCTGCTACAGCTCGGGAGGAAAGCGGACGTGCAGCTCCCAACTGGAGACGAGGACTGACTCCCCTGGGGAGACTCCAGAAGTACCCTAAGATCCATGTAAGCACTGGAGAGGATACCCAGGTTCCGGCCTTGACTCCACACAAGGTTTTAGGCCCCGGCACCGACTGGAGAGGAATCCAGAGAGGCCCCTCGCAAGTCGCACGGAGACTGGCTTTCCTGAGGCCACAAGAGCGGGTCCCTGAGGTCCCCATCGTAACTCGGGAGGAACCTGCCACAACTCGAGAATATCCAGGAGGTTCTCCCTTCCAGGCGAGATGAGGCACTTTTCGGCTAAGACGTCTCGAGGCAAATAACTCCTTCCCACTTGAACTTCGAAAGGGTCCTTCACACCCTTACTGCAACTCAAGAAGCTCCCCGTCATACCCATCTCCACTTGAAAGGACACCGAGAATCCCGCCAACATCAAGAGAAGCCCTGTTTCCAGGTCATAGCTTGAGATGAGGGTTCCTTACCCTGCATCGTTTGGAAATGTATTCTCGGCTTTCCCTTCGCATCTCAAGAGGAGGCGCTCTCAACAGGAACATCGAGAGTAAATCCATGGGTGGAGACACCATTCGAAACATCCCCCAAATGTCTCAGTGAATGCCGGAGGAATCTGATTTTCCTGCACTGACTGGATATTCACGCTGAGGATCGACACACACCACGGTGGCACGTGTGACAGCCCTGTGGAAAGCTTCGTGGGAAAGCCTCGAGGGAAAGCCTCTGATCCCTGTATCAACCAGATGGAAAGATTAACACTGCTGCTAGAGCTCGGAGGCAAGCGGACGTGCATGTCCCCACTCGAGACAAGGACTGACTCCCTTGTGGAGACTCCAGAAGTACCCCAAGATCCATGTCAGCACTGGAGAGGAATCCTCAGGTTCTTACCTCAACAGCACACGAGGTATTAGGCCCTGGCACCGACTGGAGAGGAATCCCGAGAGGCCCCTCCCAATCACATGAAGACTGGCCTTTCTTGAGGGCACAAGAGCGGGTCCATGAGGTCCCAGTCGTAACTCGAGAGGGACCTGCCGCAACTCAAGAAAATCCTGGAGGTTCTCCCCTCTAGGTGAGAGGAGGCCCTTTTCCCCTGAGGCGTCTCCAGGCAAATCACACCTTCCCTTTTGAACTTCGTAAAGGTCCTTCACACCCTTGCTGTAAATCAAGGAGTTCCCCGACATACACGTCTCCACCCGAGAGGAACACCGAGGGTCCCGCCAACATAAAGAAGAGCCCCGTTTCCGCCTCTTAGCTCGAGATGTGGGATCCTTTCCGTGCTTCGTCGAGAAAGGATTCCCGGCATTCCCAACGCACCTCAAGAGGAGGCGTTCTCAACTGGAAAGTCGAGAGGAACCCCAGGGTTCGTTCCACCATGCCAAAAGTCCTCAAAATGTCTCAGTCCACTCCAGAGGAGCCTGATTTCCCTGCACTGCCTCGGCTTTCACGTTGAGGATCGATTCACACCAAGGTGGCACGTGTGACAGCCCTTGGGAAAGCCTCGTGGGAAAGCCTCGAGGGAAAGCCACAGATACCTGTATCAACGCAACCAGAAGCCTGACAATGCTGCTACAGCTCGTGAGGAAAGAGGATCTGCATGTCCCCACTCGAGACGCGGACTGACTCCACCTTGGAGACTCAAGAAGTACCCCAAGATCAAGGTCAGCGCTTGGGAGGAATCCTCAGGGTCGGGCCTCGTCTCCACATGGGGTCTTTGGCCCAGGCACCGACTGGAAGGAATCTCGGGAGGCCCCTCGCAACTCTCATGGAGATTGGCCATTCCTGAGTCCACAAAAGCGGGTCCTTGAGGTCCACGTCGTAACTCGAGAGGGACCTGCCGAAACTCGAGAACATCCAGGAGGTTCTCCCCTACAGGCTAGAGGAGGCCCTTTTGGGCTGAGAAGTATGGACACAAATCAACCTTCCCTCTTGAACTTCGAAATGGTGCTTCACACCCTTGCTGCAACTCAAGAAGTTCCCCAATATACCCGTCTCCACTCCTGAGGAACACCGAGGGTCCCACCGACATCTAGAGGAGCCCCGTTTCTGCCTCGTAGCTCCAGATGTGGGATTCTTTTCCGGCTTCATCGGGAAAGGATTCCCAGCATTCCGGTTGCATCTCAAGAGGAGGCACTCTCAACAGGAAATTGGAGAGAACCTCCAGTGGTCGTGCCATGGTTCCAAAAGTCCCCCAGATGTCTCAGTCCATTCCAGGGGAACCTGATTTGCCTGTACTTCCTCAACGGTCTTGCCGATGAGCTAATCACATTACAGTGGAACGTGTGGTAGCCCTGTGGGAAAAACTCGTGGGAAAGCCTGGAGGGAAAACCACAGATCCCTTGATCCACGCGACGGGAAGCGTGACACTGCTGCTACAGCACGGGAGGAAAGTGCACGTGCATGTCCCGACTCGAGACGAAGACTGACTCCCCTGTGGAGACTCCAGAAGTTCCCCAAGATCCATGTCAACACTGGAGAGGAATCCTGAAGTTCAGGCACCGACTTACACAAGGTCTTAGTCCCTGGATTCAACTGGAGAGGCATCCCGAGAGGCCACTTAGCAACTCGCATGGGGACTGCCTATTCCTAAGGCCACCAGAGTGGGTCCCTGAGGTCCCCGTAATAACTCGACAGCACCTGCTGCAACTCGAGAAAATCCAGGAGGTTCTCCCCTCCAGGTGAGATGAGGCCCATTTCCGCTGAGGCATCTCGAGGCTGATCACACCTTCCCTCTGGAACTTGGAAAGGGTCCTTCACAACGCTGCTGCAACTCAACCAGTTCCCCGAAATAACCGTCTCCACTCAAGAGGATGCACAGGGGCCAGCCAAAATCCAGAGGAGTCCCGTTTCCACCTCGTAGCTAGAGACAAGGGATCCTTCCCCTGCTACTTCAGGAAAGAATTGCCAGCGTTCCCGTCGCATCTAATGAGGAGGCGCTCTCAACACAAAAGGCGAGAGGAACTCGAGGGTTCCGCTAAAATTCCAAGAGTCCCCCAGATGTATCAGTCAATTTCAGAGAAACCTGTTATCCCTGCATTGCATTGACTTTCATGCCGAGGATCGACTCACACCATGGTGACAGGTGGGACAACCCTGTGGGAAAGCCTCAGGGAAAGCCTCGAGGGAAACCCTCAGATCCCTTGATCCATGTGACGGCAAACGTGACACTGCTGCTACAGCTCGGGAGGAAAGCGCACGTGCATGCCCCCAACCGTGACCAGAACTGACTCCGCTGGGGAGACTTCAGAAACACCCCAAGATCCATGTTAGCACTGGAGAGGAATCCTCAGATTCCGGCCCCAAATCCACACTAGGTCTTAGGCGCCGGCATCAACGGGAGAGGAATCCCAAGAGGCCCCCTCGCAACTCGCATGGGGACTGGCCTTTCCTGAGGCCACCAGAGCGGGTCCCTGAGGTCCCCGTCGTTGCTCAAGAACACCTGCCGCAACTCGAGAAAATCCAAGAGGTTCTCCCCTCCAGGCGAGATGAGGCCCATTTCCGCTGAGGCTTCTCGAGGCTAATCACACCTAACCAATGGAACTTCGAAAGGATCCTTCACACCCTTGCTGCAACTCAAGAAGTTCCCCGACATACCCGTCTCCAATCGAGAGGAAGCAAGAGGTCCCGCCCATATCCAGAGGAGCCCCGTTTTCGTCTCGTAGCTCGAGATGAGGGATCCTTTCCCTGCTTTGTCGGGAAAGAATTTCCGTGGATCCCGTCGCATCTCAAGAGGAGGCGCTCTCAACAGGAAAGGCGAGAGGAAGTCCAGTGTCGTGCCACCATTCCAAGAGTCCCCCAGATGTCTCACACAATTCCAGAGGAATCTGTTTTTCCTGCACTGCCTCGACTTTCACGCCGAGGATCGATTCACACCATGGTGGCACGTGGGACAGACCTGTGGGAAAGCCTGGTGTGCAAGCCTCGAGGGAAAGCCACATATCCCTTGTTCCATGCGACGGGAAGCGTGACACTGCTGCTACAGCTCGAGAGGAAAGTGCACGTGCATGCCTCCACCCGACACGAGGACTGACTCGCTGGGGTAACTCCAGAAGGACCCCAAGATCCATTTCAGCACTGGAGAAGAATCCTCAGGTTACGGTCCCAAATGCACACTAGGTCTTAGGCCCCAGCATCGACCGGAGAGGAATCCTGACAGGCCCCCTAGCAACTTGCATGGGGACTAGCCTTTCCTGAGGCCTCCAGAGCGGGTCTCTGAGGTCCCCGTCGTTGCTCAAGAACACCTGCTGCAACTCGAGAAAATCCAAGAGGTTCTCCCCTCCAGGCGAGATGAGGCCCATTTCCGCTGAGGCGTCTCGAGGCTAATCACACCTAACCAATGGAACTTCGAAAGGATCCTTCACACCCTTGCTGCAACTCAAGAAGTTCCCCGACATACCCGTCTCCAGTCGAGAGGAAGCAAGAGGGTCCCGCCCATATCCAGAGGAGCCCCGTTTTCGTCTCGTAGCTTGAGATGAGGGATCCTTTCCCTGCTTTGTCGGGAAAGAATTTCCGTGGATCCCGTCGCATCTCAAGAGGAGGCGCTCTCAACAGGAAAGGCGAGAGGAAGTCCAGTGTTGTGCCACCATTCCAAGAGTCCCCCAGATGTCTCACTCAATTCCAGAGGAATCTGTTTTCCCTGCACTGTCTCGACTTTCACTCTGAGGATCAAATCACACCAGGATGGCATTTGGGACAGCCCTTTGGGAAGCCTCGTTGGAAAGCCTCGAGGGAAAGCCTCGAAGGAAAGCCAGAGATCCCTTGATCTTCCTGACGGGAAGTGTGGCACTGCTGCTACAGCTCGGGAGGACAGCGCACAAGGGTCCTTGCTGTAAATCAAGACGTTCCCCGACATACCCGTCTCCACTCGGGAGGAAGCACGAGGGTCACACCCACATCCAGAGGAGCCCCGTTTCTGCCTCGAAGCTCGAGATGAGGGATCCTTTCCCTGCCACGTCGGGAAAGAATTCCCTGCGTTTCCGTCGCATCTCAAGAGGAGGCGCTCTCAACCGGAAAGGCGAGAGGAACTCCAGGGTCGTACCACCATTCCAAGAGTCCCCGAGATGTCTCAGTCCATTCCAGAGGAACGAATTTTCCCTTCACCGGCTCGTCTTTCACGCCGAGGATCGACTCATTCCACAGTGGCACGTGGCACAGACCTGTGGGAAAGCGTCGTGGGAAAGCCTCGAGGGAAAGCCACAGATCCCTTGATCCATGCGAAGGGAAGCGTGACACTGCTGCTACAGCTCGGGAGAAAATCGGACATGAATCTCCCACTCGAGACGAGGAGTGACTCCCTTGTGGAGACTCCAGTATTATCCCAAAATCCATGTCAGCACAGGTGAGGAATCCTCTGGTTCCGGCCCCGACTCCACACTAGTTCTTAGTACTCAGCGTCGACTCGAGTGGAATCCGAGAGGCCCCCTAGCAAGTCGCATGGGGACTGGCCTTTCCTGAGGCCACCAGAGCGGTCCCCTGAAGTCCCCGTCGTAACTCAAGAACACCTGCCACAACTTGAGAAAATCCAGGAGATTCTCCCCTCCAGGCGACATGAGGCCCATTTCCGCTGAGGCATCTCAGGGCTAATCACACCTAACCTCTGGAACTTCGAAAGGGTCCTTCACACCCTTGCTGCAACTCAAGAAGTTCCCCGACATACCAGTTCCACTCGAGAGGAATCACGAAGGTCCCGCCCACATCCAAGGGAGCCCCGTTTCCACCTCGTAGCTCGAGATGAGGGATCCTTTCCCTGCTTCGTCGGGAAAGAATTCCCGGCGTTCCCGTCGAATCTCAATTTCTCCTGGCAATCTTGATTCCCGCTCATGTATCTTCCATCCCAGCATTTTTCATGATGTACTCTGCATATAAGTTAAATAAACAGGGTGACAATATACAGCCTTGACATACTCCTTTTCCTTTTTGGAACCAGTCTGTTGTTCCATGTCCTGTTCTAACTGTTGCTTCCTGACCTTCATACAGATTTCTCAAGAGGCAGGTTAGGTGGTCTGGTATTCCCATCTCTTCCAGAATTGTGGCTAAAACAACAGTATTAAGACCTTTGCAATGTCAGGCCAAGGATTTCTGTTTCCAGTCATTGACCCACACCTGATCACTGAGCACAAATTCATGAATCTGTTCCTCAAGGGGGAATGATATTCTTTTTTATACAAACTTAGTTACCTGATTTATTACCTTACCTAATTGTTCCATCTGCTGTGTAATCCCACCCCCTTACTTGTGGCAAATCTGCTAACACCTGCCTCACTGTGGGAGGGGGTCTCCCATAGAAAATTTCATAAGGACAATAACTTTGGGAACGTGCGGTTACCCGTAATATGAGTAAGTCTGCCAGAAGCAAGCCCATCCATGTACAGTCAGTCTCTATGATCCATTTGGAAAGTGTCTCTTCAAGAGTTTGGCTGTTTTTTCCACCATTCCAGAACATTGGGGCCTATATGCTGTATGTAATTTCCACTGATATTTAGAGCTTCACATACCTGTTAATTAACGCAGCTACAAAGACAGGGCCATTGTCTGATTCTATACTGGTTGGAAACCCACCTCTGGGAATTATTTCTCAAGTCAGTGAGCTACTTCATTTTCTTTTTCAGATCAGGTTGGGAAGGCCTCTGCCCAACCGGAGAAGGTACCTACTATTCTAGTAAGTAATGATAATAGGTGACTGCCTTTGCTTCCCCGAAGGACACTCGCTTTCCCTGCATCCTGAGAACTCCACGTCTCAGCCAGTTGGAAAAGCGCTTCTTGGAGGTCATTATTCAGGGGCAATTTCCCCTGGAGGCCGGGGCCGTAGGGAGCGGCTCCACACTCCCAGGGAAAGGCAGAGCCACAGCCACACATCTGTCCCATCCCCTTTGCTCTGTAGTGAGCCTAGGTCTGTCAGGAAAATTCTTGGCTCCTATGGGGACACATTCTATGTGTGAAACTGCATACAGGACCTAGGGGCCACAGGGCGCCTGTTTCTCTCGGGGGCGGAGGGGTGGGGGGCCTGAAGCAGTGCGGCCCAGCAACAGCTTCAACATCCATCCAATTGCTCTTTTCTTACCTCTGATAGAACTAGCTTTGTTCCAGCCTTTGGCAATTTGGAGGCAAGCGGGCCCCACTTCGTCCCCAAGGAGGCATGGGACCTACTTTGAGTGGAAAGGCCCCTCACGGAGCTGAACCCAGGAAGGCACCCAGTCATGTCTGACACATTTCTGCATCCTGCTTCTTCATGAGCAATACTGCTATAAGCTGGGAATGTCTTTCCAAGGCTCAGAAAGGACAGGGGAGATGCCTGGTGCTGCCTCTGGAATTTCGGTCCTCTGAGCAGACCTGGAGGTCTCCCCTTGAAGAAGCTAACCAGTTTCTTCCAAATACAGGCTTGCAAACACACACTGGGTGGCTGCCTCTTCTTCCCTGAAGGACGATCACTTTCCCCGCATCCTGTGAACTCTGCATCCCAGCCTGCTGAAAAAGCGCTTCTTGGAGGTCATTTTTCAGGGACAATTTTCCCTGGAGCCCGGGGCCGTAGGGAGGGCCCCATGCTCGCTGGGAAAGGCAGAGTCACATCCACAGTCTGTTCTATCCCTTTTGCCCTGTAGGAGAGCTCTAGTGAGCCTAGGTCTGTCAGGAAAATTCTTGGCTCCTATGGGGACACACCCTGTGTGTTAACCTGCATATCTGACCTAGGGGCCACAGGGCGCCTGTTCCTCTCGGGGGGGGGGGGGGGGACCCTGAAGTGGTGCGGCCCAGCAACAGCTTGAACATCCATCCAATTGCTCTTTTCTTCCTTCTGATAGAGCTAGCTTTGCTTCTCGCTTTGGCATTTCGGAAGCCAGGGGGAGCCCCACCACTCTTGTCCTGGGGTGTATTGGAGGTACCAGGTCTATTGGACCCCAGCATGGCACCCGACCCCCTCAGACACACTCCCGCAGCCTCCTTCCCCATGGGCAGGACTGTTCTGACCTAGGAATGTGTTCCCAAGTCTCGGAAAATGCAGGGAGACACACGGCCCTGACTCTGGAACTGAGGCCGTTGGAGCAGGCCTGGAGGTCTGACGTCTGAGATGACAAACACTTGCTACAAGATACAGGTGTGAAAACACACTCTCTGGGGCTGCCTTTCCTTCCTCCAAGGAAGAATGCTTTTCCAGTCTCCTCCGTGCTGAGTCATACAAGGCTGGAAAGGTCTGGCTTAGAGGGCATTTCTCAGCGGCAATGGCCCCTGAGGCCCTGCACCCAGGGAGGGATCCTACCCTCCCAGGGGAAGTCAGAGCAACCTCCAAACAGCTGTTCTATCATGTTTCCTCTGCAGGAGGGAGCTAGTGAGCCCAGGCCTGTCTGGAACGTTCTTGGATCCTGCGGGGAAATCATCCTGGGAGCCCACCTGGATACCAGTCGTAGGGGCTAAAATTTGCATTTTTCTTGCTTGGAGCCCTAACGCAGTACAGCCTAGCAACTGCTTGAAAATCCATCCTGTGCTGTTTTCTTCCCTCTGACAGAGCTAGCTTTGCTCCCCACTTTGGGATTTCAGAAGCAAGGTGGTGGCCTGCAACTCCTTGCCTGGGGTCCATTGGAGGTGCAAGGTGCCCTCGACCAGGTGACCCCAGCATGGCACCTGGCCCCCTCAGACACACTCCCGCAGCCTGCTTCCCCATGGGCAGGACTGCTCTCACCTAGGAATGTGTTTGCAAGGCCAGGAAACTGCAGGGAGACACAAGGCCCTGATTCTGGAATTGAGTCTGTTGGAGCAGGCCTGCAGGTCTTATGTCTAACAAGCCAAACACTTGCTGCAAGATACAGGCCTGAAAACACACTCTTGGGCTGCCTTTCCTTCCTCCAAGGAAGATAGTTTTCTCAGCCTCCTTTTCAGCAAGGGCTGAAAAGCACTTGTTCGGAGATTATTTTTCATTGGCCATGGCCCCTGAGGCCCTGTGCTCAGGGAGGGCTCCCTCCCTCCCAGGGAAAGTCAAAGGAAGCTCCAAACGGCTGTTCAATCATGTTTTGGAGAGAGTCATTGCCAAGGCAGGTGTATAAGAAGTTCAAGGGTCCCCAAGGTGAGAGGGGTCTAGAATTCTCCAGGAGGAAGAAAGGACAAACTTTTTTTCCCTCTACATTCCTCAGGATTATATAACAATAATGCATCCTTCTTGAGGACAGTCTCTGGAAAAAACCTTCTGGCTAACCCTGTTATCTTAAAATGTAAATTATGGGAGTAGGTCTAGTGAGTCTTTACAACCTCCAGACATTCTTTTGTTCATTGTAATAATTTATTGGAGAGTATATAACTCCATTATTAACACTAGCAAGGGGGAACTCTTTCTGCCCCTTGTGATGTCTCTGTCAGAAGCTTTCTCTATCTCCTATATACTTTAATAAAACTCTATTGCACAAAAGCTCTGAGCAATCAAGCCTCGTCTTGGACCCTGGATTGAATTCTTCTCCTCCATAAGCCAAGAATCCCAGCATCTTTTCGTGGTTCAGCAACAATATTTCATTTCCTCTGCAGGAGAGAGCTAGTGAGCTTAGGTCTGTCTGGAACATTATTGGATCCTGTGGGGAAAATATCCTGTGCACACATCTGGATACTGGGCCTAGAGGCCAAAATTCGCATTTCTTTCCCGGGGAGCCCTAACGTCGTGTGACTTAGCAACTGCTTGAAAATCCATCCCATTGCTGTTTTCCTCTTTCTGACAGAGCTAGCTTGGTTCCCTGCTTTGGGATATCTCAACCAAGGGGCCGGTCCATAGCTACTCGCCTGGGGCCCATTGCATGTGCAAGGTGCCCTCGACTAGGTGACCCTAGCATGGCACTCAGCCCGCTCAGACACACTCCCGAGGCTTCTTTCTCATGGGAAGCACTGCTCCAACCTAGGAATGTGTCTTCAATGCTTGGAAAGTGCAGTGAGACACACAGCCCTGACTCTGGAATTGAGGCCCTCAGAGCAAGCCTGCAGCTCTGATGTCTGAGAAGCAAAACACTTGCTGCAAATAGAGGCCTGAAAACACACTCTCTGCAGATGACTTTCCTTCCTCTAAGGAAGATAGTTTTCCCAGTCTCCTGCTTCCTGAATGTCACACAGCTGGAATGCGCTTGCTTGGAGGTCATGACTCAGTGGCAATGACCCCTGAGGCCCTTTGCCCAGGGAGGGCTCCCACACTCATAGGCAAATCAAAGCAACTTCCAAGTGGGTCAGCTCTTCACATCAAGTGGCCAAAGTATTGGAGTTTCAGGTTCAGTATTAGTCCTTCCAATGTCGATTCAGACCTGATTTCCTTTAGGATGGAGTGGTTGCGTCTCCTTGTAGTCTAAGCGACCTACAAGCATCTTCTCCAACACCACAGTTCAAAAGCATCAAATTTTCAGCTGTCACTTTCTTTATAGTACATCTTTCATATCCATCCATGACATATGGAAAAACCGTAGCCTTGACTAGATGGATCTTTGTTGGCAAAGCAACGTCTCGGCTTTTTAATATGCTGTCTAGTTTGGTCATCACTTTTCTTCCAAGTCATAAATATGTTTTAAGTTCATGGAGGCAGTCATCATCTGCAGTGATTTCCAAGCCCCAAAAAATAGTCTGCTGCTGTTTCCGATGTTTTCCCATCTATTTGCCATGAAGTGATGAGACTGGATGCAATGATTTTAGTTCTCTGAATGCTGAGCTTTAAGCTAACTTTTTCACTCTCCTCTTTCACTTTCATCAGGAGACTCTTTAGTTCTTCACTTTCTGCCATAAGGGTGGTGTCATCTGCATATCTGAGATTATTGACATTTCTCCCAGCAATCTTGATTCCAGCGTGTGCTTCCTCCAGCCCAGTGTTTCTCATGATGTACTCTGCATATAAGTTAAATAAGCAGGGTGACAATATACAGCCTTGACATATTCCTTTTCCTATTTAGAACCAGTCTGTTGTTCCATGTACACTTTGAACTGTTTCTTCCTGACCTGCATACAGGTTTCTCAAGAGACAGGTCAGGTGGTCTGGTATTCCCATCTCTTTCAGAATTTTTCCCAGTTTATTGTGATCCACACAGTCAAAGGCTTTGGCATAGTCAATAAAGCAGAAATAGATGTTTTTTTCTGGAACACTCTTGCTTTTTCCATGGTCCAGTGGATGTTGGCAATGTGATCTCTGGTTTCTCTGCATTTTTTAAATCCCTCTTGAATATTTGGAAGTTCACAGTTCATGTATTATTGACTTGGAGAATTTTGAGCATTACTTTACTAGTGTGTGAGATGAGTGCAATTGTGCAGCAGCTTGAATATTCTTTGTCATTGCCTTTCTTTGGGATTGGAATGAAAACTGACCTAATGACTAGATGTTTTCAATTGCATATGCTGAAAGAACTGGCTGCGCAGTTTTGAAGAAAAAAATCATTTTAACCCATTTTCTCTGAAGTGCAAGGCATATCATGGCCATCCTGAATCAAAAAGTCACCTTTTCTTTATGTAGTCATAGTTTCATGCCTAAATTATAGGCCAACTCGTGCTCAAACTGACTCTGATATCAGGGGAAGATCAACTGATAAAAAGCTTGGATTGTCCCTCTGGAGGAAAGTGAGATCTTGGTCCCACGAGAAGAATCTGAAGGCTTAAGGGAACTTGCAAGAGCGGGGAAAGCTTAGGCCATCCTACATGTACCAAAATGTTAAATAAGGCTTATTTACTTTACCGAAGTAAAAAAAACAGATGATGAAAACAATTATAAATCAATGAAAGGTAAAGAAACTCATAGTCTGTTCCCAAAAATTGCATTCTAAGAAAACTTTGTTCTCTTAACCTAGAGAGGAGACTAAATTCCATCTGGTACCAGCTTACCAGAAGACAAACAAACAAAAAAAATTATCGGTAAGCTTAGAAAAGTATTTTCCATATATCTTGAAGTAGCAGTATTTTTGCAAAGGCATCAGTGTGAAACCATAGAGGACATGGTTAAAACCTGATTAAATAGAAATTGACAAAGTAATCTGGTCACTGCTGCGACTTGAAATGCTTTAATATGATAACTAGAATTATAACTGACAGCATTTTACCAGGACATATCAGATTTTCACGGATGCCACATAATTTCTGGGATATCTATATTAGGAACTGAAGGAATCTTTGAACCTAGGAAAGAAAGCAACAGTCTCAAAGGCCCTTGCTGAATCATCTCTCAGCAAGGAATGTCTTTGCAAGGATCGCAAAGTAAAGGGAAAATACACCGACCTGCTTCTGCAACTTTGGTCCTCTGAGCAGATCTGGAGGTCTCCCTTTGTATAAGCTAACCTGTTCCTTCCAAATAGAGGTTTGCAACACAGAACAAGTGGCCGCCTATTCTTCCCCGAAGGAGGCTCTCTTTCCCCACATCCTGCGAACTCCCTTTCCCAGCCTCCTGGAAAAGCGCTTCTTGCAGTTCCTTTCAGAAAATCCTATGGACGGAGAAGCCTGGTAGGCTGCAGTCCATGGGGTCGCTGAGGGTCGGACACGACTGAGCGACTGCACTTTCATTTTCACTATCGTGCATTGGAGAAGGCAGTGGCAACCCACTTACTGTTCTTGCCTGGAGAATCCCAGTGACCGGGGAGCCTAGTGGGCTACCGTCTATGGCGTTGCACAGAGTCGGACATGACTGAAGCAACTTAGCAGCAGCAGCAGCAGCAGTTCCTTTCTTAGGGGCAGTTATCCCTGAGATTGGGACCATAGGGAGTAGCCCCACACACATATGGAAAGGCAGAGCCACCTCCACACACACATCTTTTCTGTCCCCTTTCCTCTGGAGGAGAGCTCTAGTGAGCCTAGGTCTGTCAGGAAAATTCTTGGCTTTGACGGGATCACACCCGGTGTGTGAACCTGCATACCCGACCTAGGGGCCACAGGGCACCTGTTTTGCTCGAGTGGGTCCTGGAGGGGTGCAGCATAGCAAGAGCTTAAAAATCCATCCAATTTGTCTTTTTTTTACCTCGGAGAGAACGAGTTTGCTCCACCTCCACCCTTTGGCAGTGTGGAGGGAAGAGGGCACAACCCTCTTCCAAAGGGGACATAGGGCCTACCAGGAGAGAAAGGCCCCTTGAGGAGCTGAGCCCAGGTAGGCAGCCAGTTATGTCAAACACACTCCTGCTGCTTGCTTCTTCATGGGCACTCCCATGATCTGCTAGGAATGTCTTTGCAAGGATCTCAAAGGGAAGGGGAGATACATGGCCCTGTCTCTGGAACTTCAGTCCTCTGAGCAGATCTGGAGGTCTTGAGTTGTATAAGCGAACCTGTTCCTTCCAAATAGAGGCTTGCAAACACACGCCCGGTGGTTGCCTCTTCTTCCCCGAAGAAGTCTTTCTTTCCGCACATGCTGCGAACTCCCTGTCCCAACCTCCAAGAATAGCGATTCTTGCCATTCCTTTCTTAGAGGCAGTTATCCCTGAGCTTGGGGCCGTAGGGAGTAGCCCCACACTCACAGGGAAAGGCAAAGACTCCTCCATACATCTCCTCTATCCCCTTTGCTCTGGAGGAGAGCTCTAGTGAGCCTAGGTCTTTCAGGAAAATTCTTGGCTTTGACAGGATCTCACCCTGTTTGTGAACCTGCATACCCAACCAGGGGCCACAGGGCACCAGTTTCAGTAAAGTGGGCCCTGAAAGGGTGCAGCCTAGCAAGAGCTTGAAAATCCATTCAATTGCTGTGTTTGTACCTCTGACAGAGCGAGCTTTGCTCCACCCTTTGGCAGTGTGGAGAAAAGAGGCATAACACCCTTCCCAAGGGGACATGGGGCCTACTTCGAGAGGAAAGGCCCCTTGTGGAGTTGAGGCCAGGAAGGCACACAGTAGTGTCAAACACACTCCCACTGCTTGCTTCTTCATGGGCACTCCCGCTATCAGCTAGGAATGTCTTTGCAATGATCACAAAGGGAAGGGGAGATACACGGCCCTGCCTCTGGAACTCCGGTCCTCTGAGCAAATCTGGAGGTCTCCCATTGTTGGTTAAGGTCAAGGTCAAGTTCAAGGTCAAGTTCAAGGTCAAGTTCAAGGTCAAGGTCAAGTTCAAGGTCAAGTTCAAGTTCAACTTCAAGGTGAAGATCAAGTTCAAGTTCACGTTCAAGGTCAGGTTCACGTTCAAGTTCAAGTCAAGGTCAAGTTCAAGTTCACGTTCAAGGTCAAGATCAAGGTCAAGTTCAAGTTCAAGGCCAAGGCCAAGGCCAAGGCCGCCAAAGCGAAGCCCAAACCCTGTAACGCCTGACGGAAGGCAGAAGGCACTAGGCCTCTGTGCAGAGGAAGCCACTGAAGGCGGCAAAGCCACAGAGCTCCCTGACTCCCGTTCCGACAGGAAGATGTGAGGATAAAGGGCCTCATCCCAGCACAGTACCCGCTCCCACCACCCCCCCCACCCCGGCCCCCGCCCCCCGCAGCGTGCCCACTGACTCAACACCGTCTTCCCAGAAAAGAGAACGGAGAAGCCATGTGTGTGCCAAAGGACCAAGACGAACGAATGATGCCCCCCTCCCCCGCCTTTGGGCACACCTGACACCTGGGAATCCCGGGACCGGCCGATGGGGCCCCGCTGTTCTCGGCCGGGAGTGGGGGGTCGACACGTTGGCCAAGACCCCTTGCCCGGACCACCTGCAAATCCCCTGAGACGTGATCCGACCCCAGGGACCGAGGGCAAACGCACCGCTTGAGGTGCTGGAGGAGCCAGACGAAGCCATGGTGGGAGAGGCACACGGGCGTGCTGCAGACTGCTGGCCGAGTGGGCGGGGACCTAGCAGCTCAGGACTCTGGAGAGCGGGAGGCGGCTCCGCCCCCTTGACGTCAATAGGGTTTGGGTGCATAGATGGAGGGGGCCGCCCCTGGCCTCTTTCCAAGCAGAGACCCTGGACGGAGTCCTGTGGAGCGAGTGGGCTTTTCCCGGGCACGGCCCGTGCCCCGGACCGCCAAGATCCCCATCGGGGTGGGCGGGCAGTTTGGGGGCTTTGGTTTGTGGCCCTCCCTCGCAGCGGGGGGTGGGATCAACCCCGGGTGGATCAATCAGGGGCCCTCAGCAGTGCCAAGGGAGCTCACCGCCCAGGAAACGCCCCTAGGTCCCTTTGAAGTGGCCTCCAACGCCCCCTTCCCCAGCCTGCCTTGCCTTCCAAACCGCTCTGGGGTTTCCCGCCTTTTCACATTCCACAGGTCCCTGGGCCTCGACTGTCCCCCGCCGGCTCCTCCGAGGCATTCCGGGACACCGGACGCTCTCTCCAGCGCCTCCACCTAGATCCCTCGCTGTCCTCGCCTCCGTTTCCCCCCTGCCCCCTCCCCAACTCCTCCATGGGCTCTTGGCGTCCTTTCCCTACAGCAGTCGCAGAGCGCCACTCCCGAGGGCTTTGAGTTGCCTGGAGCCCAATGCTCCGGCCAGAGACCTGAGGGGCCAGCGTCTGGACTGGCAGCTAATGCCATTCGGGGCTTTTCTCATGTGGAGCCTGAGGCCCGCACCTCCGCAGGCAACCCCCAGCGCGAGTGCCCTGGCGATACCCGCCCAAGGGGAGTGTACCCCCTGCTGTGGGGAAGGAAGTTCCACGAAGCCAAGGAAGCAACACGGGGGATGGAAGATGAGAGGCACTTCTCCTTTCGCTGAGAACAGGGGGAACCCCCGACGGGAAACGTGACACTGCTGCTACAACTCGAGAGGAAAGTGCACGTGCATGCATCCACTCCAGACGAGGTCTGACTCCCATCTGGAGATTCCAGAAGTACCCCAAGATACATGTCAGCACTGGAGAGGATACCAAAGGTACCAGCCCCGAATCCACACAAGGTCTTAGGCCCTAGCATCGACTGGAGAGGAATCCTGAGAGGCACTCTAGCTATTCGCATGGGGACAGACCTTTCCTGAGGCCACCAGAGAGGGTCCCTGAGGTCCCCGTCCTAACTCGAGAGCACCTGCCACAAGTCGAGAAAATCCAGGAGGTTCTCCCCTCCAGGCGAGATGAGGCCCATTTCCGCTGAGGCGTCTCGAGGTTAATCACACATAACTTCTGGAAAGTAGAAACGGTCGTTCACACCCTAGCTACAATTCAAGAACTTCCCCGACATACCCGTCTCCACTCGAGAGGAAGCACGAGGGTACCGCCCACATCCAGAGGATCTTCCTTACCGCCTCCTATCTCGACAGGAGGGATCCTTTCCCTGCTTCTTCGGGAAAGAATTCCTGGCATTCCCATCGCATATTAAGAGGAGGTGCTCTCAGCAAGAAAGGTGAAAGGAACTCCAGGGTCATGCCACCTATGCAAGAGTTACACAGATGTCTTAGTCCATTCCAGAGGAAACTGTTTTCCCACCACTGCTTCGACTTTCACGCCGAGGATCGACTCACACCACGGTGGCTCGTGGGACTGCCCTCTGGGAAAGCCTCGTTGGAGCGACTCGAGGGAAAGCCACAGATCCCTTGACCCATGCGAGGGGAAGCATGACACTGCTGCTACAGCTCGGGAGGAAAGCGCACGTGCATGCCCCCACTCGAGACGAGGCCTGACTCCCCTGGGAAGACTCAGAGGCACCCGAAGATGTCTGAGTGTCTGATGTCCTGAGGCCTCCAGAGCGGGACCCTGAAGTCACCGTCCTAACTCGAGAAGACCTGCCGCAACTCGAGAAAATCCAGGAGGTTCTCCCCTCCAGGCGAGATGAGGCCCATTTCCGCTGAGGCGTCTCAAGGCTAATCACACCTCACCTCTGGAACTTCGAAAGGGTCCTTCACAGCCTTGGTGCAAATCAAGAATTTCCCCGACATACCCGTCTCCACTCGAGAGGAAACACGAGGGTCCCGCCCACATCCAGAGGAGCCCCGTTTGCGCCTCGTAGCTCGAGATGAGGGATCCTTTCCCTGCTTCGTCGGGAAAGATTTCCCGGCGTTTCCGTCGCACCTCAAGAGGAGGCCCTCTCAACGGGAAGGGCGAGAGGAACACCAGGGTCGTGCCACCATCCCAAGAGTCCCCCAGATGTCTCAGTCCATTCCAGAGGAACCTCTTTTCCCTTCACCGGCTCGTCTTTCACGCCGAGGATCGACACACACCAAGGTGACACGTGGCACAGCCCTGTGGGAAAGCCTCGTGGGAAAGCCTCGACGGAAAGCCCCGAGGGAAAGTTACAGATCCCTTGATCCACGTGCCAGGAAGCGTGACCCTACTGCTGCAGCTCGGGAGGAAAGCGCACGTGCATGCCCCCACTCGAGACGAGTCCTGACTCCCCTGGGGAGACTCAGAGGCACCCCAAGATCCATGTCAACACTGGAGAGGAATCCTCAGGTTCCGGCCCCGACTACACACAAGGTCTTAGGCCCTGGCATAGATGGGAGAGGAATCCCGAGATGGCCTCTAGCAACTCGCATGTGGACTGGCCTTTCCTGAGGCCACCAGAGCGGGTCCCTGAGCTCCCCGTCGTAACTCGAGAAGACCGGCCGCAACTCGAGAAAATCCAGGAGGTTCTCCCCTCCAGGCGAGATGAGGCCCATTTCAGCTGCGGAATCTCAAGGCTAATCACACCTCACCTCTGGAACTTCGAAAGGGTCCTTCACAGCCTTGGTGCAACTCAAGAAGTTCCCCGACATACCCGTCTCCACTCGAGAGGAAACACGAGGGTCCCACCCACATCCAGAGGAGCCCCGTTTCCACCTCGTAGCTCGAGATGAGGGATCCTTTCCCTGCTTCGTCGGGAAAGATTTCCCGGCGTTCCCGTCGCACCTCAAGAGGAGGCCCTCTCAACGGGAAGGGCGAGAGGAACTCCAGGGTCGTGCCACCATTCCAAGAGTCCCCCAGATGTCTCAGTCCATTCCAGAGGAACCTCTTTTCCCTTCACCGGCTCGTCTTTCACGCCGAGGATCGACACACACCAAGGTGACACGTGGCACAGCCCTGTGGGAAAGCCTCGTGGGAAAGCCTCGACGGAAAGCCCCGAGGGAAAGTCACAGATTCCTTGATCCACGTGCCAGGAAGAGTGACCCTACTGCTGCAGCTCGGGAGGAAAGCGCACGTGCATGCCCCCACTCGAGACGAGGCCTGACTCCCCTGGGGAGACTCAGAGGCACCCCAAGATCCATGTCAACACTGGAGAGGAATCCTCAGGTTCCAGCCCCGACTACACACAAGGTCTTAGGCCCCGGCATGGACGGGAGAGGAATCCCGAGATGGCCCCTAGCAACTCGCATGGGGACTGGCCTTTCCTGAGGCCTCCAGAGCGGGACCCTGAAGTCACCGTCCTAACTCGAGAAGACCTGCCGCAACTCGAGAAAATCCAGGAGGTTCTCCCCTCCAGGCGAGATGAGGCCCATTTCCGCTGAGGCGTCTCAAGGCTAATCACACCTCACCTCTGGAACTTCGAAAGGGTCCTTCACAGCCTTGGTGCAAATCAAGAATTTCCCCGACATACCCGTCTCCACTCGAGAGGAAACACGAGGGTCCCGCCCACATCCAGAGGAGCCCCGTTTCCACCTCGTAGCTCGAGATGAGGGATCCTTTCCCTGCTTCGTCGGGAAAGATTTCCCGGCGTTTCCGTCGCACCTCAAGAGGAGGCCCTCTCAACGGGAAGGGCGAGAGGAACACCAGGGTCGTGCCACCATCCCAAGAGTCCCCCAGATGTCTCAGTCCATTCCAGAGGAACCTCTTTTCCCTTCACCGGCTCGTCTTTCACGCCGAGGATCGACACACACCAAGGTGACACGTGGCACAGCCCTGTGGGAAAGCCTCGTGGGAAAGCCTCAACGGAAAGCCCCGAGGGAAAGTTACAGATCCCTTGATCCACGTGCCAGGAAGCGTGACCCTACTGCTGCAGCTCGGGAGGAAAGCGCACGTGCATGCCCCCACTCGAGACGAGTCCTGACTCCCCTGGGGAGACTCAGAGGCACCCCAAGATCCATGTCAACACTGGAGAGGAATCCTCAGGTTCCGGCCCCGACTACACACAAGGTCTTAGGCCCCGGCATCGACGGGAGAGGAATCCCGAGATGGCCCCAAGGAAGTCACTCGGGGACTGGCCTTTCCTGAGGCCACCAGAGCGGGTCCCTGAGGTCCCCGTCGTAACTCGAGAAGACCTGCCGCAACTCGAGAAAATCCAGGAGGTTCTCCCCTCCAGGCGAGATGAGGCCCATTTCCGCTGAGGCGTCTCGAGGCTAATCACACCTCACCTCTGGAACTTCGAAAGGGTCCTTCACACCCTGGGTGCAAATTAAGAAGTTCCCCGACATACCCGTCTCCACTCGAGAGGAAACACGAGGGTCCCGCCCACATCCAGAGGAGCCCCGTTTCCGCCTCGTAGCTCGAGATGAGGGATCCTTTCCCTGCTTCGTCGGGAAAGAATTCCCGGCGTTCTCGTCACATCTCAAGAGGAGGCCCTCTCAACAGGAACGGCGAGAGGAACTCCAGGGTCGTGCCACCATTCCAAGAGTCCCCCAGATGTCTCAGTCCATTCCAGAGGAACCTCTTTTCCCTTCACCGGCTCGTCTTTCACGCCGAGGATCGACTCACACCAAGGTGGCACGTGGCACAGCCCTGTGGGAAAGCCTCGTGGGAAAGCCTCGAGGGACAGCCTCGAGGGAAAGCCACAGATCCCTTGATCCAAGTGACAGGAAGCGTGACACTACTGCTGCAGCTCGGGAGGAAAGCGCACGTGCATGCCCCCACCCGAGACAAGGCCTGACTCCCCTGGGAAGACTCAGAGGCACCCCAAGATCCATGTCAACACTGGAGAGGAATCCTCAGGTTCCGGCCCCGACTACACACAAGGTCTTAGGCCCCGGCATGGACGGGAGAGGAATCCCGAGATGGCTCCTAGCAACTCGCATGGGGACTGGCCTTTCCTGAGGCCTCCAGAGCGGGACCCTGAAGTCACCGTCCTAACTCGAGAAGACCTGCCGCAACTCGAGAAAATCCAGGAGCTTCTCCCCTCCAGGCGAGATGAGGCCCATTTCCGCTGAGGCGTCTCAAGGCTAATCACACCTCACCTCTGGAACTTCGAAAGCGTCCTTCACACTCTTGGTGCAACTCAAGAAGTTCCCCGACATACCCGTCTCCACTCGAGAGGAAACACGAGGGTCCCGCCCACATCCAGAGGAGCCCCGTTTGCGCCTCGTAGCTCGAGATGAGGGATCCTTTCCCTGCTTCGTCGGGAAAGATTTCCCGGCGTTTCCGTCGCATCTCAAGAGGAGGCCCTCTCAACAGGAAGGGCGAAAGGAACTCAAGGGTCGTGCCACCATTCCAAGAGCCACCAGATGTCTCAGTCCATTCCAGAGGAACCTCTTTTCCCTTCACCGGCTCGTCTTTCACGCCGAGGATCAACTCACACCAAGGTGGCACGTGGCACAGCCCTGTGGGAAAGCCTCGTGGGAAAGCCTCCAGGGAAAGCCCCGAGGGAAAGCCACAGATCCCTTGATCCAGGTGCCAGGACGCGTGACCCTACTGCGGCAGTTCGGGAGGAAAGCGCAAGTGCATGCCCCCACTCGAGACGAGGCCTGACTCCCCGGGGGAGGCTCAGAGGCAGCCGAAGATCCATGTCAACACTGGAGAGGAATCCTCAGTTTCCGCCCCCGACTCCACACAAGGTCTTAGGCCCCGGCATCGACGGGAGAGGAATCCCGAGATAGCCCCAAGGAAGTCACTCGGGGACTGGCCTTTCCTGAGGCCACCAGAGCGGGTCCCTGTGGTCCCCGTCGTAACTCGAGAAGACCTGCCGCAACTCGAGAAAATCCAGGAGGTTCTCCCCTCCAGGCGAGATGAGGCCCATTTCCGCTGAGGCGTCTCGAGGCTAATCACACCTCACCTCTGGAACTTCGAAAGGGTCCTTCACACCCTGGGTGCAAATTAAGAAGTTCCCCGACATACCCGTCTCCACTCGAGAGGAAACACGAGGGTCCCGCCCACATCCAGAGGAGCCCCGTTTCCGCCTCGTAGCTTGATATGAGGGATCCTTTCCCTGCTTCGTCGGGAAAGAATTCCCGGCGTTCCCGTCGCATCTCAAGAGGAGGCCCTCTCAACAGGAACGGCGAGAGGAACTCCAGGGTCGTGCCACCATTCCAAGAGTCCCCCAGATGTCTCAGTCCATTCCAGAGGAACCTCTTTTCCCTTCACCGGCTCATCTTTCACGCCGAGGATCGACTCAAACCAAGGTGGCACGTGGCACAGCACTGTGGGAAAGCCTCGTTGGAAAGCCTCGATGGAAAGCCCCGTGGGAAAGTCACAGATCCCTTGATCCACGTGCCAGGAAGCGTGACCCTACTGCTGCAGCTCGGGAGGAAAGCGCACGTGCATGCCCCCACCCGAGACAAGGCCTGACTCCCCTGGGAAGACTCAGAGGCACCCCAAGATCCATGTCAACACTGGAGAGGAATTCTCAGGTTCCGGCCCCGACTCCACACAAGGTCTTAGGCCCCGGCATGGACGGGAGAGGAATCCCGAGATGGCTCCTAGCAACTCGCATGGGGACTGGCCTTTCCTGAGGCCTCCAGAGCGGGACCCTGAAGTCACCGTCCTAACTCGAGAAGACCTGCCGCAACTCGAGAAAATCCAGGAGCTTCTCCCCTCCAGGCGAGATGAGGCCCATTTCCGCTGAGGCGTCTCAAGGCTAATCACACCTCACCTCTGGAACTTCGAAAGGGTCCTTCACACTCTTGGTGCAACTCAAGAAGTTCCCCGACATACCCGTCTCCACTCGAGAGGAAACACGAGGGTCCCGCCCACATCCAGAGGAGCCCCGTTTCCGCCTCGTAGCTCGAGATGAGGGATCCTTTCCCTGCTTCGTCGGGAAAGATTTCCCGGCGTTTCCGTCGCACCTCAAGAGGAGGCCCTCTCAACGGGAAGGGCGAGAGGAACACCAGGGTCGTGCCACCATCCCAAGAGTCCCCCAGATGTCTCAGTCCATTCCAGAGGAACCTCTTTTCCCTTCACCGGCTCGTCTTTCACGCCGAGGATCGACACACACCAAGGTGACACGTGGCACAGCCCTGTGGGAAAGCCTCGTGGGAAAGCCTCGACGGAAAGCCCCGAGGGAAAGTTACAGATCCCTTGATCCACGTGCCAGGAAGCGTGACCCTACTGCTGCAGCTCGGGAGGAAAGCGCACGTGCATGCCCCCACTCGAGACGAGTCCTGACTCCCCTGGGGAGACTCAGAGGCACCCCAAGATCCATGTCAACACTGGAGAGGAATCCTCAGTTTCCGCCCCCGACTACACACAAGGTCTTAGGCCCCGGCATCGACGGGAGAGGAATCCCGAGATGGCCCCAAGGAAGTCACTTGGGGACTGGCCTTTCCTGAGGCCACCAGAGCGGGTCCCTGAGGTCCCCGTCGTAACTCGAGAAGACCTGCCGCAACTCGAGAAAATCCAGGAGGTTCTCCCATCCAGGCGAGATGAGGCCCATTTCCGCTGAGGCGTCTCGAGGCTAATCACACCTCACCTCTGGAACTTCGAAAGGGTCCTTCACACCCAGGGTGCAAATTAAGAAGTTCCCCGACATACCCGTCTCCACTCGAGAGGAAACACGAGGGTCCCGCCCACATCCAGAGGAGCCCCGTTTCCGCCTCGTAGCTTGATATGAGGGATCCTTTCCCTGCTTCGTCGGGAAAGAATTCCCGGCGTTCCCGTCGCATCTCAAGAGGAGGCCCTCTCAACAGGAACGGCGAGAGGAACTCCAGGATCGTGCAACCATTCCAAGAGTCCCCCAGATGTCTCAGTCCATTCCAGAGGAACCTCTTTTCCCTTCACCGGCTCGTCTTTCACGCCGAGGATCGACTCAAACCAAGGTGGCACGTGGCACAGCACTGTGGGAAAGCCTCGTTGGAAAGCCTCGATGGAAAGCCCCGTGGGAAAGTCACAGATCCCTTGATCCACGTGCCAGGAAGCGTGACCCTACTGCTGCAGCTCGGGAGGAAAGCGCACGTGCATGCCCCCACTCGAGACAAGGCCTGACTCCCCTGGGAAGACTCAGAGGCACCCCAAGATCCATGTCAACACTGCAGAGGAATCCTCAGGTTCCGGCCCCGACTCCACACAAGGTCTTAGGCCCCGGCATGGACGGGAGAGGAATCCCGAGATGGCTCCTAGCAACTCGCATGGGGACTGGCCTTTCCTGAGGCCTCCAGAGCGGGACCCTGAAGTCGCCGTCCTAACTCGAGAAGACCTGCCGCAACTCGAGAAAATCCAGGAGCTTCTCCCCTCCAGGCGAGATGAGGCCCATTTCCGCTGAGGCGTCTCAAGGCTAATCACACCTCACCTCTGGAACTTCGAAAGGGTCCTTCACACTCTTGGTGCAACTCAAGAAGTTCCCCGACATACCCGTCTCCACTCGAGAGGAAACACGAGGGTCCCGCCCACATCCAGAGGAGCCCCGTTTCCGCCTCGTAGCTCGAGATGAGGGATCCTTTCCCTGCTTCGTCGGGAAAGATTTCCCGGCATTCCCGTTGCATCTCAAGAGGAGGCCCTCTCAACGGGAAGGGCGAGAGGAACTCCAGGGTCGTGCCACCATTCCACGAGTCCCCCAGATGTCTCAGTCCATTCCAGAGGAACCTCTTTTCCCTTCACCGGCTCGTCTTTCACGCCGAGGATCGGCACACACCAAGGTGACACGTGGCACAGCCCTGTGGGAAAGCCTCGTGGGAAAGCCTCGATGGAAAGCCCCGAGGGAAAGTCACAGATTCCTTGATCCACGTGCCAGGAAGCGTGACCCTACTGCTGCAGCTCGGGAGGAAAGCGCACGTGCATGCCCCCACTCGAGACGAGGCCTGACTCCCCTGGGGAGACTCAGAGGCACCCCAAGATCAATGTCAACACTGGAGAGGAATCCTCAGGTTCCGGCCCAGACTTCACACAAGGTCTTAGGCCCTGGCATAGATGGGAGAGGAATCCCGAGATGGCCTCAAGCAACTCGCATGGGGACTGGCCTTTCCTGAGGCCACCAGAGTGGGTCCCTGAGGTCCCCGTCGTAACTCGAGAAGACCTGCCGCAACTCGAGAAAATCCAGGAGGTTCTCCCCTCCAGGCGAGATGAGGCCCATTTCCGCTGAGGCGTCTCGAGGCTCATCACACCTCACCTCTGGAACTTCGAAAGGGTCCTTCACAGCCTTGGTGCAACACAAGAAGTTCCCCGACCTACCCGTCTCCACTCGAGAGGAAACACGAGGGTCCCGCCCACATTCAGAGGAGCCCCGTTTACGCCTCGTAGCTCGAGATGAGGGATCCTTTCCCTGCTTCGTCGGGAAAGATTTCCCGGCGTTCTCGTCACATCTCAAGAGGAGGCCCTCTCAACAGGAACGGCGAGAGGAACTCCAGGGTCGTGCCACCATTCCAAGAGTCCCCCAGATGTCTCAGTCCATTCCAGAGGAACCTCTTTTCCCTTCACCGGCTCGTCTTTCACGCCGAGGATCGACTCACACCAAGGTGGCACGTGGCACAGCCCTGTGGGAAAGCCTCGAGGGAAAGCCACAGATCCCTTGATCCACGTGACAGGAAGCGTGACACTACTGCTGCAGCTCGGGAGGAAATCGCACGTGCAGGCCCCCACTTGAAATGAGGACGGACTCCCCTGGGGAGACTCAGAGGCACCCCAAGATCCATGTCAACACTGGAGAAAAACCTCAGGTTCAGGCCCCGACTCTACACAAGGTCTTAGGCCCCGGCATCGACGGGAGAGGAATCCTGAGATGGCCCCTAGCAACTCGCATGGGGACTGGCCATTCCTGAGGCCACCAGAGCGGGTCCCTGAGGTCCCCGTCGTAGCTTGAGAAGACCTGCCGCAACTCGAGAAAATCCAGGAGGTTCTCCCCTCCAGGCGAGATGAGGCCCATTTCCGCTGAGGCGTCTCGAGGCTAATCACACCTCACCTCTGGAACTTCGAAAGGGTACTTCACAGCCTTGGTGCAACTCAAGAAGTTCCCCGACATACCCGTCTCCACTCGAGACGAAACACGAGGGTCCCGCCCACATTCAGAGGTGCCCCGTTTGCGCCTCGTAGCTCGAGATGAGGGATCCTTTCCCTGCTTCGTCGGGAAAGAATTCCCGGCGTTCCCGTCGCATCTCAAGAGGAGCCCCTCTCAACAGGAAGGGCGAAAGGAACTCAAGGGTCGTGCCACCATTCCAAGAGCCACCAGATGTCTCAGTCCATTCCAGAGGAACCTCTTTTCCCTTCACCGGCTCGACTTTCACGCCGAGGATCAACTCACACCAAGGTGGCACGTGGCACAGCCCTGTGGGAAAGGCTCGTGGGAAAGCCTCGAGGGAAAGCCTCGAGGGAAAGCCACAGATCCCTTGATCCAAGTGACAGGAAGCATGACCCTACTGCTGCAGTTCGGGAGGAAATCGCTCGTGCAGGCCCCCACTTGAGACGAGGACGGACTCCCCTGGGGAGACTCAGAGGCACCCCAAGATCCATGTCAACACTGGAGAAAAACCTCAGGTTCAGGCCCCGACTCCACACAAGGTCTTAGGCCCCGGCATCGACGGGAGAGGAATCCCGAGATGGCCCCTAGCAACTCGCATGGGGACTGGCCTTTCCTGAGGCCACCAGAGCGGGTCCCTGAGGTCCCCGTCGTAGCTCGAGAAGACCTGCCGCAACTCGAGAAAATCCAGGAGGTTCTCCCCTCCAGGCGAGATGAGGCCCATTTCCGATGAGTCATCTCGAGGCTGATCACACCTCACCTCTGGAACTTCGAAAGGGTCCTTCACAGCCTTGGTGCAACTCAAGAAGTTCCCCGACATACCCGTCTCCACTCGAGAGGAAACACGAGGGTCCCACCCACACCCAGAGGAGCCCCGTTTCCGCCTCGAAGCTCGAGATGAGGGATCCATTCCCTGCTTCGTCGGGAATGATTTCCCGGCGTTCCCGTCGCATCTCAAGGGTAGGCCCTCTCAACAGGAACGGCGAGAGGAACTCCAGGTTCGTGCCACAATTCCAAGAGTCCCCCAGATGTCTCAGTCCATTCCAGAGGAACCTCTTTTCCCTTCACCGGCTCGTCTTTCATGCCGAGGATCGACTCACACCAATGTGGCACGTCGCACAGCCCTGTGGGAAAGCCTCGTGGGAAAGCCGTGACGGAAAGCCACAGGGAAAGTCACAGATCCCTTGATCCACGTGCCAGGAAGCGTGACACTACTGCTGCAGCTCGGGAGGAAAGCGCACGTGCATGCCCCCACTCGAGACGAGGCCTGACTCCCCTGGGGAGACTCAGAAGCACCCCAAGATCCATGTCAACACTGGAGAGGAATCCTCAGGTTCCGTCCCCGACTACACACAAGGTCTTATGCCCCGGCATCGACGGGAGAGGAATCCCGAGATGGCCCCTAGGAAGTCGCACGGGGACTGGCCTTTCCTGAGGCCACCAGAGCGGGTCCCTGTGGTCCCCGTCGTAGCTCGAGAAGACCTGCCGCAACTGGAGAAAATCCAGGAGGTTCTCCCCTCCAGGCGAGATGAGGCCCATTTCCGCTGAGGCGTCTCGAGGCTAATCACACCTCACCTCTGGAACTTCGAAAGGGTCTTTCACAGCCTTGGTGCAACTCAAGAATTTCCCCGACATACCCGTCTCCACTCGAGAGGAAACACGAGGGTCCCGCCCACATTCAGAGAAGTCCCGTTTCCGCCTCGTAGCTCGAGATGAGGGATCTTTCCCTGCTTCGTCGGGAAAGAATTCCCGGCGTTCCCGTCGCATCTCAAGAGGAGGCCCTCTCAACAGGAAGGGCGAAAGGAACTCAAGGGTCGTGCCACCATTCCAAGAGCCATCAGATGTCTCAGTCCATTCCAGAGGAACCTCTTTTCCCTTCACCGGCTCGTCTTTCACGCCGAGGATCAACTCACACCAAGGTGGCACGTGGCACAGCCCTGTGGGAAAGCCTCGTGGGAAAGCCTCGAGGGAAAGCCCCGAGGGAAAGCCACAGATCCCTTGATCCAGGTGCCAGGACGCGTGACCCTACTGCTGCAGCTCAGGAGGAAAGCGCACGTGCATGCTCCCACTCGAGACGAGGCCTGACTCTCCTGGGGAGACTCAGAAGCACCCGAAGATCCATGTCAACACTGGAGAGGAATCCTCAGGATCCGGCCACGACTCCAAACAAGGTCTTAGGCCCCGGCATCGACGGGAGAGGAATCCCGAGAGGGCCCCCAGCAACTCGCATGGGGACTGGCCATTCCTGAGGCCACCAGAGCGGGTCCCTGAGGTCCCTGTCGTAACTCGAGAAGACCTGCGGCAACTCCAGAAAATCCAGGAGTTTCTCCCCTCCAGGCGAGATGAGGCCCATTTGCGCTAAAGCATCTCGAGGCTAATCACACCTCACCTCTGGAACTTCGAAAGGGTCCTTCACAGCCTTGGTGCAACTCAAGAAGTTCCCCGACATACCCGTCTCCACTCGAGAGGAAACACGAAGGTCCCGCCCACACCCAGAGAAGCCCCGTTTCCTCCTCGTAGCTCGAGATGAGGGATCCTTTCCCTGCTTCGTCGGGAAAGAATTCCCGGCGTTCCCGTCGCATCTCAAGAAGAGGCCCTCTCCACAGGAAAAGTAAGAGGAACACAAGGGTCGTGCCACCATTCCAGGAGTCCCCCAGATGACTCAGTCCATTCCAAAGGTAACTCTTTTCCCTTCACCGGCTCGTCTTTCACGCCGAGGATGACTCACACCAAGGTGTCACGTGGCACAACCCTCTGGGTAAGCCTCGAGGGAAAGCCTCGAAGGAAAGCTACAGATCCCTTGATCCCCGTGCCAGGAAGCGTGACACTACTGCTGCAGCTCGGTGGGAAAGCGCACGTGCATGCCCCCACTCGAGACGAGGCCTGACTCCCCTGGGGAGACTCAGAAGCACCCCAAGATCCATGGCAACACTGGAGAGGAATCCTCAGGTTCCGGCCCTGACTCCACACAAGGGCTTAGGCCCTGGAATCGAAGCGAGAGGAATCCCGAGAGGGCCCCTAGGAAGTCGCACGGGGACTGGCCTTTCCTGAGGCCACCAGAGCGGGTCCCTGAGGTCCCCATCGTAACTCGAGAAGACCTGCCGCAACTCGAGAAATCCAGGATGTTCGCCCCTCCAGGCGAGATGAGGCCCATTTCCGATGAGGCGTCTCGAGGCTGATCACACCTCAACTCTGGAACTTCGAAAGGGTCCTTCACACCCTTGGAGCAAATCAGGAAGTTCCCCGACATACCCGTCTCCACTCGAGAGGAAAGACGAGGGTCCCGCCCTCATCCAGAGTTGCCCCGTTTCCGCCTGGTAGCTCGAGATGAGGGATCCTTTCGCTGCTTCGTCGGGAAAGAGTTCCCGACGTTCCCGTCGCATCTCAAGAGGAGGCCCTCTCAACACAAACAGCGAGAGGAACTCCAGGGTCGTGCCACCATTTCAAGAGTCCCCCAGATGTCTCAGTCCATTCCAGAGAAAACTCTTTTCCCTTCACCGGCTCGTCTTTCACGCCGAGGATCGACTCACACCAAGGTGGCACGTGGCACAGCCATGTGGGAAATCCTCGAGGGAAAGCCTCGAGGGAAAGCCGCAGATCCCTTGATGCACGTGACAGGAAGCGTGACACTACTGCTAACCTCGGGAGGAAAGCGCACGTGCATGCCCCCATTCGAGATGAGGCCTGACTCCCTTGGGGAAACTCAGAAGCACCCCAAGATCCATGGCAACACTGGAGGGGAATCCTCAGGATCCGGCCACGACTCCACACAAGGTCTTAGGACCCGGCATCGACGGGAGAGGAATCCCGAAAGGGCCCCTAGCAACTCGCATGGGGACTGGCCATTCCTGAGGCCACCAGAGCGGGTCCCTGAGGTCCCCGTCGTAGCTCGAGAAGACCTGCCGCAACTCGAGAAAATCCAGGAGGTTCTCCCCTCCAGGCGAGATGAGGCCCATTTCCGATGAGGCATCTCGAGGCTGATCACACCTCACCTCGGGAACTTCGAAAGGGTCCTTCACAGCCTTGGTGCAACTCAAGAAGTTCCCCGACATACCAGTCTCCACTCGAGTGGAAACTCGAGGGTCCCGCCCACACCCAGAGGAGCCCCGTTTCCGCCTCGAAGCTCGAGATGAGGGATCCATTCCCTGCTTCGTCGGGAATGATTTCCCAGCGTTCCGGTCACATCTCAAGGGTAGGCCCTCTCAACAGGAACAGCGAGAGGAACTCCAGGTTCGTGCCACAATTCCAAGAGTCCCCCAGATGTCTCAGTCCATTCCAGAGGAACCTCTTTTCCCTTCACCGGCTCGTCTTTCATGCCGAGGATCGACTCACACCAAGGTGGCACGTCGCACAGCCCTGTGGGAAAGCCTCGTGGGAAAGCTTCGAGGGACAGCCTCGAGGGAAAGCCACAGATCCCTTGATCCAAGTGACAGGAAGCGTGACACTACTGCTGCAGCTCGGGAGGAAATCGCACGTGCAGGCCCCCACTTGAGATGAGGACGGACTCCCCTGGGGAGACTCAGAGGCACCCCAAGATCCATGTCAACACTGGAGAAAAACCTCAGGTTCAGGCCCCGACTCTACACAAGGTCTTAGGCCCCGGCATCGACGGGAGAGGAATCCTGAGATGGCCCCTAGCAACTCGCATGGGGACTGGCCATTCCTGAGGCCACCAGAGCGGGTCCCTGAGGTCCCCGTCGTAGCTTGAGAAGACCTGCCGCAACTCGAGAAAATCCAGGAGGTTCTCCCCTCCAGGCGAGATGAGGCCCATTTCCGCTGAGGCGTCTCGAGTCTAATCACACCTCAACTCTGGAACTTCGAAAGGGTACTTCACAGCCTTGGTGCAACTCAAGAAGTTCCCCGACATACCCGTCTCCACTCGAGACGAAACACGAGGGTCCCGCCCACATTCAGAGGTGCCCCGTTTGCGCCTCGTAGCTCGAGATGAGGGATCCTTTCCCTGCTTCGTCGGGAAAGAATTCCCGGCGTTCCCGTCGCATCTCAAGAGGAGCCCCTCTCAACAGGAAGGGCGAAAGGAACTCAAGGGTCGTGCCACCATTCCAAGAGCCACCAGATGTCTCAGTCCATTCCAGAGGAACCTCTTTTCCCTTCACCGGCTCGACTTTCACGCCGAGGATCAACTCACACCAAGGTGGCACGTGGCACAGCCCTGTGGGAAAGGCTCGTGGAAAGCCTCGAGGGAAAGCCTCGAGGGAAAGCCACAGATCCCTTGATCCAAGTGACAGGAAGCATGACCCTACTGCTGCAGCTCGGGAGGAAATCGCTCGTGCAGGCCCCCACTTGAGACGAGGACGGACTCCCCTGGGGAGACTCAGAGGCACCCCAAGATCCATGTCAACACTGGAGAAAAACCTCAGGTTCAGGCCCCGACTCCACACAAGGTCTTAGGCCCCGGCATCGACGGGAGAGGAATCCCGAGATGGCCCCTAGCAACTCGCATGGGGACTGGCCTTTCCTGAGGCCACCAGAGCGTGTCCCTGAGGTCCCCGTCGTAGCTCGAGAAGACCTGCCGCAACTCGAGAAAATCCAGGAGGTTCTCCCCTCCAGGCGAGATGAGGCCCATTTCCGATGAGGCATCTCGAGGCTGATCACACCTCACCTCTGGAACTTCGAAAGGGTCCTTCACAGCCTTGGTGCAACTCAAGAAGTTCCCCGACATACCCGTCTCCACTCGAGAGGAAACACGAGGGTCCCGCCCACACCCAGAGGAGCCCCGTTTCCGCCTCGAAGCTCGAGATGAGGGATCCATTCCCTGCTTCGTCGGGAATGATTTCCCGGCGTTCCCGTCGCATCTCAAGGGTAGGCCCTCTCAACAGGAACGGCGAGAGGAACTCCAGGTTCGTGCCACAATTCCAAGAGTCCCCCAGATGTCTCAGTCCATTCCAGAGGAACCTCTTTTCCCTTCACCGGCTCGTCTTTCATGCCGAGGATCGACTCACACCAATGTGGCACGTCGCACAGCCCTGTGGGAAAGCCTCGTGGGAAAGCCGTGACGGAAAGCCACAGGGAAAGTCACAGATCCCTTGATCCACGTGACAGGAAGCGTGACACTACTGCTGCAGCTCGGGAGGAAAGCGCACGTGCATGCCCCCACTCGAGACGAGGCCTGACTCCCCTGGGGAGACTCAGAAGCACCCCAAGATCCATGTCAACACTGGAGAGGAATCCTCAGGTTCCGTCCCCGACTACACACAAGGTCTTATGCCCCGGCATCGACGGGAGAGGAATCCCGAGATGGCCCCTAGGAAGTCGCACGGGGACTGGCCTTTCCTGAGGCCACCAGAGCGGGTCCCTGTGGTCCCCGTCGTAGCTCGAGAAGACCTGCCGCAACTGGAGAAAATCCAGGAGGTTCTCCCCTCCAGGCGAGATGAGGCCCATTTCCGCTGAGGCGTCTCGAGGCTAATCACACCTCACCTCTGGAACTTCGAAAGGGTCTTTCACAGCCTTGGTGCAACTCAAGAATTTCCCCGACATACCCGTCTCCACTCGAGAGGAAACACGAGGGTCCCGCCCACATTCAGAGAAGTCCCGTTTCCGCCTCGTAGCTCGAGATGAGGGATCTTTCCCTGCTTCGTCGGGAAAGAATTCCCGGCGTTCCCGTCGCATCTCAAGAGGAGGCCCTCTCAACAGGAAGGGCGAAAGGAACTCAAGGGTCGTGCCACCATTCCAAGAGCCATCAGATGTCTCAGTCCATTCCAGAGGAACCTCTTTTCCCTTCACCGGCTCGTCTTTCACGCCGAGGATCAACTCACACCAAGGTGGCACGTGGCACAGCCCTGTGGGAAAGCCTCGTGGGAAAGCCTCGAGGGAAAGCCCCGAGGGAAAGCCACAGATCCCTTGATCCAGGTGCCAGGACGCGTGACCCTACTGCTGCAGCTCAGGAGGAAAGCGCACGTGCATGCTCCCACTCGAGACGAGGCCTGACTCTCCTGGGGAGACTCAGAAGCACCCGAAGATCCATGTCAACACTGGAGAGGAATCCTCAGGATCCGGCCACGACTCCAAACAAGGTCTTAGGCCCCGGCATCGACGGGAGAGGAATCCCGAGAGGGCCCCCAGCAACTCGCATGGGGACTGGCCATTCCTGAGGCCACCAGAGCGGGTCCCTGAGGTCCCTGTCGTAACTCGAGAAGACCTGCGGCAACTCCAGAAAATCCAGGAGTTTCTCCCCTCCAGGCGAGATGAGGCCCATTTGCGCTAAAGCATCTCGAGGCTAATCACACCTCACCTCTGGAACTTCGAAAGGGTCCTTCACAGCCTTGGTGCAACTCAAGAAGTTCCCCGACATACCCGTCTCCACTCGAGAGGAAACACGAAGGTCCCGCCCACACCCAGAGAAGCCCCGTTTCCTCCTCGTAGCTCGAGATGAGGGATCCTTTCCCTGCTTCGTCGGGAAAGAATTCCCGGCGTTCCCGTCGCATCTCAAGAAGAGGCCCTCTCCACAGGAAAAGTAAGAGGAACACAAGGGTCGTGCCACCATTCCAGGAGTCCCCCAGATGACTCAGTCCATTCCAAAGGTAACTCTTTTCCCTTCACCGGCTCGTCTTTCACGCCGAGGATGACTCACACCAAGGTGTCACGTGGCACAACCCTCTGGGTAAGCCTCGAGGGAAAGCCTCGAAGGAAAGCTACAGATCCCTTGATCCCCGTGCCAGGAAGCGTGACACTACTGCTGCAGCTCGGTGGGAAAGCGCACGTGCATGCCCCCACTCGAGACGAGGCCTGACTCCCCTGGGGAGACTCAGAAGCACCCCAAGATCCATGGCAACACTGGAGAGGAATCCTCAGGTTCCGGCCCTGACTCCACACAAGGGCTTAGGCCCTGGAATCGAAGCGAGAGGAATCCCGAGAGGGCCCCTAGGAAGTCGCACGGGGACTGGCCTTTCCTGAGGCCACCAGAGCGGGTCCCTGAGGTCCCCATCGTAACTCGAGAAGACCTGCCGCAACTCGAGAAATCCAGGATGTTCGCCCCTCCAGGCGAGATGAGGCCCATTTCCGATGAGGCGTCTCGAGGCTGATCACACCTCAACTCTGGAACTTCGAAAGGGTCCTTCACACCCTTGGAGCAAATCAGGAAGTTCCCCGACATACCCGTCTCCACTCGAGAGGAAAGACGAGGGTCCCGCCCTCATCCAGAGTTGCCCCGTTTCCGCCTGGTAGCTCGAGATGAGGGATCCTTTCGCTGCTTCGTCGGGAAAGAGTTCCCGACGTTCCCGTCGCATCTCAAGAGGAGGCCCTCTCAACACAAACAGCGAGAGGAACTCCAGGGTCGTGCCACCATTTCAAGAGTCCCCCAGATGTCTCAGTCCATTCCAGAGAAAACTCTTTTCCCTTCACCGGCTCGTCTTTCACGCCGAGGATCGACTCACACCAAGGTGGCACGTGGCACAGCCATGTGGGAAATCCTCGAGGGAAAGCCTCGAGGGAAAGCCGCAGATCCCTTGATGCACGTGACAGGAAGCGTGACACTACTGCTAACCTCGGGAGGAAAGCGCACGTGCATGCCCCCATTCGAGATGAGGCCTGACTCCCTTGGGGAAACTCAGAAGCACCCCAAGATCCATGGCAACACTGGAGGGGAATCCTCAGGATCCGGCCACGACTCCACACAAGGTCTTAGGACCCGGCATCGACGGGAGAGGAATCCCGAAAGGGCCCCTAGCAACTCGCATGGGGACTGGCCATTCCTGAGGCCACCAGAGCGGGTCCCTGAGGTCCCCGTCGTAGCTCGAGAAGACCTGCCGCAACTCGAGAAAATCCAGGAGGTTCTCCCCTCCAGGCGAGATGAGGCCCATTTCCGATGAGGCATCTCGAGGCTGATCACACCTCACCTCGGGAACTTCGAAAGGGTCCTTCACAGCCTTGGTGCAACTCAAGAAGTTCCCCGACATACCAGTCTCCACTCGAGTGGAAACTCGAGGGTCCCGCCCACACCCAGAGGAGCCCCGTTTCCGCCTCGAAGCTCGAGATGAGGGATCCATTCCCTGCTTCGTCGGGAATGATTTCCCAGCGTTCCGGTCACATCTCAAGGGTAGGCCCTCTCAACAGGAACAGCGAGAGGAACTCCAGGTTCGTGCCACAATTCCAAGAGTCCCCCAGATGTCTCAGTCCATTCCAGAGGAACCTCTTTTCCCTTCACCGGCTCGTCTTTCATGCCGAGGATCGACTCACACCAAGGTGGCACGTCGCACAGCCCTGTGGGAAAGCCTCGTGGGAAAGCCGCGACGGAAAGCCCCAGGGAAAGTCACAGATCCCTTGATCCACGTGCCAGGAAGCGTGACACTACTGCTGCAGCTCGGGAGGAAAGCGCACGTGCATGCCCCCACTCGAGACGAGGCCTGACTCCCCTGGGGAGACTCAGAAGCACCCCAAGATCCATGTCAACACTGGAGAGGAATCCTCAGGTTCCGTCCCCGACTACACACAAGGTCTTATGCCCCGGCATCGACGGGAGAGGAATCACGAGATGGCCCCTAGGAAGTCGCACGGGGACTGGCCTTTCGTGAGGCCACCAGAGCGGGTCCCTGAGGTCCCCGTCGTAGCTCGAGAAGACCTGCCGCAACTCGAGAAAATCCAGGAGGTTCTCCCCTCCAGGCGAGATGAGGCCCATTTCCGCTGAGGCGTCTCGAGGCTAATCACACCTCACCTCTGGAACTTCGAAAGGGTCTTTCACAGCCTTGGTGCAAATCAAGAATTTCCCCGACATACCCGTCTCCACTCGAGAGGAAACAGGAGGGTCCCGCCCACATTCAGAGAAGTCCCGTTTCCGCCTCGTAGCTCGAGATGAGGGATCTTTCCCCGCTTCGTCGGGAAAGAATTCCCGGCGTTCCCGTCGCATCTCAAGAGGAGGCCCTCTCAACAGGAAGGGCGAAAGGAACTCAAGGGTCGTGCCTCCATTCCAAGAGCCACCAGATGTCTCAGTCCATTCCAGAGGAACCTCTTTTCCCTTCACCGGCTCGTCTTTCACGCCGAGGATCAACTCACACCAAGGTGGCACGTGGCACAGCCCTGTGGGAAAGCCTCGTTGGAAAGCCTCGAGGGAAAGCCCCGAGGGAAAGCCATAGATCCCTTGATCCAGGTGCCAGGACGCGTGACCCTACTGCTGCAGCTCGTGAGGAAAGCGCAGGTGCATGCCCCCACTCGAGACGAGGCCTGACTCCCCTTGGGAGACTCAGAGGCACCCGAAGATCCATGTCAACACTGGAGAGGAATCCTCAGGTTCCGGCCCCGACTCCATACAAGGGCTTAGGCCCCGGCATCGACGCGAGAGGAATCCCGAGAGGGCCCCTAGCAATTCGCATGGGGACTGGCCTTTCCTGAGGCCACCAGAGCGGGTCCCTGAGCTCCCCGTCGTAACTCGAGAAGACCTGCCACAACTCGAGAAATCCAGGAGGTTCGCCCCTCCAGGCGAGATGAGGCCCATTTCCGATGAGGCATCTCGAGGCTGATCACCCCTCACCTCTGGAACATCGAAAGGGTACTTCACACCCTTGGAGCAAATCAGGAAGTTCCCCGACATACCCGTCTCCACTCGAGAGGAAAGACGAGGGTCCCGCCCTCATCCAGAGTTGCCCTGATTCCGCCTGGTAGCTCGAGATGAGGGATCCTTTCGCTGCTTCGTCGGGAAAGAGTTCCCGGCGTTCCCGTTGGATCTCAAGTGGAGGCCCTCTCAACACAAATGGCGAGAGGAACTCCAGGGTCGTGCCACCATTTCAAGAGTCCCCCAGATGTCTCAGTCCCTTCCAGAAAATCCTCTTTTCCCTTCACCGGCTCGTCTTTCACG
This sequence comes from Budorcas taxicolor, assembly GCF_023091745.1. Lineage (NCBI taxonomy): Eukaryota > Metazoa > Chordata > Mammalia > Artiodactyla > Bovidae > Budorcas > Budorcas taxicolor. The sequence goes on along the minus strand of NC_068930.1, from coordinate 3,039,387 downwards.
CCGAGGATCGACTCACACTAAGGTGGCACGTGGCACAGCCATGTGGGAAATCCTGGTGGGAAAGCCTCGAGGGAAAGCCGCAGATCCCTTGATGCACGTGACAGGAAGCGTGACACTACTGCTGCAGGTCGGGAGGAAAGCGCACGTGCATGCCCCCACTCGAGACGAGGCCTGACTCCGCTGGGGAGACTCAGAAGCACCCCAAGATCCATGGCAACACTGGAGAGGAATCCTCAGTTTCCGGCCCCAACTCCACACACGATTTTAGGCCCCGGCATGGACGGGAGAGGAATCCCGAGAGGGCCCCAACAACTCGCATGGGGATTGGCCTTTCCTGAGGCCAGCAGAGCGGGTCCCTGAGGTCCCCGTCGTAACTCGAGAAGACCTGCCGCCACTAGAGAAAATCCAGGAGGTTCTCCCCTCCAGGCGAGATGATGCCCATTTCCGCTGAGGCGTCTCGAGGCTGATCACACCTCACCTCTGGAACTTCGAAAGGGTCCTTCACACCCTTGGTGCAAATCAAGAAGTTTCCCGACATACCTGTCTCCACTCGAGAGGAAACACGAGGGTCCCGCCCACATCCAGAGGAGCCCCGTTTCCGCCTCGTAGCTCGAAATGAGGGATCCTTTCCCTGCTTCGTCGGGAAAGAGTTCCTGGCGTTCCCGTCGCATCTCAAGAGGAGGCCCTCTCAAGAGGATCGGTGACAGGAACTCCAGGGTCGTGCCACCATTCCAAGAGTCCCCCAGATGTCTCAGTCCATTCCGGAGGAACCTCTTTTCCCTTCACCGGCTCGTCTTTCATGCCAAGAATCCACTTCCACCAAGGTGGCACGTTGCACGGCCCTGTGGGAAAGCCTCGAGGGAAAGCCTCGAGGGAAAGCCACAGATCCCTAGATCCATTTGACAGGAAGCGTGACACTACTGCTGCAGCTCGGGAGGAAAGCGCCCGTGCATGTCCCCACTTGAGAGGAGGCCTGACTCCCCTGGGGAGACTCAGAAGCACCCCCAAGATCGATGGCAACATTGGAGAGGCATCCTTAGGTTCCGTCCCCGACTCCACACTAGGACTGAGGCCCCGGCATGGACGGGAGAGGAATCCCGAGAGGTCCCCTAGCAACTCGCATGGGGACTGGCCTTTACTGAGGCCACCAGAGCGGGTCCCTGAGGTCCCCATCGTAAGTCGAGAAGACCTGCCGCAACTCGAGAAAATCCAGGAGGTTCTCCCCACCAGGCGAGATGAGGCCCATTTCCGATGAGGCATCTCGAGGCTGATCACACCTCACCTCTGGAACTTCGAAAGGGTCCTTCACACCCTTGGTGCGTGTGAAGAAGTTCCCCGACATACCCGTCTCCACTCGAGAGGAAACCCGAGGGTCCCGCCCACATCCAGAGGAGCCCCATTTCCGCCTCGTAGCTCGAGATGAGGGATCCTTTCCCTGCTTCGTCGGGAAAGAGTTCCCGGCGTTCCTGTCACATCTCAAGAGGAGGCCGTCTCAACAGGAAGGGCGAGAGGAACTCCAGGGTCGTGCCACCATTCCAAGAGTCCCCCAGATGTCTCAGTCCATTCCAGGGGAACTTCTTTTCCCTTCACCGGCTCGTCTTTCACGCCGAGGATCGACTCACACCAAGGTGGCACGTGGCACGGCCCTGTGGGAAAGCCTCGTGGGAAAACCTCGAGGGAAAGCCTCGAGGGAAAGCCACAGATCCCTTGATCCACATGACAGGAAGCGTGACACTACTGCTGCAGCTCGGGAGGAGAGCGCACGTGCATGCCCCCACACGAGACGAGGCCTGACTCCCCTGGGGAGACTCAGAGGCACCCCAAAATCCATGCAACACTGGAGAGGAATCCTCAGGTTCCGGCCCCGACTCCACACAAGGTCTTAGGCGCCCTCATGGTCGGGAGAGGAATCCCGAGAGGGTCCCTAGCAACTCGCATGGGGACTGGCCTCTCCTGAGGCCACCAGAGCGGGTCCCTGAGGTCCCCGTCGTAACTCGGGAAGAGCTGCCGTAACTCGAGAAAATCCAGGAGGTTCTCCCCTCCAGGCGAGATGAGTCCCATTTCCCCTGAGGCGTCTCGAGGCTGATCACACCTCACCTCTGGAACTTCGAAAGGGTCCTTCACACCCTTGGTGCAAATCAAGAAGTTCCCCGACATACCCGTCTCCACTCGAGAGGAAACACGAGGGTCCCGCCCACATCCAGAGGAGCCCCGTTTCCGCCTCGTAGCTCGAGATGAGGGATCCTTTCCCTGCTTCGTCGGGAAAGAATTCCCGGCGTTCTCGTCACATCTCAAGAGGAGGCCCTCTCAACAGGAACGGCGAGAGGAACTCCAGGGTCGTGCCACCATTCCAAGAGTCCCCCAGATGTCTCAGTCCATTCCAGAGGAACCTCTTTTCCCTTCACCGGCTCGTCTTTCACGCCGAGGATCGACTCACACCAAGGTGGCACGTGGCACAGCCCTGTGGGAAAGCCTCGTGGGAAAGCCTCGAGGGACAGCCTCGAGGGAAAGCCACAGATCCCTTGATCCACGTGACAGGAAGCGTGACACTACTGCTGCAGCTCGGGAGGAAATCGCACGTGCAGGCCCCCACTTGAAATGAGGACGGACTCCCCTGGGGAGACTCAGAGGCACCCCAAGATCCATGTCAACACTGGAGAAAAACCTCAGGTTCAGGCCCCGACTCTACACAAGGTCTTAGGCCCCGGCATCGACGGGAGAGGAATCCTGAGATGGCCCCTAGCAACTCGCATGGGGACTGGCCATTCCTGAGGCCACCAGAGCGGGTCCCTGAGGTCCCCGTCGTAGCTTGAGAAGACCTGCCGCAACTCGAGAAAATCCAGGAGGTTCTCCCCTCCAGGCGAGATGAGGCCCATTTCCGCTGAGGCGTCTCGAGGCTAATCACACCTCACCTCTGGAACTTCGAAAGGGTACTTCACAGCCTTGGTGCAACTCAAGAAGTTCCCCGACATACCCGTCTCCACTCGAGACGAAACACGAGGGTCCCGCCCACATTCAGAGGTGCCCCGTTTGCGCCTCGTAGCTCGAGATGAGGGATCCTTTCCCTGCTTCGTCGGGAAAGAATTCCCGGCGTTCCCGTCGCATCTCAAGAGGAGCCCCTCTCAACAGGAAGGGCGAAAGGAACTCAAGGGTCGTGCCACCATTCCAAGAGCCACCAGATGTCTCAGTCCATTCCAGAGGAACCTCTTTTCCCTTCACCGGCTCGACTTTCACGCCGAGGATCAACTCACACCAAGGTGGCACGTGGCACAGCCCTGTGGGAAAGGCTCGTGGGAAAGCCTCGAGGGAAAGCCTCGAGGGAAAGCCACAGATCCCTTGATCCAAGTGACAGGAAGCATGACCCTACTGCTGCAGCTCGGGAGGAAATCGCTCGTGCAGGCCCCCACTTGAGACGAGGACGGACTCCCCTGGGGAGACTCAGAGGCACCCCAAGATCCATGTCAACACTGGAGAAAAACCTCAGGTTCAGGCCCCGACTCCACACAAGGTCTTAGGCCCCGGCATCGACGGGAGAGGAATCCCGAGATGGCCCCTAGCAACTCGCATGGGGACTGGCCTTTCCTGAGGCCACCAGAGCGGGTCCCTGAGGTCCCCGTCGTAGCTCGAGAAGACCTGCCGCAACTCGAGAAAATCCAGGAGGTTCTCCCCTCCAGGCGAGATGAGGCCCATTTCCGATGAGTCATCTCGAGGCTGATCACACCTCACCTCTGGAACTTCGAAAGGGTCCTTCACAGCCTTGGTGCAACTCAAGAAGTTCCCCGACATACCCGTCTCCACTCGAGAGGAAACACGAGGGTCCCACCCACACCCAGAGGAGCCCCGTTTCCGCCTCGAAGCTCGAGATGAGGGATCCATTCCCTGCTTCGTCGGGAATGATTTCCCGGCGTTCCCGTCGCATCTCAAGGGTAGGCCCTCTCAACAGGAACGGCGAGAGGAACTCCAGGTTCGTGCCACAATTCCAAGAGTCCCCCAGATGTCTCAGTCCATTCCAGAGGAACCTCTTTTCCCTTCACCGGCTCGTCTTTCATGCCGAGGATCGACTCACACCAATGTGGCACGTCGCACAGCCCTGTGGGAAAGCCTCGTGGGAAAGCCGTGACGGAAAGCCACAGGGAAAGTCACAGATCCCTTGATCCACGTGACAGGAAGCGTGACACTACTGCTGCAGCTCGGGAGGAAAGCGCACGTGCATGCCCCCACTCGAGACGAGGCCTGACTCCCCTGGGGAGACTCAGAAGCACCCCAAGATCCATGTCAACACTGGAGAGGAATCCTCAGGTTCCGTCCCCGACTACACACAAGGTCTTATGCCCCGGCATCGACGGGAGAGGAATCCCGAGATGGCCCCTAGGAAGTCGCACGGGGACTGGCCTTTCCTGAGGCCACCAGAGCGGGTCCCTGTGGTCCCCGTCGTAGCTCGAGAAGACCTGCCGCAACTGGAGAAAATCCAGGAGGTTCTCCCCTCCAGGCGAGATGAGGCCCATTTCCGCTGAGGCGTCTCGAGGCTAATCACACCTCACCTCTGGAACTTCGAAAGGGTCTTTCACAGCCTTGGTGCAACTCAAGAATTTCCCCGACATACCCGTCTCCACTCGAGAGGAAACACGAGGGTCCCGCCCACATTCAGAGAAGTCCCGTTTCCGCCTCGTAGCTCGAGATGAGGGATCTTTCCCTGCTTCGTCGGGAAAGAATTCCCGGCGTTCCCGTCGCATCTCAAGAGGAGGCCCTCTCAACAGGAAGGGCGAAAGGAACTCAAGGGTCGTGCCACCATTCCAAGAGCCATCAGATGTCTCAGTCCATTCCAGAGGAACCTCTTTTCCCTTCACCGGCTCGTCTTTCACGCCGAGGATCAACTCACACCAAGGTGGCACGTGGCACAGCCCTGTGGGAAAGCCTCGTGGGAAAGCCTCGAGGGAAAGCCCCGAGGGAAAGCCACAGATCCCTTGATCCAGGTGCCAGGACGCGTGACCCTACTGCTGCAGCTCAGGAGGAAAGCGCACGTGCATGCTCCCACTCGAGACGAGGCCTGACTCTCCTGGGGAGACTCAGAAGCACCCGAAGATCCATGTCAACACTGGAGAGGAATCCTCAGGATCCGGCCACGACTCCAAACAAGGTCTTAGGCCCCGGCATCGACGGGAGAGGAATCCCGAGAGGGCCCCCAGCAACTCCCATGGGGACTGGCCATTCCTGAGGCCACCAGAGCGGGTCCCTGAGGTCCCTGTCGTAACTCGAGAAGACCTGCGGCAACTCCAGAAAATCCAGGAGTTTCTCCCCTCCAGGCGAGATGAGGCCCATTTGCGCTAAAGCATCTCGAGGCTAATCACACCTCACCTCTGGAACTTCGAAAGGGTCCTTCACAGCCTTGGTGCAACTCAAGAAGTTCCCCGACATACCCGTCTCCACTCGAGAGGAAACACGAAGGTCCCGCCCACACCCAGAGAAGCCCCGTTTCCTCCTCGTAGCTCGAGATGAGGGATCCTTTCCCTGCTTCGTCGGGAAAGAATTCCCGGCGTTCCCGTCGCATCTCAAGAAGAGGCCCTCTCCACAGGAAAAGTAAGAGGAACACAAGGGTCGTGCCACCATTCCAGGAGTCCCCCAGATGACTCAGTCCATTCCAAAGGTAACTCTTTTCCCTTCACCGGCTCGTCTTTCACGCCGAGGATGACTCACACCAAGGTGTCACGTGGCACAACCCTCTGGGTAAGCCTCGAGGGAAAGCCTCGAAGGAAAGCTACAGATCCCTTGATCCCCGTGCCAGGAAGCGTGACACTACTGCTGCAGCTCGGTGGGAAAGCGCACGTGCATGCCCCCACTCGAGACGAGGCCTGACTCCCCTGGGGAGACTCAGAAGCACCCCAAGATCCATGGCAACACTGGAGAGGAATCCTCAGGTTCCGGCCCTGACTCCACACAAGGGCTTAGGCCCTGGAATCGAAGCGAGAGGAATCCCGAGAGGGCCCCTAGGAAGTCGCACGGGGACTGGCCTTTCCTGAGGCCACCAGAGCGGGTCCCTGAGGTCCCCATCGTAACTCGAGAAGACCTGCCGCAACTCGAGAAATCCAGGATGTTCGCCCCTCCAGGCGAGATGAGGCCCATTTCCGATGAGGCGTCTCGAGGCTGATCACACCTCAACTCTGGAACTTCGAAAGGGTCCTTCACACCCTTGGAGCAAATCAGGAAGTTCCCCGACATACCCGTCTCCACTCGAGAGGAAAGACGAGGGTCCCGCCCTCATCCAGAGTTGCCCCGTTTCCGCCTGGTAGCTCGAGATGAGGGATCCTTTCGCTGCTTCGTCGGGAAAGAGTTCCCGACGTTCCCGTCGCATCTCAAGAGGAGGCCCTCTCAACACAAACAGCGAGAGGAACTCCAGGGTCGTGCCACCATTTCAAGAGTCCCCCAGATGTCTCAGTCCATTCCAGAGAAAACTCTTTTCCCTTCACCGGCTCGTCTTTCACGCCGAGGATCGACTCACACCAAGGTGGCACGTGGCACAGCCATGTGGGAAATCCTCGAGGGAAAGCCTCGAGGGAAAGCCGCAGATCCCTTGATGCACGTGACAGGAAGCGTGACACTACTGCTAACCTCGGGAGGAAAGCGCACGTGCATGCCCCCATTCGAGATGAGGCCTGACTCCCTTGGGGAAACTCAGAAGCACCCCAAGATCCATGGCAACACTGGAGGGGAATCCTCAGGATCCGGCCCCGACTCCACACAAGGTCTTAGGACCCGGCATCGACGGGAGAGGAATCCCGAAAGGGCCCGTAGCAACTCGCATGGGGACTGGCCATTCCTGAGGCCACCAGAGCGGGTCCCTGAGGTCCCCGTCGTAGCTCGAGAAGACCTGCCGCAACTCGAGAAAATCCAGGAGGTTCTCCCCTCCAGGCGAGATGAGGCCCATTTCCGATGAGGCATCTCGAGGCTGATCACACCTCACCTCTGGAACTTCGAAAGGGTCCTTCACAGCCTTGGTGCAACTCAAGAAGTTCCCCGACATACCCGTCTCCACTCGAGAGGAAACACGAGGGTCCCGCCCACACCCAGAGGAGCCCCGTTTCCGCCTCGAATCTCGAGATGAGGGATCCATTCCCTGCTTCGTCGGGAAAGAGTTCCCGGCGTTCCCGTCGCATCTCAAGGGTAGGCCCTGTCAACAGGAACGGCGAGAGGAACTCCAGGTTCGTGCCACCATTCCAAGAGTCCCCCAGATGTCTCAGTCCATTCCAGAGGAACCTCTTTTCTCTTCACCGGCTCGTCTTTCACGGCGAGGATCGACTCACACCAAAGTGGCACGTGGCACGGCCCTGTGGGAAAGCCTCGAGGGAAAGCCTCGAGGGAAAGCCACAGATCCCTAGATCCATTTGACAGGAAGCGTGACACTACTGCTGCAGCTCGGGAGGAAAGCGCACGTGCATGTCCCCAGTTGAGACGAGGCCTGACTCCCCTGGGGAGACTCAGAAGCACCCCCAAGATCGATGGCAACATTGGAGAGGCATCCTTAGGTTCCGTCCCCGACTCCACACTAGGACTGAGGCCCCGGCATGGACGGGAGAGGAATCCCGAGAGGTCACCTAGCAACTCGCATGGGGACTGGCCTTTACTGAGGCCACCAGAGCGGGTCCCTGAGGTCCCCGTCGTAAGTCGAGAAGACCTGCCGCAACTCGAGAAAATCCAGGAGGTTCTCCCCTCCAGGCGAGATGAGGCCCATTTCCGCTGAGGCGTCTCGAGGCTGATCACACCTCACCTCTGGAACTTCGAAAGGGTCCTTCACACCCTTGGTGCGTGTGAAGAAGTTCCCCGACATACCCGTCTCCACTCGAGAGGAAACCCGAGGGTCCCGCCCACATCCAGAGGAGCCCCATTTCCGCCTCGTAGCTCGAGATGAGGGATCCTTTCCCTGCTTCGTCGGGAAAGAATTCCCGGCATTCCCGTCGCATCTCAAGAGGAGGCCCTGTCAACAGGAAGGGCGAAAGGAACTCAAGGGTCGTACCACCATTCCAAGAGCCACCAGATGTCTCAGTCCATTCCAGAGGAACCTCTTTTCCCTTCACCGGCTCGTCTTTCACGCCAAGGATAAACTCACACCAAGGTGGCACGTGGCACAGCCCTGTGGGAAAGCCTCGTGGGAAAGCCTCGAGGGAAAGCCCCGAGGGAAAGCCACAGATCCCTTGATCCACGTGCCAGGACGTGTGACCCTACTGCTGCAGCTCGGGAGGAAAGCGCACGGGCATGCCCCCACTCGAGACGAGGCCTGACTCCCCTGGGGAGACTCAGAGGCACCCGAAGATCCATGTCAACACTGGAGAGGAATCCTCAGGTTCCGGCCTAGACTCCATACAAGGTCTTAGGCCCCGGCATCGACGGGAGAGGAATCCCGAGATGGCCCCAAGGAAGTCGCACGGGGACTGGCCTTTCCTGAGGCCACCAGAGCGGGTCCCTGAGCTCCCCGTCGTAACTCGAGAAGACCTGCCGCAACTCGAGAAAATCCCGGAGGTTCTCCCCTGCAGGCGAGATGAGGCCCATTTCCGATGAGGCGTCTCGATGCTGATCTCACCTCACCTCTGGAACTTCGAAAGGGTACTTCACACCCTTGGAGCAAATCAGGAAGTTCCCCGACATATCCGTCTCCACTCGAGAGGAAACACGAGGGCCCCGCCCACATCCAGAGGAGCTCAGTTTCCGCCTCGTAGCTCGAGATGAGGGATCCTTTCCCTGCTTGGTCGGGAAAGAGTTCCCGGGGTTCCCGTCGCATCTCAAGAGGAGGCCCTCTCAACAGGAACGGCGAGAGGAATTCCATGGTCGTGCCACCATTCCAAGAGTCCCCCAGATGTCTCAGTCCATTCCAGAGGAACCTGTTTTCCCTTCACCGGCTCGTCTTTCACGCCGAGGATCGACTCACACCAAGGTGGGACGTGGCACAACCCTGTGGGGAAGCCTCGGGGGAAATCCTCGAGGGAAAGCCTCGAGTGAAAGCCACCGTTCCCTTGATCCACGTGCCAGAAAGTGTGACACTACTGCTGCAGCTCGGGAGGAAAGCGCAAGTGCATGCCCCCACTCGAGACGAGGCTTGACTCCCGTGGGGAGACTCAGAAGCACCCCAAGATCCATGGCAACACTGGAGAGGAATCCTCAGGTTCCGGCCCCGACTCCACACAAGGGCTTAGTCCCCGGCATCGACGCGAGAGGAATCCCGAGAGGGCCCCTAGCAATTCGCATGGGGACTGGCCTTTCCTGAGGCCACCAGAGCGGGTCCCTGAGTTCCCCGTCGTAACTCGAGAAGACCTGCCACAACTCGAGAAATCCAGGAGGTTCGCCCCTCCAGGCGAGATGAGGCCCATTTCCGATGAGGCGTCTCGAGGCTGATCACCCCTCACCTCTGGAACATCGAAAGGGTACTTCACACCCTTGGAGCAAATCAGGAAGTTCCCCGACTTACCCGTCTCCACTCGAGAGGAAAGACGAGGGTCCCGCCCTCATCCAGAGTTGCCCTGATTCCGCCTGGTAGCTCGAGATGAGGGATCCTTTCGCTGCTTCGTCGGGAAAGAGTTCCCGGCGTTCCCGTCGGATCTCAAGTGGAGGCCCTCTCAACACAAATGGCGAGAGGAACTCCAGGGTCGTGCCACCATTTCAAGAGTCCCCCAGATGTCTCAGTCCCTTCCAGAAAATCCTCTTTTCCCTTCACCGGCTCGTCTTTCACGCCGAGGATCGACTCACACTAAGGTGGCACGTGGCACAGCCATGTGGGAAATCCTCGTGGGAAAGCCTCGAGGGAAAGCCGCAGATCCCTTGATGCACGTGACAGGAAGCGTGACACTACTGCTGCAGGTCGGGAGGAAAGCGCACGTGCATGCCCCCACTCGAGACGAGGCCTGACTCCGCTGGGGAGACTCAGAAGCACCCCAAGATCCATGGCAACACTGGAGAGGAATCCTCAGTTTCCGGCCCCAACTCCACACACGATTTTAGGCCCCGGCATGGACGGGAGAGGAATCCCGAGAGGGCCCCAACAACTCGCATGGGGATTGGCCTTTCCTGAGGCCAGCAGAGCGGGTCCCTGAGGTCCCCGTCGTAACTCGAGAAGACCTGCCGCCACTCGAGAAAATCCAGGAGGTTCTCCCCTCCAGTCGAGATGATGCCCATTTCCGCTGAGGCGTCTCGAGGCTGATCACACCTCACCTCTGGAACTTCGAAAGGGTCCTTCACACCCTTGGTGCAAATCAAGAAGTTTCCCGACATACCTGTCTCCACTCGAGAGGAAACACGAGGGTCCCGCCCACATCCAGAGGAGCCCCGTTTCCGCCTCGTAGCTCGAGATGAGGGATCCTTTCCCTGCTTCGTCGGGAAAGAGTTCCTGGCGTTCCCGTCGCATCTCAAGAGGAGGCCCTCTCAAGAGGATCGGTGACAGGAACTCCAGGGTCGTGCCACCATTCCAAGAGTCCCCCAGATGTCTCAGTCCATTCCGGAGGAACCTCTTTTCCCTTCACCGGCTCGTCTTTCAAGCCGAGGATCGACTCACACCAAAGTGGCACGTGGCACGGCCCTGTGGGAAAGCCTCGTGGGAAAGCCTTGAGGGAAAGCCTCGAGAGAAAGCCACAGATCCCTTGATCCACGTGACAGGACGCGTGACACTCCTGCTGCAGCTCGGGAGGAAAGCGCACGTGCATGCCCCCACACGAGACGAGGCCTGACTACACTGGGGAGACTCAAAAGCACCCCAAAATCCATGCAACACTGGAGAGGAATCCTCAGGTTCCGGCCCAGACTCCACACAAGGTCTTAGGCCCCAGCATGGACTTGAGAGGAATCCCGAGAGGGCCCCTAGCAACTCGCATGGGGACTGGCCTTTTCTGAGGCCACCAGAGCGGGTCCCTGTGGTCCCCGTCGTAACTCGGGAAGAGCTGCCGCAACTCGAGAAAATCCAGGAGGTTCTCCCCTCCAGGCGAGATGAGGCCCATTTCCGCTGAGGTATCTCGAGGCTGATCACACCTCAACTCTGGAACTTCGAATGGGTCCTTCACACCCTTGGTGCAAATCAAGAAGTTCCCCGACATACCCGTCTCCACTCGAGAGGAAACACGAGGGTTCCGCCCACATCCAGAGGAGCCCCGTTTCCGCCTCGTAGCTCGAGATGAGGGATCCTTTCCCTGCTTCGTCGGGAAAGAGTTCCCGGCGTTCCCGTCGCATCTCAAGAGGAGGCCCTCTCAAGAGGATCGGTGACAGGAACTCCAGGGTCGTGCCACCATTCCAAGAGTCCCCCAGATGTCTCAGTCCATTCAGGAGGAACCTCTTTTCCCTTCACCGGCTCGTCTTTCACGCCAAGAATCCACTTCCACCAAGGTGGCACGTGGCACAGCCCTGTGGGAAAGCCTCGAGGGACAGCCTCGAGGGAAAGCCACAGATCCCTTGATCCACGTGACAGGAAGCGTGACACTACTGCTGCAGCTCGGGAGGAAAGCGCACGTGCATGCCCCCACTCGAGACGAGGCCTGATTCCCCTGGGGAGACTCAGAAGCACCCCAAGATCCATGGCAACACTGGAGAGGAATCCTCAGGTTCCGGCCCCGACACCACACAAGGTCTTAGGCCCCGGCATGGACAGGAGAGGAATCCCGAGAGGGCCCCTAGCAACTCGCATGGGTACTGGCCTTTCCTGAGGCCACCAGAGCGGGTCCCTGAGGTCCCCGTCGTAACTCGAGAAGACCTGCCCCAACTCGAGAAAATCCAGGAGGTTCTCCCCTCCAAGCGAGATGAGGCCCATTTTCCCTTAGGCGTCTCGAGGCTGATCACACCTCACCTCTGGAACGTCGAAAGGGTCCTTCACACCCTTGATGCCAATCAAGAAGCTCCCCGTCATACCCGTCTCCACTCGAGAGGAAACACGAGGGTCACGCCCACATCCAGAGGAGCCCCGTTTCCGCCTCGTAGCTCGAGATGAGGGATCCTTTCCCTGCTTCGACGGAAAAGAGTTCCCAGCGTTCCGGTCGCATCTGAAGAGGAGGCCCTCTCAACAGGAACGGCGAGAGGAACTCCAGGGTCGTGCCACCATTCCAAGAGTCCCCCAGATGTCTCAGTCCATTCCAGAGCAACCTCTTTTCCCTTCACAGGCTCATCTTTCGCGCCGAGGATCGACTCATACCAAGGTGGCACGTGGCACAGCCCTGTGGGAAAGCCTGGTGGGAAAGCCTCGAGGGAAAGCCTCGAGGGAAAGCCTCGAGGGAAAGCCACAGATCCCTTGATCCACGTGACAGGAAGCGTGACACTACTGCTGCAGCTCGGGAGGAAAGCGCACGTACATGCCCTCTCTCGAGACGAGGCCTGACTCCCCTGGGGAGACTCAGAAGCACCCCAAGATCCATGGCAACACTGGAGAGGAATCCTCAGGTTCCCGCCCCGACTCCACACAAGGTCTTAGGCCCCGGTATGGACGGGAGAAGAATTCCGAGAGGGCCCCTAGCAACTCGCATGGGGACTGGCCTTTCCTGAGGCCACCAGAGGGGGTCCCTGAGGTCCCCGTCGTAACTGTAGAAGACCTGCCGCAACTCGAGAAAATCCAGGAGGTTCTCCCCTCCAGGCGAGATGAGGCCCATTTCCGCTGAGGCATCTCGAGGCTGGTCACACCTCACCTCTGGAACTTCGAAAGGGTCCTTCACACCCTTGGTGCAAATCAAGAAGTTCCCCGACATACCCGTCTCCACTCGAGAGGAAACACGAGGGTCCCGCCCACATCCAGAGGAGCCCCGTATCCGCCTCGTAGCACAAGAGGAGTGATCCTTTCCCTGCTTCGTCGGGAAAGAGTTCCCGGCGTTCCCGTCGCATGTCAAGCGGAGGCCCACTCAACAGGAATGCGAGTGGAACTCCAGGGTTGTGCCACCATTCCAAGAGTCCCCCAGATGTCTCAGTCCATTCCAGAGGAACCTCTTTTCCCTTCACCGGCTCGTCTTTCACGCTGAGGATCCACTCACACCAAGGTGGCACGTGGCACGGCCTGTGGGAAAGCCTCGTGGGAAAGACTCGAGGGACAGCCTCGAGGGAAAGCCACAGATCCCTTGATCCACGTGACAGGAATCGTGACACTACTGCTGCAGCTCGGGAGGAAAGCGCACGTGCATGCCCCCACTCGAGACGAGGCCTGACTCCCCTTGGGAGACTCAGAAGCACCCAAAGGTCCATGGCAACACTGGAGAGGAATCCTCAGCTCCCTGCCCCGACTCCACACAAGGTCTTAGGCACCGGCATGGACGGGAGAGGAATCCCGAGAGGGCCCCTAGCGGCACGCATGGGGACTGGCCTTTCCTGAGGCCACCAGAGCGGGTCCCTGAGGTCCCCGTCGTAACTCGAGAAGACCTGCCGCAACTCGAGAAAATCCAGGAGGTTCTCCCCTCCAGGCGAGATGAGGCCCATTTCCGCTGAGGCGTCTCGAGGTCGAGCACACCTCACCTCTGGAACTTCGAAAGGGTCCTTCACACCCTTGGTGCAAATCAAGAAGTTCCCCGACATACCCGTCTCCACTCGAGAGGAAACACGAGGGTCCCGCCCACATCCAGAGGAGCCCCGTATCCGCCTCGTAGCCCAAGAGGAGTGATCCTTTCCCTGCTTCGTCGGGAAAGAGTTCCTGGCGTTCCCGTCGCATGTCAAGAGGAGGCCCTCTCAACAGGAATGGCGAGTGGAAATCCAGGGTTGTGCCACCATTCCAAGAGTCCCCCAGATGTCTCAGTCCATTCCAGAGGAACCTCTTTTCCCTTCACCGGCTCGTCTTTCACGCTGAGGATCCACTCACACCAAGGTGGCACGTGGCACGGCCTGTGGGAAAGCCTCGTGGGAAAGCCTCGAGGGACAGCCTCGAGGGAAAGCCACAGATCCCTTGATCCACGTGACAGGAATCGTGACACTACTGCTGCAGCTCGGGAGGAAAGCGCACGTGCATGCCCCCACTCGAGACGAGGCCTGACTCCCCTGGGGAGACTCAGAAGCACCCAAAGGTCCATGGCAACACTGGAGAGGAATCCTCAGCTCCCTGCCCCGACTCCACACAAGGTCTTAGGCACCTGCATGGACGGGAGAGGAATCCCGAGAGGGCCCCTAGCAGCACGCATGGGGACTGGCCTTTCCTGAGGCCACCAGAGCGGGTCCCTGAGGTCCCCGTCGTAACTCGAGAAGACCTGCCGCAACTCGAGAAAATCCAGGAGGTTCTCCCCTCCAGGAGAGATGAGGCCCATTTCCGCTGAGGCGTCTCGAGGCCGAGCACACCTCACCTCTGGAACTTCGAAAGGGTCCTTCACACCCTTGGTGCAAATCAAGACGTTCCCCGACATACCCGTCTCCACTCGAGAGGAAACACGAGGGTCCCGCCCACATCCAGAGGAGCCCCGTTTCCGCCTCGTAGCTCGAGATGAGGGATCCTTTCCCTGCTTCGTCGGGAAAGAGTTCCCTGCGTTCCCGTCGCATGTCAAGAGGAGGCCCTCTCAACAGGAACAGCGAGAGGAACTCCAGGGTCGTGCCACCATTCCAAGAGTCCCCAAGATGTCTCAGTCCATTCCAGAGGAACCTCTTTTCCCTTCAGCGGCTCGTCTTTCACGCCCAGGATCGACTCACACCAATGTGGCACGTGGCACAGCCCTGTGGGAAAGCCTGGTGGGAAATCCTCGAGGGACAGCCACGAGGGAAAGCCACAGATCCCTTGATCCACGTGACAGGAAGCGTGACACTGCTGCAGCAGCTCGGGAGGAAAGCGCACGTCCATGCCCCCACTCGAGACGAGGCCTGACTCCCCTGGGGAGACTCAGAAGCACCCCAAGATCCATGGCAACACTGGAGAGGAATCCTCAGGTTCCGGCTCAGACTCCACACAAGGTCTAAGGCCCCAGCATGGACGGGAGAGGAATCCCGAGATGGCCCCTAGCAACTCGCATGGGGACTGGCCTTTCCTGAGGCCACCAGAGCCGGTCCCTGAGGTCCCCGTCATAACTAGAGACGACCTGCAGCAACTCGAGAAAATCCAGTACGTTCTCCACTCCAGGCGAGATGAGGCCCATTTCCGCTGAGGCATCTCGAGGCTGATCACACCTCACCTCTGGAACTTCGAAAGGGTCCTTCACACCCTTGGTGCAAATCAAGAAGTTCCCCGACATACCCGTCTCCACTCGAGAGGAAACACGAGGGTCCTGCCCACATCCAGAGGAGCCCCGTTTCCGCCTCGTAGCTCGAGATGAGGGATCCTTTCCCTGCTTCGTCGGGAAAGAGTTCCCGGCGTTTCCGTCGCATCTCAAGAGGAGGCCCTCTCAACAGGAACGGCGAGAGGAACTCCAGGGTCGTGCGACCATTCCAAGAGTCCCCCAGATGTCTCAGTCCATTCCAGAGGAACCTCTTTTCCCTTCACCGGGTCGTCTTTCACGCCGAGGATCGACTCACACCAAGGTGGCACGTGGCACAGCCCTGTGGGAAAGCCTGGTGGGAAAGCCTCGAGGGACAGCCTCGAGGGAAAGCCACAGATCCCTTGATCCACGTGACAGGAAGCGTGACACTACTGCTGCAGCTCGGGAGGAAAGCGCACGTGCATGCCCCCACTCAAGACGAGGCTTGACTCCCCTGGGGAAACTGAGAAGCACCCCAGAATCCATGGCAACACTGGAGAGGAATCCTCAGGTTCCGGCCCCGACTCCACACAAGGTCTTAGGCCCCGGCATGGCGGGAGCGGAATCCTGAGATGGCTCCTAGCAACTCGCATGGGGACTGGCCTTTCCTGAGGCCACCAGAGCGGGTCCCTGAGGTCCCGGTCGTAACTCGAGAAGACCTGCCGCAACTCGAGAATATCCAAGAGGTTCTCCCCTCCAGGCGAGATGAGGCCCATTTCCGCTGAGGCGTCTCAAGGCTGATCACACCTCACCTCTGGAACTTCGAAAGGGTCCTTCACACCCTTGGTGCAAATCAAGAAGTTCCCCGACACACCCGTCTCCACTCGACAGGAAACACGAGGGTCCCGCCCACCTCCAGAGGAACCCCGGTTCCGCCTCGTAGCTCGAGATGAGGGATGCTTTCCCTGCTTCGTCGGGAAAGAGTTCCCGGCGTTCCCGTCGCAACTCAAGAGGAGGCCCTCTCAACAGGAACGGCGAGAGGAACTCCAGGGTCGTGCCACCATTCCAAGAGTCCCCCAGATGTCTCAGTCCATTCCAGAGGAACCTCTTTTCCGTTCACCGGCTCATGTTTCACGCCGAGGATCGACTCACACCAAGGTGGCATGTGGCATGGCCCTGTGGAAAAGCCTTGTGGGAAAGCCTCGAGGGAAAGCCTCGAGGGAAAGCCACAGATCCCTTGATCCACGTGACAGGAAGCGTGACACTACTGCTGCAGCTCGGGAGGAAAGCGCACGTGCATACCTCCACTCGCGACGAGGCCTGACTCCCCTGGGGAGACTCAGAAGCCACCCAAGATCCACGGCAACACTGGAGAGCAATCCTCAGGATTCGGCCCCGACGCCACACAAGGTCTTAGGCCCCGGCATGGCGGGAGCGGAATCCCGAGATGGCTCCTAGCAACTAGCATGGGGACTGGCCTTTCCTGAGGCCGCCAGAGCGGGTCCCTGAGGTCCCCGTCGTAACTCGAGAAGACCTGCCGCAACTCGAGAATATCCAAGAGGTTCTCCCTTCCAGGCGAGATGAGGCCCATTTCCGCTGAGGCGTCTCGAGGCTGATCACACCTCACCTCTGGAACTTCGAAAGGGTCCTTCACACCCTTGGTGCAAATCAAGAAGTTCCCCTACATACCCGTCTCCACTCGAGAGGATACACGAGGGTCCCGCCCACATCCAGAGGAGCCCCGTTTCGGCCTCATTGCTCGAGATGAGGGATTCTTCCCCTGCTACGTCGGGAAAGAGTTCCCGGCCTTCCCGTCGCATCTCAAGAGGAGGCCCTCTCAACAGGAACGGCGAGAGGAACTCCAGGGTCGTGCCACCATTCCAAGAGTCCCCCAGATGTCTCAGTCCATTCCAGAGGAACCTCTTTTCCCTTCACTGGCTCGTTTTTCACGCCGAGAATAGACTCACACCAAGGTGGCACGTGGCACAGCCCTGTGGGAAATCCTCGTGGAAAAGCCTCGAGGGAAAGGCACAGATCCCTTGATCCACGTGACAGGAAGCGTGACAGTACTGCTGCAGCTCGGGAGGAAATCGCATGTGCATGCCCCCACTCGAGACGAGGCCTGACTCCTCTGGGGAGACTCAGATGCACCCCACGATCCATGGCAACACTGGAGAGGAATCCTCAGGTTCCGGCCCCGACTCCACACAAAGTCTTAGGCCCCGGCATGGACGGGAGAGGAATCCCTAGATGGCTCGTAGAAACTCGCATGGGGACTGGCCTTTCCTGAGGCCACCAGAGCGGGTCCCTGAGGTCCCCGTCGTAACTCGAGAAGAACTGCCGCAACTCGAGAAAATCCAGGTGGTTCTCCCCTCCAGGTGAGATGAGGCCCATTTCCGCTGAGGCGTCTCGAGGCCGATGACACCTCACCTCTGGAACTTCGATAGGGTCCTTCACACCCTTGGTGCAAATGAAGAAGTTCCCCGACATACCCGTCTCCACTCGAGAGGAAACACGAGGGTCCCGCCCACATCCAGAGGAGCCCCGTTTCCGCCTCGTAGCTCGAGATGAGGGATCCTTTCCCTGCTTCGACGGGAAAGAGTTCCCGGCGTTTCCGTCGCATCTCAAGAGGAGGCCCTCTCAACAGGAACGGCGAGAGGAACTCCAGGGTCGTGCCACCATTCCAAGAGTCCCCCAGATGTCTCAGTCCATTCCAGAGGAACCTCTTTTCCCTTCACCGGGTCGTCTTTCACGCCGAGGATCGACTCACACCAAGGTGGCACGTGGCACAACCCTGTGGGAAAGCCTGGTGGGAAAGCCTCGAGGGACAGCCTCGAGGGAAAGCCACAGATCCCTTGATCCACGTGACAGGAAGCGTGACACTACTGCTGCAGCTCGGGAGGAAAGCGCACGTGCATGCCCCCACTCAAGACGAGGCTTGACTCCCCTGGGGAAACTGAGAAGCACCCCAGAATCCATGGCAACACTGGAGAGGAATCCTCAGGTTCCGGCCCCGACTCCACACAAGGTCATAGGCCCCGGCATGGCGGGAGCGGAATCCTGAGATGGCTCCTAGCAACTAGCATGGGGACTGGCCTTTCCTGAGGCCACCAGAGCGGGTCCCTGAGGTCCCGGTCGTAACTCGAGAAGACCTGCCGCAACTCGAGAATATCCAAGAGGTTCTCCCCTCCAGGCGAGATGAGGCCCATTTCCGCTGAGGCGTCTCAAGGCTGATCACACCTCACCTCTGGAACTTCGAAAGGGTCCTTCACACCCTTGGTGCAAATCAAGAAGTTCCCCGACACACCCGTCTCCACTCGACAGGAATCACGAGGGTCCCGCCCACCTCCAGAGGAGCCCCGGTTCCGCCTCGTAGCTCGAGATGAGGGATCCTTTCCCTGCTTCGTCGGGAAAGAGTTCCCGGTGTTCCCGTCGCAACTCAAGAGGAGGCCCTCTCAACAGGAACAGCGAGAGGAACTCCAGGGTCGTGCCACCATTCCAAGAGTCCCCCAGATGTCTCAGTCCATTCCAGAGGAACCTCTTTTCCCTTCACTGGCTCGTTTTTCACGCCGAGAATAGACTCACACCAAGGTGGCACGTGGCACAACCCTGTGGGAAATCCTCGTGGAAAAGCCTCGAGGGAAAGGCACAGATCCCTTGATCCACGTGACAGGAAGCGTGACAGTACTGCTGCAGCTCGGGAGGAAATCGCATGTGCATGCCCCCACTCGAGACGAGGCCTGACTCCTCTGGGGAGACTCAGATGCACCCCAAGATCCATGGCAACACTGGAGAGGAATCCTCAGGTTCCGGCCCCGACTCCACACAAAGTCTTAGGCCCCGGCATGGACGGGAGAGGAATCCCTAGATGGCTCGTAGCAACTCGCATGGGGACTGGCCTTTCCTGAGGCCACCAGAGCGGGTCCCTGAGGTCCCCGTCATAACTCGAGAAGACCTGCCGCAACTCGAGAAAATCCAGGTGGTTCTCCCCTCCAGGTGAGATGAGGCCCATTTCCGCTGAGGCGTCTAGAGGCCGATGACACCTCACCTCTGGAACTTCGATAGGGTCCTTCACACCCTTGGTGCAAATGAAGAAGTTCCCCGACATACCCGTCTCCACTCGAGAGGAAACACGAGGGTCGCGCCCACATCCAGAGGATCCCCGTTTCCGCCTCGTTGCTCGAGATGAGGGATTCTTCCCCTGCTACGTCGGGAAAGAGTTCCCGGCCTTCCCGTCGCATCTCAAGAGGAGGCCCTCTCAACAGGAACGGCGAGAGGAACTCCAGGGTCGTGCCACCATTCCAAGAGTCCCCCAGGTGTCTCAGTCCATTCCAGAGGAAGCTCTTTACCCTTCACCGGCTCGTCTTTCACGCCGAGGATCGACTCACACCAATGTGGTACGTGGCACAGCCCTGTGGGAAAGCCTCGAGGGAAAGCAACAGATCCCTTGATCCACCTGCCAGGAAGCGTGACACTACTGCTGCAGCTTGGGAGGAACGCGCACGTGCATGCTCCCACTCGAGACGAGGCCTGACTCCCCTGGGGAAACTCAGAAGCACCCCAAGATACATGGCAACACTGGAGATGAATCCTCAGGTTCCGGCCCCGACTCCTCTCAAGGTCATAGGCCCCGGCATGGACGGGAGAGGAATCCCGAGAGGGCGCCTAGCAACTCGCATGGGGACTGGCCTTTCCTGTGGCCACCAGAGCGGGTCCCTGATGTCCCCGTCGTAAGTCAAGAAGACCTGCCGCAACTCGAGAAAATCCAGGAGGTTCTCCCCTCCAGGCGAGATGAGGCCCAATTCCACTGAGGCGTCTCGAGGCTGACCACACCTCACCTCTGGAACTTCGAAAGGCTCCTTCACACCCTTGGTGCAAATCAAGAAGTTCCCCGACAAACCCGTCTCCACTCGAGAGGAAACACGAGGGTCCCGCCCACATCCAGAGGAGCCGCGTTTCCGCCTTGTAGCTCGAGATGAGGGATCCTTTCCTGCTTCGTCGGGAAAGAGTTCCCTGCGTTCCCGTCGCATGTCAAGAGGAGGCCCTCTCAAAAGGAACGGCGAGAGGAACTCCAGGGTCGTGCCACCATTCCAAGAGTCCCCCAGATGTCTCAGTCCATTCCAGAGGAACCTCTTTTTCCTTCCGCGGCTCGTCTTTCACGCCCAGGATCGACTCACACCAATGTGGCACGTGGCACAGCCCTGTGGGAAAGCCTGGTGGGAAATCCTCGAGGGACAGCCTCGAGGGAAAGCCACAGATCCCTTGATCCACGTGACAGGAAGCGTGACACTGCTGCAGCAGCTCGGGAGGAAAGCGCACGTCCATGCCCCCACTCGAGACGAGGCCTGACTCCCCTGGGGAGTCTCAGAAGCACCCCAAGATCCATGGCAACACTGGAGATGAATCCTCAGGTTCCGGCTCAGACTCCACACAAGGTCTAAGGCCCCGGCATGGACGGGAGAGGAATCCCGAGATGGCCCCTAGCAACTCGCATGGGGACTGGCCTTTCCTGAGGCCACCAGAGCGGGTCCCTGAGGTCCCCGTCATAACTAGAGACGACCTGCACCAACTCGAGAATATCCAAGAGGTTCTCCCCTCCAGGCGAGATGAGGCCCATTTCCGCTGAGGCGTCTCAAGGCTGATCACACCTCACCTCTTGAACTTCGAAAGGGTCCTTCACACCCTTGGTGCAAATCAAGAAGTTCCCCGACACACCCGTCTCTACTCGACAGGAAACACGAGGGTCCCGCCCACCTCCAGAGGAGCCCCGGTTCCGCCTCGTAGCTCGAGATGAGGGATCCTTTCCCTGCTTCGTCGGGAAAGAGTTCCCGGCGTTCCCGTCGCAACTCAAGAGGAGGCCCTCTCAACAGGAACGGCGAGAGGAACTCCAGGGTCGTGCCACCATTCCAAGAGTCCCCCAGATGTCTCAGTCCATTCCAGAGGAACCTCTTTTCCGTTCACCGGCTCATGTTTCACGCCGAGGATCGACTCACACCAATGTGGCACGTGGCACAGCCCTGTGGGAAAGCCTCGAGGGAAAGCAACAGATCCCTTGATCCACGTGACAGGAAGCGTGACACTACTGCTGCAGCACGGGAGGAACGCGCACGTGCATGCCCCCACTCGAGACGAGGCCTGACTCCCCTGGGGAGACTCAGAAGCACCCCAAGATACATGGCAACACTGGAGATGAATCCTCAGGTTCCGGCACCGACTCCACACAAGGTCATAGGCCACGGCATGGACGGGAGAGGAATCCCGAGAGGGCCACTAGTAACTCGCATGGGGACTGGCCTTTCCTGTGGCCACCAGAGCGGGTCCCTGATGTCCCCGTCGTAAGTCGAGAAGACCTGCCGCAACTCGAGAAAATCCAGGAGGTTCTCCCCTCCAGGCGAGATGAGGCCCAATTCCACTGAGGCGTCTCGAGGCTGATCAGACCTCACCTCTGGAACTTCGAAAGTGTCCTTCACACCCTTGTTGCAAATCAAGAAGTTCCCCGACATACCCGTCTCCACTCGAGAGGAAACACGAGGGTCCCGCCCACATCCAGAGGAGCCCTGTTTCCGGTTTGAAGCTCGAGATGAGGGATCCTTTCCGTGCTTCCTCGGGAAAGAATTCCCGGCCATCCCGTCGCATCTCAAGAGGAGGCCCTCTCAACAGGAATGGCGAGAGGAACACCAGGGTCGTGCCACCATTCCAAGAGTCCCTCAGATGTCTCAGTCCATTCCAGAGGAACCTCTTTTCCCTTCACCGGCTCGTCTTTCACGCCGAGAATAGACTCACACCAAGGTGGCACGTGGCACAGCCCTGTGGGAAAGCCTCGTGGAAAAGCCTCGAGGGAAAGCCACAGATCCCTTGATCCACGTGACAGGAAGCATGACACTACTGCTGCAGCTCGGTAGGAAATCGCACTTGCATGCCCCCACTCGAGACGAGGCCTGACTCCTCTGGGGAGTCTCAGATGCTCCCCAAGGTCCATGGCAACACTAGATAGGAATCCTCAGGTTCCGGCCCCGACTCCACACAAAGTCTTAGGCCCCGGCATGGACGGGAGAGGAATCCCTAGATGGCTCGTTGCAACTCGCATGTGGACTGGCCTTTTCTGAGGCCACCAGAGCGGGTCCCTGAGGTCCCCGTCGTAACTCGAGAAGACCTGCCGCAACTCGAGAAAATCCAGGTGGTTCTCCCCTCCAGGTGAGATGAGGCCCATTTCCGCTGAGGCGTCTAGAGGCCGATGACACCTCACCTCTGGAACTTCGATAGGGTCCTTCACACCCTTGGTGCAAATCAAGAAGTTCCCCGACATACCCGTCTCCACTCGAGAGGAATCTCGAGGGTCCCGCCCACATCCAGAGGAGCCCCGTTTCCGCCTTGTAGCTCGAGATGAGGGATCCTTTCACTGCTTCGTTGGGAAAGAGTTCCCAGCGTTCCCGTCGCATCTCAAGAGGAGGCCCTCTCAACAGGAACGGCGAGAGGAACTCCAGGGTCGTGCCACCATTCCAAGAGTCCCCCAGATGTCTCAGTCCATTCCAGAGGAACCTCTTTTCCCTTCACCGGCTCGTCTTTCACGCCGAGGATCGACTCACACCAAGGTGGCACGTGGCACAGCCCTGTGGGAAAGCCTCGTGGGAAATCCTCGAGGGACAGCCTCGAGGGAAAGCCACAGATCCCTTGACCCACGTGACAGGAAGCGTGACACTACTCCTGCAGCTCGGGAGGAAAGCGCACGTGCATACCCCCACTCGAGACGAGGCCTGACTTCCCTGGGGAGACTCAGAAGCACCCCAAGGTCCATGGCAACACTGGAGAGGAATCCTCAGGTTCCGGCCCGGACTCCACACAAGGACTGAGGCCCCGGCAAGGACGGGAGAGGAATCCCGAGAGGCCCCCTAGCAACTCGCATGGGGACTGGCCTTTCCTGAGG
This sequence comes from Budorcas taxicolor, assembly GCF_023091745.1. Classification (NCBI taxonomy): domain Eukaryota; kingdom Metazoa; phylum Chordata; class Mammalia; order Artiodactyla; family Bovidae; genus Budorcas; species Budorcas taxicolor. The sequence goes on along the minus strand of NC_068930.1, from coordinate 3,016,374 downwards.
CCACCAGAGCGGGTCCCTGAGGTCCCCGTCGTAACACGAGAAGACCTGCCGCAACTCGAGAAAATCCAGGAGGTTCTCCCCTCCAGGCGAGATGAGGCCCATTTCCGGTGAGGAGTCTCGAGGCTGATCACACCTCACCTCTGGAACTTCGAAAGGGTCCTTCACACCCTTGGTGCAACACAAGAAGTTCCCCGACATACCCTTCTCCACTCGAGAGGAAACACGAAGGTCCCGCCCACATCCAGAGGAGCCCCGTTTCCGCCTCGTAGCTCGAGATGAGGGATCCTTTCCCTGCTTCGTCGGGAAAGTGTTCCCGGCCTTCCCGTCGCATCTCAAGAGGAGGCCATCTCAACAGGAACGGCGAGGGACTCCAGGGTCGTGCCACCATTCCAAGAGTCCCCCAGATGTCTCAGTCCATTCCAGAGGAACCTTTTCTCCCTTCACCGGCTCGTCTTTCACGCCGAGGATCGACTCACACCAAGGTGGCACGTGGCACGGCCCTGTGCGAAATCCTCGTGGGAAAGCCTCGAGGGAAAGCCGCGAGGGAAAGCCCAATATCCCTTTATCCAGGTGACAGGAAGAGTGACACTACTGCTGCTGCTCGGGAGGAAAGCGCACGTGTATGCCCCCACGCGAGACGAGGACTGACTCCCCTGGGAGACTCAGAAGCACCCAACGATACATGGCAACACTGGAGAGGAATCCTCAGGTTCCGTCCCAGACTCCACACAAGGTCTTAGGACCCGGCATGGCGGGAGCGGAATCCCGAGATGGCTCCTAGCAACTAGCATGGGGACTGGCCTTTCCTGAGGCCACCAGAGCGGGTCCCTGAGGTCCCCGTCGTAACTCGAGAAGACCTGCCGCAACTCGATAATATTCAAGAGGTTCTCCCCTCCAGGCGAGATGAGGCCCATTTCCGCTGAGGCGTCTCGAGGCTGATCACACCTCACCTCTGGAACTTCGAAAGGGTCCTTCACACCCTTGGTGCAACTCAAGAAGTTCCCCGACATACCCGTCTCCACTCGAGAGGAAACACGAGGGTCCCGCCCACACCCAGAGGAGCCCCGTTTCCGCCTCGAATCTCGAGATGAGGGATCCATTCCCTGCTTCGTCGGGAAAGAGTTCCCGGCGTTCCCGTCGCATCTCAAGGGTAGGCCCTGTCAACAGGAACGGCGAGAGGAACTCCAGGTTCGTGCCACCATTCCAAGAGTCCCCCAGATGTCTCAGTCCATTCCAGAGGAACCTCTTTTCTCTTCACCGGCTCGTCTTTCACGGCGAGGATCGACTCACACCAAAGTGGCACGTGGCACGGCCCTGTGGGAAAGCCTCGAGGGAAAGCCTCGAGGGAAAGCCACAGATCCCTAGATCCATTTGACAGGAAGCGTGACACTACTGCTGCAGCTCGGGAGGAAAGCGCACGTGCATGTCCCCAGTTGAGACGAGGCCTGACTCCACTGGGGAGACTCAGAAGCACCCCCAAGATCGATGGCAACATTGGAGAGGCATCCTTAGGTTCCGTCCCCGACTCCACACTAGGACTGAGGCCCCGGCATGGACGGGAGAGGAATCCCGAGAGGTCCCCTAGCAACTCGCATGGGGACTGGCCTTTACTGAGGCCACCAGAGCGGGTCCCTGAGGTCCCCGTCGTAGCTCGAGAAGACCTGCCGCAACTCGAGAAAATCCAGGAGGTTCTCCCCTCCAGGCGAGATGAGGCCCATTTCCGCTGAGGCGTCTCGAGGCTGATCACACCTCACCTCTGGAACTTCGAAAGGGTCCTTCACACCCTTGGTGCGTGTGAAGAAGTTCCCCGACATACCCGTCTCCACTCGAGAGGAAACCCGAGGGTCCCGCCCACATCCAGAGGAGCCCCATTTCCGCCTCGTAGCTCGAGATGAGGGATCCTTTCCCTGCTTCGTCGGGAAAGAATTCCCGGCATTCCCGTCGCATCTCAAGAGGAGGCCCTGTCAACAGGAAGGGCGAAAGGAACTCAAGGGTCGTACCACCATTCAAAGAGCCACCAGATGTCTCAGTCCATTCCAGAGGAACCTCTTTTCCCTTCACCGGCTCGTCTTTCACGCCGAGGATAAACTCACACCAAGGTGGCACGTGGCACAGCCCTGTGGGAAAGCCTCGTGGGAAAGCCTCGAGGGAAAGCCCCGAGGGAAAGCCACAGATCCCTTGATCCACGTGCCAGGACGTGTGACCCTACTGCTGCAGCTCGGGAGGAAAGCGCACGGGCATGCCCCCACTCGAGACGAGGCCTGACTCCCCTGGGGAGACTCAGAGGCACCCGAAGATCCATGTCAACACTGGAGAGGAATCCTCAGGTTCCGGCCTCGACTCCATACAAGGTCTTAGGCCCCGGCATCGACGGGAGAGGAATCCCGAGATGGCCCCAAGGAAGTCGCACGGGGACTGGCCTTTCCTGAGGCCACCAGAGCGGGTCCCTGAGCTCCCCGTCGTAACTCGAGAAGACCTGCCGCAACTCGAGAAAATCCCGGAGGTTCTCCCCTGCAGGCGAGATGAGGCCCATTTCCGATGAGGCGTCTCAATGCTGATCTCACCTCACCTCTGGAACTTCGAAAGGGTACTTCACACCCTTGGAGCAAATCAGGAAGTTCCCCGACTTATCCGTCTCCACTCGAGAGGAAACAGGAGGGCCCCGCCCACATCCAGAGGAGCTCAGTTTCCGCCTCGTAGCTCGAGATGAGGGATCCTTTCCCTGCTTGGTCGGGAAAGAGTTCCCGGGGTTCCCGTCGCATCTCAAGAGGAGGCCCTCTCAACAGGAACGGCGAGAGGAACTCCATGGTCGTGCCACCATTCCAAGAGTCCCCCAGATGTCTCAGTCCATTCCAGAGGAACCTGTTTTCCCTTCACCGGCTCGTCTTTCACGCCGAGGATCGACTCACACCAAGGTGGGACGTGGCACAACCCTGTGGGGAAGCCTCGGGGGAAATCCTCGAGGGAAAGCCTCGAGTGAAAGCCACCGTTCCCTTGATCCACGTGCCAGAAAGTGTGACACTACTGCTTCAGCTCGGGAGGAAAGCGCAAGTGCATGCCCCCACTCGAGACGAGGCTTGACTCCCCTGGGGAGACTCAGAAGCACCCCAAGATCCATGGCAACACTGGAGAGGAATCCTCCGGTTCCGGCCCTGACTCCACACAAGGGCTTAGTCCCCGGCATCGACGCGAGAGGAATCCCGAGAGGGCCCCTAGCAATTCGCATGGGGACTGGCCTTTCCTGAGGCCACCAGAGCGGGTCCCTGAGCTCCCCGTCGTAACTCGAGAAGACCTGCCACAACTCGAGAAATCCAGGAGGTTCGCCCCTCCAGGCGAGATGAGGCCCATTTCCGATGAGGCGTCTCGAGGCTGATCACCCCTCACCTCTGGAACATCGAAAGGGTACTTCACACCCTTGGAGCAAATCAGGAAGTTCCCCGACATACCCGTCTCCACTCGAGAGGAAAGACGAGGGTCCCGCCCTCATCCAGAGTTGCCCTGATTCCGCCTGGTAGCTCGAGATGAGGGATCCTTTCGCTGCTTCGTCAGGAAAGAGTTCCCGGCGTTCCCGTCGGATCTCAAGTGGAGGCCCTCTCAACACAAATGGCGAGAGGAACTCCAGGGTCGTGCCACCATTTCAAGAGTCCCCCAGATGTCTCAGTCCCTTCCAGAAAATCCTCTTTTCCCTTCACCGGCTCGTCTTTCACGCCGAGGATCGACTCACACTAAGGTGGCACGTGGCACAGCCATGTGGGAAATCCTCGTGGGAAAGCCTCGAGGGAAAGCCGCAGATCCCTTGATGCACGTGACAGGAAGCGTGACACTACTGCTGCAGGTCGGGAGGAAAGCGCACGTGCATGCCCCCACTCGAGACGAGGCCTGACTCCGCTGGGGAGACTCAGAAGCACCCCAAGATCCATGGCAACACTGGAGAGGAATCCTCAGTTTCCGGCCCCAACTCCACACACGATTTTAGGCCCCGGCATGGACGGGAGAGGAATCCGGAGAGGGCCCCAACAACTCGCATGGGGATTGGCCTTTCCTGAGGCCAGCAGAGCGGGTCCCTGAGGTCCCCGTCGTAACTCGAGAAGACCTGCCGCCACTCGAGAAAATCCAGGAGGTTCTCCCCTCCAGGCGAGATGATGCCCATTTCCGCTGAGGCGTCTCGAGGCTGATCACACCTCACCTCTGGAACTTCGAAAGGGTCCTTCACACCCTTGGTGCAAATCAAGAAGTTTCCCGACATACCTGTCTCCACTCGAGAGGAAACACGAGGGTCCCGCCCACATCCAGAGGAGCCCCGTTTCCGCCTCGTAGCTCGAGATGAGGGATCCTTTCCCTGCTTCGTCGGGAAAGAGTTCCTGGCGTTCCCGTCGCATCTCAAGAGGAGGCCCTCTCAAGAGGATCGGTGACAGGAACTCCAGGGTCGTGCCACCATTCCAAGAGTCCCCCAGATGTCTCAGTCCATTCCGGCGGAACCTCTTTTCCCTTCACCGGCTCGTCTTTCACGCCAAGAATCCACTTCCACCAAGGTGGCACGTTGCACGGCCCTGTGGGAAAGCCTCGAGGGAAAGCCTCGAGGGAAAGCCACAGATCCCTAGATCCATTTGACAGGAAGCGTGACACTACTGCTGCAGCTCGGGAGGAAAGCGCACGTGCATGTCCCCACTTGAGAGGAGGCCTGACTCCCCTGGGGAGACTCAGAAGCACCCCCAAGATCGATGGCAACATTGGAGAGGCATCCTTAGGTTCCGTCCCCGACTCCACACTAGGACTGAGGCCCCGGCATGGACGGGAGAGGAATCCCGAGAGGTCCCCTAGCAACTCGCATGGGGACTGGCCTTTCCTGAGGCCACCAGAGCGGGTCCCTGAGGTCCCCGTCGTAAGTCGAGAAGACCTGCCGCAACTCGAGAAAATCCAGGAGGTTCTCCCCACCAGGCGAGATGAGGCCCATTTCCGATGAGGCATCTCGAGGCTGATCACACCTCACCTCTGGAACTTCGAAAGGGTCCTTCACACCCTTGGTGCGTGTGAAGAAGTTCCCCGACATACCCGTCTCCACTCGAGAGGAAACCCGAGGGTCCCGCCCACATCCAGAGGAGCCCCATTTCCGCCTCGTAGCTCGAGATGAGGGATCCTTTCCCTGCTTCGTCGGGAAAGAGTTCCCGGCGTTCCTGTCACATCTCAAGAGGAGGCCGTCTCAACAGGAAGGGCGAGAGGAACTCCAGGGTCGTGCCACCATTCCAAGAGTCCCCCAGATGTCTCAGTCCATTCCAGGGGAACTTCTTTTCCCTTCACCGGCTCGTCTTTCACGCCGAGGATCGACTCACACCAAGGTGGCACGTGGCACGGCCCTGTGGGAAAGCCTCGTGGGAAAACCTCGAGGGAAAGCCTCGAGGGAAAGCCACAGATCCCTTGATCCACGTGACAGGAAGCGTGACACTACTGCTGCAGCTCGGGAGGAGAGCGCACGTGCATGCCCCCACACGAGACGAGGCCTGACTCCCCTGGGGAGACTCAGAGGCACCCCAAAATCCATGCAACACTGGAGAGGAATCCTCAGGTTCCGGCCCCGACTCCACACAAGGTCTTAGGCGCCGGCATGGTCGGGAGAGGAATCCCGAGAGGGTCCCTAGCAACTCGCATGGGGACTGGCCTCTCCTGAGGCCACCAGAGCGGGTCCCTGAGGTCCCCGTCGTAACTCGGGAAGAGCTGCCGTAACTCGAGAAAATCCAGGAGGTTCTCCCCTCCAGGCGAGATGAGTCCCATTTCCCCTGAGGCGTCTCGAGGCTGATCACACCTCACCTCTGGAACTTCGAAAGGGTCCTTCACACCCTTGGTGCAAATCAAGAAGTTCCCCGACATACCCGTCTCCACTCGAGAGGAAACACGAGGGTCTCGCCCACCTCCAGAGGAGCCCCGTTTCCGCCTCGTAGCTCGAGATGAGGGATCCTTTCCCTGCTTCTTCGCGAAAGAGTTCCCGGGGTTCCCGTCGCATCTCAAGAGGAGGCCCTCTCAACAGGAACGGCAAGAGGAACTCCAGGGTCGTTTCACCATTCCAAGAGTCCCCCAGATTTCTCAGTCCATTCCAGAGGAACCTCTTTTCCCTTCACCGGCTCGTCTTTCACGCCGAGGATCGACTCCCACCAAGGTGGCACATGGCACGGCCCTGTGGGAAAGCCTCGAGGGAAAGCCTCGAGGGAAAGCCACAGATCCCTTGATCCATTTGACAGGAAGCGTGACACTACTGCTGCAGCTCGGGAGGAAAGCGCACGTGCATGTCCCCACTTGAGAGGAGGCCTGACTCCCCTGGGGAGACTCAGAAGCACCCCCAAGATCCATGGCAACATGGGAGAGGCATCCTCAGGTTCCGTCCCCGACTCCACACTAGGACTGAGGAACCGGCATGGACGTGAGAGGAATCCCGAGAGTTCCCCTAGCAACTCGCATGGGGACTGGCCTTTCCTGAGGCCACCAGAGCGGGTGCCTGATGTCCCCGTCATAACTCGAGAAGACCTGCCGCAACTCGAGAAAATCCAGGAGGTTCTCCCCTCCAGGCGAGATGAGGCCCATTTCCACTGAGGCGTCTCGAGGCTGATCACACCTCACCTCTGGAACTTCGAAAGGGTCCTTCACACCCTTGGTGCGTGTGAAGAAGTTCCCCGACATACCCGTCTCCACTCGAGAGGAAACAAGAGGGTCCCGCCCACATCCAGAGGAGCCCCGTTTCTGCCTTGTAGCTCGAGATGAGGGATCCTTTCCCTGCTTCGTCGGGAAAGAGTTCCCGGCGTTCCCGTCGCATTTCAAGAGGGGGCCCTCTCAACAGGAACGGCGAGAGGAACTCCAGGGTCGTGCCACCATTCCAAGAGTCCCCCATATGTCTCAGTCCATTCCAGAGGAACCTCTTTTCCCTTCAACGGCTCGTCTTTCACGCCGAGGATCGACTCACACCAAAGTGGCACGTGGCACGGCCCTGTGGGAAAGCCTCGTGGGAAAGCCTTGAGGGAAAGCCTCGAGAGAAAGCCACAGATCCCTTGATCCACGTGACAGGACGCATGACACTCCTGCTGCAGCTCGGGAGGAAAGCGCACGTGCATGCCCCCACACGAGACGAGGCCTGACTACACTGGGGAGACTCAAAAGCACCCCAAAATCCATGCAACACTGGAGAGGAATCCTCAGGTTCCGGCCCAGACTCCACACAAGGTCTTAGGCCCCAGCATGGACTTGAGAGGAATCCCGAGAGGGCCCCTAGCAACTCGCATGGGGACTGGCCTTTTCTGAGGCCACCAGAGCGGGTCCCTGTGGTCCCCGTCGTAACTCGGGAAGAGCTGCCGCAACTCGAGAAAATCCAGGAGGTTCTCCCCTCCAGGCGAGATGAGGCCCATTTCCGCTGAGGTATCTCGAGGCTGATCACACCTCAACTCTGGAACTTCGAATGGGTCCTTCACACCCTTGGTGCAAATCAAGAAGTTCCCCGACATACCCGTCTCCACTCGAGAGGAAACACGAGGGTTCCGCCCACATCCAGAGGAGCCCCGTTTCCGCCTCGTAGCTCGAGATGAGGGATCCTTTCCCTGCTTCGTCGGGAAAGAGTTCCCGGCGTTCCCGTCGCATCTCAAGAGGAGGCCCTCTCAAGAGGATCGGTGACAGGAACTCCAGGGTCGTGCCACCATTCCAAGAGTCCCCCAGATGTCTCAGTCCATTCAGGAGGAACCTCTTTTCCCTTCACCGGCTCGTCTTTCACGCCAAGAATCCACTTCCACCAAGGTGGCAGGTGGCACGGCCCTGTGGGAAAGCCTCGAGGGAAAGCCTCGAGGGAAAGCCACAGATCCCTAGATCCATTTGACAGGAAGCGTGACACTACTGCTGCAGCTCGGGAGGAAAGCGCACGTGCATGTCCCCACTTGAGAGGAGGCCTGACTCCCCTGGGGAGACTCAGAAGCACCCCCAACATCGATGGCAACATTGGAGAGGCATCCTTAGGTTCCGTCCCCGACTCCACACTAGGACTGAGGCCCCGGCATGGACGGGAGAGGAATCCCGAGAGGTCCCCTAGCAACTCGCATGGGGACTGGCCTTTCCTGAGGCCACCAGAGCGGGTCCCTGAGGTCCCCTTCGTAAGTCGAGAAGACCTGCCGCAACTCGAGAAAATCCAGGAGGTTCTCCCCACCAGGCGAGATGAGGCCCATTTCCGCTGAGGCATCTCCAGGCTGATCACACCTCACCTCTGGAACTTCGAAAGGGTCCTTCACACCCTTGGTGCAAATCAAGAAGTTTCCCGACATACCTGTCTCCACTCGAGAGGAAACACGAGGGTCCCGCCCACATCCAGAGGAGCCCCGTTTCCGCCTCGTAGCTCGAGATGAGGGATCCTTTCCCTGCTTCGTCGGGAAAGAGTTCCTGTCGTTCCCGTCGCATCTCAAGAGGAGGCCCTCTCAAGAGGATCGGTGACAGGAACTCCAGGGTCGTGCCACCATTCCAAGAGTCCCCCAGATGTCTCAGTCCATTGCGGAGGAACCTCTTTTCCCTTCACCGGCTCGTCTTTCACGCCAAGAATCCACTTCCACCAAGGTGGCACGTTGCACGGCCCTGTGGGAAAGCCTCGAGGGAAAGCCTCGAGGGAAAGCCACAGATCCCTAGATCCATTTGACAGGAAGCGTGACACTACTGCTGCAGCTCGGGAGGAAACCGCACGTGCATGTCCCCACTTGAGAGGAGGCCTGACTCCCCTGGGGAGACTCAGAAGCACCCCCAAGATCGATGGCAACATTGGAGAGGCATCCTTAGGTTCCGTCCCCGACTCCACACTAGGACTGAGGCCCCGGCATGGACGGGAGAGGAATCCCGAGAGGTCCCCTAGCAACTCGCATGGGGACTGGCCTTTCCTGAGGCCACCAGAGCGGGTCCCTGAAGTCCCCGTCGTAAGTCGAGAAGACCTGCCGCAACTCGAGAAAATCCAGGAGGTTCTCCCCACCAGGCGAGATGAGGCCCATTTCCGCTGAGGCATCTCGAGGCTGATCACACCTCACCTCTGGAACTTCGAAAGGGTCCTTCACACCCTTGGTGCAAATCAAGAAGTTTCCCGACATACCTGTCTCCACTCGAGAGGAAACACGAGGGTCCCGCCCACATCCAGAGGAGCCCCGTTTCCGCCTCGTAGCTCGAGATGAGGGATCCTTTCCCTGCTTCGTCGGGAAAGAGTTCCTGGCGTTCCCGTCGCATCTCAAGAGGAGGCCCTCTCAAGAGGATCGGTGACAGGAACTCCAGGGTCGTGCCACCATTCCAAGAGTCCCCCAGATGTCTCAGTCCATTGCGGAGGAACCTCTTTTCCCTTCACCGGCTCGTCTTTCACGCCAAGAATCCACTTCCACCAAGGTGGCACGTTGCACGGCCCTGTGGGAAAGCCTCGAGGGAAAGCCTCGAGGGAAAGCCACAGATCCCTAGATCCATTTGACAGGAAGCGTGACACTACTGCTGCAGCTCGAGAGGAAACCGCACGTGCATGTCCCCACTTGAGAGGAGGCCTGACTCCCCTGGGGAGACTCAGAAGCACCCCCAAGATCGATGGCAACATTGGAGAGGCATCCTTAGGTTCCGTCCCCGACTCCACACTAGGACTGAGGCCCCGGCATGGACGGGAGAGGAATCCCTAGAGGTCCCCTAGCAACTCGCATGGGGACTGGCCTTTCCTGAGGCCACCAGAGCGGGTCCCTGAGATCCCCTTCGTAAGTCGAGAAGACCTGCCGCAACTCGAGAAAATCCAGGAGGTTCTCCCCACCAGGCGAGATGAGGCCCATTTCCGCTGAGGCATCTCCAGGCTGATCACACCTCACCTCTGGAACTTCGAAAGGGTCCTTCACACCCTTGGTGCAAATCAAGAAGTTTCCCGACATACCTGTCTCCACTCGAGAGGAAACACGAGGGTCCCGCCCACATCCAGAGGAGCCCCGTTTCCGCCTCGTAGCTCGAGATGAGGGATCCTTTCCCTGCTTCGTCGGGAAAGAGTTCCTGTCGTTCCCGTCGCATCTCAAGAGGAGGCCCTCTCAAGAGGATCGGTGACAGGAACTCCAGGGTCGTGCCACCATTCCAAGAGTCCCCCAGATGTCTCAGTCCATTGCGGAGGAACCTCTTTTCCCTTCACCGGCTCGTCTTTCACGCCAAGAATCCACTTCCACCAAGGTGGCACGTTGCACGGCCCTGTGGGAAAGCCTCGAGGGAAAGCCTCGAGGGAAAGCCACAGATCCCTAGATCCATTTGACAGGAAGCGTGACACTACTGCTGCAGCTCGGGAGGAAACCGCACGTGCATGTCCCCACTTGAGAGGAGGCCTGACTCCCCTGGGGAGACTCAGAAGCACCCCCAAGATCGATGGCAACATTGGAGAGGCATCCTTAGGTTCCGTCCCCGACTCCACACTAGGACTGAGGCCCCGGCATGGACGGGAGAGGAATCCCGAGAGGTCCCCTAGCAACTCGCATGGGGACTGGCCTTTCCTGAGGCCACCAGAGCGGGTCCCTGAGGTCCCCGTCGTAAGTCGAGAAGACCTGCCGCAACTCGAGAAAATCCAGGAGGTTCTCCCCTCCAGGCGAGATGAGGCCCATTTCCGCTGAGGCGTCTCGAGGCTGATCACACCTCACCTCTGGAACTTCGAAAGGGTCCTTCACACCCTTGGTGCAAATCAAGAAGTTCCCCGACATACCCGTCTCCACTCGAGAGGAAAGACGAGGGTCCCGCCCTCATCCAGAGTTGCCCTGATTCCGCCTGGTAGCTCGAGATGAGGGATCCTTTCGCTGCTTCGTCGGGAAAGAGTTCCCGGCGTTCCCGTCGGATCTCAAGTGGAGGCCCTCTCAACACAAATGGCGAGAGGAACTCCAGGGTCGTGCCACCATTTCAAGAGTCCCCCAGATGTCTCAGTCCCTTCCAGAAAATCCTCTTTTCCCTTCACCGGCTCGTCTTTCACGCCGAGGATCGACTCACACTAAGGTGGCACGTGGCACAGCCATGTGGGAAATCCTCGTGGGAAAGCCTCGAGGGAAAGCCGCAGATCCCTTGATGCACGTGACAGGAAGCGTGACACTACTGCTGCAGGTCGGGAGGAAAGCGCACGTGCATGCCCCCACTCGAGACGAGGCCTGACTCCGCTGGGGAGACTCAGAAGCACCCCAAGATCCATGGCAACACTGGAGAGGAATCCTCAGTTTCCGGCCCCAACTCCACACACGATTTTAGGCCCCGGCATGGACGGGAGAGGAATCCCGAGAGGGCCCCAACAACTCGCATGGGGATTGGCCTTTCCTGAGGCCAGCAGAGCGGGTCCCTGAGGTCCCCGTCGTAACTCGAGAAGACCTGCCGCCACTCGAGAAAATCCAGGAGGTTCTCCCCTCCAGGCGAGATGATGCCCATTTCCGCTGAGGCGTCTCGAGGCTGATCACACCTCACCTCTGGAACTTCGAAAGGGTCCTTCACACCCTTGGTGCAAATCAAGAAGTTTCCCGACATACCTGTCTCCACTCGAGAGGAAACACGAGGGTCCCGCCCACATCCAGAGGAGCCCCGTTTCCGCCTCGTAGCTCGAGATGAGGGATCCTTTCCCTGCTTCGTCGGGAAAGAGTTCCTGGCGTTCCCGTCGCATCTCAAGAGGAGGCCCTCTCAAGAGGATCGGTGACAGGAACTCCAGGGTCGTGCCACCATTCCAAGAGTCCCCCAGATGTCTCAGTCCATTGCGGAGGAACCTCTTTTCCCTTCACCGGCTCGTCTTTCACGCCAAGAATCCACTTCCACCAAGGTGGCACGTTGCACGGCCCTGTGGGAAAGCCTCGAGGGAAAGCCTCGAGGGAAAGCCACAGATCCCTAGATCCATTTGACAGGAAGCGTGACACTACTGCTGCAGCTCGGGAGGAAAGCGCACGTGCATGTCCCCACTTGAGAGGAGGCCTGACTCCCCTGGGGAGACTCAGAAGCACCCCCAAGATCGATGGCAACATTGGAGAGGCATCCTTAGGTTCCGTCCCCGACTCCACACTAGGACTGAGGCCCCGGCATGGACGGGAGAGGAATCCCGAGAGGTCCCCTAGCAACTCGCATGGGGACTGGCCTTTCCTGAGGCCACCAGAGCGGGTCCCTGAGGTCCCCGTCGTAAGTCGAGAAGACCTGCCGCAACTCGAGAAAATCCAGGAGGTTCTCCCCACCAGGCGAGATGAGGCCCATTTCCGATGAGGCATCTCGAGGCTGATCACACCTCACCTCTGGAACTTCGAAAGGGTCCTTCACACCCTTGGTGCGTGTGAAGAAGTTCCCCGACATACCCGTCTCCACTCGAGAGGAAACCCGAGGGTCCCGCCCACATCCAGAGGAGCCCCATTTCCGCCTCGTAGCTCGAGATGAGGGATCCTTTCCCTGCTTCGTCGGGAAAGAGTTCCCGGCGTTCCTGTCACATCTCAAGAGGAGGCCGTCTCAACAGGAAGGGCGAGAGGAACTCCAGGGTCGTGCCACCATTCCAAGAGTCCCCCAGATGTCTCAGTCCATTCCAGGGGAACTTCTTTTCCCTTCACCGGCTCGTCTTTCACGCCGAGGATCGACTCACACCAAGGTGGCACGTGGCACGGCCCTGTGGGAAAGCCTCGTGGGAAAACCTCGAGGGAAAGCCTCGAGGGAAAGCCACAGATCCCTTGATCCACGTGACAGGAAGCGTGACACTACTGCTGCAGCTCGGGAGGAGAGCGCACGTGCATGCCCCCACACGAGACGAGGCCTGACTCCCCTGGGGAGACTCAGAGGCACCCCAAAATCCATGCAACACTGGAGAGGAATCCTCAGGTTCCGGCCCCGACTCCACACAAGGTCTTAGGCGCCGGCATGGTCGGGAGAGGAATCCCGAGAGGGTCCCTAGCAACTCGCATGGGGACTGGCCTCTCCTGAGGCCACCAGAGCGGGTCCCTGAGGTCCCCGTCGTAACTCGGGAAGAGCTGCCGTAACTCGAGAAAATCCAGGAGGTTCTCCCCTCCAGGCGAGATGAGTCCCATTTCCCCTGAGGCGTCTCGAGGCTGATCACACCTCACCTCTGGAACTTCGAAAGGGTCCTTCACACCCTTGGTGCAAATCAAGAAGTTCCCCGACATACCCGTCTCCACTCGAGAGGAAACACGAGGGTCTCGCCCACCTCCAGAGGAGCCCCGTTTCCGCCTCGTAGCTCGAGATGAGGGATCCTTTCCCTGCTTCTTCGCGAAAGAGTTCCCGGGGTTCCCGTCGCATCTCAAGAGGAGGCCCTCTCAACAGGAACGGCAAGAGGAACTCCAGGGTCGTTTCACCATTCCAAGAGTCCCCCAGATTTCTCAGTCCATTCCAGAGGAACCTCTTTTCCCTTCACCGGCTCGTCTTTCACGCCGAGGATCGACTCCCACCAAGGTGGCACATGGCACGGCCCTGTGGGAAAGCCTCGAGGGAAAGCCTCGAGGGAAAGCCACAGATCCCTTGATCCATTTGACAGGAAGCGTGACACTACTGCTGCAGCTCGGGAGGAAAGCGCACGTGCATGTCCCCACTTGAGAGGAGGCCTGACTCCCCTGGGGAGACTCAGAAGCACCCCCAAGATCCATGGCAACATGGGAGAGGCATCCTCAGGTTCCGTCCCCGACTCCACACTAGGACTGAGGAACCGGCATGGACGTGAGAGGAATCCCGAGAGTTCCCCTAGCAACTCGCATGGGGACTGGCCTTTCCTGAGGCCACCAGAGCGGGTGCCTGATGTCCCCGTCATAACTCGAGAAGACCTGCCGCAACTCGAGAAAATCCAGGAGGTTCTCCCCTCCAGGCGAGATGAGGCCCATTTCCGCTGAGGCGTCTCGAGGCTGATCACACCTCACCTCTGGAACTTCGAAAGGGTCCTTCACACCCTTGGTGCGTGTGAAGAAGTTCCCCGACATACCCGTCTCCACTGGAGAGGAAACAAGAGGGTCCCGCCCACATCCAGAGGAGCCCCGTTTCTGCCTTGTAGCTCGAGATGAGGGATCCTTTCCCTGCTTCGTCGGGAAAGAGTTCCCGGCGTTCCCGTCGCATTTCAAGAGGGGGCCCTCTCAACAGGAACGGCGAGAGGAACTCCAGGGTCGTGCCACCATTCCAAGAGTCCCCCATATGTCTCAGTCCATTCCAGAGGAACCTCTTTTCCCTTCAACGGCTCGTCTTTCACGCCGAGGATCGACTCACACCAAAGTGGCACGTGGCACGGCCCTGTGGGAAAGCCTCGTGGGAAAGCCTTGAGGGAAAGCCTCGAGAGAAAGCCACAGATCCCTTGATCCATGTGACAGGACGCGTGACACTCCTGCTGCAGCTCGGGAGGAAAGCGCACGTGCATGCCCCCACACGAGACGAGGCCTGACTACACTGGGGAGACTCAAAAGCACCCCAAAATCCATGCAACACTGGAGAGGAATCCTCAGGTTCCGGCCCAGACTCCACACAAGGTCTTAGGCCCCAGCATGGACTTGAGAGGAATCCCGAGAGGGCCCCTAGCAACTCGCATGGGGACTGGCCTTTTCTGAGGCCACCAGAGCGGGTCCCTGTGGTCCCCGTCGTAACTCGGGAAGAGCTGCCGCAACTCGAGAAAATCCAGGAGGTTCTCCCCTCCAGGCGAGATGAGGCCCATTTCCGCTGAGGTATCTCGAGGCTGATCACACCTCAACTCTGGAACTTCGAATGGGTCCTTCACACCCTTGGTGCAAATCAAGAAGTTCCCCGACATACCCGTCTCCACTCGAGAGGAAACACGAGGGTTCCGCCCACATCCAGAGGAGCCCCGTTTCCGCCTCGTAGCTCGAGATGAGGGATCCTTTCCCTGCTTCGTCGGGAAAGAGTTCCCGGCGTTCCCGTCGCATCTCAAGAGGAGGCCCTCTCAAGAGGATCGGTGACAGGAACTCCAGGGTCGTGCCACCATTCCAAGAGTCCCCCAGATGTCTCAGTCCATTCAGGAGGAACCTCTTTTCCCTTCACCGGCTCGTCTTTCACGCCAAGAATCCACTTCCACCAAGGTGGCAGGTGGCACGGCCCTGTGGGAAAGCCTCGAGGGAAAGCCTCGAGGGAAAGCCACAGATCCCTAGATCCATTTGACAGAAAGCGTGACACTACTGCTGCAGCTCGGGAGGAAAGCGCACGTGCATGTCCCCACTTGAGAGGAGGCCTGACTCCCCTGGGGAGACTCAGAAGCACCCCCAACATCGATGGCAACATTGGAGAGGCATCCTTAGGTTCCGTCCCCGACTCCACACTAGGACTGAGGCCCCGGCATGGACGGGAGAGGAATCCCGAGAGGTCCCCTAGCAACTCGCATGGGGACTGGCCTTTCCTGAGGCCACCAGAGCGGGTCCCTGAGGTCCCCGTCGTAAGTCGAGAAGACCTGCCGCAACTCGAGAAAATCCAGGAGGTTCTCCCCACCAGGCGAGATGAGGCCCATTTCCGCTGAGGCATCTCGAAGCTGATCACACCTCACCTCTGGAACTTCGAAAGGGTCCTTCACACACTTGGTGCAAATCAAGAAGTTTCCCGACATACCTGTCTCCACTCGAGAGGAAACACGAGGGTCCCGCCCACATCCAGAGGAGCCCCGTTTCCGCCTCGTAGCTCGAGATGAGGGATCCTTTCCCTGCTTCGTCGGGAAAGAGTTCCTGTCGTTCCCGTCGCATCTCAAGAGGAGGCCCTCTCAAGAGGATCGGTGACAGGAACTCCAGGGTCGTGCCACCATTCCAAGAGTCCCCCAGATGTCTCAGTCCATTGCGGAGGAACCTCTTTTCCCTTCACCGGCTCGTCTTTCACGCCAAGAATCCACTTCCACCAAGGTGGCACGTTGCACGGCCCTGTGGGAAAGCCTCGAGGGAAAGCCTCGAGGGAAAGCCACAGATCCCTAGATCCATTTGACAGGAAGCGTGACACTACTGCTGCAGCTCGGGAGGAAACCGCACGTGCATGTCCCCACTTGAGAGGAGGCCTGACTCCCCTGGGGAGACTCAGAAGCACCCCCAAGATCGATGGCAACATTGGAGAGGCATCCTTAGGTTCCGTCCCCGACTCCACACTAGGACTGAGGCCCCGGCATGGACGGGAGAGGAATCCCGAGAGGTCCCCTAGCAACTCGCATGGGGACTGGCCTTTCCTGAGGCCACCAGAGCGGGTCCCTGAGGTCCCCTTCGTAAGTCGAGAAGACCTGCCGCAACTCGAGAAAATCCAGGAGGTTCTCCCCACCAGGCGAGATGAGGCCCATTTCCGCTGAGGCATCTCCAGGCTGATCACACCTCACCTCTGGAACTTCGAAAGGGTCCTTCACACCCTTGGTGCAAATCAAGAAGTTTCCCGACATACCTGTCTCCACTCGAGAGGAAACACGAGGGTCCCGCCCACATCCAGAGGAGCCCCGTTTCCGCCTCGTAGCTCGAGATGAGGGATCCTTTCCCTGCTTCGTCGGGAAAGAGTTCCTGTCGTTCCCGTCGCATCTCAAGAGGAGGCCCTCTCAAGAGGATCGGTGACAGGAACTCCAGGGTCGTGCCACCATTCCAAGAGTCCCCCAGATGTCTCAGTCCATTGCGGAGGAACCTCTTTTCCCTTCACCGGCTCGTCTTTCACGCCAAGAATCCACTTCCACCAAGGTGGCACGTTGCACGGCCCTGTGGGAAAGCCTCGAGGGAAAGCCTCGAGGGAAAGCCACAGATCCCTAGATCCATTTGACAGGAAGCGTGACACTACTGCTGCAGCTCGGGAGGAAACCGCACGTGCATGTCCCCACTTGAGAGGAGGCCTGACTCCCCTGGGGAGACTCAGAAGCACCCCCAAGATCGATGGCAACATTGGAGAGGCATCCTTAGGTTCCGTCCCCGACTCCACACTAGGACTGAGGCCCCGGCATGGACGGGAGAGGAATCCCGAGAGGTCCCCTAGCAACTCGCATGGGGACTGGCCTTTCCTGAGGCCACCAGAGCGGGTCCCTGAGGTCCCCGTCGTAAGTCGAGAAGACCTGCCGCAACTCGAGAAAATCCAGGAGGTTCTCCCCTCCAGGCGAGATGAGGCCCATTTCCGCTGAGGCGTCTCGAGGCTGATCACACCTCACCTCTGGAACTTCGAAAGGGTCCTTCACACCCTTGGTGCAAATCAAGAAGTTCCCCGACATACCCGTCTCCACTCGAGAGGAAAGACGAGGGTCCCGCCCTCATCCAGAGTTGCCCTGATTCCGCCTGGTAGCTCGAGATGAGGGATCCTTTCGCTGCTTCGTCGGGAAAGAGTTCCCGGCGTTCCCGTCGGATCTCAAGTGGAGGCCCTCTCAACACAAATGGCGAGAGGAACTCCAGGGTCGTGCCACCATTTCAAGAGTCCCCCAGATGTCTCAGTCCCTTCCAGAAAATCCTCTTTTCCCTTCACCGGCTCGTCTTTCACGCCGAGGATCGACTCACACTAAGGTGGCACGTGGCACAGCCATGTGGGAAATCCTCGTGGGAAAGCCTCGAGGGAAAGCCGCAGATCCCTTGATGCACGTGACAGGAAGCGTGACACTACTGCTGCAGGTCGGGAGGAAAGCGCACGTGCATGCCCCCACTCGAGACGAGGCCTGACTCCGCTGGGGAGACTCAGAAGCACCCCAAGATCCATGGCAACACTGGAGAGGAATCCTCAGTTTCCGGCCCCAACTCCACACACGATTTTAGGCCCCGGCATGGACGGGAGAGGAATCCCGAGAGGGCCCCAACAACTCGCATGGGGATTGGCCTTTCCTGAGGCCAGCAGAGCGGGTCCCTGAGGTCCCCGTCGTAACTCGAGAAGACCTGCCGCCACTCGAGAAAATCCAGGAGGTTCTCCCCTCCAGGCGAGTTGATGCCCATTTCCGCTGAGGCGTCTCGAGGCTGATCACACCTCACCTCTGGAACTTCGAAAGGGTCCTTCACACCCTTGGTGCAAATCAAGAAGTTTCCCGACATACCTGTCTCCACTCGAGAGGAAACACGAGGGTCCCGCCCACATCCAGAGGAGCCCCGTTTCCGCCTCGTAGCTCGAGATGAGGGATCCTTTCCCTGCTTCGTCGGGAAAGAGTTCCTGGCGTTCCCGTCGCATCTCAAGAGGAGGCCCTCTCAAGAGGATCGGTGACAGGAACTCCAGGGTCGTGCCACCATTCCAAGAGTCCCCCAGATGTCTCAGTCCATTCCGGAGGAACCTCTTTTCCCTTCACCGGCTCGTCTTTCACGCCAAGAATCCACTTCCACCAAGGTGGCACGTTGCACGGCCCTGTGGGAAAGCCTCGAGGGAAAGCCTCGAGGGAAAGCCACAGATCCCTAGATCCATTTGACAGGAAGCGTGACACTACTGCTGCAGCTCGGGAGGAAAGCGCACGTGCATGTCCCCACTTGAGAGGAGGCCTGACTCCCCTGGGGAGACTCAGAAGCACCCCCAAGATCGATGGCAACATTGGAGAGGCATCCTTAGGTTCCGTCCCCGACTCCACACTAGGACTGAGGCCCCGGCATGCACGGGAGAGGAATCCCGAGAGGTCCCCTAGCAACTCGCATGGGGACTGGCCTTTCCTGAGGCCACCAGAGCGGGTCCCTGAGGTCCCCGTCGTAAGTCGAGAAGACCTGCCGCAACTCGAGAAAATCCAGGAGGTTCTCCCCACCAGGCGAGATGAGGCCCATTTCCGATGAGGCATCTCGAGGCTGATCACACCTCACCTCTGGAACTTCGAAAGGGTCCTTCACACCCTTGGTGCGTGTGAAGAAGGTCCCCGACATACCCGTCTCCACTCGAGAGGAAACCCGAGGGTCCCGCCCACATCCAGAGGAGCCCCATTTCCGCCTCGTAGCTCGAGATGAGGGATCCTTTCCCTGCTTCGTCGGGAAAGAGTTCCCGGCGTTCCTGTCACATCTCAAGAGGAGGCCGTCTCAACAGGAAGGGCGAGAGGAACTCCAGGGTCGTGCCACCATTCCAAGAGTCCCCCAGATGTCTCAGTCCATTCCAGGGGAACTTCTTTTCCCTTCACCGGCTCGTCTTTCACGCCGAGGATCGACTCACACCAAGGTGGCACGTGGCACGGCCCTGTGGGAAAGCCTCGTGGGAAAACCTCGAGGGAAAGCCTCGAGGGAAAGCCACAGATCCCTTGATCCACGTGACAGGAAGCGTGACACTACTGCTGCAGCTCGGAAGGAGAGCGCACGTGCATGCCCCCACACGAGACGAGGCCTGACTCCCCTGGGGAGACTCAGAGGCACCCCAAAATCCATGCAACACTGGAGAGGAATCCTCAGGTTCCGGCCCCGACTCCACACAAGGTCTTAGGCGCCGGCATGGTCGGGAGAGGAATCCCGAGAGGGTCCCTAGCAACTCGCATGGGGACTGGCCTCTCCTGAGGCCACCAGAGCGGGTTCCTGAGGTCCCCGTCGTAACTCGGGAAGAGCTGCCGTAACTCGAGAAAATCCAGGAGGTTCTCCCCTCCAGGCGAGATGAGTCCCATTTCCCCTGAGGCGTCTCGAGGCTGATCACACCTCACCTCTGGAACTTCGAAAGGGTCCTTCACACCCTTGGTGCAAATCAAGAAGTTCCCCGACATACCCGTCTCCACTCGAGAGGAAACACGAGGGTCTCGCCCACCTCCAGAGGAGCCCCGTTTCCGCCTCGTAGCTCGAGATGAGGGATCCTTTCCCTGCTTCTTCGCGAAAGAGTTCCCGGGGTTCCCGTCGCATCTCAAGAGGAGGCCCTCTCAACAGGAACGGCAAGAGGAACTCCAGGGTCGTTTCACCATTCCAAGAGTCCCCCAGATTTCTCAGTCCATTCCAGAGGAACCTCTTTTCCCTTCACCGGCTCGTCTTTCACGCCGAGGATCGACTCCCACCAAGGTGGCACATGGCACGGCCCTGTGGGAAAGCCTCGAGGGAAAGCCTCGAGGGAAAGCCACAGATCCCTTGATCCATTTGACAGGAAGCGTGACACTACTGCTGCAGCTCGGGAGGAAAGCGCACGTGCATGTCCCCACTTGAGAGGAGGCCTGACTCCCCTGGGGAGACTCAGAAGCACCCCCAAGATCCATGGCAACATGGGAGAGGCATCCTCAGGTTCCGTCCCCGACTCCACACTAGGACTGAGGAACCGGCATGGACGTGAGAGGAATCCCGAGAGTTCCCCTAGCAACTCGCATGGGGACTGGCCTTTCCTGAGGCCACCAGAGCGGGTGCCTGATGTCCCCGTCATAACTCGAGAAGACCTGCCGCAACTCGAGAAAATCCAGGAGGTTCTCCCCTCCAGGCGAGATGAGGCCCATTTCCGCTGAGGCGTCTCGAGGCTGATCACACCTCACCTCTGGAACTTCGAAAGGGTCCTTCACACCCTTGGTGCGTGTGAAGAAGTTCCCCGACATACCCGTCTCCACTCGAGAGGAAACAAGAGGGTCCCGCCCACATCCAGAGGAGCCCCGTTTCTGCCTTGTAGCTCGAGATGAGGGATCCTTTCCCTGCTTCGTCGGGAAAGAGTTCCCGGCGTTCCCGTCGCATTTCAAGAGGGGGCCCTCTCAACAGGAACGGCGAGAGGAACTCCAGGGTCGTGCCACCATTCCAAGAGTCCCCCATATGTCTCAGTCCATTCCAGAGGAACCTCTTTTCCCTTCAACGGCTCGTCTTTCACGCCGAGGATCGACTCACACCAAAGTGGCACGTGGCACGGCCCTGTGGGAAAGCCTCGTGGGAAAGCCTTGAGGGAAAGCCTCGAGAGAAAGCCACAGATCCCTTGATCCACGTGACAGGACGCGTGACACTCCTGCTGCAGCTCGGGAGGAAAGCGCACGTGCATGCCCCCACACGAGACGAGGCCTGACTACACTGGGGAGACTCAAAAGCACCCCAAAATCCATGCAACACTGGAGAGGAATCCTCAGGTTCCGGCCCAGACTCCACACAAGGTCTTAGGCCCCAGCATGGACTTGAGAGGAATCCCGAGAGGGCCCCTAGCAACTCGCATGGGGACTGGCCTTTTCTGAGGCCACCAGAGCGGGTCCCTGTGGTCCCCGTCGTAACTCGGGAAGAGCTGCCGCAACTCGAGAAAATCCAGGAGGTTCTCCCCTCCAGGCGAGATGAGGCCCATTTCCGCTGAGGTATCTCGAGGCTGATCACACCTCAACTCTGGAACTTCGAATGGGTCCTTCACACCCTTGGTGCAAATCAAGAAGTTCCCCGACATACCCGTCTCCACTCGAGAGGAAACACGAGGGTTCCGCCCACATCCAGAGGAGCCCCGTTTCCGTCTCGTAGCTCGAGATGAGGGATCCTTTCCCTGCTTCGTCGGGAAAGAGTTCCCGGTGTTCCCGTCGCATCTCAAGAGGAGGCCCTCTCAAGAGGATCGGTGACAGGAACTCCAGGGTCGTGCCACCATTCCAAGAGTCCCCCAGATGTCTCAGTCCATTCAGGAGGAACCTCTTTTCCCTTCACCGGCTCGTCTTTCACGCCAAGAATCCACTTCCACCAAGGTGGCAGGTGGCACGGCCCTGTGGGAAAGCCTCGAGGGAAAGCCTCGAGGGAAAGCCACAGATCCCTAGATCCATTTGACAGAAAGCGTGACACTACTGCTGCAGCTCGGGAGGAAAGCGCACGTGCATGTCCCCACTTGAGAGGAGGCCTGACTCCCCTGGGGAGACTCAGAAGCACCCCCAACATCGATGGCAACATTGGAGAGGCATCCTTAGGTTCCGTCCCCGACTCCACACTAGGACTGAGGCCCCGGCATGGACGGGAGAGGAATCCCGAGAGGTCCCCTAGCAACTCGCATGGGGACTGGCCTTTCCTGAGGCCACCAGAGCGGGTCCCTGAGGTCCCCGTCGTAAGTCGAGAAGACCTGCCGCAACTCGAGAAAATCCAGGAGGTTCTCCCCACCAGGCGAGATGAGGCCCATTTCCGCTGAGGCATCTCGAGGCTGATCACACCTCACCTCTGGAACTTCGAAAGGGTCCTTCACACCCTTGGTGCAAATCAAGAAGTTTCCCGACATACCTGTCTCCACTCGAGAGGAAACACGAGGGTCCCGCCCACATCCAGAGGAGCCCCGTTTCCGCCTCGTAGCTCGAGATGAGGGATCCTTTCCCTGCTTCGTCGGGAAAGAGTTCCTGTCGTTCCCGTCGCATCTCAAGAGGAGGCCCTCTCAAGAGGATCGGTGACAGGAACTCCAGGGTCGTGCCACCATTCCAAGAGTCCCCCAGATGTCTCAGTCCATTGCGGAGGAACCTCTTTTCCCTTCACCGGCTCGTCTTTCACGCCAAGAATCCACTTCCACCAAGGTGGCACGTTGCACGGCCCTGTGGGAAAGCCTCGAGGGAAAGCCTCGAGGGAAAGCCACAGATCCCTAGATCCATTTGACAGGAAGCGTGACACTACTGCTGCAGCTCGGGAGGAAACCGCACGTGCATGTCCCCACTTGAGAGGAGGCCTGACTCCCCTGGGGAGACTCAGAAGCACCCCGAAGATCGATGGCAACATTGGAGAGGCATCCTTAGGTTCCGTCCCCGACTCCACACTAGGACTGAGGCCCCGGCATGGACGGGAGAGGAATCCCGAGAGGTCCCCTAGCAACTCGCATGGGGACTGGCCTTTCCTGAGGCCACCAGAGCGGGTCCCTGAGGTCCCCGTCGTAAGTCGAGAAGACCTGCCGCAACTCGAGAAAATCCAGGAGGTTCTCCCCACCAGGCGAGATGAGGCCCATTTCCGCTGAGGCATCTCGAAGCTGATCACACCTCACCTCTGGAACTTCGAAAGGGTCCTTCACACCCTTGGTGCAAATCAAGAAGTTTCCCGACATACCTGTCTCCACTCGAGAGGAAACACGAGGGTCCCGCCCACATCCAGAGGAGCCCCGTTTCCGCCTCGTAGCTCGAGATGAGGGATCCTTTCCCTGCTTCGTCGGGAAAGAGTTCCTGTCGTTCCCGTCGCATCTCAAGAGGAGGCCCTCTCAAGAGGATCGGTGACAGGAACTCCAGGGTCGTGCCACCATTCCAAGAGTCCCCCAGATGTCTCAGTCCATTGCGGAGGAACCTCTTTTCCCTTCACCGGCTCGTCTTTCACGCCAAGAATCCACTTCCACCAAGGTGGCACGTTGCACGGCCCTGTGGGAAAGCCTCGAGGGAAAGCCTCGAGGGAAAGCCACAGATCCCTTGATCCATTTGACAGGAAGCGTGACACTACTGCTGCAGCTCGGGAGGAAACCGCACGTGCATGTCCCCACTTGAGAGGAGGCCTGACTCCCCTGGGGAGACTCAGAAGCACCCCCAAGATCGATGGCAACATTGGAGAGGCATCCTTAGGTTCCGTCCCCGACTCCACACTAGGACTGAGGCCCCGGCATGGACGGGAGAGGAATCCCGAGAGGTCCCCTAGCAACTCGCATGGGGACTGGCCTTTCCTGAGGCCACCAGAGCGGGTCCCTGAGGTCCCCGTCGTAAGTCGAGAAGACCTGCCGCAACTCGAGAAAATCCAGGAGGTTCTCCCCTCCAGGCGAGATGAGGCCCATTTCCGCTGAGGCGTCTCGAGGCTGATCACACCTCACCTCTGGAACTTCGAAAGGGTCCTTCACACCCTTGGTGCAAATCAAGAAGTTCCCCGACATACCCGTCTCCACTCGAGAGGAAACCCGAGGGTCCCGCCCACATCCAGAGGAGCCCCATTTCCGCCTCGTAGCTCGAGATGAGGGATCCTTTCCCTGCTTCGTCGGGAAAGAGTTCCCGACGTTCCTGTCACATCCCAAGAGGAGGCCGTCTCAACAGGAACGGCGAGAGGAACTCCAGGGTCGTGCCACCATTCCAAGAGTCCCCCAGATGTCTCAGTCCATTCCAGGGGAACTTCTTTTCCCTTCACCG
Organism: Budorcas taxicolor; assembly: GCF_023091745.1. Classification (NCBI taxonomy): domain Eukaryota; kingdom Metazoa; phylum Chordata; class Mammalia; order Artiodactyla; family Bovidae; genus Budorcas; species Budorcas taxicolor. The sequence continues at coordinate 2,992,520 of NC_068930.1, read as the reverse complement.
GCTCGTCTTTCACGCCGAGGATCGACTCACAACAAGTTGGCACGTGGCACGGCCCTGTGGGAAAGCCTCATGGTAAAGCCTCGAAGGAAAGCCACAGATCCCTTGATCCACATGACAGGAAGCGTGACACTACTGCTGCAGCTCGGGAGGAAAGCGCACGTGCATGCCCCCACTCGAGACGAGGCCTGATTCCCCTGGGGAGACTCAGAAGCACCCCAAGATCCATGGCAACACTGGAGAGGAATCCTCGGGTTCCAGCCCCGACTCCACACAAGGTCCTAGGCCCCAGCATGGACGGGAGAGGAATCCCGAGAGGGCCCCTAGCAACTCGCATGGGGACTGGCCTTTCCTGAGGCCACCAGAGCGGGTCCCTGAGGTCCCCGTCGTAAGTCGAGAAGACCTGCCGCAACTCGAGAAAATCCAGGAGGTTCTCCCCTCCAGGCGAGATGAGGCCCATTTCCGCTGAGGCGTCTCGAGGCTGATTACACCTCACCTCTGGAACTTCGAAAGGGTCATTCACACCCTTGGTGCAAATCAAGAAGTTCACCGACATACCCGTCTCCACTCGAGAGGAAACCCGAGGGTCCCGCCCACATCCAGAGAAGCCCCGTTTCCGCCTCGTAGCTCGAGATGAGGGATCCTTTCCCTGCTTCGTCGGGAAAGAGTTCCCGGCATTCCCGTCGCATCTCAAGAGGAGGCCATCTAAACAGGAACGGCGAGAGGAACTCCAGGGTCGTGTCACCATTCCAAGAGTCCCCAGATGTCTCAGTCCATTCCAGAGGAACCTCTTTTCCCTTCAACGGCTCGTCTTTCACGCCGAGGATCGTCTCACACCAAGGTGGCACGTGGCACGGCCCTTTGGGAAAGCCACGTGGGAAAGCCTGGAGGGAAAGCCTCGAGGGAAAGCCACAGATCGCTTGATCCATTTGACAGGAAGCGTGACACTACTGCTGCAGCTCGGGAGGAAAGCGCACGTGCATGTCCCCACATGAGAGGAGGCCTGACTCCCCTGGGGAGACTCAGAAGCACCCCCAAGATCCATGGTAACATGGGAGAGGCATCCTCAGGTTCCGTCCCCGACTCCACTCTAGGACTGAGGCCCCGGCATGGACAGGAGAGGAATCCCGAGATGTCCTCTAGCAACTAGCATGGGGACTGGCCTTTCCTGAGGCCACCAGAGCGGGTCCCTGAAGTCCCCGTCGTAAGTCGAGAAGACCTGCCGCAACTCGAGAAAATGCAAGACGTTCTCCCCTCCAGGCGAGATGAGGCCCATTTTCCCTTAGGCGTCTCGAGGCTGATCACACCTCACCTCTGGAACGTCGAAAGGGTCCTTCAAACCCTTGGTGCCAATCAAGAAGCTCCCCGTCATACCCGTCTCCACTCGAGAGGAAACACGAGCGTCCCGCCCACATCCAGAGGAGCCCCGTTTCCGCCTCATAGCTCGAGATGAGGGATCCTTTCCCTGCTTCGTCGGAAAAGAGTTCCCAGCGTTCCCGTCGCATCTGAAGAGGAGGCCCTCTCAACAGGAACGGCGAGAGGAACTCCAGGGTCGTGCCACCATTCCAAGAGTCCCCCAGATGTCTCAGTCCATTCCAGAGCAACCTCTTTTCCCTTCACAGGCTCATCTTTCACGCCGAGGATCGACTCATACCAAGGTGGCACGTGGCACAGCCCTGTGGGAAAGCCTCGTGGGAAAGACTCGAGTGAAAGCCTCTAGGGAAAGCCACAGATCCCTTGATCCACGTGACAGCAAGCGTGACAATACTGCTGCAGCTCGGGAGGAAAGCGCACGTGCATGCCCCCACTCGAGACGAGGCCTGACTCCCCTGGGGAGACTCAGAAGCACCCCAAGATACATGGCAACACGGGAGAGGAATCCTCAGGTTCCGTCCCAGACTGCACACAAGGTCATAGGCCCCGGCACGGACGGGAGAGGAATCCCGAGAGGGCCCCTAGCAACTCGCATGGGGACTGGCCTTTCCTGAGGCCACAAGAGCGGGTCCCTGATGTCCCCGTCGTAACACGAGAAGACCTGCCGCAACTCGAGAAAATCAAGGAGGTTCTCCCCTCCAGGCGAGATGAGGCCCATTTCCGCTGAGGCGTCACGAGGCTGATCACACCTCACCTCTGGAACTTCGAAAGGGTCCTTCACACCCTTGGTGCAAATCAAGAAGTTCCCCGACATACCCGTCTCCACTCGAGAGGAAACACGAGGGTCCCGCCCACATCCAGAGGAGCCCCGTATCCGCCTCGTAGCACAAGAGGAGTGATCCTTTCCCTGCTTCGTCGGGAAAGAGTTCCCGGCGTTCCCGTCGCATGTCAAGAGGAGGCCCACTCAACAGGAATGCGAGTGGAACTCCAGGGTTGTGCCACCATTCCAAGAGTCCCCCAGATGTCTCAGTCCATTCCAGAGGAACCTCTTTTCCCTTCACCGGCTCGTCTTTCACGCTGAGGATCCACTCACACCAAGGTGGCACGTGGCACGGCCTGTGGGAAAGCCTCGTGGGAAAGCCTCGAGGGACAGCCTCGAGGGAAAGCCACAGATCCCTTGATCCACGTGACAGGAATCGTGACACTACTGCTGCAGCTCGGGAGGAAAGCGCACGTGCATGCCCCCACTCGAGACGAGGCCTGACTCCCCTTGGGAGACTCAGAAGCACCCAAAGGTCCATGGCAACACTGGAGAGGAATCCTCAGCTCCCTGCCCCGACTCCACACAAGGTCTTAGGCACCGGCATGGACGAGAGAGGAATCCCGAGAGGGCCCCTAGCGGCACGCATGGGGACTGGCCTTTCCTGAGGCCACCAGAGCGGGTCCCTGAGGTCCCCGTCGTAACTCGAGAAGACCTGCCGCAACTCGAGAAAATCCAGGAGGTTCTCCCCTCCAGGCGAGATGAGGCCCATTTCCGCTGAGGCGTCTCGAGGTCGAGCACACCTCACCTCTGGAACTTCGAAAGGGTCCTTCACACCCTTGGTGCAAATCAAGAAGTTCCCCGACATACCCGTCTCCACTCGAGAGGAAACACGAGGGTCCCGCCCACATCCAGAGGAGCCCCGTATCCGCCTCGTAGCACAAGAGGAGTGATCCTTTCCCTGCTTCGTCGGGAAAGAGTTCCTGGCGTTCCCGTCGCATGTCAAGAGGAGGCCCTCTCAACAGGAATGGCGAGTGGAAATCCAGGGTTGTGCCACCATTCCAAGAGTCCCCCAGATGTCTCAGTCCATTCCAGAGGAACCTCTTTTCCCTTCACCGGCTCGTCTTTCACGCTGAGGATCCACTCACACCAAGGTGGCACGTGGCACGGCCTGTGGGAAAGCCTCGTGGGAAAGCCTCGAGGGACAGCCTCGAGGGAAAGCCACAGATCCCTTGATCCACGTGACAGGAATCGTGACACTACTGCTGCAGCTCGGGAGGAAAGCGCACGTGCATGCCCCCACTCGAGACGAGGCCTGACTCCCCTGGGGAGACTCAGAAGCACCCAAAGGTCCATGGCAACACTGGAGAGGAATCCTCAGCTCCCTGCCCCGACTCCACACAAGGTCTTAGGCACCTGCATGGACGGGAGAGGAATCCCGAGAGGGCCCCTAGCAGCACGCATGGGGACTGGCCTTTCCTGAGGCCACCAGAGCGGGTCCCTGAGGTCCCCGTCGTAACTCGAGAAGACCTGCCGCAACTCGAGAAAATCCAGGAGGTTCTCCCCTCCAGGAGAGATGAGGCCCATTTCCGCTGAGGCGTCTCGAGGCCGAGCACACCTCACCTCTGGAACTTCGAAAGGGTCCTTCACACCCTTGGTGCAAATCAAGACGTTCCCCGACATACCCGTCTCCACTCGAGAGGAAACACGAGGGTCCCGCCCACATCCAGAGGAGCCCCGTTTCCGCCTCGTAGCTCGAGATGAGGGATCCTTTCCCTGCTTCGTCGGGAAAGAGTTCCCTGCGTTCCCGTCGCATGTCAAGAGGAGGCCCTCTCAACAGGAACAGCGAGAGGAACTCCAGGGTCGTGCCACCATTCCAAGAGTCCCCAAGATGTCTCAGTCCATTCCAGAGGAACCTCTTTTCCCTTCAGCGGCTCGTCTTTCACGCCCAGGATCGACTCACACCAATGTGGCACGTGGCACAGCCCTGTGGGAAAGCCTGGTGGGAAATCCTCGAGGGACAGCCGCGAGGGAAAGCCACAGATCCCTTGATCCACGTGACAGGAAGCGTGACACTGCTGCAGCAGCTCGGGAGGAAAGCGCACGTCCATGCCCCCACTCGAGACGAGGCCTGACTCCCCTGGGGAGACTCAGAAGCACCCCAAGATCCATGGCAACACTGGAGAGGAATCCTCAGGTTCCGGCTCAGACTCCACACAAGGTCTAAGGCCCCAGCATGGACGGGAGAGGAATCCCGAGATGGCCCCTAGCAACTCGCATGGGGACTGGCCTTTCCTGAGGCCACCAGAGCCGGTCCCTGAGGTCCCCGTCATAACTAGAGACGACCTGCAGCAACTCGAGAAAATCCAGTACGTTCTCCACTCCAGGCGAGATGAGGCCCATTTCCGCTGAGGCATCTCGAGGCTGATCACACCTCACCTCTGGAACTTCGAAAGGGTCCTTCACACCCTTGGTGCAAATCAAGAAGTTCCCCGACATACCCGTCTCCACTCGAGAGGAAACACGAGGGTCCCGCCCACATCCAGAGGAGCCCCGTTTCCGCCTCGTAGCTTGAGATGAGGGATCCTTTCCCTGCTTCGTCGGGAAAGAGTTCCCGGCGTTTCCGTCGCATCTCAAGAGGAGGCCCTCTCAACAGGAACGGCGAGAGGAACTCCAGGGTCGTGCCACCATTCCAAGAGTCCCCCAGATGTCTCAGTCCATTCCAGAGGAACCTCTTTTCCCTTCACCGGGTCGTCTTTCACGCCGAGGATCGACTCACACCAAGGTGGCACGTGGCACAACCCTGTGGGAAAGCCTGGTGGGAAAGCCTCGAGGGACAGCCTCGAGGGAAAGCCACAGATCCCTTGATCCACGTGACAGGAAGCGTGACACTACTGCTGCAGCTCGGGAGGAAAGCGCATGTGCATGCCCCCACTCAAGACGAGGCTTGACTCCCCTGGGGAAACTGAGAAGCACCCCAGAATCCATGGCAACACTGGAGAGGAATCCTCAGGTTCCGGCCCCGACTCCACACAAGGTCTTAGGCCCCGGCATGGCGGGAGCGGAATCCTGAGATGGCTCCTAGCAACTAGCATGGGGACTGGCCTTTCCTGAGGCCACCAGAGCGGGTCCCTGAGGTCCCGGTCGTAACTCGAGAAGACCTGCCGCAACTCGAGAATATCCAAGAGGTTCTCCCCTCCAGGCGAGATGAGGCCCATTTCCGCTGAGGCGTCTCAAGGCTGATCACACCTCACCTCTGGAACTTCGAAAGGGTCCTTCACACCCTTGGTGCAAATCAAGAAGTTCCCCGACACACCCGTCTCCACTCGACAGGAAACACGAGGGTCCCGCCCACCTCCAGAGGAGCCCCGGTTCCGCCTCGTAGCTCGAGATGAGGGATCCTTTCCCTGCTTCGTCGGGAAAGAGTTCCCGGTGTTCCCGTCGCAACTCAAGAGGAGGCCCTCTCAACAGGAACGGCGAGAGGAACTCCAGGGTCGTGCCACCATTCCAAGAGTCCCCCAGATGTCTCAGTCCATTCCAGAGGAACCTCTTTTCCCTTCACCGGCTCATGTTTCACGCCGAGGATCGACTCACACCAAGCTGGCATGTGCCATGGCCCTGTGGAAAAGCCTTGAGGGAAAGCCTCGAGGGAAAGCCTCGAGGGAAAGCCACAGATCCCTTGATCCACGTGACAGGAAGCGTGACACTACTGCTGCAGCTCGGGAGGAAAGCGCACGTGCATACCTCCACTCGCGACGAGGCCTGACTCCCCTGGGGAGACTCAGAAGCCACCCAAGATCCACGGCAACACTGGAGAGCAATCCTCAGGATTCGGCCCCGACGCCACACAAGGTCTTAGGCCCCGGCATGGCGGGAGAGGAATCCCGAGATGGCTCCTAGCAACTAGCATGGGGACTGGCCTTTCCTGAGGCCACCAGAGCGGGTCCCTGAGGTCCCCGTCGTAACTCGAGAAGACCTGCCGCAACTCGAGAATATCCAAGAGGTTCTCCCTTCCAGGCGAGATGAGGCCCATTTCCGCTGAGGCGTCTCGAGGCTGATCACACCTCACCTCTGGAACTTCGAAAGGGTCCTTCACACCCTTGGTGCAAATCAAGAAGTTCCCCTACATACCCGTCTCCACTCGAGAGGATACACGAGGGTCGCGCCCACATCCAGAGGATCCCCGTTTCCGCCTCGTTGCTCGAGATGAGGGATTCTTCCCCTGCTACGTCGGGAAAGAGTTCCCGGCCTTCCCGTCGCATCTCAAGAGGAGGCCCTCTCAACAGAAACGGCGAGAGGAACTCCAGGGTCGTGCCACCATTCCAAGAGTCCCCCAGGTGTCTCAGTCCATTCCAGAGGAAGCTCTTTACCCTTCACCGGCTCGTCTTTCACGCCGAGGATCGACTCACACCAATGTGGTACGTGGCACAGCCCTGTGGGAAAGCCTCGAGGGAAAGCAACAGATCCCTTGATCCACCTGCCAGGAAGCGTGACACTACTGCTGCAGCTTGGGAGGAACGCGCACGTGCATGCCCCCACTCGAGACGAGGCCTGACTCCCCTGGGGAAACTCAGAAGCACCCCAAGATACATGGCAACACTGGAGATGAATCCTCAGGTTCCGGCCCCGACTCCTCACAAGGTCATAGGCCCCGGCATGGACGGGAGAGGAATCCCGAGAGGGCGCCTAGCAACTCGCATGGGGACTGGCCTTTCCTGTGGCCACCAGAGCGGGTCCCTGATGTCCCCGTCGTAAGTCAAGAAGACCTGCCGCAACTCGAGAAAATCCAGGAGGTTCTCCCCTCCAGGCGAGATGAGGCCCAATTCCACTGAGGCGTCTCGAGGCTGATCACACCTCACCTCTGGAACTTCGAAAGGCTCATTCACAGCCTTGGTGCAAATCAAGAAGTTCCCCGACAAACCCGTCTCCACTCGAGAGGAAACACGAGGGTCCCGCCCACATCCAGAGGAGCCGCGTTTCCGCCTCGTAGCTCGAGATGAGGGATCCTTTCCTGCTTCGTCGGGAAAGAGTTCCCGGCGTTCCCGTCGCATGTCAAGAGGAGGCCCTCTCAAAAGGAACGGCGAGAGGAACTCCAGGGTCGTGCCACCATTCCAAGAGTCCCCCAGATGTCTCAGTCCATTCCAGAGGAACCTCTTTTTCCTTCAGCGGCTCGTCTTTCACGCCCAGGATCGACTCACACCAATGTGGCACGTGGCACAGCCCTGTGGGAAAGCCTGGTGGGAAATCCTCGAGGGACAGCCTCGAGGGAAAGCCACAGATCCCTTGATCCACGTGACAGGAAGCGTGACACTGCTGCAGCAGCTCGGGAGGAAAGCGCACGTCCATGCCCCCACTCGAGACGAGGCCTGACTCCCCTGGGGAGTCTCAGAAGCACCCCAAGATCCATGGCAACACTGGAGAGGAATCCTCAGGTTCCGGCTCAGACTCCACACAAGGTCTAAGGCCCCGGCATGGACGGGAGAGGAATCCCGAGATGGCCCCTAGCAACTCGCATGGGGACTGGCCTTTCCTGAGGCCACCAGAGCGGGTCCCTGAGGTCCCCGTCATAACTAGAGACGACCTGCAGCAACTCGAGAATATCCAAGAGGTTCTCCCCTCCAGGCGAGATGAGGCCCATTTCCGCTGAGGCGTCTCAAGGCTGATCACACCTCACCTCTGGAACTTCGAAAGGGTCCTTCACACCGTTGGTGCAAATCAAGAAGTTCCCCGACACACCCGTCTCCACTCGACAGGAAACACGAGGGTCCCGCCCACCTCCAGAGGAGCCCCGGTTCCGCCTCGTAGCTCGAGATGAGGGATCCTTTCCCTGCTTCGTCGGGAAAGAGTTCCCGGCGTTCCCGTCGCAACTCAAGAGGAGGCCCTCTCAACAGGAACGGCGAGAGGAACTCCAGGGTCGTGCCACCATTCCAAGAGTCCCCCAGATGTCTCAGTCCATTCCAGAGGAACCTCTTTTCCGTTCACCGGCTCATGTTTCACGCCGAGGATCGACTCACACCAAGGTGGCATGTGGCATGGCCCTGTGGAAAAGCCTTGTGGGAAAGCCTCGAGGGAAAGCCTCGAGGGAAAGCCACAGATCCCTTGATCCACGTGACAGGAAGCGTGACACTACTGCTGCAGCTCGGGAGGAAAGCGCACGTGCATACCTCCACTCGCGACGAGGCCTGACTCCCCTGGGGAGACTCAGAAGCCACCCAAGATCCACGGCAACACTGGAGAGCAATCCTCAGGATTCGGCCCCGACGCCACACAAGGTCTTAGGCCCCGGCATGGCGGGAGCGGAATCCCGAGATGGCTCCTAGCAACTAGCATGGGGACTGGCGTTTCCTGAGGCCGCCAGAGCGGGTCCCTGAGGTCCCCGTCGTAACTCGAGAAGACCTGCCGCAACTCGAGAATATCCAAGAGGTTCTCCCTTCCAGGCGAGATGAGGCCCATTTCCGCTGAGGCGTCTCGAGGCTGATCACACCTCACCTCTGGAACTTCGAAAGGGTCCTTCACACCCTTGGTGCAAATCAAGAAGTTCCCCTACATACCCGTCTCCACTCGAGAGGATACACGAGGGTCCCGCCCACATCCAGAGGAGCCCCGTTTCGGCCTCATTGCTCGAGATGAGGGATCCTTTCCCTGCTTCGACGGAAAAGAGTTCCCAGCGTTCCGGTCGCATCTGAAGAGGAGGCCCTCTCAACAGGAATGGCGAGAGGAACTCCAGGGTCGTGCCAACATTCCAAGAGTCCCCCAGTTGTCTCAGTCCATTCCAGAGCAACCTCTTTTCCCTTCACAGGCTCATCTTTCACGCCGAGGATCGACTCATACCAAGGTGGCACGTGGCACAGCCCTGTGGGAAAGCCTGGTGGGAAAGCCTCGAGGGAAAGCCTCGAGGGAAAGCCTCGAGGGAAAGCCACAGATCCCTTGATCCACGTGACAGGAAGCGTGACACTACTGCTGCAGCTCGGGAGGAAAGCGCACGTACATGCCCTCTCTCGAGACGAGGCCTGACTCCCCTGGGGAGACTCAGAAGCACCCCAAGATCCATGGCAACACTGGAGAGGAATCCTCAGGTTCCCGCCCCGACTCCACACAAGGTCTTAGGCCCCGGTATGGACGGGAGAAGAATTCCGAGAGGGCCCCTAGCAACTCGCATGGGGACTGGCCTTTCCTGAGGCCACCAGAGGGGGTCCCTGAGGTCCCCGTCGTAACTGTAGAAGACCTGCCGCAACTCGAGAAAATCCAGGAGGTTCTCCCCTCCAGGCGAGATGAGGCCCATTTCCGCTGAGGCATCTCGAGGCTGATCACACCTCACCTCTGGAACTTCGAAAGGGTCCTTCACACCCTTGGTGCAAATCAAGAAGTTCCCCGACATACCCGTCTCCACTCGAGAGGAAACACGAGGGTCCCGCCCACATCCAGAGGAGCCCCGTATCCGCCTCGTAGCACAAGAGGAGTGATCCTTTCCCTGCTTCGTCGGGAAAGAGTTCCCGGCGTTCCCGTCGCATGTCAAGAGGAGGCCCACTCAACAGGAATGCGAGTGGAACTCCAGGGTTGTGCCACCATTCCAAGAGTCCCCCAGATGACTCAGTCCATTCCAGAGGAACCTCTTTTCCCTTCACCGGCTCGTCTTTCACGCCGAGGATCCACTCACACCAAGGTGGCACGTGGCACGGCCTGTGGGAAAGCCTCGTGGGAAAGCCTCGAGGGACAGCCTCGAGGGAAAGCCACAGATCCCTTGATCCACGTGACAGGAATCGTGACACTACTGCTGCAGCTCGGGAGGAAAGCGCACGTGCATGCCCCCACTCGAGACGAGGCCTGACTCCCTTTGGGAGACTCAGAAGCACACAAAGGTCCATGGCAACACTGGAGAGGAATCCTCAGCTCCCTGCCCCGACTCCACACAAGGTCTTAGGCACCGGCATGGACGGGAGAGGAATCCCGAGAGGGCCCCTAGCGGCACGCATGGGGACTGGCCTTTCCTGAGGCCACCAGAGCGGGTCCCTGAGGTCCCCGTCGTAACTCGAGAAGACCTGCCGCAACTCGAGAAAATCCAGGAGGTTCTCCCCTCCAGGCGAGATGAGGCCCATTTCCGCTGAGGCGTCTCGAGGTCGAGCACACCTCACCTGTGGAACTTCGAAAGGGTCCTTCACACCCTTGGTGCAAATCAAGAAGTTCCCCGACATACCCGTCTCCACTCGAGAGGAAACACGAGGGTCCCGCCCACATCCAGAGGAGCCCCGTATCCGCCTCGTAGCCCAAGAGGAGTGATCCTTTCCCTGCTTCGTCGGGAAAGAGTTCCTGGCGTTCCCGTCGCATGTCAAGAGGAGGCCCTCTCAACAGGAATGGCGAGTGGAAATCCAGGGTTGTGCCACCATTCCAAGAGTCCCCCAGATGTCTCAGTCCATACCAGAGGAACCTCTTTTCCCTTCACCGGCTCGTCTTTCACGCTGAGGATCCACTCACACCAAGGTGGCACGTGGCACGGCCTGTGGGAAAGCCTCGTGGGAAAGCCTCGAGGGACAGCCTCGAGGGAAAGCCACAGATCCCTTGATCCACGTGACAGGAAGCGTGACACTGCTGCAGCAGCTCGGGAGGAAAGCGCACGTCCATGCCCCCACTCGAGACGAGGCCTGACTCCCCTGGGGAGACTCAGAAGCACCCCAAGATCCATGGCAACACTGGAGAGGAATCCTCAGGTTCCGGCTCAGACTCCACACAAGGTCTAAGGCCCCAGCATGGACGGGAGAGGAATCCCGAGATGGCCCCTAGCAACTCGCATGGGGACTGGCCTTTCCTGAGGCCACCAGAGCCGGTCCCTGAGGTCCCCGTCATAACTAGAGACGACCTGCAGCAACTCGAGAAAATCCAGTACGTTCTCCACTCCAGGCGAGATGAGGCCCATTTCCGCTGAGGCATCTCGAGGCTGATCACACCTCACCTCTGGAACTTCGAAAGGGTCCTTCACACCCTTGGTGCAAATCAAGAAGTTCCCCGACATACCCGTCTCCACTCGAGAGGAAACACGAGGGTCCCGCCCACATCCAGAGGAGCCCCGTTTCCGCCTCGTAGCTCGAGATGAGGGATCCTTTCCCTGCTTCGTCGGGAAAGAGTTCCCGGCGTTTCCGTCGCATCTCAAGAGGAGGCCCTCTCAACAGGAACGGCGAGAGGAACTCCAGGGTCGTGCCACCATTCCAAGAGTCCCCCAGATGTCTCAGTCCATTCCAGAGGAACCTCTTTTCCCTTCACCGGGTCGTCTTTCACGCCGAGGATCGACTCACACCAAGGTGGCACGTGGCACAACCCTGTGGGAAAGCCTGGTGGGAAAGCCTCGAGGGACAGCCTCGAGGGAAAGCCACAGATCCCTTGATCCACGTGACAGGAAGCGTGACACTACTGCTGCAGCTCGGGAGGAAAGCGCATGTGCATGCCCCCACTCAAGACGAGGCTTGACTCCCCTGGGGAAACTGAGAAGCACCCCAGAATCCATGGCAACACTGGAGAGGAATCCTCAGGTTCCGGCCCCGACTCCACACAAGGTCTTAGGCCCCGGCATGGCGGGAGCGGAATCCTGAGATGGCTCCTAGCAACTAGCATGGGGACTGGCCTTTCCTGAGGCCACCAGAGCGGGTCCCTGAGGTCCCGGTCGTAACTCGAGAAGACCTGCCGCAACTCGAGAATATCCAAGAGGTTCTCCCCTCCAGGCGAGATGAGGCCCATTTCCGCTGAGGCGTCTCAAGGCTGATCACACCTCACCTCTGGAACTTCGAAAGGGTCCTTCACACCCTTGGTGCAAATCAAGAAGTTCCCCGACACACCCGTCTCCACTCGACAGGAAACACGAGGGTCCCGCCCACCTCCAGAGGAGCCCCGGTTCCGCCTCGTAGCTCGAGATGAGGGATCCTTTCCCTGCTTCGTCGGGAAAGAGTTCCCGGTGTTCCCGTCGCAACTCAAGAGGAGGCCCTCTCAACAGGAACGGCGAGAGGAACTCCAGGGTCGTGCCACCATTCCAAGAGTCCCCCAGATGTCTCAGTCCATTCCAGAGGAACCTCTTTTCCGTTCACCGGCTCATGTTTCACGCCGAGGATCGACTCAAACCAAGCTGGCATGTGCCATGGCCCTGTGGAAAAGCCTTGAGGGAAAGCCTCGAGGGAAAGCCTCGAGGGAAAGCCACAGATCCCTTGATCCACGTGACAGGAAGCGTGACACTACTGCTGCAGCTCGGGAGGAAAGCGCACGTGCATACCTCCACTCGCGACGAGGCCTGACTCCCCTGGGGAGACTCAGAAGCCACCCAAGATCCACGGCAACACTGGAGAGCAATCCTCAGGATTCGGCCCCGACGCCACACAAGGTCTTAGGCCCCGGCATGGCGGGAGAGGAATCCCGAGATGGCTCCTAGCAACTAGCATGGGGACTGGCCTTTCCTGAGGCCACCAGAGCGGGTCCCTGAGGTCCCCGTCGTAACTCGAGAAGACCTGCCGCAACTCGAGAATATCCAAGAGGTTCTCCCTTCCAGGCGAGATGAGGCCCATTTCCGCTGAGGCGTCTCGAGGCTGATCACACCTCACCTCTGGAACTTCGAAAGGGTCCTTCACACCCTTGGTGCAAATCAAGAAGTTCCCCTACATACCCGTCTCCACTCGAGAGGATACACGAGGGTCGCGCCCACATCCAGAGGATCCCCGTTTCCGCCTCGTTGCTCGAGATGAGGGATTCTTCCCCTGCTACGTCGGGAAAGAGTTCCCGGCCTTCCCGTCGCATCTCAAGAGGAGGCCCTCTCAACAGAAACGGCGAGAGGAACTCCAGGGTCGTGCCACCATTCCAAGAGTCCCCCAGGTGTCTCAGTCCATTCCAGAGGAAGCTCTTTACCCTTCACCGGCTCGTCTTTCACGCCGAGGATCGACTCACACCAATGTGGTACGTGGCACAGCCCTGTGGGAAAGCCTCGAGGGAAAGCAACAGATCCCTTGATCCACCTGCCAGGAAGCGTGACACTACTGCTGCAGCTTGGGAGGAACGCGCACGTGCATGCCCCCACTCGAGACGAGGCCTGACTCCCCTGGGGAAACTCAGAAGCACCCCAAGATACATGGCAACACTGGAGATGAATCCTCAGGTTCCGGCCCCGACTCCTCACAAGGTCATAGGCCCCGGCATGGACGGGAGAGGAATCCCGAGAGGGCGCCTAGCAACTCGCATGGGGACTGGCCTTTCCTGTGGCCACCAGAGCGGGTCCCTGATGTCCCCGTCGTAAGTCAAGAAGACCTGCCGCAACTCGAGAAAATCCAGGAGGTTCTCCCCTCCAGGCGAGATGAGGCCCAATTCCACTGAGGCGTCTCGAGGCTGATCACACCTCACCTCTGGAACTTCGAAAGGCTCATTCACAGCCTTGGTGCAAATCAAGAAGTTCCCCGACAAACCCGTCTCCACTCGAGAGGAAACACGAGGGTCCCGCCCACATCCAGAGGAGCCGCGTTTCCGCCTCGTAGCTCGAGATGAGGGATCCTTTCCTGCTTCGTCGGGAAAGAGTTCCCGGCGTTCCCGTCGCATGTCAAGAGGAGGCCCTCTCAAAAGGAACGGCGAGAGGAACTCCAGGGTCGTGCCACCATTCCAAGAGTCCCCCAGATGTCTCAGTCCATTCCAGAGGAACCTCTTTTTCCTTCAGCGGCTCGTCTTTCACGCCCAGGATCGACTCACACCAATGTGGCACGTGGCACAGCCCTGTGGGAAAGCCTGGTGGGAAATCCTCGAGGGACAGCCTCGAGGGAAAGCCACAGATCCCTTGATCCACGTGACAGGAAGCGTGACACTGCTGCAGCAGCTCGGGAGGAAAGCGCACGTCCATGCCCCCACTCGAGACGAGGCCTGACTCCCCTGGGGAGTCTCAGAAGCACCCCAAGATCCATGGCAACACTGGAGAGGAATCCTCAGGTTCCGGCTCAGACTCCACACAAGGTCTAAGGTCCCGGCATGGACGGGAGAGGAATCCCGAGATGGCCCCTAGCAACTCGCATGGGGACTGGCCTTTCCTGAGGCCACCAGAGCGGGTCCCTGAGGTCCCCGTCATAACTAGAGACGACCTGCAGCAACTCGAGAATATCCAAGAGGTTCTCCCCTCCAGGCGAGATGAGGCCCATTTCCGCTGAGGCGTCTCAAGGCTGATCACACCTCACCTCTGGAACTTCGAAAGGGTCCTTCACACCGTTGGTGCAAATCAAGAAGTTCCCCGACACACCCGTCTCCACTCGACAGGAAACACGAGGGTCCCGCCCACCTCCAGAGGAGCCCCGGTTCCGCCTCGTAGCTCGAGATGAGGGATCCTTTCCCTGCTTCGTCGGGAAAGAGTTCCCGGCGTTCCCGTCGCAACTCAAGAGGAGGCCCTCTCAACAGGAACGGCGAGAGGAACTCCAGGGTCGTGCCACCATTCCAAGAGTCCCCCAGATGTCTCAGTCCATTCCAGAGGAACCTCTTTTCCGTTCACCGGCTCATGTTTCACGCCGAGGATCGACTCACACCAAGGTGGCATGTGGCATGGCCCTGTGGAAAAGCCTTGTGGGAAAGCCTCGAGGGAAAGCCTCGAGGGAAAGCCACAGATCCCTTGATCCACGTGACAGGAAGCGTGACACTACTGCTGCAGCTCGGGAGGAAAGCGCACGTGCATACCTCCACTCGCGACGAGGCCTGACTCCCCTGGGGAGACTCAGAAGCCACCCAAGATCCACGGCAACACTGGAGAGCAATCCTCAGGATTCGGCCCCGACGCCACACAAGGTCTTAGGCCCCGGCATGGCGGGAGCGGAATCCCGAGATGGCTCCTAGCAACTAGCATGGGGACTGGCGTTTCCTGAGGCCGCCAGAGCGGGTCCCTGAGGTCCCCGTCGTAACTCGAGAAGACCTGCCGCAACTCGAGAATATCCAAGAGGTTCTCCCTTCCAGGCGAGATGAGGCCCATTTCCGCTGAGGCGTCTCGAGGCTGATCACACCTCACCTCTGGAACTTCGAAAGGGTCCTTCACACCCTTGGTGCAAATCAAGAAGTTCCCCTACATACCCGTCTCCACTCGAGAGGATACACGAGGGTCCCGCCCACATCCAGAGGAGCCCCGTTTCGGCCTCATTGCTCGAGATGAGGGATCCTTTCCCTGCTTCGACGGAAAAGAGTTCCCAGCGTTCCGGTCGCATCTGAAGAGGAGGCCCTCTCAACAGGAACGGCGAGAGGAACTCCAGGGTCGTGCCAACATTCCAAGAGTCCCCCAGTTGTCTCAGTCCATTCCAGAGCAACCTCTTTTCCCTTCACAGGCTCATCTTTCACGCCGAGGATCGACTCATACCAAGGTGGCACGTGGCACAGCCCTGTGGGAAAGCCTGGTGGGAAAGCCTCGAGGGAAAGCCTCGAGGGAAAGCCTCGAGGGAAAGCCACAGATCCCTTGATCCACGTGACAGGAAGCGTGACACTACTGCTGCAGCTCGGGAGGAAAGCGCACGTACATGCCCTCTCTCGAGACGAGGCCTGACTCCCCTGGGGAGACTCAGAAGCACCCCAAGATCCATGGCAACACTGGAGAGGAATCCTCAGGTTCCCGCCCCGACTCCACACAAGGTCTTAGGCCCCGGTATGGACGGGAGAAGAATTCCGAGAGGGCCCCTAGCAACTCGCATGGGGACTGGCCTTTCCTGAGGCCACCAGAGCGGCTCCCTGAGGTCCCCGTCGTAACTGTAGAAGACCTGCCGCAACTCGAGAAAATCCAGGAGGTTCTCCCCTCCAGGCGAGATGAGGCCCATTTCCGCTGAGGCATCTCGAGGCTGATCACACCTCACCTCTGGAACTTCGAAAGGGTCCTTCACACCCTTGGTGCAAATCAAGAAGTTCCCCGACATACCCGTCTCCACTCGAGAGGAAACACGAGGGTCCCGCCCACATCCAGAGGAGCCCCGTATCCGCCTCGTAGCACAAGAGGAGTGATCCTTTCCCTGCTTCGTCGGGAAAGAGTTCCCGGCGTTCCCGTCGCATGTCAAGAGGAGGCCCACTCAACAGGAATGCGAGTGGAACTCCAGGGTTGTGCCACCATTCCAAGAGTCCCCCAGATGACTCAGTCCATTCCAGAGGAACCTCTTTTCCCTTCACCGGCTCGTCTTTCACGCTGAGGATCCACTCACACCAAGGTGGCACGTGGCACGGCCTGTGGGAAAGCCTCGTGGGAAAGCCTCGAGGGACAGCCTCGAGGGAAAGCCACAGATCCCTTGATCCACGTGACAGGAATCGTGACACTACTGCTGCAGCTCGGGAGGAAAGCGCACGTGCATGCCCCCACTCGAGACGAGGCCTGACTCCCCTTGGGAGACTCAGAAGCACCCAAAGGTCCATGGCAACACTGGAGAGGAATCCTCAGCTCCCTGCCCCGACTCCACACAAGGTCTTAGGCACCGGCATGGACGGGAGAGGAATCCCGAGAGGGCCCCTAGCGGCACGCATGGGGACTGGCCTTTCCTGAGGCCACCAGAGCGGGTCCCTGAGGTCCCCATCGTAACTCGAGAAGACCTGCCGCAACTCGAGAAAATCCAGGAGGTTCTCCCCTCCAGGCGAGATGAGGCCCATTTCCGCTGAGGCGTCTCGAGGTCGAGCACACCTCACCTCTGGAACTTCGAAAGGGTCCTTCACACCCTTGGTGCAAATCAAGAAGTTCCCCGACATACCCGTCTCCACTCGAGAGGAAACACGAGGGTCCCGCCCACATCCAGAGGAGCCCCGTATCCGCCTCGTAGCCCAAGAGGAGTGATCCTTTCCCTGCTTCGTCGGGAAAGAGTTCCTGGCGTTCCCGTCGCATGTCAAGAGGAGGCCCTCTCAACAGGAATGGCGAGTGGAAATCCAGGGTTGTGCCACCATTCCAAGAGTCCCCCAGATGTCTCAGTCCATTCCAGAGGAACCTCTTTTCCCTTCACCGGCTCGTCTTTCACGCTGAGGATCCACTCACACCAAGGTGGCACGTGGCACGGCCTGTGGGAAAGCCTCGTGGGAAAGCCTCGAGGGACAGCCTCGAGGGAAAGCCACAGATCCCTTGATCCACGTGACAGGAATCGTGACACTACTGCTGCAGCTCGGGAGGAAAGCGCACGTGCATGCCCCCACTCGAGACGAGGCCTGACTCCCCTGGGGAGACTCAGAAGCACCCAAAGGTCCATGGCAACACTGGAGAGGAATCCTCAGCTCCCTGCCCCGACTCCACACAAGGTCTTAGGCACCTGCATGGACGGGAGAGGAATCCCGAGAGGGCCCCTAGCAGCACGCATGGGGACTGGCCTTTCCTGAGGCCACCAGAGCGGGTCCCTGAGGTCCCCGTCGTAACTCGAGAAGACCTGCCGCAACTCGAGAAAATCCAGGAGGTTCTCCCCTCCAGGAGAGATGAGGCCCATTTCCGCTGAGGCGTCTCGAGGCCGAGCACACCTCACCTCTGGAACTTCGAAAGGGTCCTTCACACCCTTGGTGCAAATCAAGACGTTCCCCGACATACCCGTCTCCACTCGAGAGGAAACACGAGGGTCCCGCCCACATCCAGAGGAGCCCCGTTTCCGCCTCGTAGCTCGAGATGAGGGATCCTTTCCCTGCTTCGTCGGGAAAGAGTTCCCTGCGTTCCCGTCGCATGTCAAGAGGAGGCCCTCTCAACAGGAACAGCGAGAGGAACTCCAGGGTCGTGCCACCATTCCAAGAGTCCCCCAGATGTCTCAGTCCATTCCAGAGGAACCTCTTTTCCCTTCAGCGGCTCGTCTTTCACGCCCAGGATCGACTCACACCAATGTGGCACGTGG
The DNA here is from genome assembly GCF_023091745.1 of Budorcas taxicolor. Taxonomy (NCBI): domain Eukaryota; kingdom Metazoa; phylum Chordata; class Mammalia; order Artiodactyla; family Bovidae; genus Budorcas; species Budorcas taxicolor. The sequence goes on along the minus strand of NC_068930.1, from coordinate 2,974,577 downwards.
CACAGCCCTGTGGGAAAGCCTCGAGGGAAAGCAACAGATCCCTTGATCCACCTGCCAGGAAGCGTGACACTACTGCTGCAGCTCGGGAGGAACGCGCACGTGCATGCCCCCACTCGAGACGAGGCCTGACTCCCCTGGGGAGACTCAGAAGCACCCCAAGATACATGGCAACACTGGAGATGAATCCTCAGGTTCCGGCCCCGAATCCACACAAGGTCATAGGCCCCAGCATGGACGGGAGAGGAATCCCGAGATGGCCCCTAGCAACTCGCATGGGGACTGGCCTTTCCTGAGGCCACCAGAGCCGGTCCCTGAGGTCCCCGTCATAACTAGAGACGACCTGCAGCAACTCGAGAAAATCCAGTACGTTCTCCACTCCAGGCGAGATGAGGCCCATTTCCGCTGAGGCATCTCGAGGCTGATCACACCTCACCTCTGGAACTTCGAAAGGGTCCTTTACACCCTTGGTGCAAATCAAGAAGTTCCCCGACATACGCGTTTCCACTCGAGAGGAAACACGAGGATCCGGCCCACATCCAGAGGAGCCCCGTTTCCGCCTCGTAGCTCGAGATGAGGGATCCTTTCCCTGCTTCGTCGGGAAAGAGTTCCCGGCGTTTCCGTCGCATCTCAAGAGGAGGCCCTCTCAACAGGAACGGCGAGAGGAACTCCAGGGTCGTGCCACCATTCCAAGAGTCCCCCAGATGTCTCAGTCCATTCCAGAGGAACCTCTTTTCCCTTCACCGGGTCGTCTTTCACTCCGAGGATCGACTCACACCAAGGTGGCACGTGGCACAACCCTGTGGGAAAGCCTGGTGGGAAAGCCTCGAGGGACAGCCTCGAGGGAAAGCCACAGATCCCTTGATCCACGTGACAGGAAGCGTGACACTACTGCTGCAGCTCGGGAGGAAAGCGCACGTGCATGCCCCCACTCAAGACGAGGCTTGACTCCCCTGGGGAAACTGAGAAGCACCCCAGAATCCATGGCAACACTGGAGAGGAATCCTCAGTTTCCGGCCCCGACTCCACACAAGGTCTTAGGCCCCGGCATGGCGGGAGCGCAATCCTGAGATGGCTCCTAGCAACTAGCATGGGGACTGGCCTTTCCTGAGGCCACCAGAGCGGGTCCCTGAGGTCCCCGTCGTAACTCGAGAAGACCTGCCGCAACTCGAGAATATCCAAGAGGTTCTCCCCTCCAGGCGAGATGAGGCCCATTTCCGCTGAGGCGTCTCAAGGCTGATCACACCTCACCTCTGGAACTTCGAAAGGGTCCTTCACACCCTTGGTGCAAATCAAGAAGTTCCCCGACACACCCGTCTCCACTCGACAGGAATCACGAGGGTCCCGCCCACCTCCAGAGGAGCCCCGGTTCCGCCTCGTAGCTCGAGATGAGGGATCCTTTCCCTGCTTCGTCGGTAAAGAGTTCCCGGTGTTCCCGTCGCAACTCAAGAGGAGGCCCTCTCAACAGGAACAGCGAGAGGAACTCCAGGGTCGTGCCACCATTCCAAGAGTCCCCCAGATGTCTCAGTCCATTCCAGAGGAACCTCTTTTCCATTCACCGGCTCATGTTTCACGCCGAGGATCGACTCACACCAAGGTGGCATGTGGCATGGCCCTGTGGAAAAGCCTTGTGGGAAAGCCTCGAGGGAAAGCCTCGAGGGAAAGCCACAGATCCCTTGATCCACGTGACAGGAAGCGTGACACTACTGCTGCAGCTCGGGAGGAAAGCGCACGTGCATACCTCCACTCGCGACGAGGCCTGACTCCCCTGGGGAGACTCAGAAGCCACCCAAGATCCACGGCAACACTGGAGAGCAATCCTCAGGTTTCGGCCCCGACGCCACACAAGGTCTTAGGCCCCGGCATGGCGGGAGCGGAATCCCGAGATGGCTCCTAGCAACTAGCATGGGGACTGGCCTTTCCTGAGGCCACCAGAGCGGGTCCCTGAGGTCCCCGTCGTAACTCGAGAAGACCTGCCGCAACTCGAGAAAATCCAGGAGGTTCTCCCCTCCAGGCGAGATGAGGCCCATTTCCGCTGAGGCGTCTCGAGGCTGATCACACCTCACCTCTGGAACTTCGAAAGGGTCCTTCACACCCTTGGTGCAAATCAAGAAGTTCCCCGACATACCCGTCTCCACTCGAGAGGATACACGAGGGTCCCGCCCACATCCAGAGGAGCCCCGTTTCGGCCTCATTGCTCGAGATGAGGGATTCTTCCCCTGCTACGTCGGGAAAGAGTTCCCGGCCTTCCCGTCGCATCTCAAGAGGAGGCCCTCTCAACAGGAACGGCGAGAGGAACTCCAGGGTCGTGCCACCATTCCAAGAGTCCCCCAGATGTCTCAGTCCATTCCAGAGGAACCTCTTTTCCCTTCACTGGCTCGTTTTTCACGCCGAGAATAGACTCACACCAAGGTGGCACGTGGCACAACCCTGTGGGAAATCCTCGTGCAAAAGCCTCGAGGGAAAGGCACAGATCCCTTGATCCACGTGACAGGAAGCGTGACAGTACTGCTGCAGCTCGGGAGGAAATCGCATGTGCATGCCCCCACTCGAGACGAGGCCTGACTCCTCTGGGGAGACTCAGATGCACCCCAAGATCCATGGCAACACTGGAGAGGAATCCTCAGGTTCCGGCCCCGACTCCACACAAAGTCTTAGGCCCCGGCATGGACGGGAGAGGAATCCCTAGATGGCTCGTAGCAACTCGCATGGGGACTGGCCTTTCCTGAGGCCACCAGAGCGGGTCCCTGAGGTCCCCGTCGTAACTCGAGAAGACCTGCCGCAACTCGAGAAAATCCAGGTGGTTCTCCCCTCCAGGTGAGATGAGGCCCATTTCCGCTGAGGCGTCTTGAGGCCGATGACACCTCACCTCTGGAACTTCGATTGGGTCCTTCACACCCTTGGTGCAAATGAAGAAGTTCCCCGACATACCCGTCTCCACTCGAGAGGAAACACGAGGGTCGCGCCCACATCCAGAGGATCCCCGTTTCCGCCTCGTTGCTCGAGATGAGGGATTCTTCCCCTGCTACGTCGGGAAAGAGTTCCCGGCCTTCCCGTCGCATCTCAAGAGGAGGCCCTCTCAACAGGAACGGCGAGAGGAACTCCAGGGTGGTGCCACCATTCCAAGAGTCCCCCAGGTGTCTCAGTCCATTCCAGAGGAAGCTCTTTACCCTTCACCGGCTCGTCTTTCACGCCGAGGATCGACTCACACCAATGTGGTACGTGGCACAGCCCTGTGGGAAAGCCTCGAGGGAAAGCAACAGATCCCTTGATCCACCTGCCAGGAAGCGTGACACTACTGCTGCAGCTTGGGAGGAACGCGCACGTGCATGCCCCCACTCGAGACGAGGCCTGACTCCCCTGGGGAAACTCAGAAGCACCCCAAGATACATGGCAACACTGGAGATGAATCCTCAGGTTCCGGCCCCGACTCCTCACAAGGTCATAGGCCCCGGCATGGACGGGAGAGGAATCCCGAGAGGGCGCCTAGCAACTCGCATGGGGACTGGCCTTTCCTGTGGCCACCAGAGCGGGTCCCTGATGTCCCCGTCGTAAGTCGAGAAGACCTGCCGCAACTCGAGAAAATCCAGGAGGTTCTCCCCTCCAGGCGAGATGAGGCCCAATTCCACTGAGGCGTCTCGAGGCTGATCACACCTCACCTCTGGAACTTCGAAAGGCTCCTTCACACCCTTGGTGCAAATCAAGAAGTTCCCCGACAAACCCGTCTCCACTCGAGAGGAAACACGAGGGTCCCGCCCACATCCAGAGGAGCCGCGTTTCCGCCTCGTAGCTCGAGATGAGGGATCCTTTCCTGCTTCGTCGGGAAAGAGTTCCCGGCGTTCCCGTCGCATGTCAAGAGGAGGCCCTCTCAAAAGGAACGGCGAGAGGAACTCCAGGGTCGTGCCACCATTCCAAGAGTCCCCCAGATGTCTCAGTCCATTCCAGAGGAACCTCTTTTTCCTTCAGCGGCTCGTCTTTCACGCCCAGGATCGACTCACACCAATGTGGCACGTGGCACAGCCCTGTGGGAAAGCCTGGTGGGAAATCCTCGAGGGACAGCCTCGAGGGAAAGCCACAGATCCCTTGATCCACGTGACAGGAAGCGTGACACTGCTGCAGCAGCTCGGGAGGAAAGCGCACGTCCATGCCCCCACTCGAGACGAGGCCTGACTCCCCTGGGGAGTCTCAGAAGCACCCCAAGATCCATGGCAACACTGGAGAGGAATCCTCAGGTTCCGGCTCAGACTCCACACAAGGTCTAAGGCCCCGGCATGGACGGGAGAGGAATCCCGAGATGGCCCCTAGCAACTCGCATGGGGACTGGCCTTTCCTGAGGCTACCAGAGCGGGTCCCTGAGGTCCCCGTCATAACTAGAGACGACCTGCAGCAACTCGAGAATATCCAAGAGGTTCTCCCCTCCAGGCGAGATGAGGCCCATTTCCGCTGAGGCGTCTCGAGGCTGATCACACCTCACCTCTGGAACTTTGAAAGGGTCCTTCACACCCTTGGTGCAAATCAAGAAGTTCACCGACATACCCGTCTCCACTCGAGAGGAAACCCGAGGGTCCCGCCCACATCCAGAGAAGCCCCGTTTCCGCCTCGTAGCTCGAGATGAGGGATCCTTTCCCTGCTTCGTCGGGAAAGAGTTCCCGGCATTCCCGTCGCATCTCAAGAGGAGGCCATCTAAACAGGAACGGCGAGAGGAACTCCAGGGTCGTGTCACCATTCCAAGAGTCCCCAGATGTCTCAGTCCATTCCAGAGGAACCTCTTTTCCCTTCAACGGCTCGTCTTTCATGCCGAGGATCGTCTCACACCAAGGTGGCACGTGGCACGGCCCTTTGGGAAAGCCACGTGGGAAAGCCTGGAGGGAAAGCCTCGAGGGAAAGCCACAGATCCCTTGGTCCACGTGACAGGAAGCGTGACACTACTGCTGCAGCTCGGGAGGAAAGCACACGTGCATGCCCCCACACGAGACGAGGCCTGACTCCCCAGGGTAGACTCAGAAGAACCCCAAAATCCATGCAACACTGGAGAGGAATCCTCAGGTTCTGGCCCCGACTCCACACAAGGTCTTAGGCCCCGGCATGGACGGGAGAGGAATCCCGAGAAGGCCCCTAGCAACTCGCATGGGTACTGGCCTTTCCTGAGGCCACCAGAGCGGGTCCCTGAGGTCCCCGTCGTAACTCGGGAAGAGCTGCGGCAACCCGAGAAAATCCAGGAGGTTCTCCCCTCCAGGCGAGATGAGGCCCATTTCCGCTGAGGCGTCTGGAGGCTGATCACACCTCACCTCTGGAACTTCGAAAGGGTCCTTCACACCCTTGGTGCAAATCAAGAAGTTTCCCGACATACCTGTCTCCACTCGAGAGGAAACACGAGGGTCCCGCCCACATCCAGAGGAGCCCGGTATCCGCCTCGTAGCTCGAGATGAGGGATCCTTTCCCTGCTTCTTCGGGAAAGAGTTCCTGGCGTTCCCGTCGCATCTCAAGAGGAGGCCCTCTCAAGAAGAACGGCGAGAGGAACTCCAGGGTCGTGCCACCATTCCAAGAGTCCCCCAGAAGTCTCAGTCCATTCCAGAGGAACCTCTTTTCCCTTCACCGGCTCGTCTTTCACGTCGAGGATCGACTCACACCAAGGTGGCACATGGCACGGCCCTGTGGGAAAGCCTCGAGGGAAAGCCTCGAGGGAAAGCCACAGATCGCTTGATCCATTTGACAGGAAGCGTGACACTACTGCTGCAGCTCGGGAGGAAAGCGCACGTGCATGTCCCCACATGAGAGGAGGCCTGACTCCCCTGGGGAGACTCAGAAGCACCCCCAAGATCCATGGTAACATGGGAGAGGCATCCTCAGGTTCCGTCCCCGACTCCACTCTAGGACTGAGGCCCCGGCATGGACAGGAGAGGAATCCCGAGATGTCCTCTAGCAACTAGCATGGGGACTGGCCTTTCCTGAGGCCACCAGAGCGGGTCCCTGAGGTCCCCGTCGTAAGTCGAGAAGACCTGCCGCAACTCGAGAAAATGCAAGACGTTCTCCCCTCCAGGCGAGATGACGCCCATTTTCCCTTAGGCGTCTCGAGGCTGATCACACCTCACCTCTGGAACGTCGAAAGGGTCCTTCAAACCCTTGGTGCCAATCAAGAAGCTCCCCGTCATACCCGTCTCCACTCGAGAGGAAACACGAGCGTCCCGCCCACATCCAGAGGAGCCCCGTTTCCGCCTCATAGCTCGAGATGAGGGATCCTTTCCCTGCTTCGTCGGAAAAGAGTTCCCAGCGTTCCCGTCGCATCTGAAGAGGAGGCCCTCTCAACAGGAACGGCGAGAGGAACTCCAGGGTCGTGCCACCATTCCAAGAGTCCCCCAGATGTCTCAGTCCATTCCAGAGCAACCTCTTTTCCCTTCACAGGCTCATCTTTCACGCCGAGGATCGACTCATACCAAGGTGGCACGTGGCACAGCCCTGTGGGAAAGCCTCGTGGGAAAGCCTCGAGTGAAAGCCTCTAGGGAAAGCCACAGATCCCTTGATCCACGTGACAGCAAGCGTGACAATACTGCTGCAGCTCGGGAGGAAAGCGCACGTGCATGCCCCCACTCGAGACGAGGCCTGACTCCCCTGGGGAGACTCAGAAGCACCCCAAGATACATGGCAACACGGGAGAGGAATCCTCAGGTTCCGTCCCAGACTGCACACAAGGTCATAGGCCCCGGCACGGACGGGAGAGGAATCCCGAGAGGGCCCCTAGCAACTCGCATGGGGACTGGCCTTTCCTGAGGCCACAAGAGCGGGTCCCTGATGTCCCCGTCGTAACACGAGAAGACCTGCCGCAACTCGAGAAAATCAAGGAGGTTCTCCCCTCCAGGCGAGATGAGGCCCATTTCCGCTGAGGCGTCTCGAGGCTGATCACACCTCACCTCTGGAACTTCGAAAGGGTCCTTCACACCCTTGGTGCAAATCAAGAAGTTCCCCGACATACCCGTCTCCACTCGAGAGGAAACACGAGGGTCCCGCCCACATCCAGAGGAGCCCCGTTTCTTCCTCGTAGCTCGAGATGACGGATCCTTTCCCTGCTTCGTCGGGAAAGAGTTCCCGGCATTCCCGTCGCATCTCAAGAGGGGGGACTCTCAACAGGAACGGCGAGAGGAACTCCAGGGTCGTGTCACCATTCCAAGAGTCCCCCAGATGTCTCAGTCCATTCCAGAGAAAACTCTTTTCCCTTCACCGGCTCGTCTTTCACGCCGAGGATCGACTCACACCAAGGTGGCACGTGGCACGGCCCTGTGAGAAAGCCTCGTGGGAAAGCCTCGAGGGAAAGCCACAGATCGCTTGATCCACGTGACAGGAAGCGTGACACTACTGCTGCACCTCGGGAGGAATGCGCACGTGCATGCCCCCACTCGAGACGAGGCCTGATTCCCCTGGGGAGACTCAGAAGCACCCCAAGATCCATGGCAACACTGGAGAGGAATCCTCAGGTTCCAGCCCCGACACCACACAAGGTCTTAGGCCCCGGCATGGACAGGAGAGGAATCCCGAGAGGGCCCCTAGCAACTCGCATGGGTACTGGCCTTTCCTGAGGCCACCAGAGCGGGTCCCTGAGGTCCCCGTCGTAACTCGAGAAGACCTGCCGCAACTCGAGAAAATCCAGGAGGTTCTCCCCTCCAAGCGAGATGAGGCCCATTTTCCCTTAGGCGTCTCGAGGCTGATCACACCTCACCTCTGGAACGTCGAAAGGGTCCTTCACACCCTTGGTGCCAATCAAGAAGCTCCCCGTCATACCCGTCTCCACTCGAGAGGAAACACGAGGGTCACGCCCATATCCAGAGGAGCCCCGTTTCCGCCTCGTAGCTCGAGATGAGGGATCCTTTCCCTGCTTCGACGGAAAAGAGTTCCCAGCATTCCGGTCGCATCTGAAGAGGAGGCCCTCTCAACAGGAACGGCGAGAGGAACTCCAGGGTCGTGCCAACATTCCAAGAGTCCCCCAGTTGTCTCAGTCCATTCCAGAGCAACCTCTTTTCCCTTCACAGGCTCATCTTTCACGCCGAGGATCGACTCATACCAAGGTGGCACGTGGCACAGCCCTGTGGGAAAGCCTGGTGGGAAAGCCTCGAGGGAAAGCCTCGAGGGAAAGCCTCGAGGGAAAGCCACAGATCCCTTGATCCACGTGACAGGAAGCGTGACACTACTGCTGCAGCTCGGGAGGAAAGCGCACGTACATGCCCTCTCTCGAGACGAGGCCTGACTCCCCTGGGGAGACTCAGAAGCACCCCAAGATCCATGGCAACACTGGAGAGGAATCCTCAGGTTCCCGCCCCGACTCCACACAAGGTCTTAGGCCCCGGTATGGACGGGAGAAGAATTCCGAGAGGGCCCCTAGCAACTCGCATGGGGACTGGCCTTTCCTGAGGCCACCAGAGGGGGTCCCTGAGGTCCCCGTCGTAACTGTAGAAGACCTGCCGCAACTCGAGAAAATCCAGGAGGTTCTCCCCTCCAGGCGAGATGAGGCCCATTTCCGCTGAGGCATCTCGAGGCTGATCACACCTCACCTCTGGAACTTCGATAGGGTCCTTCACACCCTTGGTGCAAATCAAGAAGTTCCCCGACATACCCGTCTCCACTCGAGAGGAAACACGAGGGTCCCGCCCACATCCAGAGGAGCCCCGTATCCGCCTCGTAGCACAAGAGGAGTGATCCTTTCCCTGCTTCGTCGGGAAAGAGTTCCCGGCGTTCCCGTCGCATGTCAAGAGGAGGCCCACTTAACAGGAATGCGAGTGGAACTCCAGGGTTGTGCCACCATTCCAAGAGTCCCCCAGATGTCTCAGTCCATTCCAGAGGAACCTCTTTTCCCTTCACCGGCTCGTCTTTCACGCTGAGGATCCACTCACACCAAGGTGGCACGTGGCACGGCCTGTGGGAAAGCCTCGTGGGAAAGCCTCGAGGGACAGCCTCGAGGGAAAGCCACAGATCCCTTGATCCACGTGACAGGAATCGTGACACTACTGCTGCAGCTCGGGAGGAAAGCGCACGTGCATGCCCCCACTCGAGACGAGGCCTGACTCCCCTGGGGAGACTCAGAAGCACCCAAAGGTCCATGGCAACACTGGAGAGGAATCCTCAGCTCCCTGCCCCGACTCCACACAAGGTCTTAGGCACCTGCAAGGACGGGAGAGGAATCCCGAGAGGGCCCCTAGCAGCACGCATGGGGACTGGCCTTTCCTGAGGCCACCAGAGCGGGTCCCTGAGGTCCCCGTCGTAACTCGAGAAGACCTGCCGCAACTCGAGAAAATCCAGGAGGTTCTCCCCTCCAGGAGAGATGAGGCCCATTTCCGCTGAGGCGTCTCGAGGCCGAGCACACCTCACCTCTGGAACTTCGAAAGGGTCCTTCACACCCTTGGTGCAAATCAAGACGTTCCCCGACATACCCGTCTCCACTCGAGAGGAAACACGAGGGTCCCGCCCACATCCAGAGGAGCCCCGTTTCCGCCTCGTAGCTCGAGATGAGGGATCCTTTCCCTGCTTCGTCGGGAAAGAGTTCCCTGCGTTCCCGTCGCATGTCAAGAGGAGGCCCTCTCAACAGGAACAGCGAGAGGAACTCCAGGGTCGTGCCACCATTCCAAGAGTCCCCCAGATGTCTCAGTCCATTCCAGAGGAACCTCTTTTCCCTTCAGCGGCTCGTCTTTCACGCCCAGGATCGACTCACACCAATGTGGCACGTGGCACAGCACTGTGGGAAAGCCTCGAGGGAAAGCAACAGATCCCTTGATCCACCTGCCAGGAAGCGTGACACTACTGCTGCAGCTCGGGAGGAACGCGCACGTGCATGCCCCCACTCGAGACGAGGCCTGACTCCCCTGGGGAGACTCAGAAGCACCCCAAGATACATGGCAACACTGGAGATGAATCCTCAGGTTCCGGCCCCGAATCCACACAAGGTCATAGGCCCCGGCATGGACGGGAGAGGAATCCCGAGAGGTCCCCTAGCAATTCGCATGGGGACTGGCCTTTCCTGTGGCCACCAGAGCGGGTCCCTGATGTCCCCGTCGTAAGTCGAGAAGACCTGCCGCAACTCGAGAAAATCCAGGAGGTTCTCCCCTCCAGGCGAGATGAGGCCCAATTCCACTGAGGCGTCTCGAGGCTGATCACACCTCACCTCTGGAACTTCGAAAGGCTCCTTCACACCCTTGGTGCAAATCAAGAAGTTCCCCGACAAACCCGTCTCCACTCGAGAGGAAACACGAGGGTCCCGCCCACATCCAGAGGAGCCGCGTTTCCGCCTCGTAGCTCGAGATGAGGGATCCTTTCCTGCTTCGTCGGGAAAGAGTTCCCGGCGTTCCCGTCGCATGTCAAGAGGAGGCCCTCTCAAAAGGAACGGCGAGAGGAACTCCAGGGTCGTGCCACCATTCCAAGAGTCCCCCAGATGTCTCAGTCCATTCCAGAGGAACCTCTTTTTCCTTCAGCGGCTCGTCTTTCACGCCCAGGATCGACTCACACCAATGTGGCACGTGGCACAGCCCTGTGGGAAAGCCTGGTGGGAAATCCTCGAGGGACAGCCTCGAGGGAAAGCCACAGATCCCTTGATCCACGTGACAGGAAGCGTGACACTGCTGCAGCAGCTCGGGAGGAAAGCGCACGTCCATGCCCCCACTCGAGACGAGGCCTGACTCCCCTGGGGAGTCTCAGAAGCACCCCAAGATCCATGGCAACACTGGAGAGGAATCCTCAGGTTCCGGCTCAGACTCCACACAAGGTCTAAGGCCCCGGCATGGACGGGAGAGGAATCCCGAGATGGCCCCTAGCAACTCGCATGGGGACTGGCCTTTCCTGAGGCCACCAGAGCGGGTCCCTGAGGTCCCCGTCATAACTAGAGACGACCTGCAGCAACTCGAGAATATCCAAGAGGTTCTCCCCTCCAGGCGAGATGAGGCCCATTTCCGCTGAGGCGTCTCAAGGCTGATCACACCTCACCTCTGGAACTTTGAAAGGGTCCTTCACACCGTTGGTGCAAATCAAGAAGTTCCCCGACACACCCGTCTCCACTCGACAGGAAACACGAGGGTCCCGCCCACCTCCAGAGGAGCCCCGGTTCCGCCTCGTAGCTCGAGATGAGGGATCCTTTCCCTGCTTCGTCGGGAAAGAGTTCCCGGCGTTCCCGTCGCAACTCAAGAGGAGGCCCTCTCAACAGGAACGGCGAGAGGAACTCCAGGGTCGTGCCACCATTCCAAGAGTCCCCCAGATGTCTCAGTCCATTCCAGAGGAACCTCTTTTCCGTTCACCGGCTCATGTTTCACGCCGAGGATCGACTCACACCAATGTGGCACGTGGCACAGCCCTGTGGGAAAGCCTCGAGGGAAAGCAACAGATCCCTTGATCCACGTGACAGGAAGCGTGACACTACTGCTGCAGCACGGGAGGAACGCGCACGTGCATGCCCCCACTCGAGACGAGGCCTGACTCCCCTGGGGAGATTCAGAAGCACCCCAAGATACATGGCAACACTGGAGATGAATCCTCAGGTTCCGGCACCGACTCCACACAAGGTCATAGGCCACGGCATGGACGGGAGAGGAATCCCGAGAGGGCCACTAGCAACTCGCATGGGGACTGGCCTTTCCTGTGGCCACCAGAGCGGGTCCCTGATGTCCCCGTCGTAAGTCGAGAAGACCTGCCGCAACTCGAGAAAATCCAGGAGGTTCTCCCCTCCAGGCGAGATGAGGCCCAATTCCACTGAGGCGTCTCGAGGCTGATCAGACCTCACCTCTGGAACTTCGAAAGTGTCCTTCACACCCTTGGTGCAAATCAAGAAGTTCCCCGACATACCCGTCTGCACTCGAGAGGAAACACGAGGGTCCCGCCCACATCCAGAGGAGCCCTGTTTCCGGTTTGAAGCTCGAGATGAGGGATCCTTTCCGTGCTTCCTCGGGAAAGAATTCCCGGCCATCCCGTCGCATCTCAAGAGGAGGCCCTCTCAACAGGAATGGCGAGAGGAACACCAGGGTCGTGCCACCATTCCAAGAGTCCCTCAGATGTCTCAGTCCATTCCAGAGGAACCTCTTTTCCCTTCACCGGCTCGTCTTTCACGCCGAGAATAGACTCACACCAAGGTGGCACGTGGCACAGCCCTGTGGGAAAGCCTCGTGGAAAAGCCTCGAGGGAAAGCCACAGATCCCTTGATCCACGTGACAGGAAGCATGACACTACTGCTGCAGCTCGGTAGGAAATCGCACTTGCATGCCCCCACTCGAGACGAGGCCTGACTCCTCTGGGGAGACTCAGATGCTCCCCAAGGTCCATGGCAACACTAGATAGGAATCCTCAGGTTCCGGCCCCGACTCCACACAAAGTCTTAGGCCCCGGCATGGACGGGAGAGGAATCCCTAGATGGCTCGTTGCAACTCGCATGTGGACTGGCCTTTTCTGAGGCCACCAGAGCGGGTCCCTGAGGTCCCCGTCGTAACTCGAGAAGACCTGCCGCAACTCGAGAAAATCCAGGTGGTTCTCCCCTCCAGGTGAGATGAGGCCCATTTCCGCTGAGGCGTCTAGAGGCCGATGACACCTCACCTCTGGAACTTCGATAGGGTCCTTCACACCCTTGGTGCAAATCAAGAAGTTCCCCGACATACCCGTCTCCACTCGAGAGGAAACACGAGGGTCCCGCCCACATACAGAGGAGCCCCGTATCCGCATCGTAGCTCGAGATGAGGGATCCTTTCCCTGCTTCGTCGGGAAAGAGCTCCCGGCCTTCCCGTCGCATCTCAAGAGGAGGCCCTCTCAACAGGAACGGCGAGAGGAACTCCATGGTCGTGCCAGCATTCCAAGAGTCCCCCAGATGTCTCAGTCCATTCCAGAGGAACCTCTTTTCCCTTCACCGGCCGGTCTTTCACGCCGAGGATCGACTCACACCAAGGTGGCTCATGGCACAGCCCTGTGGGAAAGCCTCGTGGGAAAGTCTTGAGGGACAGCCTCGAGGGAAAGCCACAGATTCCTTGATCCACGTGACAGGAAGCGTGACACTACTGCTGCAGCTCGGGAGGAAAGCGCACGTCCATGCCCCCACTCGAGACGAGGCCTGACTCCCCTGGGGAGACTCAGAAGAACCCCAAGATCCTTGGCAACACTGAAGAGGAATCCTCAGGTTCCGGCTCAGACTCCACACAAGGTCTAAGGCCCCGGCATGGACGGGAGAGGAATACCGAGATGGCCCATAGCAACTCGCATGGGGACTGGCCTTTCCTGAGGCCACCAGAGCCGGTCCCTGAGGTCCCCGTCATACTCGAGACGACCTGCAGCAACTCGAGAAAATCCAGTAAGTTCTCCACTCCAGGCGAGATGAGGCCCATTTCCGCTGAGGCATCTCGAGGCTGATCACACCTCACCTCTGGAACTTCGAAAGGGTCCTTCACACCCTTGGTGCAAATCAAGAAGTTCCCCGACATACCCGTCTCCACTCGAGAGGAAACACGAGGGTCCCGCCCACATCCAGAGGAGCCCCGTTTCCGCCTCGTAGCTCGAGATGAGGGATCCTTTCCCTGCTTCTTCGGGAAAGAGTTCCAGGCGTTTCCGTCGCATCTCAAGAGGAGGCCCTCTCAACAGGAACGGCGAGAGGAAGTCCAGGGTCGTGCCACCATTCCAAGAGTCCCCCAGATGTCTCAGTCCATTCCAGAGGAACCTCTTTTCCCTTCACCGGGTCGTCTTTCACGCCGAGGATCGACTCACACCAAGGTGGCACGTGGCACAACCCTGTGGGAAAGCCTGGTGGGAAAGCCTCGAGGGACAGCCTCGAGGGAAAGCCACAGATCCCTTGATCCACGTGACAGGAAGCGTGACACTGCTGCAGCAGCTCGGGAGGAAAGCGCACGTCCATGCCCCCACTCGAGACGAGGCCTGACTCCCCTGGGGAGACTCAGAAGCACCCCAAGATCCATGGCAACACTGGAGAGGAATCCTCAGGTTCCGGCTCAGACTCCACACAAGGTCTAAGGCCCCGGCATGGACGGGAGAGGAATCCCGAGATGGCCCCTAGCAACTTGCATGGGGACTGGCCTTTCCTGAGGCCACCAGAGCCGGTCCCTGAGGTCCCCGTCATAACTAGAGACGACCTGCAGCAACTCGAGAATATCCAAGAGGTTCTCCCCTCCAGGCGAGATGAGGCCCATTTCCGCTGAGGCGTCTCAAGGCTGATCACACCTCACCTCTGGAACTTCGAAAGGGTCCTTCACACCCTTGGTGCAAATCAAGAAGTTCCCCGACACATCCGTCTCCACTCGACAGGAAACACGAGGGTCCCGCCCACCTCCAGAGGAGCCCCGGTTCCGCCTCGTAGCTCGAGATGAGGGATCCTTTCCCTGCTTCGTCGGGAAAGAGTTCCCGGCGTTCCCGTCGCAACTCAAGAGGAGGCCCTCTCAACAGGAACGGCGAGAGGAACTCCAGGGTCGTGCCACCATTCCAGGAGTCCCCCAGATGTCTCAGTCCATTCCAGAGGAACCTCTTTTCCGTTCACCGGCTCATGTTTCACGCCGAGGATCGACTCACACCAATGTGGCACGTGGCACAGCCCTGTGGGAAAGCCTCGAGGGAAAGCAACAGATCCCTTGATCCACCTGCCAGGAAGCGTGACACTACTGCTGCAGCACGGGAGGAACGCGCACGTGCATGCCCCCACTCGAGACGAGGCCTGACTCCCCTGGGGAGACTCAGAAGCACCCCAAGATCCATGGCAACACTGGAGATGAATCCTCAGGTTCCGGCCCCGACTCCACACAAGGTCATAGGCCACGGCATGGACGGGAGAGGAATCCCGAGAGGGCCCCTAGCAACTAGCATGGGGACTGGCCTTTCCTGAGGCCACCAGAGCGGGTCCCTGAGGTCCCCGTCGTAACTCGAGAAGACCTGCCGCAACTCGAGAATATCCAAGAGGTTCTCCCCTCCAGGCGCGATGAGGCCCATTTCCGCTGAGGCGTCTCAAGGCTGATCACACCTCACCTCTGGAACTTCGAAAGGGTGCTTCACACCCTTGGTGCAAATCAAGAAGTTCCCCGACACACCCGTCTCCACTCGACAGGAAACACGAGGGTCCCGCCCACCTCCAGAGGAGCCCCGGTTCCGCCTCGTAGCTCGAGATGAGGGATCCTTTCCCTGCTTCGTCGGGACAGAGTTCCCGGCGTTCCCGTCGCATCTCAAGAGGAGGCCCTGTCAACAGGAACGGCGAGAGGAACTCCAGGGTCGTGCCACCATTCCAAGAGTCCCCCAGATGTCTCAGTCCATTCCAGAGGAACCTCTTTTCCCTTCACCGGCTTGTCTTTCACGCCGAGGATCGACTCACACCAAGGTGGCACGTGGCACAGCCCTGTGGGAAAGCCTCTTGGGAAAGCCTCGAGGGACAGCCTCGAGGGAAAGCCACAGATCCCTTGATCCACGTGACAGGAAGCGTGACACTACTGCTGCAGCTCGGGAGGAAAGCGCACGTGCCTGCCCCCACTCGAGACGAGGCCTGACTCCCCTGGGGAGACTCAGAAGCACCCCAAGATCCATGGCAACACTGGAGAGGAATCCTCAGGTTCCGGCCCCGACTCCACACAAGGACTGAGGCCCCGGCATGGACGGGAGAGGAATCCCGAGAGGTCCCCTAGCAACTCGCATGGGGTCTGGCCTTTCCTGAGGCCACCAGAGCGGGTCCCTGAGGTCCCCGTCGTAACTCGAGAAGACCTGCCGCAACTCGAGAAAATCCAGGAGGTTCTCCCCTCCAGGCGAGATGAGGCCCATTTCCGCTGAGGCGTCTCCAGGCTGATCACACCTCACCTCTGGAACTTCGAAAGGGTCCTTCACACCCTTGGTGCAAATCAAGAAGTTCCCCGACATACCCGTCTCCACTCGAGAGGAATCTCGTGGGTCCCGCCCACATCCAGAGGAGCCCCGTTTCCGCCTCGTAGCTCGAGATGAGGGATCCTTTCCCTGCTTCGTTGGGAAAGAGTTCCCAGCGTTCCCGTCGCATCTCAAGAGGAGGCCCTCTCAACAGGAACGGCGAGAGGAACTCCAGGGTCGTGCCACCATTCCAAGAGTCCCCCAGATGTCTCAGTCCATTCCAGAGAAACCTCTTTTCCCTTCACCGGCTCGTCTTTCACGCCGAGGATCGACTCACACCAAGGTGGCACGTGGCACAGCCCTGTGGGAAAGCCTCGTGGGAAATCCTCGAGGGACAGCCTCGAGGGAAAGCCACAGATCCCTTGACCCACGTGACAGGAAGCGTGACACTACTCCTGCAGCTCGGGAGGAAAGCGCACGTGCATACCCCCACTCGAGACGAGGCCTGACTTCCCTGGGGAGACTCAGAAGCACCCCAAGGTCCATGGCAACACTGGAGAGGAATCCTCAGGTTCCGGCCCGGACTCCACACAAGGACTGAGGCCCCGGCAAGGACGGGAGAGGAATCCCTAGAGGCCCCCTAGCAACTCGCATGGGGACTGGCCTTTCCTGAGGCCACCAGAGCGGGTCCCTGAGGTCCCCGTCGTAACACGAGAAGACCTGCCGCAACTCGAGAAAATCCAGGAGGTTCTCCCCTCCAGGCGAGATGAGGCCCATTTCCGGTGAGGCGTCTCGAGGCTGATCACACCTCACCTCTGGAACTTCGAAAGGGTCCTTCACACCCTTGGTGCAACACAAGAAGTTCCCCGACATACCCTTCTCCACTCGAGAGGAAACACGAAGGTCCCGCCCACATCCAGAGGAGCCCCGTTTCCGCCTAGTAGCTCGAGATGAGGGATCCTTTCCATGTTTCGTCGGGAAAGTGTTCCCGGCCTTCCCGTCGCATCTCAAGAGGAGGCCCTCTCAACAGGAACGGCGAGGGACTCCAGGGTCGTGCCACCATTCCAAGAGTTCCCCAGATGTCTCAGTCCATTCCAGAGGAACCTTTTCTCCCTTCACCGGCTCGTCTTTCACGCCGAGGATCGACTCACACCAAGGTGGCACGTGGCACGGCCCTGTGCGAAATCCTCGTGGGAAAGCCTCGAGGGAAAGCCGCGAGGGAAAGCCTCATATCCCTTTATCCAGGTGACAGGAAGAGTGACACTACTGCTGCTGCTCGGGAGGAAAGCGCACGTGTATGCCCCCACGCGAGACGAGGACTGACTCCCCTGGGAGACTCAGAAGCACCCAAAGATACATGGCAACACTGGAGAGGAATCCTCAGGTTCCGTCCCAGACTCCACACAAGGTCTTAGGCCCCGGCATGGCGGGAGCGGAATCCCGAGATGGCTCCTAGCAACTAGCATGGGGACTGGCCTTTCCTGAGGCCACCAGAGCGGGTCCCTGAGGTCCCCGTCGTAACTCGAGAAGACCTGCCGCAACTCGATAATATCCAAGAGGTTCTCCCCTCCAGGCGAGATGAGGCCCATTTCCGCTGAGGCGTCTCGAGGCTGATCACACCTCACCTATGGAACTTCGAAAGGGTCCTTCACACCCTTGGTGCAAATCAAGAAGTTCCCCGACATACCCGTCTCCACTCGACAGGAAACACGAGAGTCCCGCCCACATCCAGAGGAGCCCCGTTTCCGCCTCGTAGCTCGAGATGAGTGATCCTTTCCCTGCTTCGTCACGAAAAAGTTCCCGGCGTTCCCGGGGCATGTCAAGAGGAGGCCCTCTCAACAGGAACGGCGAGAGGAACTCCAGGGTCGTGCCACCATTCCAAGAGTCCCCCAGAAGTCTCAGTCCATTCCAGATGAACCTCTTTTCCCTTCACCGGCTCATGTTTCACGCCGAGGATCGACTCACACGAAGGTGGCATGTGTCACGGCCCTGTGGAAAAGCCTGGTGGGGAGCCTCGAGGGAAAGCCTCGAGGGAAAGCCACAGATCCCTTGATCCAAGTGACAGGAAGCGTGACACTACTGCTGCAGCTCGGGAGGAAAGCGCACGTGCATACCTCCACTCGAGACGAGGCCTGACTCCCCAGGGGAGACTCAGAAGCCCCCCAAGATCCACGGCAACACTGGAGAGCAATCCTCAGGTTCCGGCCCCGACTCCACACAAGGTCTTAGGCCCCGGCATGGACAAGAGAGGAATCCCGAGAGGGCCCCTAGGAACTCCTATGGGGACTGGCCTTTCCTGAGGCCACCAGATCGGGTCCCTGAGGTCCCCGTCGTAACTCGAGAAGACCTGCCGCAACTCGAGAAAATCCAGGAGGTTCTCCCCTCCAGGCGAGATGAGGCCCATTTCCTCTAAGGCATCTCGAGGCTGATCACACCTCACCTCTGGAACTTCGAAAGGGTCCTTCACACCCTTGGTGCAAATCAAGAAGTTCCTCAACATACCCGTCTCCACTCGAGAGGAAACACGAGGGTCCCGCCCACATCCAGAGGAGCCCCGTTTCCGCCTCGTAGCTCGAGATGAGGGATCCTTTCCCTGCTTCGTCGGGAAAGAGTTCCCGGCATTCCCGTCGGATCTCAAGAGGAGGCCCTCTCAACAGGAACGGCGAGAGGAACTCCAGGGTCGTGCCACCATTCCAAGAGTCCCCCAGATGTCTCAGTCCATTCCAGAGGAACCTCTTTTTCCTTCACCGGTTCGTCTTTCACGCCGAGGATCGACTCACACCAAGGTGGCACGTGGCACGGCCCTGTGCGATATCCTCGTGGGAAAGCCTCGAGGGAAAGCCGCGAGGGAAAGCCACATATCCCTTTTTCCAGGTGACAGGAAGCTTGACACTACTGCTGCTGCTCGGGAGGAAAGTGCACGTGCATGCCCCCACTCAAGACGAGGCTTGACTCCCCTGGGGAGACTGAGAAGCACCCCAGAATCCATGGCAACACTGGAGAGGAATCCTCAGGTTCCGGCCCCGACTCCACACAAGGTCTTAGGCCCCGGCATGGCGGGAGCGGAATCCCGACATGGCTCCTAGCAACTAGCATGGGGACTGGCCATTCCTGAGGCCACCAGAGCGGGTCCCTGAGGTCCCCGTCGTAACTCGAGAAGACCTGCCGCAACTCGAGAATATCCAAGAGGTTCTCCCCTCCAGGCGAGATGAGGCCCATTTCCACTGAGGCGTCCCGAGGCTGATCACACCTCACCTCTGGAACTTCGAAAGGGTCCTTCACACCCTTGGTGCAAATCAAGAAGTTCCCCGACATACCCGTCTCCACTCGAGAGGAAACACGAGGGTCTCGCCCACATCCAGAGGAGCCCCGTTTCCGCCTCGTAGCTCGAGATGAGGGATCCTTTCCCTGCTTCGTCGGGAAAGAGTTCCCGGCGTTCCCGTCGCATGTCAAGAGGAGGCCCTCTCAACAGGAACAGCGAGAGGAACTCCAGGGTCATGCCACCATTCCAAGAGTCCCCCAGATGTCTCAGTCCATTCCAGAGGAACCTCTTTTCCCTTCACCGGCTCAAGTTTCACGCCGAGGATCGACTCACACCAATGTGGCACGAGGCACGGCCCTGTGGAAAAGCCTCGTGGGAAAGCCTCGAGGGAAAGCCGCGAGGGAAAGCCACATATCCCTTTATCCAGGTGACGGGAAACTTGACACTACTGCTCCTGCTCGGGAGGAAAGCGCACGTGCATGCCCCAACTCAAGACGAGGCTTGACTCCCCTGCGGAGACTGAGAAGCACCCCAGAATCCATGGCAACACTGGAGACCCATTTCCGCTGAGGCGTCTCCAGGCTGATCACATCTCACCTCTGGAACTTAGAAAGGGTCCTTCACACCCTTGGAGCAAATCAAGAAGTTCCCCGACATACCCGTCTCCACTCGAGAGGAAACACGAGGGTCCCGCCCACATCCAGAGGAGCCCCATTTCCGCCTCGTAGCTCGAGATGAGGGATCTTTTCCCTGCTTCGTCGGGAAAGAGTTCCCGGCGTTCCCGTCGCATGTGAAAAGGAGGCCCTCTCAACAGGAACGGCGAGAGGAACTCCAGGGTCGTGCCACCATTCCAAGAGTCCCCCAGATGTCTCAGTCCATTCCAGAGGAACCTCTTTTCCCTTCACCGGCTCGTCTTTCACGCCGAGAATAGACTCACACCAAGGTGGCACGTGGCACAGCCCTGTGGGAAAGCCTCGTGGAAAAGCCTCGAGGGAAAGCCACAGATCCCTTGATCCACGTGACAGGAAGCGTGACACTACTGCTGCAGCTCGGGAGGAAAGCGCACGTGCATCCCCCCACTCGAGAAGACGCCTGACTCCCCTGGGGAGACTCAGAAGCACCCCAAGATCCATGGCAACACTGGAGAGGAATCCTCAGGTTCTGCCTCAGACTCCACACAAGGTCTTAGTCCCCGGCATGGACGGGAGAGGAATCCCGAGATGCCCCCTATCAACTCGCATGGGGACTAGCCTTTCCTGAGGCCACCAGAGCCGGTCCCTGAGGTCCCCGTCGTAACTCGAGAAGACCTGCCGCAACTCGAGAAAATCCAGGTCGTTCTCCCCTCCAGGTGACATGAGGCCCATTTCCGCTGAGGCGTCTCGAGGCCGATGAAACCTCACCTCTGGAACTTCGATAGGGTCTTTCACACCCTTGGTTCAAATGAAGAAGTTCCCCGACATACCCTTCTCCACTCGAGGGGAATCACGAGGGTCCCGCCCACATCCAGAGGAGCCCCGTTTCCGCCTCGTAGCTCGAGATGAGGGATCCTTTCCCTGCTTCGTCGGGAAAGAGTTCCCGGCCTTCCCGTCGCATCTCAAGAGGAAGTCCTCTAAACAGGAACGGCGAGAGGAACTCCATGGCTGTGCCAGCATTCCAAGAGTCCCCCAGATGTCTCAGTCCATTCCAGAGGAACTTCTTTTCCCTTCACCGGCTCGACTTTCACGCCGAGGATCGACTCAAACCAAAGTGGCACGTGGCACAGCCCTGTGGGAAAGGCTCGTGGGAAAGCCTCGAGGGACAGCCTCGAGGGAAAGCCACAGATCCCTTGATCCACGTGACAGGAAGCGTGACACTACTGCTGCAGCTCGGGAGGAAAGCGCACGTGCATGCCCCCACTCGAGACGACGCCTGACTCCCCTGGGGAGACTCAGAAGCACCCCAAGATCCATGGCAACACGGGATAGGAATCCTCAGGTTCCGGCCCCGACTCCACACAAGGTCTTAGGCCCCGGCATGGCGGGAGCGGAATCCTGAGATGGCTCCTAGCAACTAGCATGGGGACTGGCCTTTCCTGAGGCCACCAGAGCGGGTCCCTGAGGTCCCCGTCGTAACTCGAGAAGACCTGCCGCAACTCGAGAATATCCAGGAGGTTCTCCCCTCCAGGCGAGATGAGGCCCATTTCCGCTGAGGCGTCTCAAGGCTGATCACACCTCACCTCTGGAACTTCAAAAGGGTCCTTCACACCCTTGGTGCAAATCAAGAAGTTCCCCGACATACCCGTCTCCACTTGAGAGGAAACACGAGGGTCCCGCCCACATGCAGAGGAGCCCCAATTCCGCCTCGTTGCTCGAGATGAGGGATTCTTCCCCTGCTTCGTCGGGAAAGAGTTCCCGGCATTCCCGTCGCATCTCAATAGGAGGCCCTCTCAACAGGAACGGCGAGAGGAACTCCAGGGTCGTGCCACCATTCCAAGAGTCCCCCAGGTGTCTCAGTCCATTCCAGAGGAAGCTCTTTTCCCTTCACCGGCTCGTCTTTCATGCCGAGGATCGACTCACACCAATGTGGCACGTGGCACAGCCCTGTGGGTAAGCCTCGAGGGAAAGCAACAGATCCCTTGATCCACCTGCCAGGAAGCGAGACACTACTGCTGCAGCTCGGGAGGAATGCGCACGTGCATGCCCCCACTCGAGACGAGGCCTGACTCCCCTGGGGAGACTCAGAAGCACGCCAAGATACATGGCAACACTGGAGAGGAATCCTCAGGTTCCGGCCCCGACTCCAAACAAGGTCATAGACCCCGGCATGGACGGGAGAGGAATCCCGAGAGGGCCCCTAGCAACTCCCATGGGGACTGCCCTTTCCTGTGGCCACCAGAGCGGGTCCCTGATGTCCCCGTCGTAAGTCCAGAAGACCTGCCGCAACTCGAGAAAATCCAGGAGGTTCTCCCCTCCAGGCGAGATGAGGCCCAATTCCGCTGAGGCGTCTCGAGGCTGATCACACCTCACCTCTGGAACTTCGAAAGGGTCCTTCACATCCTTCGTGCAAATCAAGAAGTTCCCCGACTACCCGTCTCCACACGAGAGGATACACGAGGGTCCCGCCCACAACCAGAGGAGCCCTGTTTCCGGTTCGAAGCTCGAGATGAGGGATCCTTTCCCTGCTTCCACGGGAAAGAATTCCCGGCCATCCCGTCGCATCTCAAGAGGAGGCCCTCTCAACAGGAATGGCGAGAGGAACACCAGGGTCGTGCCACCATTCCAAGAGTCCCCCAGATGTCTCAGTCCATTCCAGAGGAACCTCTTTTCCCTTCACTGGCTCGTTTTTCACGCCGAGAATAGACTCACACCAAGGTGGCACGTGGCACAGCCCTGTGGGAAATCCTCGTGGAAAAGCCTCGAGGGAAAGGCACAGATCCCTTGATCCACGTGACAGGAAGCGTGACAGTACTGCTGCAGCTCGGGAGGAAATCGCATGTGCATGCCCCCACTCGAGACGAAGCCTGACTCCTCTGGGGAGACTCAGATGCACCCCAAGATCCATGGCAACACTGGAGAGGAATCCTCAGGTTCCGGCCCCGACTCCACACAAGGTCTTAGGCCCCGGCATGGCGGGAGCGGAATCCCGACATGGCTCCTAGCAACTAGCATGGGGACTGGCCATTCCTGAGGCCACCAGAGCGGGTCCCTGAGGTCCCCGTCGTAACTCGAGAAGACCTGCCGCAACTCGAGAATATCCAAGAGGTTCTCCCCTCCAGGCGAGATGAGGCCCATTTCCACTGAGGCGTCCCGAGGCTGATCACACCTCACCTCTGGAACTTCGAAAGGGTCCTTCACACCCTTGGTGCAAATCAAGAAGTTCCCCGACATACCCGTCTCCACTCGAGAGGAAACACGAGGGTCTCGCCCACATCCAGAGGAGCCCCGTTTCCGCCTCGTAGCTCGAGATGAGGGATCCTTTCCCTGCTTCGTCGGGAAAGAGTTCCCGGCGTTCCCGTCGCATGTCAAGAGGAGGCCCTCTCAACAGGAACAGCGAGAGGAACTCCAGGGTCATGCCACCATTCCAAGAGTCCCCCAGATGTCTCAGTCCATTCCAGAGGAACCTCTTTTCCCTTCACCGGCTCAAGTTTCACGCCGAGGATCGACTCACACCAATGTGGCACGAGGCACGGCCCTGTGGAAAAGCCTCGTGGGAAAGCCTCGAGGGAAAGCCGCGAGGGAAAGCCACATATCCCTTTATCCAGGTGACGGGAAACTTGACACTACTGCTCCTGCTCGGGAGGAAAGCGCACGTGCATGCCCCAACTCAAGACGAGGCTTGACTCCCCTGCGGAGACTGAGAAGCACCCCAGAATCCATGGCAACACTGGAGACCCATTTCCGCTGAGGCGTCTCCAGGCTGATCACATCTCACCTCTGGAACTTAGAAAGGGTCCTTCACACCCTTGGAGCAAATCAAGAAGTTCCCCGACATACCCGTCTCCACTCGAGAGGAAACACGAGGGTCCCGCCCACATCCAGAGGAGCCCCATTTCCGCCTCGTAGCTCGAGATGAGGGATCTTTTCCCTGCTTCGTCGGGAAAGAGTTCCCGGCGTTCCCGTCGCATGTGAAAAGGAGGCCCTCTCAACAGGAACGGCGAGAGGAACTCCAGGGTCGTGCCACCATTCCAAGAGTCCCCCAGATGTCTCAGTCCATTCCAGAGGAACCTCTTTTCCCTTCACCGGCTCGTCTTTCACGCCGAGAATAGACTCACACCAAGGTGGCACGTGGCACAGCCCTGTGGGAAAGCCTCGTGGAAAAGCCTCGAGGGAAAGCCACAGATCCCTTGATCCACGTGACAGGAAGCGTGACACTACTGCTGCAGCTCGGGAGGAAAGCGCACGTGCATCCCCCCACTCGAGAAGACGCCTGACTCCCCTGGGGAGACTCAGAAGCACCCCAAGATCCATGGCAACACTGGAGAGGAATCCTCAGGTTCTGCCTCAGACTCCACACAAGGTCTTAGTCCCCGGCATGGACGGGAGAGGAATCCCGAGATGCCCCCTATCAACTCGCATGGGGACTAGCCTTTCCTGAGGCCACCAGAGCCGGTCCCTGAGGTCCCCGTCGTAACTCGAGAAGACCTGCCGCAACTCGAGAAAATCCAGGTCGTTCTCCCCTCCAGGTGACATGAGGCCCATTTCCGCTGAGGCGTCTCGAGGCCGATGACACCTCACCTCTGGAACTTCGATAGGGTCCTTCACACCCTTGGTTCAAATGAAGAAGTTCCCCGACATACCCTTCTCCACTCGAGGGGAATCACGAGGGTCCCGCCCACATCCAGAGGAGCCCCGTTTCCGCCTCGTAGCTCGAGATGAGGGATCCTTTCCCTGCTTCGTCGGGAAAGAGTTCCCGGCCTTCCCGTCGCATCTCAAGAGGAAGTCCTCTAAACAGGAACGGCGAGAGGAACTCCATGGCTGTGCCAGCATTCCAAGAGTCCCCCAGATGTCTCAGTCCATTCCAGAGGAACTTCTTTTCCCTTCACCGGCTCGACTTTCACGCCGAGGATCGACTCAAACCAAAGTGGCACGTGGCACAGCCCTGTGGGAAAGGCTCGTGGGAAAGCCTCGAGGGACAGCCTCGAGGGAAAGCCACAGATCCCTTGATCCACGTGACAGGAAGCGTGACACTACTGCTGCAGCTCGGGAGGAAAGCGCACGTGCATGCCCCCACTCGAGACGACGCCTGACTCCCCTGGGGAGACTCAGAAGCACCCCAAGATCCATGGCAACACGGGATAGGAATCCTCAGGTTCCGGCCCCGACTCCACACAAGGTCTTAGGCCCCGGCATGGCGGGAGCGGAATCCTGAGATGGCTCCTAGCAACTAGCATGGGGACTGGCCTTTCCTGAGGCCACCAGAGCGGGTCCCTGAGGTCCCCGTCGTAACTCGAGAAGACCTGCCGCAACTCGAGAATATCCAGGAGGTTCTCCCCTCCAGGCGAGATGAGGCCCATTTCCGCTGAGGCGTCTCAAGGCTGATCACACCTCACCTCTGGAACTTCAAAAGGGTCCTTCACACCCTTGGTGCAAATCAAGAAGTTCCCCGACATACCCGTCTCCACTTGAGAGGAAACACGAGGGTCCCGCCCACATGCAGAGGAGCCCCAATTCCGCCTCGTTGCTCGAGATGAGGGATTCTTCCCCTGCTTCGTCGGGAAAGAGTTCCCGGCATTCCCGTCGCATCTCAATAGGAGGCCCTCTCAACAGGAACGGCGAGAGGAACTCCAGGGTCGTGCCACCATTCCAAGAGTCCCCCAGGTGTCTCAGTCCATTCCAGAGGAAGCTCTTTTCCCTTCACCGGCTCGTCTTTCATGCCGAGGATCGACTCACACCAATGTGGCACGTGGCACAGCCCTGTGGGTAAGCCTCGAGGGAAAGCAACAGATCCCTTGATCCACCTGCCAGGAAGCGAGACACTACTGCTGCAGCTCGGGAGGAATGCGCACGTGCATGCCCCCACTCGAGACGAGGCCTGACTCCCCTGGGGAGACTCAGAAGCACGCCAAGATACATGGCAACACTGGAGAGGAATCCTCAGGTTCCGGCCCCGACTCCAAACAAGGTCATAGACCCCGGCATGGACGGGAGAGGAATCCCGAGAGGGCCCCTAGCAACTCCCATGGGGACTGCCCTTTCCTGTGGCCACCAGAGCGGGTCCCTGATGTCCCCGTCGTAAGTCCAGAAGACCTGCCGCAACTCGAGAAAATCCAGGAGGTTCTCCCCTCCAGGCGAGATGAGGCCCAATTCCGCTGAGGCGTCTCGAGGCTGATCACACCTCACCTCTGGAACTTCGAAAGGGTCCTTCACATCCTTCGTGCAAATCAAGAAGTTCCCCGACTACCCGTCTCCACACGAGAGGATACACGAGGGTCCCGCCCACAACCAGAGGAGCCCTGTTTCCGGTTCGAAGCTCGAGATGAGGGATCCTTTCCCTGCTTCCACGGGAAAGAATTCCCGGCCATCCCGTCGCATCTCAAGAGGAGGCCCTCTCAACAGGAATGGCGAGAGGAACACCAGGGTCGTGCCACCATTCCAAGAGTCCCCCAGATGTCTCAGTCCATTCCAGAGGAACCTCTTTTCCCTTCACTGGCTCGTTTTTCACGCCGAGAATAGACTCACACCAAGGTGGCACGTGGCACAGCCCTGTGGGAAATCCTCGTGGAAAAGCCTCGAGGGAAAGGCACAGATCCCTTGATCCACGTGACAGGAAGCGTGACAGTACTGCTGCAGCTCGGGAGGAAATCGCATGTGCATGCCCCCACTCGAGACGAAGCCTGACTCCTCTGGGGAGACTCAGATGCACCCCAAGATCCATGGCAACACTGGAGAGGAATCCTCAGGTTCCGGCCCCGACTCCACACAAAGTCTTAGGCCCCGGCATGGACGGGAGAGGAATCCCTAGATGGCTCGTAGCAACTCGCATGGGGTCTGGCCTTTCCTGAGGCCACCAGAGCGGGTCCCTGAGGTCCCTGTCGTAACTCGAGAAGACCTGCCGCAACTCGAGAAAATCCAGGTGGTTCTCCCCTCCAGGTGAGATGAGGCCCATTTCCGCTGAGGCGTCTCGAGGCCGATGACACCTCACCTCTGGAACTTCGATAGGGTCCTTCACACCCTTGGTGCAAATGAAGAAGTTCCCCGACATACCCGTCTCCACTCGAGAGGAAACACGAGGGTCGCGCCCACATCCAGAGGATCCCCGTTTCCGCCTCGTTGCTCGAGATGAGGGATTCTTCCCCTGCTACGTCGGGAAAGAGTTCCCGGCCTTTCCGTCGCATCTCAAGAGGAGGCCCTCTCAACAGGAACGGCGAGAGGAACTCCAGGGTGGTGCCACCATTCCAAGAGTCCCCCAGGTGTCTCAGTCCTTTACAGAGGAAGCTCTTTACCCTTCACCGGCTCGTCTTTCACGCCGAGGATCGACTCACACCAATGTGGCACGTGGCACAGCCCTGTGGGAAAGCCTCGAGGGAAAGCAACAGATCCCTTGATCCACCTGCCAGGAAGCGTGACACTACTGCTGCAGCTCGGGAGGAACGCGCACGTGCATGCCCCCACTCGAGACGAGGCCTGACTCCCCTGGGGAGACTCAGAAGCACCCCAAGATACATGGCAACACTGGAGATGAATCCTCAGGTTCCGGCCCCGACTCCACACAAGGTCATAGGCCCCGGCATGGACGGGAGAGGAATCCCGAGAGGGCGCCTAGCAACTCGCATGGGGACTGGCCTTTCCTGTGGCCACCAGAGCGGGTCCCTGATGTCCCCGACGTAAGTCGAGAAGACCGGCCGCAACTCGAGAAAATCCAGGAGGTTCTCCCCTCCAGGCGAGATGAGGCCCAATTCCACTGAGGCGTCTCGAGGCTGATCACACCTCACCTCTGGAACTTCGAAAGGGTCCTTCACACCCTTGGTGCAAATCAAGAAGTTCCCCGACATACCCGTCTCCACTCGAGAGGAAACACGAGAGTCCCGCCCACATCCAGAGGAGCCCTGTTTCCGGTTTGAAGCTCGAGATGAGGGATCCTTTCCCTGCTTCCTCGGGAAAGAATTCCCGGGCATCCCGTCGCATCTCAAGAGGAGGCCCTCTCAACAGGAACGGCGAGAGGAACACCAGGGTCGTGCCACCATTCCAAGAATCCCCCAGATGTCTCAGTCCATTCCAGAGGAACCTCTTTTCCCTTCACCGGCCGGTCTTTCACGCCGAGAATAGACTCACACCAAGGTGGCACGTGGCACAGCCCTGTGGGAAAGCCTCGTGGGAAAGCCTCGAGGGACAGCCTCGAGGGAAAGCCACAGATCCCTTGATCCACGTGACAGGAAGCGTGACACTACTGCTGCAGCTCGGGAGGAAAGCGCACGTCCATGCCCCCACTCGAGACGAGGCCTGAATCCCCTGGGGAGACTCAGAAGAACCCCAAGATCCTTGGCAACACTGGCGAGGAATCCTAAGGTTCCGGCCCCGACTCCACACAAGGTCTAAGGCCCCGGCATGGACGGGAGAGGAATACCGAGATGGCCCCTAGCAACTCGCATGGGGACTGGCCTTTCCTGAGGCCACCAGAGCGGGTCCCTGAGGTCCCCGTCATAACTCGAGACGACATGCAGCAACTCGAGAAAATCCAGTAAGTTCTCCACTCCAGGCGAGATGAGGCCCATTTCCGCTGAGGCATCTCAAGGCTGATCACACCTCACCTCTGGAAATTCGAAAGGCTCCTTCCCACCATTGGTGCAAATCAAGAAGTTCCCCGACAAACCCGTCTCCACTCGAGAGGAAACACGAGGGTCCCGCCCACATCCAGAGGAGCCGCGTTTCTGCCTCGTAGCTCGAGATGAGGGATCCTTTCCCTGCATCGTCGGGAAAGAATTCCCGGCGTTCCCGTCGCATGTCAAGAGGAGGCCCTCTCAACAGGAACGGCGAGAGGAACTCCAGGGTCGTGCCACCATTCCAAGAGTCCCCCAGATGTCTCAGTCCATTCCAGAGGAACCTCTTTTCCCTTCAGCGGCTCGTCTTTCACGCCCAGGATCGACTCACACCAATGTGGCACGTGGCACAGCCCTGTGGGAAAGCCTGGTGGGAAATCCTCGAGGGACAGCCTCGAGGGAAAGCCACAGATCCCTTGATCCACGTGACAGGAAGCGTGACACTACTGCTGCAGCTCGGGAGGAAAGCGCACGTCCATGCCCCCACTCGAGACGAGGCCTGACTCCCCTGGGGAGACTCAGAAGCACCCCAAGATCCATGGCAACACTGGAGAGGAATCCTCAGGTTCCGGCTCAGACTCCACACAAGGTCTAAGGCCCCGGCATGTACGGGAGAGGAATCCCGAGATGGCCCCTAGCAACTCGCATGGGGACTGGCCTTTCCTGAGGCCACCAGAGCCGGTCCCATGAGGTCCCCGTCATAACTAGAGAAGACCTGCCGCAACTCGAGAATATCCAAGAGGTTCTCCCCTCCAGGCGAGATGAGGCCCATTTCCGCTGAGGCGTCTCAAGGCTGATCACACCTCACCTCTGGAACTTCGAAAGGGTCCTTCACACCGTTGTTGCAAATCAAGAATTTCCCCGACATACCCGTCTCCACTCGAGAGGAAACACGAGGGTCCCGCCCACATCCAGAGGAGCCCTGTTTCCGGTTTGAAGCTCGAGATGAGGGATCCTTTCCGTGCTTCCTCGGGAAAGAATTCCCGGCCATCCCGTCGCATCTCAAGAGGAGGCCCTCTCAACAGGAACGGCGAGAGGAACACCAGGGTCGTGCCACCATTCCAAGAGTCCCCCAGATGTCTCAGTCCATTCCAGAGGAACCTCTTTTCCCTTCACCGGCTCGTCTTTCACGCCGAGAATAGACTCACACCAAGGTGGCACGTGGCACAGCCCTGTGGGAAAGCCTCGTGGAAAAGCCTCGAGGGAAAGCCACATATCCCTTGATCCACGTGACAGGAAGCGTGACACTACTGCTGCAGCTCGGTAGGAAATCGCACTTGCATGCTCCCACTCGAGACGAGGCCTGACTCCTCTGGGGAGACTCAGATGCTCCCCAAGATCCATGGCAACACTGGATAGGAATCCTCAGGTTCCGGCCCCGACTCCACACAAAGTCTTACGCCCCGGCATGGACGGGAGAGGAATCCCTAGATGGCTCGTTGCAACTCGCATATGGACTGGCCTTTTCTGAGGCCACCAGAGCGGGTCCATGAGGTCCCCGTCGTAACTCGAGAAGACCTGCCGCACCTCGAGAAAATCCAGGTGGTTCTCCCCTCCAGGTGAGATGAGGCCCATTTCCGCTGAGGCGTCTCGAGGCCGATGACACCTCACCTCTGGAACTTCGATAGGGTCCTTCACACCCTTGGTGCAAATCAAGAAGTTCCCCGACATACCCGTCTCCACTCGAGAGGAAACACGAGGGTCCCGCCCACATCCAGAGGAGCCCCGTATCCGCATCGTAGCTCGAGATGAGGGATCCTTTCCCTGCTTCGTCGGGAAAGAGCTCCCGGCCTTCCCGTCGCATCTCAAGAGGAGGCCCTCTCAACAGGAACGGTGAGAGGAACTCCAGGGTCGTGCCAGCATTCCAAGAGTCCCCCAGATGTCTCAGTCCATTCCAGAGGAACCTCTTTTCCCTTCACCGGCCGGTCTTTCACGCCGAGGATCGACTCACACCAAGGTGGCTCGTGGCACAGCCCTGTGGGAAAGCCTCGTGGGAAAGTCTCGAGGGACAGCCTCGAGGGAAAGCCACAGATCCCTTGATCCACGTGACAGGAAGCGTGACACTACTGCTGCAGCTCGGGAGGAAAGCGCACGTCCATGCCCCCACTCGAGACGAGGCTTGACTCCCCTGGGGAAACTGAGAAGCACCCCAGAATCCATGGCAACACTGGAGAGGAATCCTCAGGTTCCGGCCCCGACTCCACACAAGGTCTTAGGCCCCGGCATGGCGGGAGCGGAATCCTGAGATGGCTCCTAGCAACTAGCATGGGGACTGGCCTTTCCTGAGGCCACCAGAGCGGGTCCCTGAGGTCCCCGTCGTAACTCGAGAAGACCTGCCGCAACTCGAGAATATCCAAGAGGTTCTCCCCTCCAGGCGAGATGAGGCCCATTTCCGCTGAGGCGTCTCAAGGCTGATCACACCTCACCTCTGGAACTTCGAAAGGGTCCTTCACACCCTTGTTGCAAATCAAGAAGTTCCCCGACATACCCGTCTCCACTCTACAGGAAACACGAGGGTCCCGCCCACCTCCAGAGGAGCCCCGGTTCCGCCTCCTACCTCGAGATGAGGGATCCTTTCCCTGCTTCGTCGGGAAAGAGTTCCCGGCGTTCCCGTCGCAATTCAAGAGGAGGCCCTCTCAACAGGAACGGCGAGAGGAACTCCAGGGTCGTGCCACCATTCCAAGAGTCCCCCAGATGTCTCAGTCCATTCCAGAGGAACCTCTTTTCCGTTCACCTGCTCATGTTTCACGCCGAGGATCGACTCACACCAAGGTGGCATGTGGCATGGCCCTGTGGAAAAGCCTTGTGGGAAAGCCTCGAGGGAAAGCCTCGAGGGAAAGCCACAGATCCCTTGATCCACGTGACAGGAAGCGTGACACTACTGCTGCAGCTCGGGAGGAAAGCGCACGTGCATACCTCCACTGGCGACGAGGCCTGACTCCCCTGGGGAGACTCAGAAGCCACCCAAGATCCACGGCAACACTGGAGAGCAATCCTCAGGTTTCGGCCCCGACTCCACACAAGGTCTTAGGCCCCGGCATGGCGGGAGCGGAATCCCGAGATGGCTCCTAGCAACTAGCATGGGGACTGGCCTTTCCTGAGGCCACCAGAGCGGGTCCCTGAGGTCCCCGTCGTAACTCGAGAAGACCTGCCGCAACTCGAGAATATCCAAGAGGTTCTCCCCTCCAGGCGAGATGAGGCCCATTTCCGCTGAGGCGTCTCGAGGCTGATCACACCTCACCTATGGAACTTCGAAAGGGTCCTTCACACCCTTGGTGCAAATCAAGAAGTTCCCCGACATACCCGTCTCCACTCGACAGGAAACACGAGAGTCCCGCCCACATCCAGAGGAGCCCCGTTTCCGCCTCGTAGCTCGAGATGAGGGATCCTTTCCCTGCTTCGTCGGGAAAGAGTTCCCGGCGTTCCCGGGGCATGTCAAGAGGAGGCCCTCTCAACAGGAACGGCGAGAGGAACTCCAGGGTCGTGCCACCATTCCAAGAGTCCCCCAGATGTCTCAGTCCATTCCAGAGGAACCTCTTTTCCCTTCACCGGCTCATGTTTCACGCCGAGGATCGACTCACACGAAGGTGGCATGTGGCACGGCCCTGTGGAAAAGCCTCGTGGGGAGCCTCGAGGGAAAGCCTCGAGGGAAAGCCACAGATCCCTTGATCCAAGTGACAGGAAGCGTGACACTACTGCTGCAGCTCGGGAGGAAAGCGCACGTGCATACCTCCACTCGAGACGAGGCCTGACTCCCCTGTGGAGACTCAGAAGCCCCCCAAGATCCACGGCAACACTGGAGAGCAATCCTCAGGTTCCGGCCCCGACTCCACACAAGGTCTTAGGCCCCGGCATGGACAAGAGAGGAATCCCGAGAGGGCCCCTAGGAACTCGTATGGGGACTGGCCTTTCCTGAGGCCACCAGATCGGGTCCCTGAGGTCCCCGTCGTAACTCGAGAAGACCTGCCGCAACTCGAGAAAATCCAGGAGGTTCTCCCCTCCAGGCGAGATGAGGCCCATTTCCGCTAAGGCATCTCGAGGCTGATCACACCTCACCTCTGGAACTTCGAAAGGGTCCTTCACACCCTTGGTGCAAATCAAGAAGTTCCTCAACATACCCGTCTACACTCGAGAGGAAACACGAGGGTCCCGCCCACATCCAGAGGAGCCCCGTTTCCGCCTCGTAGCTCGAGATGAGGGATCCTTTCCCTGCTTCGTCGGGAAAGAGTTCCCGGCATTCCCGTCGCATCTCAAGAGGAGGCCCTCTCAACAGGAACGGCGAGAGGAACTCCAGGGTCGTGCCACCATTCCAAGAGTCCCCCAGATGTCTCAGTCCATTCCAGAGGAACCTCTTTTTCCTTCACCGGCTCGTCTTTCACGCCGAGGATCGACTCACACCAAGGTGGCACGTGGCACGGCCCTGTGCGATATCCTCGTGGGAAAGCCTCGAGGGAAAGCCGCGAGGGAAAGCCACATATCCCTTGATCCATGTGACAGGAAGCATGACACTACTGCTGCAGCTCGGTAGGAAATCGCACTTGCATGCCCCCACTCGAGACGAGGCCTGACTCCCCTGGGGAGACTCAGATGCTCCCCAAGATCCATGGCAACACTGGATAGGAATCCTCAGGTTCCGGCCCCGACTCCACACAAAGTCTTACGCCCCGGCATGGACGGGAGAGGAATCCCTAGATGGCTCGTTGCAACTCGCATGTGGACTGGCCTTTTCTGAGGCCACCAGAGCGGGTCCCTGAGGTCCCCGTCGTAACTCGAGAAGACCTGCCGCAACTCGAGAAAATCCAGGTGGTTCTCCCCTCCAGGTGAGATGAGGCCCATTTCCGCTGAGGCGTCTCGAGGCCGATGACACCTCACCTCTGGAACTTCGATAGGGTCCTTCACACCCTTGGTGCAAATCAAGAAGTTCCCCGACATACCCGTCTCCACTCGAGAGGAAACACGAGGGTCCCGCCCACATCCAGAGGAGCCCCGTATCCGCATCGTAGCTCGAGATGAGGGATCCTTTCCCTGCTTCGTCGGGAAAGAGCTCCCGGCCTTCCCGTCGCATCTCAAGAGGAGGCCCTCTCAACAGGAACGGTGAGAGGAACTCCAGGGTCGTGCCAGCATTCCAAGAGTCCCCCAGATGTCTCAGTCCATTCCAGAGGAACCTCTTTTCCCTTCACCGGCCGGTCTTTCACGCCGAGGATCGACTCACACCAAGGTGGCTCGTGGCACAGCCCTGTGGGAAAGCCTCGTGGGAAAGTCTCGAGGGACAGCCTCGAGGGAAAGCCACAGATCCCTTGATCCACGTGACAGGAAGCGTGACACTACTGCTGCAGCTCGGGAGGAAAGCGCACGTCCATGCCCCCACTCGAGACGAGGCTTGACTCCCCTGGGGAAACTGAGAAGCACCCCAGAATCCATGGCAACACTGGAGAGGAATCCTCAGGTTCCGGCCCCGACTCCACACAAGGTCTTAGGCCCCGGCATGGCGGGAGCGGAATCCTGAGATGGCTCCTAGCAACTAGCATGGGGACTGGCCTTTCCTGAGGCCACCAGAGCGGGTCCCTGAGGTCCCCGTCGTAACTCGAGAAGACCTGCCGCAACTCGAGAATATCCAAGAGGTTCTCCCCTCCAGGCGAGATGAGGCCCATTTCCGCTGAGGCGTCTCAAGGCTGATCACACCTCACCTCTGGAACTTCGAAAGGGTCCTTCACACCCTTGTTGCAAATCAAGAAGTTCCCCGACATACCCGTCTCCACTCTACAGGAAACACGAGGGTCCCGCCCACCTCCAGAGGAGCCCCGGTTCCGCCTCCTAGCTCGAGATGAGGGATCCTTTCCCTGCTTCGTCGGGAAAGAGTTCCCGGCGTTCCCGTCGCAATTCAAGAGGAGGCCCTCTCAACAGGAACGGCGAGAGAAACTCCAGGGTCGTGCCACCATTCCAAGAGTCACCCAGATGTCTCAGTCCATTCCAGAGGAACCTCTTTTCCGTTCACCGGCTCATGTTTCACGCCGAGGATCGACTCACACCAAGGTGGCATGTGGCATGGCCCTGTGGAAAAGCCTTGTGGGAAAGCCTCGAGGGAAAGCCTCGAGGGAAAGCCACAGATCCCTTGATCCACGTGACAGGAAGCGTGACACTACTGCTGCAGCTCGGGAGGAAAGCGCACGTGCATACCTCCACTGGCGACGAGGCCTGACTCCCCTGGGGAGACTCAGAAGCCACCCAAGATCCACGGCAACACTGGAGAGCAATCCTCAGGTTTCGGCCCCGACTCCACACAAGGTCTTAGGCCCCGGCATGGCGGGAGCGGAATCCCGAGATGGCTCCTAGCAACTAGCATGGGGACTGGCCTTTCCTGAGGCCACCAGAGCGGGTCCCTGAGGTCCCCGTCGTAACTCGAGAAGACCTGCCGCAACTCGAGAATATCCAAGAGGTTCTCCCCTCCAGGCGAGATGAGGCCCATTTCCGCTGAGGCGTCTCGAGGCTGATCACACCTCACCTATGGAACTTCGAAAGGGTCCTTCACACCCTTGGTGCAAATCAAGAAGTTCCCCGACATACCCGTCTCCACTCGACAGGAAACACGAGAGTCCCGCCCACATCCAGAGGAGCCCCGTTTCCGCCTCGTAGCTCGAGATGAGGGATCCTTTCCCTGCTTCGTCGGGAAAGAGTTCCCGGCGTTCCCGGGGCATGTCAAGAGGAGGCCCTCTCAACAGGAACGGCGAGAGGAACTCCAGGGTCGTGCCACCATTCCAAGAGTCCCCCAGATGTCTCAGTCCATTCCAGAGGAACCTCTTTTCCCTTCACCGGCTCATGTTTCACGCCGAGGATCGACTCACACGAAGGTGGCATGTGGCACGGCCCTGTGGAAAAGCCTCGTGGGGAGCCTCGAGGGAAAGCCTCGAGGGAAAGCCACAGATCCCTTGATCCAAGTGACAGGAAGCGTGACACTACTGCTGCAGCTCGGGAGGAAAGCGCACGTGCATACCTCCACTCGAGACGAGGCCTGACTCCCCTGTGGAGACTCAGAAGCCCCCCAAGATCCACGGCAACACTGGAGAGCAATCCTCAGGTTCCGGCCCCGACTCCACACAAGGTCTTAGGCCCCGGCATGGACAAGAGAGGAATCCCGAGAGGGCCCCTAGGAACTCGTATGGGGACTGGCCTTTCCTGAGGCCACCAGATCGGGTCCCTGAGGTCCCCGTCGTAACTCGAGAAGACCTGCCGCAACTCGAGAAAATCCAGGAGGTTCTCCCCTCCAGGCGAGATGAGGCCCATTTCCGCTAAGGCATCTCGAGGCTGATCACACCTCACCTCTGGAACTTAGAAAGGGTCCTTCACACCCTTGGTGCAAATCAAGAAGTTCCTCAACATACCCGTCTCCACTCGAGAGGAAACACGAGGGTCCCGCCCACATCCAGAGGAGCCCCGTTTCCGCCTCGTAGCTCGAGATGAGGGATCCTTTCCCTGCTTCGTCGGGAAAGAGTTCCCGGCATTCCCGTCGCATCTCAAGAGGAGGCCCTCTCAACAGGAACGGCGAGAGGAACTCCAGGGTCGTGCCACCATTCCAAGAGTCCCCCAGATGTCTCAGTCCATTCCAGAGGAACCTCTTTTTCCTTCACCGGCTCGTCTTTCACGCCGAGGATCGACTCACACCAAGGTGGCACGTGGCACGTCCCTGTGCGATATCCTCGTGGGAAAGCCTCGAGGGAAAGCCGCGAGGGAAAGCCACATATCCCTTGATCCATGTGACAGGAAGCATGACACTACTGCTGCAGCTCGGTAGGAAATCGCACTTGCATGCCCCCACTCGAGACGAGGCCTGACTCCCCTGGGGAGACTCAGATGCTCCCCAAGATCCATGGCAACACTGGATAGGAATCCTCAGGTTCCGGCCCCGACTCCACACAAAGTCTTACGCCCCGGCATGGACGGGAGAGGAATCCCTAGATGGCTCGTTGCAACTCGCATGTGGACTGGCCTTTTCTGAGGCCACCAGAGCGGGTCCCTGAGGTCCCCGTCGTAACTCGAGAAGACCTGCCGCAACTCGAGAAAATCCAGGTGGTTCTCCCCTCCAGGTGAGATGAGGCCCATTTCCGCTGAGGCGTCTCGAGGCCGATGACACCTCACCTCTGGAACTTCGATAGGGTCCTTCACACCCTTGGTGCAAATCAAGAAGTTCCCCGACATACCCGTCTCCACTCGAGAGGAAACACGAGGGTCCCGCCCACATCCAGAGGAGCCCCGTATCCGCATCGTAGCTCGAGATGAGGGATCCTTTCCCTGCTTCGTCGGGAAAGAGCTCCCGGCCTTCCCGGCGCATCTTAAGAGGAGGCCCTCTCAACAGGAACGGCGAGAGGAACTCCATGGTCGTGCCAGCATTCCAAGAGTCCCCCAGATGTCTCAGTCCATTCCAGAGGAACGTCTTTTCCCTTCACCGGCCAGTCTTTCACGCCGAGGATCGACTCACACCAAGGTGGCTCGTGGCACAGCCCTGTGGGAAAGCCTCGTGGGAAAGTCTCGAGGGACAGCCTCGAGGGAAAGCCACAGAACCCTTGATCCACGTGACAGGAAGCGTGACACTACTGCTGCAGCTCGGGAGGAAAGCGCACGTCCATGCCCCCACTCGAGACGAGGCTTGACTCCCCTGGGGAAACTGAGAAGCACCCCAGAATCCATGGCAACACTGGAGAGGAATCCTCAGGTTCCGGCCCCGACTCCACACAAGGGCTTAGGCCCCGGCATGGCGGGAGCGGAATCCTGAGATGGCTCCTAGCAACTAGCATGGGGACTGGCCTTTCCTGAGGCCACCAGAGCGGGTCCCTGAGGTCCCCGTCGTAACTCGAGAAGACCTGCCGCAACTCGAGAATATCCAAGAGGTTCTCCCCTCCAGGCGAGATGAGGCCCATTTCCGCTGAGGCGTCTCAAGGCTGATCACACCTCACCTCTGGAACTTCGAAAGGGTCCTTCACACCCTTGTTGCAAATCAAGAAGTTCCCCGACATACCCGTCTCCACTCTACAGGAAACACGAGGGTCCCGCCCACCTCCAGAGGAGCCCCGGTTCCGCCTCCTAGCTCGAGATGAGGGATCCTTTCCCTGCTTCGTCGGGAAAGAGTTCCCGGCGTTCCCGTCGCAATTCAAGAGGAGGCCCTCTCAACAGGAACGGCGAGAGGAACTCCAGGGTCGTGCCACCATTCCAAGAGTCCCCCAGATGTCTCAGTCCATTCCAGAGGAACCTCTTTTCCGTTCACCGGCTCATGTTTCACGCCGAGGATCGACTCACACCAAGGTGGCATGTGGCATGGCCCTGTGGAAAAGCCTTGTGGGAAAGCCTCGAGGGACAGCCTCGAGGGAAAGCCACAGATCCCTTGATCCACGTGACAAGAAGCGTGACACTACTGCTGCAGCTCGGGAGGAAAGCGCACGTGCATACCTCCACTGGCGACGAGGCCTGACTCCCCTGGGGAGACTCAGAAGCCACCCAAGATCCACGGCAACACTGGAGAGCAATCCTCAGGTTTCGGCCCCGACTCCACACAAGGTCTTAGGCCCCGGCATGGCGGGAGCGGAATCCCGAGATGGCTCATAGCAACTAGCATGGGGACTGGCCTTTCCTGAGGCCACCAGAGCGGGTCCCTGAGGTCCCCGTCGTAACTCGAGAAGACCTGCCGCAACTCGAGAATATCCAAGAGGTTCTCCCCTCCAGGCGAGATGAGGCCCATTTCCGCTGAGGCGTCTCGAGGCTGATCACACCTCACCTATGGAACTTCGAAAGGGTCCTTCACACCCTTGGTGCAAATCAAGAAGTTCCCCGACATACCCGTCTCCACTCGACAGGAAACACGAGAGTCCCGCCCACATCCAGAGGAGCCCCGTTTCCGCCTCGTAGCTCGAGATGAGGGATCCTTTCCCTGCTTCGTCGGGAAAGAGTTCCCGGCGTTCCCGGGGCATGTCAAGAGGAGGCCCTCTCAACAGGAACGGCGAGAGGAACTCCAGGGTCGTGCCACCATTCCAAGAGTCCCCCAGATGTCTCAGTCCATTCCAGAGGAACCTCTTTTTCCTTCACCGGCTCGTCTTTCACGCCGAGGATCGACTCACACCAAGGTGGCACGTGGCACGGCCCTGTGCGATATCCTCGTGGGAAAGCCTCGAGGGAAAGCCGCGAGGGAAAGCCACATATCCCTTTTTCCAGGTGACGGGAAGCTTGACACTACTGCTGCTCCTCGGGAGGAAAGCGCACGTGCATGCCCCCACTCAAGACGAGGCTTGACTCCCCTGGGGAGACTGAGAAGCACCCCAGAATCCATGGCAACACTGGAGAGGAATCCTCAGGTTCCGGCCCCGACTCCACACAAGGTCTTAGGCCCCGGCATGGCGGGAGCGGAATCCTGAGATGGCTCCTAGCAACTAGCATGGGGACTGGCCATTCCTGAGGCCACCAGAGCGGGTCCCTGATGTCCCCGTCGTAAGTCGAGAAGACCTGCCGCAACTCGAGAAAATCCAGGAGGTTCTCCCCTCCAGGCGAGATGAGGCCCATTTCCACTGAGGCGTCTCGAGGCTGATCACACCTCACCTCTGGAACTTCGAAAGGGTCCTTCACACCCTTGTTGCAAATCAAGAAGTTCCCCGACATACCCGTCTCCACTCGAGAGGAAACACGAGGGTCCCGCCCACATCCAGAGGAGCCCTGTTTCCGGTTTGAAGCTCGAGATGAGGGATCCTTTCCGTGCTTCCTCGGGAAAGAATTCCCGGCCATCCCGTCGCATCTCAAGAGGAGGCCCTCTCAACAGGAATGGCGAGAGGAACACCAGGGTCGTGCCACCATTCCAAGAGTCCCCCAGATGTCTCAGTCCATTCCAGAGGAACCTCTTTTCCCTTCACCGCCTCGTCTTTCACGCCGAGAATAGACTCACACCAAGGTGGCACGTGGCACAGCCCTGTGGGAAAGCCTCGTGGAAAAGCCTCGAGGGAAAGCCACATATCCCTTGATCCACGTGACAGGAAGCATGACACTACTGCTGCAGCTCGGTAGGAAATCGCACTTGCATGCCCCCACTCGAGACGAGGCCTGACTCCCCTGGGGAGACTCAGATGCTCCCCAAGATCCATGGCAACACTGGATAGGAATCCTCAGGTTCCGGCCCCGACTCCACACAAAGTCTTACGCCCCGGCATGGACGGGAGAGGAATCCCTAGATGGCTCGTTGCAACTCGCATGTGGACTGGCCTTTTCTGAGGCCACCAGAGCGGGTCCCTGAGGTCCCCGTCGTAACTCGAGAAGACCTGCCGCAACTCGAGAAAATCCAGGTGGTTCTCCCCTCCAGGTGAGATGAGGCCCATTTCCGCTGAGGCGTCTCGAGGCCGATGACACCTCACCTCTGGAACTTCGATAGGGTCCTTCACACCCTTGGTGCAAATCAAGAAGTTCCCCGACATACCCGTCTCCACTCGAGAGGAAACACGAGGGTCCCGCCCACCTCCAGAGGAGCCCCTTATCCGCATCGTAGCTCGAGATGAGGGATCCTTTCCCTGCTTCATCGGGAAAGATTTCCCGGCGTTCCGGGGGCATGTCAAGAGGAGGCCCTCTCAACAGGAACGGCGAGAGGAACTCCAGGGTCGTGCCACCATTCCAAGAGTCCCCCAGATGTCTCAGTCCATTCCAGAGGAACCTCTTTTTCCTTCACCGGCTCGTCTTTCACGCCGAGGATCGACTCACACCAAGGTGGCACGTGGCACGGCCCTGTGCGATATCCTCGTGGGAAAGCCTCGAGGGAAAGCCGCGAGGGAAAGCCACATATCCCTTTTTCCAGGTGACGGGAAGCTTGACACTACTGCTGCTCCTTGGGAGGAAAGCGCACGTGCATGCCCCCACTCAAGACGAGGCTTGACTCCCCTGGGGAGACTGAGAAGCACCCCAGAATCCATGGCAACACTGGAGAGGAATCCTCAGGTTCCGGCCCCGACTCCACACAAGGTCTTAGGCCCCGGCATGGCGGGAGCGGAATCCCGAGATGGCTCCTAGCAACTAGCATGGGGACTGGCCATTCCTGAGGCCACCAGAGCGGGTCCCTGAGGTCCCCGTCGTAACTCGAGAAGACCTGCCGCAACTCGAGAATATCCAAGAGGTTCTCCCCTCCAGGCGAGATGAGGCCCATTTCCACTGAGGCGTCCCGAGGCTGATCACACCTCACCTCTGGAACTTCGAAAGGCTCCTTCACACCCTTGGTGCAAATCAAGAAGTTCCCCGACATACCCGTCTCCACTCGAGAGGAAACACGAGGGTCCCGCCCACATCCAGAGGAGCCCCGTTTCCGCCTCGTTGCTCGAGATGAGGGATCCTTTCCCTGCTTCGTCGGGAAAGAGTTCCCGGCGTTCCCGTCGCATGTCAAGAGGAGGACCTCTCAACAGGATCAGCGAGAGGAAATCCAGGGTCATGCCACCATTCCAAGAGTCCCCCAGATGTCTCAGTCCATTCCAGAGGAACCTCTTTTCCCTTCACCGGCTCAAGTTTCACGCCGAGGATCGACTCACACCAATGTGGCACGAGGCACGGTCCTGTGGAAAAGCCTCGTGGGAAAGCCTCGAGGGAAAGCCGCGAGGGAAAGCCACATATCCCTTTATCCAGGTGACGGGAAGCTTGACACTACTGCTGCTGCTCGGGAGGAAAGCGCACGTGCATGCCCCAACTCAAGAGGAGGCTTGACTCCCCTGCGGAGACTGAGAAGCACCCCAGGATCCATGGCAACACTGGAGACCCATTTCCGCTGAGGCGTCTCCAGGCCGATCACATCTCACCTCTGGAACTTAGAAAGGGTCCTTCACACCCTTGGTGCAAATCAAGAAGTTCCCCTACATACCCGTCTCCACTCGAGAGGATACACGAGGGTCCCGCCCACATCCAGAGGAGCCCCGTTTCGGCCTCATTGCTCGAGATGAGGGATTCTTCCCCTGCTACGTCGGGAAAGAGTTCCCGGCCTTCCCGTCGCATCTCAAGAGGAGGCCCTCTCAACAGGAACAGCGAGAGGAACTCCAGGGTCGTGCCACCATTCCAAGAGTCCCCCAGATGTCTCAGTCCATTCCAGAGGAACCTCTTTTCCTTTCACTGGCTCGTTTTTCACGCCGAGAATAGACTCACACCAAGGTGGCACGTGGCACAGCCCTGTGGGAAATCCTCGTGGAAAAGCCTCGAGGGAAAGGCACAGATCCCTTGATCCACGTGACAGGAAGCGTGACAGTACTGCTGCAGCTCGGGAGGAAATCGCATGTGCATGCCCCCACTCGAGACGAGGCCTGACTCCTCTGGGGAGACTCAGATGCACCCCAAGATCCATGGCAACACTGGAGAGGAATCCTCAGGTTCCGGCCCCGACTCCACACAAAGTCTTAGGCCCCGGCATGGACGGGAGAGGAATCCCTAGATGGCTCGTAGCAACTCGCATGGGGACTGGCCTTTCCTGAGGCCACCAGAGCGGGTCCCTGAGGTCCCCGTCGTAACTCGAGAAGACCTGCCGCAACTCGAGAAAATCCAGGTGGTTCTCCCCTCCAGGTGAGATGAGGCCCATTTCCGCTGAGGCGTCTCGAGGCCGATGACACCTCACCTCTGGAACTTCGATAGGGTCCTTCACACCCTTGTGCAAATGAAGAAGTTCCCCGACATACCCGTCTCCACTCGAGAGGAAACACGAGGGTCGCGCCCACATCCAGAGGATCCCCGTTTCTGCCTCGTTGCTCGAGATGAGGGATTCTTCCCCTGCTACGTCGGGAAAGAGTTCCCGGCCTTTCCATCGCATCTCAAGAGGAGGCCCTCTCAACAGGAACGGCGAGAGGAACTCCAGGGTCGTTGCCACCATTCCAAGAGTCCCCCAGGTGTCTCAGTCCATTCCAGAGGAAGCTCTTTACCCTTCACCGGCTCGTCTTTCACGCCGAGGATCGACTCACACCAATGTGGCACGTGGCACAGCCCTGTGGGAAAGCCTCGAGGGAAAGCAACAGATCCCTTGATCCACCTGCCAGGAAGCGTGACACTAATGCTGCAGCTCGGGAGGAATGCGCACGTGCATGCCCCCACTCGAGACGAGGCCTGACTCCCCTGGGGAGACTCAGAAGCACCCCAAGATACATGGCAACACTGGAGATGAATCCTCAGGTTCCGGCCCCGACTCCACACAAGTTCATAGGCCACGGCATGGACGGGAGAGGAATCCCGAGAGGGCCCCTAGCAACTCGCATGGGGACTGGCCTTTCCTGAGGCCACCAGAGCGGGTCCCTGAGGTCCCCGTCGTAACTCGAGAAGACCTGCCGCAACTCGAGAAAATCCAGGAGGTTCTCCCCTCCAGGCGAGATGAGGCCCAATTCCACTGAGGCGTCTCGAGGCTGATCAGACCTCACCTCTGGAACTTCGAAAGGGTCCTTCACACCCTTGTTGCAAATCAAGAAGTTCCCCGACATACCCGTCTCCACTCGAGAGGAAACACGAGGGTCCCGCCCACATCGAGAGGAGCCCTGTTTCCGGTTTGAAGCTCGAGATGAGGGATCCTTTCCGTGCTTCCTCGGGAAAGAATTCCCGGCCATCCCGTCGCATCTCAAGAGGAGGCCCTCTCAACAGGAATGGCGAGAGGAACACCAGGGTCGTGCCACCATTCCAAGAGTCCCCCAGATGTCTCAGTCCATTCCAGAGGAACCTCTTTTCCCTTCACCGGCTCGTCTTTCACGCCGAGAATAGACTCACACCAAGGTGGTACGTGGCACAGCCCTGTGGGAAAGCCTCGTTGAAAAGCCTCGAGGGAAAGCCACAGATCCCTTGATCCACGTGACAGGAAGCATGACACTACTGCTGCAGCTCGGTAGGAAATCGCACTTGCATGCCCCCACTCGAGACGAGGCCTGACTCCCCTGGGGAGACTCAGATGCTCCCCAAGATCCATGGCAACACTGGATAGGAATCCTCAGGTTCCGGCCGCGACTCCACACAAAGTCTCAGGCCCCGGCATGGACGGGAGAGGAATCCCTAGATGGCTCGTTGCAACTCGCATGTGGACTGGCCTTTTCTGAGGCCACCAGAGCGGGTCCCTGAGGTCCCCGTCGTAACTCGAG
Organism: Budorcas taxicolor; assembly: GCF_023091745.1. NCBI lineage: Eukaryota > Metazoa > Chordata > Mammalia > Artiodactyla > Bovidae > Budorcas > Budorcas taxicolor. The sequence goes on along the minus strand of NC_068930.1, from coordinate 2,931,193 downwards.
AAGACCTGCCGCAACTCGAGAAAATCCAGGTGGTTCTCCCCTCCAGGTGAGATGAGGCCCATTTCCGCTGAGGCGTCTCGAGGCCGATGACACCTCACCTCTGGAACTTCGATAGGGTCCTTCACACCCTTGGTGCAAATCAAGAAGTTCCCCGACACACCCGTCTCCACTCGACAGGAAACACGAGGGTCCCGCCCACCTCCAGAGGAGCCCCGGTTCCGCCTCGTAGCTCGAGATGAGGGATCCTTTCCCTGCTTCGTTGGGAAAGAGTTCCCGGCGTTCCCGTCGCATCTCAAGAGGAGGCCCTCTCAACAGGAACGGCGAGAGGAACTCCAGGGTCGTGCCACCATTCCAAGAGTCCCCCAGATGTCTCAGTCCATTCCAGAGGAACCTCTTTTCCGTTCACCGGCTCATGTTTCACGCCGAGGATCGACTCACACCAAGGTGGCATGTGGCATGGCCCTGTGGGAAAGCCTTGTGGGAAAGCCTCGAGGGAAAGCCTCGAGGGAAAGCAACAGATCCCTTGATCCACGTGACAGGAAGCGTGACACTACTGCTGCAGCTCGGGAGGAAAGCGCACGTGCATACCTCCACTCGCGACGAGGCCTGACTCCCCTGGGGAGACTCAGAAGCCACCCAAGATCCACGGCAACACTGGAGAGCAATCCTCAGGTTTCGGCCCCGACTCCACACAAGGTCTTAGGCCCCGACATGGCGGGAGCGGAATCCCGAGATGGCTCCTAGCAAGTAGCATGGGGACTGGCCTTTCCTGAGGCCACCAGAGCGGGTCCCTGAGGTCCCCGTCGTAACTCGAGAAGACCTGCCGCAACTCGAGAATATCCAAGAGGTTCTCCCTTCCAGGCGAGATGAGGCCCATTTCCGCTGAGGCGTCTCGAGGGTGATCACACCTCACCTCTGGAACTTCGAAAGGGTCCTTCACACCCTTGGTGCAAATCAAGAAGTTCCCCTACATACCCGTCTCCACTCGAGAGGATACACGAGGGTCCCGCCCACATCCAGAGGATCCCCGTTTCGGCCTCATTGCTCGAGATGAGGGATCCTTCCCCTGCTACGTTGGGAAAGAGTTCCCGGCCTTCCCGTCGCATCTCAAGAGGAGGCCCTCTCAACAGGAACAGCGAGAGGAACTCCAGGGTCGTGCCACCATTCCAAGAGTACCCCAGATGTCTCAGTCCATTCCAGAGGAACCTCTTTTCCTTTCACTGGCTCGTTTTTCACGCCGAGAATAGACTCACACCAAGGTGGCACGTGGCACAGCCCTGTGGGAAAGCCTCGTGGAAAAGCCTCGAGGGAAAGCCACAGATCCCTTGATCCACGTGACAGGAAGCATGACACTACTGCTGCAGCTCGGTAGGAAATCGCACTTGCATGCCCCCACTCGAGACGAGGCCTGACTCCCCTGGGGAGACTCAGATGCTCCCCAAGATCCATGGCAACACTGGATAGGAATCCTCAGGTTCCGGCCGCGACTCCACACAAAGTCTTAGGCCCCGGCATGGACGGGAGAGGTATCCCTAGATGGCTCGTTGCAACTCGCATGTGGACTGGCCTTTTCTGAGGCCACCAGAGCGGGTCCCTGAGGTCCCCGTCGTAACTCGAGAAGACCTGCCGCAACTCGAGAATATCCAAGAGGTTCTCCCCTCCAGGCGAGATGAGGCCCATTTCCGCTGAGGCGTCTCAAGGCTGATCACACCTCACCTCTGGAACTTCGAAAGGGTCCTTCACAACCTTGGTGCAAATCAAGAAGTTCCCCGACATACCCGTCTCCACTCTATAGGAAACACGAGGGTCCCGCCCACCTCCAGAGGAGCCCCGGTTCCGCCTCCTAGCTCGAGATGAGGGATCCTTTCCCTGCTTCGTCGGGAAAGAGTTCCCGGCGTTCCCGTCGCAACTCAAGAGGAGGCCCTCTCAACAGGAACGGCGAGAGGAACTCCAGGGTCGTGCCACCATTCCAAGAGTCCCCCAGATGTCTCAGTCCATTCCAGAGGAACCTCTTTTCCGTTCACCGGCTCATGTTTCACGCCGAGGATCGACTCACACCAAGGTGGCATGTGGCATGGCCCTGTGGAAAAGCCTTGTGGGAAAGCCTCGAGGGAAAGCCTCGAGGGAAAGCCACAGATCCCTTGATCCACGTGACAGGAAGCGTGACACTACTGCTGCAGCTCGGGAGGAAAGCGCACGTGCATACCTCCACTCGCGACGAGGCCTGACTCCCCTGGGGAGACTCAGAAGCCACCCAAGATCCACAGCAACACTGGAGAGCAATCCTCAGGTTTCGGCCCCGACTCCACACAAGGTCTTAGGCCCCGGCATGGCGGGAGCGGAATCCCGAGATGGCTCCTAGCAAGTAGCATGGGGACTGGCCTTTCCTGAGGCCACCAGAGCGGGTCCCTGAGGTCCCCGTCGTAACTCGAGAAGACCTGCCGCAACTCGAGAATATCCAAGAGGTTCTCCCCTCCAGGCGAGATGAGGCCCATTTCCGCTGAGGCGTCTCGAGGCTGATCACACCTCACCTATGGAACTTCGAAAGGGTCCTTCACACCCTTGGTGCAAATCAAGAAGTTCCCCGACATACCCGTCTCCACTCGACAGGAAACACGAGAGTCCCGCCCACATCCAGAGGAGCCCCGTTTCCGCCTCGTAGCTCGAGATGAGGGATCCTTTCCCTGCTTCGTCGGGAAAGAGTTCCCGGCGTTCCGGGGGCATGTCAAGAGGAGGCCCTCTCAACAGGAACGGCGAGAGGAACTCCAGGGTCGTGCCAGCATTCCAAGAGTCCCCCAGATGTCTCAGTCCATTCCAGAGGAACCTCTTTTTCCTTCACCGGCTCGTCTTTCACGCCGAGGATCGACTCACAGCAAGGTGGCACGTGGCACGGCCCTGTGCGATATCCTCGTGGGAAAGCCTCGAGGGAAAGCCGCGAGGGAAAGCCACATATCCCTTTTTCCAGGTGACGGGAAGCTTGACACTACTGCTGCTCCTTGGGAGGAAAGCGCACGTGCATGCCCCCACTCAAGACGAGGCTTGACTCCCCTGGGGAGACTGAGAAGCACGCCAGAATCCATGGCAACACTGGAGAGGAATCCTCAGGTTCCGGCCCCGACTCCACACAAGGTCTTAGGCCCCGGCATGGCGGGAGCGGAATCCCGAGATGGCTCCTAGCAACTAGCATGGGGACTGGCCATTCCTGAGGCCACCAGAGCGGGTCCCTGAGGTCCCCGTCGTAACTCGAGAAGACCTGCCGCAACTCGAGAATATCCAAGAGGTTCTCCCCTCCAGGCGAGATGAGGCCCATTTCCACTGAGGCGTCCCGAGGCTGATCACACCTCACCTCTGGAACTTCGAAAGGGTCCTTCACACCCTTGGTGCAAATCAAGAAGTTCCCCGACATACCCGTCTCCACTCGAGAGGAAACACGAGGGTCCCGCCCACATCCAGAGGAGCCCCGTTTCCGCCTCGTTGCTCGAGATGAGGGATCCTTTCCCTGCTTCGTCGGGAAAGAGTTCCCGGCGTTCCCGTCGCATGTCAAGAGGAGGACCTCTCAACAGGATCAGCGAGAGGAACTCCAGGGTCATGCCACCATTCCAAGAGTCCCCCAGATGTCTCAGTCCATTCCAGAGGAACCTCTTTTCCCTTCACCGGCTCAAGTTTCACGCCGAGGATCGACTCACACCAATGTGGCACGAGGCACGGTCCTGTGGAAAAGCCTCGTGGGAAAGCTTCGAGGGAAAGCCGCGAGGGAAAGCCACATATCCCTTTATCCAGGTGACGGGAAGCTTGACACTACTGCTGCTGCTCGGGAGGAAAGCGCACGTGCATGCCCCAACTCAAGACGAGGCTTGACTCCCCTGCGGAGACTGAGAAGCACCCCAGAATCCATGGCAACACTGGAGACCCATTTCCGCTGAGGCGTCTCCAGGCCGATCACATCTCACCTCTGGAACTTAGAAAGGGTCCTTCACACCCTTGTTGCAAATCAAGAAGTTCCCCTACATACCCGTCTCCACTCGAGAGGATACACGAGGGTCCCGCCCACATCCAGAGGAGCCCCGTTTCGGCCTCATTGCTCGAGATGAGGGACCCTTCCCCTGCTACGTCGGGAAAGAGTTCCCGGCCTTCCCGTCGCATCTCAAGAGGAGGCCCTCTCAACAGGAACAGCGAGAGGAACTCCAGGGTCGTGCCACCATTCCAAGAGTACCCCAGATGTCTCAGTCCATTCCAGAGGAACCTCTTTTCCTTTCACTGGCTCGTTTTTCACGCCGAGAATAGACTCACACCAAGGTGGCACGTGGCACAGCCCTGTGGGAAAGCCTCGTGGAAAAGCCTCGAGGGAAAGCCACAGATCCCTTGATCCACGTGACAGGAAGCATGACACTACTGCTGCAGCTCGGTAGGAAATCGCACTTGCATGCCCCCACTCGAGACGAGGCCTGACTCCCCTGGGGAGACTCAGATGCTCCCCAAGATCCATGGCAACACTGGATAGGAATCCTCAGGTTCCGGCCGCGACTCCACACAAAGTCTTAGGCCCCGGCATGGACGGGAGAGGTATCCCTAGATGGCTCGTTGCAACTCGCATGTGGACTGGCCTTTTCTGAGGCCACCAGAGCGGGTCCCTGAGGTCCCCGTCGTAAGTCGAGAAGACCTGCCGCAACTCGAGAAAATCCAGGTGGTTCTCCCCTCCAGGTGAGATGAGGCCCATTTCCGCTGAGGCGTCTCGAGGGAATGACACCTCACCTCTGGAACTTCGATAGGGTCCTTCACACCCTTGGTGCAAATCAAGAAGTTCCCCGACATACCCGTCTCCACTCGAGAGGAAACACGAGGGTCCCGCCCACATCCAGAGGAGCCCCGTATCCGCATCGTAGCTCGAGATGAGGGATCCTTTCCCTGCTTCGTCGGGAAAGAACTCCCGGCCTTCCCGTCGCATCTCAAGTGGAGGCCCTCTCAACAGGAACGGCGAGAGGAACTCCATGGTCGTGCCAGCATTCCAAGAGTCCCCCAGATGTCTCAGTCCATTCCAGAGGAACCTCTTTTCCCTTCACCGGCCGGTCTTTCACGCCGAGGATCGACTCACACCAAGGTGGCTCGTGGCACAGCCCTGTGGGAAAGCCTCGTGGGAAAGTCTCGAGGGACAGCCTCGAGGGAAAGCCACAGATCCCTTGATCCACGTGACAGGAAGCGTGACACTACTGCTGCAGCTCGGGAGGAAAGCGCACGTCCATGCCCCCACTCGAGACGAGGCTTGACTCCCCTGGGGAAACTGAGAAGCACCCCAGAATCCATGGCAACACTGGAGAGGAATCCTCAGGTTCCAGCCCCGACTCCACACAAGGTCTTAGGTCCCGGCATGGCGGGAGCGGAATCCTGAGATGGCTCCTAGCAACTAGCATGGGGACTGGCCTTTCCTGAGGCCACCAGAGCGGGTCCCTGAGGTCCCCGTCGTAACTCGAGAAGACCTGCCGCAACTCGAGAATATCCAAGAGGTTCTCCCCTCCAGGCGAGATGAGGCCCATTTCCGCTGAGGCGTCTCGAGGCCGATCACACCTCACCTCTGGAACTTCGAAAGGGTCCTTCACACCGTTGGTGCAAATCAAGAAGTTCCCCGACACACCCGTCTCCACTCTACAGGAAACACGAGGGTCCCGCCCACCTCCAGAGGAGCCCCGGTTCCGCCTCGTAGCTCGAGATGAGGGATCCTTTCCCTGCTTCGTCGGGAAAGAGTTCCCGGCGTTCCCGTCGCAACTCAAGAGGAGGCCCTCTCAACAGGAACGGCGAGAGGAACTCCAGGGTCGTGCCACCATTCCAAGAGTCCCCCAGATGTCTCAGTCCATTCCAGAGGAACCTCTTTTCCGTTCACCGGCTCATGTTTCACGCCGAGGATCGACTCACACCAAGGTGGCATGTGGCATGGCCCTGTGGGAAAGCCTTGTGGGAAAGCCTCGAGGGAAAGCCTCGAGGGAAAGCAACAGATCCCTTGATCCACGTGACAGGAAGCGTGACACTACTGCTGCAGCTCGGGAGGAAAGCGCACGTGCATACCTCCACTAGCGACGAGGCCTGACTCCCCTGGGGAGACTCAGAAGCCACCCAAGTTCCACGGCAACACTGGAGAGCAATCCTCAGGTTTCGGCCCCGACTCCACACAAGGTCTTAGGCCCCGGCATGGCGGGAGCGGAATCCTGAGATGGCTCCTAGCAACTAGCATGGGGACTGGCCTTTCCTGAGGCCACCAGAGCGGGTCCCTGAGGTCCCCGTCGTAACTCGAGAAGACCTGCCGCAACTCGAGAATATCCAAGAGGTTCTCCCTTCCAGGCGAGATGAGGCCCATTTCCGCTGAGGCGTCTCGAGGCTGATCACACCTCACCTCTGGAACTTCGAAAGGGTCCTTCACACCCTTGGTGCAAATCAAGAAGTTCCCCTACATACCCGTCTCCACTCGAGAGGATACACGAGGGTCCCGCCCACATCCAGAGGAGCCCCGTTTCGGCCTCATTGCTCGAGATGAGGGATTCTTCCTCTGCTACGTCGGGAAAGAGTTCCCGGCATTCCCGTCGCATCTCAAGAGGAGGCCCTCTCAACAGGAACAGCGAGAGGAACTCCAGGGTCGTGCCACCATTCCAAGAGTACCCCAGATGTCTCAGTCCATTCCAGAGGAACCTCTTTTCCTTTCACTGGCTCGTTTTTCACGCCGAGAATAGACTCACACCAAGGTGGCACGTGGCACAGCCCTGTGGGAAAGCCTCGTGGAAAAGCCTCGAGGGAAAGCCACAGATCCCTTGATCCACGTGACAGGAAGCATGACACTACTGCTGCAGCTCGGTAGGAAATCGCACTTGCATGCCCCCACTCGAGACGAGGCCTGACTCCCCTGGGGAGACTCAGATGCTCCCCAAGATCCATGGCAACACTGGATAGGAATCCTCAGGTTCCGGCCGCGACTCCACACAAAGTCTTAGGCCCCGGCATGGACGGGAGAGGTATCCCTAGATGGCTCGTTGCAACTCGCATGTGGACTGGCCTTTTCTGAGGCCACCAGAGCGGGTCCCTGAGGTCCCCGTCGTAAGTCGAGAAGACCTGCCGCAACTCGAGAAAATCCAGGTGGTTCTCCCCTCCAGGTGAGATGAGGCCCATTTCCGCTGAGGCGTCTCGAGGGAATGACACCTCACCTCTGGAACTTCGATAGGGTCCTTCACACCCTTGGTGCAAATCAAGAAGTTCCCCGACATACCCGTCTCCACTCGAGAGGAAACACGAGGGTCCCGCCCACATCCAGAGGAGCCCCGTATCCGCATCGTAGCTCGAGATGAGGGATCCTTTCCCTGCTTCGTCGGGAAAGAACTCCCGGCCTTCCCGTCGCATCTCAAGTGGAGGCCCTCTCAACAGGAACGGCGAGAGGAACTCCATGGTCGTGCCAGCATTCCAAGAGTCCCCCAGATGTCTCAGTCCATTCCAGAGGAACCTCTTTTCCCTTCACCGGCCGGTCTTTCACGCCGAGGATCGACTCACACCAAGGTGGCTCGTGGCACAGCCCTGTGGGAAAGCCTCGTGGGAAAGTCTCGAGGGACAGCCTCGAGGGAAAGCCACAGATCCCTTGATCCACGTGACAGGAAGCGTGACACTACTGCTGCAGCTCGGGAGGAAAGCGCACGTCCATGCCCCCACTCGAGACGAGGCTTGACTCCCCTGGGGAAACTGAGAAGCACCCAAGAATCCATGGCAACACTGGAGAGGAATCCTCAGGTTCCGGCCCCGACTCCACACAAGGTCTTAGGCCCCGGCATGGCGGGAGCGGAATCCTGAGATGGCTCCTAGCAACTAGCATGGGGACTGGCCTTTCCTGAGGCCACCAGAGCGGGTCCCTGAGGTCCCCGTCGTAACTCGAGAAGACCTGCCGCAACTCGAGAATATCCAAGAGGTTCTCCCCTCCAGGCGAGATGAGGCCCATTTCCGCTGAGGCGTCTCAAGGCTGATCACACCTCACCTCTGGAACTTCGAAAGGGTCCTTCACAACCTTGGTGCAAATCAAGAAGTTCCCCGACATACCCGTCTCCACTCTACAGGAAACACGAGGGTCCCGCCCACCTCCAGAGGAGCCCCGGTTCCGCCTCCTAGCTCGAGATGAGGGATCCTTTCCCTGCTTCGTCGGGAAAGAGTTCCCGGCGTTCCCGTCGCAACTCAAGAGGAGGCCCTCTCAACAGGAACGGCGAGAGGAACTCCAGGGTCGTGCCACCATTCCAAGAGTCCCCCAGATGTCTCAGTCCATTCCAGAGGAACCTCTTTTCCGTTCACCGGCTCATGTTTCACGCCGAGGATCGACTCACACCAAGGTGGCATGTGGCATGGCCCTGTGGAAAAGCCTTGTGGGAAAGCCTCGAGGGAAAGCCTCGAGGGAAAGCCACAGATCCCTTGATCCACGTGACAGGAAGCGTGACACTACTGCTGCAGCTCGGGAGGAAAGCGCACGTGCATACCTCCACTCGCGACGAGGCCTGACTCCCCTGGGGAGACTCAGAAGCCACCCAAGATCCACGGCAACACTGGAGAGCAATCCTCAGGTTTCGGCCCCGACTCCACACAAGGTCTTAGGCCCCGGCATGGCGGGAGCGGAATCCCGAGATGGCTCCTAGCAAGTAGCATGGGGACTGGCCTTTCCTGAGGCCACCAGAGCGGGTCCCTGAGGTCCCCGTCGTAACTCGAGAAGACCTGCCGCAACTCGAGAATATCCAAGAGGTTCTCCCCTCCAGGCGAGATGAGGCCCATTTCCGCTGAGGCGTCTCGAGGCTGATCACACCTCACCTATGGAACTTCGAAAGGGTCCTTCACACCCTTGGTGCAAATCAAGAAGTTCCCCGACATACCCGTCTCCACTCGACAGGAAACACGAGAGTCCCGCCCACATCCAGAGGAGCCCCGTTTCCGCCTCGTAGCTCGAGATGAGGGATCCTTTCCCTGCTTCGTCGGGAAAGAGTTCCCGGCGTTCCGGGGGCATGTCAAGAGGAGGCCCTCTCAACAGGAACGGCGAGAGGAACTCCAGGGTCGTGCCACCATTCCAAGAGTCCCCCAGATGTCTCAGTCCATTCCAGAGGAACCTCTTTTTCCTTCACCGGCTCGTCTTTCACGCCGAGGATCGACTCACACCAAGGTGGCACGTGGCACGGCCCTGTGCGATATCCTCGTGGGAAAGCCTCGAGGGAAAGCCGCGAGGGAAAGCCACATATCCCTTTTTCCAGGTGACGGGAAGCTTGACACTACTGCTGCTCCTTGGGAGGAAAGCGCAAGTGCATGCCCCCACTCAAGACGAGGCTTGACTCCCCTGGGGAGACTGAGAAGCACCCCAGAATCCATGGCAACACTGGAGAGGAATCCTCAGGTTCCGGCCCCGACTCCACACAAGGTCTTAGGCCCCGGCATGGCGGGAGCGGAATCCCGAGATGGCTCCTAGCAACTAGCATGGGGACTGGCCATTCCTGAGGCCACCAGAGCGGGTCCCTGAGGTCCCCGTCGTAACTCGAGAAGACCTGCCGCAACTCGAGAATATCCAAGAGGTTCTCCCCTCCAGGCGAGATGAGGCCCATTTCCACTGAGGCGTCCCGAGTCTGATCACACCTCACCTCTGGAACTTCGAAAGGGTCCTTCACACCCTTGGTGCAAATCAAGAAGTTCCCCGACATACCCGTCTCCACTCGAGAGGAAACACGAGGGTCCCGCCCACATCCAGAGGAGCCCCGTTTCCGCCTCGTTGCTCGAGATGAGGGATCCTTTCCCTGCTTCGTCGGGAAAGAGTTCCCGGCGTTCCCGTCGCATGTCAAGAGGAGGACCTCTCAACAGGATCAGCGAGAGGAACTCCAGGGTCATGCCACCATTCCAAGAGTCCCCCAGATGTCTCAGTCCATTCCAGAGGAACCTCTTTTCCCTTCACCGGCTCAAGTTTCACGCCGAGGATCGACTCACACCAATGTGGCACGAGGCACGGTCCTGTGGAAAAGCCTCGTGGGAAAGCCTCGAGGGAAAGCCGCGAGGGAAAGCCACATATCCCTTTATCCAGGTGACGGGAAGCTTGACACTACTGCTGCTGCTCGGGAGGAAAGCGCACGTGCATGCCCCAACTCAAGAGGAGGCTTGACTCCCCTGCGGAGACTGAGAAGCACCCCAGAATCCATGGCAACACTGGAGACCCATTTCCGCTGAGGCGTCTCCAGGCCGATCACATCTCACCTCTGGAACTTAGAAAGGGTCCTTCACACCCTTGGTGCAAATCAAGAAGTTCCCCTACATACCCGTCTCCACTCGAGAGGATACACGAGGGTCCCGCCCACATCCAGAGGAGCCCCGTTTCGGCCTCATTGCTCGAGATGAGGGATTCTTCCCCTGCTACGTCGGGAAAGAGTTCCCGGCCTTCCCGTCGCATCTCAAGAGGAGGCCCTCTCAACAGGAACAGCGAGAGGAACTCCAGGGTCGTGCCACCATTCCAAGAGTCCCCCAGATGTCTCAGTCCATTCCAGAGGAACCTCTTTTCCTTTCACTGGCTCGTTTTTCACGCCGAGAATAGACTCACACCAAGGTGGCACGTGGCACAGCCCTGTGGGAAATCCTCGTGGAAAAGCCTCGAGGGAAAGGCACAGATCCCTTGATCCACGTGACAGGAAGCGTGACAGTACTGCTGCAGCTCGGGAGGAAATCGCATGTGCATGCCCCCACTCGAGACGAGGCCTGACTCCTCTGGGGAGACTCAGATGCACCCCAAGATCCATGGCAACACTGGAGAGGAATCCTCAGGTTCCGGCCCCGACTCCACACAAAGTCTTAGGCCCCGGCATGGACGGGAGAGGAATCCCTAGATGGCTCGTAGCAACTCGCATGGGGACTGGCCTTTCCTGAGGCCACCAGAGCGGGTCCCTGAGGTCCCCGTCGTAACTCGAGAAGACCTGCCGCAACTCGAGAAAATCCAGGTGGTTCTCCCCTCCAGGTGAGATGAGGCCCATTTCCGCTGAGGCGTCTCGAGGCCGATGACACCTCACCTCTGGAACTTCGATAGGGTCCTTCACACCCTTGTGCAAATGAAGAAGTTCCCCGACATACCCGTCTCCACTCGAGAGGAAACACGAGGGTCGCGCCCACATCCAGAGGATCCCCGTTTCTGCCTCGTTGCTCGAGATGAGGGATTCTTCCCCTGCTACGTCGGGAAAGAGTTCCCGGCCTTTCCATCGCATCTCAAGAGGAGGCCCTCTCAACAGGAACGGCGAGAGGAACTCCAGGGTCGTTGCCACCATTCCAAGAGTCCCCCAGGTGTCTCAGTCCATTCCAGAGGAAGCTCTTTACCCTTCACCGGCTCGTCTTTCACGCCGAGGATCGACTCACACCAATGTGGCACGTGGCACAGCCCTGTGGGAAAGCCTCGAGGGAAAGCAACAGATCCCTTGATCCACCTGCCAGGAAGCGTGACACTAATGCTGCAGCTCGGGAGGAATGCGCACGTGCATGCCCCCACTCGAGACGAGGCCTGACTCCCCTGGGGAGACTCAGAAGCACCCCAAGATACATGGCAACACTGGAGATGAATCCTCAGGTTCCGGCCCCGACTCCACACAAGGTCATAGGCCACGGCATGGTCGGGAGAGGAATCCCGAGAGGGCCCCTAGCAACTCGCATGGGGACTGGCCTTTCCTGAGGCCACCAGAGCGGGTCCCTGAGGTCCCCGTCGTAACTCGAGAAGACCTGCCGCAACTCGAGAAAATCCAGGAGGTTCTCCCCTCCAGGCGAGATGAGGCCCAATTCCACTGAGGCGTCTCGAGGCTGATCAGACCTCACCTCTGGAACTTCGAAAGGGTCCTTCACACCCTTGTTGCAAATCAAGAAGTTCCCCGACATACCCGTCTCCACTCGAGAGGAAACACGAGGGTCCCGCCCACATCGAGAGGAGCCCTGTTTCCGGTTTGAAGCTCGAGATGAGGGATCCTTTCCGTGCTTCCTCGGGAAAGAATTCCCGGCCATCCCGTCGCATCTCAAGAGGAGGCCCTCTCAACAGGAATGGCGAGAGGAACACCAGGGTCGTGCCACCATTCCAAGAGTCCCCCAGATGTCTCAGTCCATTCCAGAGGAACCTCTTTTCCCTTCACCGGCTCGTCTTTCACGCCGAGAATAGACTCACACCAAGGTGGTACGTGGCACAGCCCTGTGGGAAAGCCTCGTTGAAAAGCATCGAGGGAAAGCCACAGATCCCTTGATCCACGTGACAGGAAGCATGACACTACTGCTGCAGCTCGGTAGGAAATCGCACTTGCATGCCCCCACTCGAGACGAGGCCTGACTCCCCTGGGGAGACTCAGATGCTCCCCAAGATCCATGGCAACACTGGATAGGAATCCTCAGGTTCCGGCCGCGACTCCACACAAAGTCTCAGGCCCCGGCATGGACGGGAGAGGAATCCCTAGATGGCTCGTTGCAACTCGCATGTGGACTGGCCTTTTCTGAGGCCACCAGAGCGGGTCCCTGAGGTCCCCGTCGTAACTCGAGAAGACCTGCCGCAACTCGAGAAAATCCAGGTGGTTCTCCCCTCCAGGTGAGATGAGGCCCATTTCCGCTGAGGCGTCTCGAGGCCGATGACACCTCACCTCTGGAACTTCGATAGGGTCCTTCACACCCTTGGTGCAAATCAAGAAGTTCCCCGACACACCCGTCTCCACTCGACAGGAAACACGAGGGTCCCGCCCACCTCCAGAGGAGCCCCGGTTCCGCCTCGTAGCTCGAGATGAGGGATCCTTTCCCTGCTTCGTTGGGAAAGAGTTCCCGGCGTTCCCGTCGCAACTCAAGAGGAGGCCCTCTCAACAGGAACGGCGAGAGGAACTCCAGGGTCGTGCCACCATTCCAAGAGTCCCCCAGATGTCTCAGTCCATTCCAGAGGAACCTCTTTTCCGTTCACCGGCTCATGTTTCACGCCGAGGATCGACTCACACCAAGGTGGCATGTGGCATGGCCCTGTGGGAAAGCCTTGTGGGAAAGCCTCGAGGGAAAGCCTCGAGGGAAAGCAACAGATCCCTTGATCCACGTGACAGGAAGCGTGACACTACTGCTGCAGCTCGGGAGGAAAGCGCACGTGCATACCTCCACTCGCGACGAGGCCTGACTCCCCTGGGGAGACTCAGAAGCCACCCAAGATCCACGGCAACACTGGAGAGCAATCCTCAGGTTTCGGCCCCGACTCCACACAAGGTCTTAGGCCCCGACATGGCGGGAGCGGAATCCCGAGATGGCTCCTAGCAAGTAGCATGGGGACTGGCCTTTCCTGAGGCCACCAGAGCGGGTCCCTGAGGTCCCCGTCGTAACTCGAGAAGACCTGCCGCAACTCGAGAATATCCAAGAGGTTCTCCCTTCCAGGCGAGATGAGGCCCATTTCCGCTGAGGCGTCTCGAGGCCGATGACACCTCACCTCTGGAACTTCGATAGGGTCCTTCACACCCTTGGTGCAAATCAAGAAGTTCCCCGACATACCCGTCTCCACTCGAGAGGAAACACGAGGGTCCCGCCCACATCCAGAGGAGCCCCTTATCCGCATCGTAGCTCGAGATGAGGGATCCTTTCCCTGCTTCGTCGGGAAAGAGCTCCCGGCCTTCCCGGCCCATCTCAAGAGGAGGCCCTCTCAACAGGAACGGCGAGAGGAACTCCATGGTCGTGCCAGCATTCCAAGAGTCCCCCAGATGTCTCAGTCCATTCCAGAGGAACCTCTTTTCCCTTCACCGGCCGGTCTTTCACGCCGAGGATCGACTCACACCAAGGTGGCTCGTGGCACAGCCCTGTGGGAAAGCCTCGTGGGAAAGTCTCGAGGGACAGCCTCGAGGGAAAGCCACAGATCCCTTGATCCACGTGACAGGAAGCGTGACACTACTGCTGCAGCTCGGGAGGAAAGCGCACGTCCATGCCCCCACTCGAGACGAGGCTTGACTCCCCTGGGGAAACTGAGAAGCACCCAAGAATCCATGGCAACACTGGAGAGGAATCCTCAGGTTCCGGCCCCGACTCCACACAAGGTCTTAGGCCCCGGCATGGCGGGAGCGGAATCCTGAGATGGCTCCTAGCAACTAGCATGGGGACTGGCCTTTCCTGAGGCCACCAGAGCGGGTCCCTGAGGTCCCCGTCGTAACTCGAGAAGACCTGCCGCAACTCGAGAATATCCAAGAGGTTCTCCCCTCCAGGCGAGATGAGGCCCATTTCCGCTGAGGCGTCTCAAGGCTGATCACACCTCACCTCTGGAACTTCGAAAGGGTCCTTCACAACCTTGGTGCAAATCAAGAAGTTCCCCGACATACCCGTCTCCACTCTACAGGAAACACGAGGGTCCCGCCCACCTCCAGAGGAGCCCCGGTTCCGCCTCCTAGCTCGAGATGAGGGATCCTTTCCCTGCTTCGTCGGGAAAGAGTTCCCGGCGTTCCCGTCGCAACTCAAGAGGAGGCCCTCTCAACAGGAACGGCGAGAGGAACTCCAGGGTCGTGCCACCATTCCAAGAGTCCCCCAGATGTCTCAGTCCATTCCAGAGGAACCTCTTTTCCGTTCACCGGCTCATGTTTCACGCCGAGGATCGACTCACACCAAGGTGGCATGTGGCATGGCCCTGTGGAAAAGCCTTGTGGGAAAGCCTCGAGGGAAAGCCTCGAGGGAAAGCCACAGATCCCTTGATCCACGTGACAGGAAGCGTGACACTACTGCTGCAGCTCGGGAGGAAAGCGCACGTGCATACCTCCACTCGCGACGAGGCCTGACTCCCCTGGGGAGACTCAGAAGCCACCCAAGATCCACGGCAACACTGGAGAGCAATCCTCAGGTTTCGGCCCCGACTCCACACAAGGTCTTAGGCCCCGGCATGGCGGGAGCGGAATCCCGAGATGGCTCCTAGCAAGTAGCATGGGGACTGGCCTTTCCTGAGGCCACCAGAGCGGGTCCCTGAGGTCCCCGTCGTAACTCGAGAAGACCTGCCGCAACTCGAGAATATCCAAGAGGTTCTCCCCTCCAGGCGAGATGAGGCCCATTTCCGCTGAGGCGTCTCGAGGCTGATCACACCTCACCTATGAAACTTCGAAAGGGTCCTTCACACCCTTGGTGCAAATCAAGAAGTTCCCCGACATACCCGTCTCCACTCGACAGGAAACACGAGAGTCCCGCCCACATCCAGAGGAGCCCCGTTTCCGCCTCGTAGCTCGAGATGAGGGATCCTTTCCCTGCTTCGTCGGGAAAGAGTTCCCGGCGTTCCGGGGGCATGTCAAGAGGAGGCCCTCTCAACAGGAACGGCGAGAGGAACTCCAGGGTCGTGCCACCATTCCAAGAGTCCCCCAGATGTCTCAGTCCATTCCAGAGGAACCTCTTTTTCCTTCACCGGCTCGTCTTTCACGCCGAGGATCGACTCACACCAATGTGGCACGTGGCACGGCCCTGTGCGATATCCTCGTGGGAAAGCCTCGAGGGAAAGCCGCGAGGGAAAGCCACATATCCCTTTTTCCAGGTGACGGGAAGCTTGACACTACTGCTGCTCCTTGGGAGGAAAGCGCACGTGCATGCCCCCACTCAAGACGAGGCTTGACTCCCCTGGGGAGACTGAGAAGCACGCCAGAATCCATGGCAACACTGGAGAGGAATCCTCAGGTTCCGGCCCCGACTCCACACAAGGTCTTAGGCCCCGGCATGGCGGGAGCGGAATCCCGAGATGGCTCCTAGCAACTAGCATGGGGACTGGCCATTCCTGAGGCCACCAGAGCGGGTCCCTGAGGTCCCCGTCGTAACTCGAGAAGACCTGCCGCAACTCGAGAATATCCAAGAGGTTCTCCCCTCCAGGCGAGATGAGGCCCATTTCCACTGAGGCGTCCCGAGGCTGATCACACCTCACCTCTGGAACTTCGAAAGGGTCCTTCACACCCTTGGTGCAAATCAAGAAGTTCCCCGACATACCCGTCTCCACTCGAGAGGAAACACGAGGGTCCCGCCCACATCCAGAGGAGCCCCGTTTCCGCCTCGTTGCTCGAGATGAGGGATCCTTTCCCTGCTTCGTCGGGAAAGAGTTCCCGGCGTTCCCGTCGCATGTCAAGAGGAGGACCTCTCAACAGGATCAGCGAGAGGAACTCCAGGGTCATGCCACCATTCCAAGAGTCCCCCAGATGTCTCAGTCCATTCCAGAGGAACCTCTTTTCCCTTCACCGGCTCAAGTTTCACGCCGAGGATCGACTCACACCAATGTGGCACGAGGCACGGTCCTGTGGAAAAGCCTCGTGGGAAAGCCTCGAGGGAAAGCCGCGAGGGAAAGCCACATATCCCTTTATCCAGGTGACGGGAAGCTTGACACTACTGCTGCTGCTCGGGAGGAAAGCGCACGTGCATGCCCCAACTCAAGACGAGGCTTGACTCCCCTGCGGAGACTGAGAAGCACCCCAGAATCCATGGCAACACTGGAGACCCATTTCCGCTGAGGCGTCTCCAGGCCGATCACATCTCACCTCTGGAACTTAGAAAGGGTCCTTCACACCCTTGTTGCAAATCAAGAAGTTCCCCTACATACCCGTCTCCACTCGAGAGGATACACGAGGGTCCCGCCCACATCCAGAGGAGCCCCGTTTCGGCCTCATTGCTCGAGATGAGGGACCCTTCCCCTGCTACGTCGGGAAAGAGTTCCCGGCCTTCCCGTCGCATCTCAAGAGGAGGCCCTCTCAACAGGAACAGCGAGAGGAACTCCAGGGTCGTGCCACCATTCCAAGAGTACCCCAGATGTCTCAGTCCATTCCAGAGGAACCTCTTTTCCTTTCACTGGCTCGTTTTTCACGCCGAGAATAGACTCACACCAAGGTGGCACGTGGCACAGCCCTGTGGGAAAGCCTCGTGGAAAAGCCTCGAGGGAAAGCCACAGATCCCTTGATCCACGTGACAGGAAGCATGACACTACTGCTGCAGCTCGGTAGGAAATCGCACTTGCATGCCCCCACTCGAGACGAGGCCTGACTCCCCTGGGGAGACTCAGATGCTCCCCAAGATCCATGGCAACACTGGATAGGAATCCTCAGGTTCCGGCCGCGACTCCACACAAAGTCTTAGGCCCCGGCATGGACGGGAGAGGTATCCCTAGATGGCTCGTTGCAACTCGCATGTGGACTGGCCTTTTCTGAGGCCACCAGAGCGGGTCCCTGAGGTCCCCGTCGTAAGTCGAGAAGACCTGCCGCAACTCGAGAAAATCCAGGTGGTTCTCCCCTCCAGGTGAGATGAGGCCCATTTCCGCTGAGGCGTCTCGAGGGAATGACACCTCACCTCTGGAACTTCGATAGGGTCCTTCACACCCTTGGTGCAAATCAAGAAGTTCCCCGACATACCCGTCTCCACTCGAGAGGAAACACGAGGGTCCCGCCCACATCCAGAGGAGCCCCGTATCCGCATCGTAGCTCGAGATGAGGGATCCTTTCCCTGCTTCGTCGGGAAAGAACTCCCGGCCTTCCCGTCGCATCTCAAGTGGAGGCCCTCTCAACAGGAACGGCGAGAGGAACTCCATGGTCGTGCCAGCATTCCAAGAGTCCCCCAGATGTCTCAGTCCATTCCAGAGGAACCTCTTTTCCCTTCACCGGCCGGTCTTTCACGCCGAGGATCGACTCACACCAAGGTGGCTCGTGGCACAGCCCTGTGGGAAAGCCTCGTGGGAAAGTCTCGAGGGACAGCCTCGAGGGAAAGCCACAGATCCCTTGATCCACGTGACAGGAAGCGTGACACTACTGCTGCAGCTCGGGAGGAAAGCGCACGTCCATGCCCCCACTCGAGACGAGGCTTGACTCCCCTGGGGAAACTGAGAAGCACCCCAGAATCCATGGCAACACTGGAGAGGAATCCTCAGGTTCCAGCCCCGACTCCACACAAGGTCTTAGGTCCCGGCATGGCGGTAGCGGAATCCTGAGATGGCTCCTAGCAACTAGCATGGGGACTGGCCTTTCCTGAGGCCACCAGAGCGGGTCCCTGAGGTCCCCGTCGTAACTCGAGAAGACCTGCCGCAACTCGAGAATATCCAAGAGGTTCTCCCCTCCAGGCGAGATGAGGCCCATTTCCGCTGAGGCGTCTCGAGGCCGATCACACCTCACCTCTGGAACTTCGAAAGGGTCCTTCACACCGTTGGTGCAAATCAAGAAGTTCCCCGACACACCCGTCTCCACTCGACAGGAAACACGAGGGTCCCGCCCACCTCCAGAGGAGCCCCGGTTCCGCCTCGTAGCTCGAGATGAGGGATCCTTTCCCTGCTTCGTCGGGAAAGAGTTCCCGGCGTTCCCGTCGCAACTCAAGAGGAGGCCCTCTCAACAGGAACGGCGAGAGGAACTCCAGGGTCGTGCCACCATTCCAAGAGTCCCCCAGATGTCTCAGTCCATTCCAGAGGAACCTCTTTTCCGTTCACCGGCTCATGTTTCACGCCGAGGATCGACTCACACCAAGGTGGCATGTGGCATGGCCCTGTGGGAAAGCCTTGTGGGAAAGCCTCGAGGGAAAGCCTCGAGGGAAAGCAACAGATCCCTTGATCCACGTGACAGGAAGCGTGACACTACTGCTGCAGCTCGGGAGGAAAGCGCACGTGCATACCTCCACTAGCGACGAGGCCTGACTCCCCTGGGGAGACTCAGAAGCCACCCAAGTTCCACGGCAACACTGGAGAGCAATCCTCAGGTTTCGGCCCCGACTCCACACAAGGTCTTAGGCCCCGGCATGGCGGGAGCGGAATCCTGAGATGGCTCCTAGCAACTAGCATGGGGACTGGCCTTTCCTGAGGCCACCAGAGCGGGTCCCTGAGGTCCCCGTCGTAACTCGAGAAGACCTGCCGCAACTCGAGAATATCCAAGAGGTTCTCCCTTCCAGGCGAGATGAGGCCCATTTCCGCTGAGGCGTCTCGAGGCTGATCACACCTCACCTCTGGAACTTCGAAAGGGTCCTTCACACCCTTGGTGCAAATCAAGAAGTTCCCCTACATACCCGTCTCCACTCGAGAGGATACACGAGGGTCCCGCCCACATCCAGAGGAGCCCCGTTTCGGCCTCATTGCTCGAGATGAGGGATTCTTCCCCTGCTACGTCGGGAAAGAGTTCCCGGCATTCCCGTCGCATCTCAAGAGGAGGCCCTCTCAACAGGAACAGCGAGAGGAACTCCAGGGTCGTGCCACCATTCCAAGAGTACCCCAGATGTCTCAGTCCATTCCAGAGGAACCTCTTTTCCTTTCACTGGCTCGTTTTTCACGCCGAGAATAGACTCACACCAAGGTGGCACGTGGCACAGCCCTGTGGGAAAGCCTCGTGGAAAAGCCTCGAGGGAAAGCCACAGATCCCTTGATCCACGTGACAGGAAGCATGACACTACTGCTGCAGCTCGGTAGGAAATCGCACTTGCATGCCCCCACTCGAGACGAGGCCTGACTCCCCTGGGGAGACTCAGATGCTCCCCAAGATCCATGGCAACACTGGATAGGAATCCTCAGGTTCCGGCCGCGACTCCACACAAAGTCTTAGGCCCCGGCATGGACGGGAGAGGTATCCCTAGATGGCTCGTTGCAACTCGCATGTGGACTGGCCTTTTCTGAGGCCACCAGAGCGGGTCCCTGAGGTCCCCGTCGTAAGTCGAGAAGACCTGCCGCAACTCGAGAAAATCCAGGTGGTTCTCCCCTCCAGGTGAGATGAGGCCCATTTCCGCTGAGGCGTCTCGAGGGAATGACACCTCACCTCTGGAACTTCGATAGGGTCCTTCACACCCTTGGTGCAAATCAAGAAGTTCCCCGACATACCCGTCTCCACTCGAGAGGAAACACGAGGGTCCCGCCCACATCCAGAGGAGCCCCGTATCCGCATCGTAGCTCGAGATGAGGGATCCTTTCCCTGCTTCGTCGGGAAAGAACTCCCGGCCTTCCCGTCGCATCTCAAGTGGAGGCCCTCTCAACAGGAACGGCGAGAGGAACTCCATGGTCGTGCCAGCATTCCAAGAGTCCCCCAGATGTCTCAGTCCATTCCAGAGGAACCTCTTTTCCCTTCACCGGCCGGTCTTTCACGCCGAGGATCGACTCACACCAAGGTGGCTCGTGGCACAGCCCTGTGGGAAAGCCTCGTGGGAAAGTCTCGAGGGACAGCCTCGAGGGAAAGCCACAGATCCCTTGATCCACGTGACAGGAAGCGTGACACTACTGCTGCAGCTCGGGAGGAAAGCGCACGTCCATGCCCCCACTCGAGACGAGGCTTGACTCCCCTGGGGAAACTGAGAAGCACCCCAGAATCCATGGCAACACTGGAGAGGAATCCTCAGGTTCCAGCCCCGACTCCACACAAGGTCTTAGGTCCCGGCATGGCGGGAGCGGAAACCTGAGATGGCTCCTAGCAACTAGCATGGGGACTGGCCTTTCCTGAGGCCACCAGAGCGGGTCCCTGAGGTCCCCGTCGTAACTCGAGAAGACCTGCCGCAACTCGAGAATATCCAAGAGGTTCTCCCCTCCAGGCGAGATGAGGCCCATTTCCGCTGAGGCGTCTCGAGGCCGATCACACCTCACCTCTGGAACTTCGAAAGGGTCCTTCACACCGTTGGTGCAAATCAAGAAGTTCCCCGACACACCCGTCTCCACTCGACAGGAAACACGAGGGTCCCGCCCACCTCCAGAGGAGCCCCGGTTCCGCCTCGTAGCTCGAGATGAGGGATCCTTTCCCTGCTACGTCGGGAAAGAGTTCCCGGCATTCCCGTCGCATCTCAAGAGGAGGCCCTCTCAACAGGAACAGCGAGAGGAACTCCAGGGTCGTGCCACCATTCCAAGAGTACCCCAGATGTCTCAGTCCATTCCAGAGGAACCTCTTTTCCTTTCACTGGCTCGTTTTTCACGCCGAGAATAGACTCACACCAAGGTGGCACGTGGCACAGCCCTGTGGGAAAGCCTCGTGGAAAAGCCTCGAGGGAAAGCCACAGATCCCTTGATCCACGTGACAGGAAGCATGACACTACTGCTGCAGCTCGGTAGGAAATCGCACTTGCATGCCCCCACTCGAGACGAGGCCTGACTCCCCTGGGGAGACTCAGATGCTCCCCAAGATCCATGGCAACACTGGATAGGAATCCTCAGGTTCCGGCCGCGACTCCACACAAAGTCTTAGGCCCCGGCATGGACGGGAGAGGTATCCCTAGATGGCTCGTTGCAACTCGCATGTGGACTGGCCTTTTCTGAGGCCACCAGAGCGGGTCCCTGAGGTCCCCGTCGTAAGTCGAGAAGACCTGCCGCAACTCGAGAAAATCCAGGTGGTTCTCCCCTCCAGGTGAGATGAGGCCCATTTCCGCTGAGGCGTCTCGAGGGAATGACACCTCACCTCTGGAACTTCGATAGGGTCCTTCACACCCTTGGTGCAAATCAAGAAGTTCCCCGACATACCCGTCTCCACTCGAGAGGAAACACGAGGGTCCCGCCCACATCCAGAGGAGCCCCGTATCCGCATCGTAGCTCGAGATGAGGGATCCTTTCCCTGCTTCGTCGGGAAAGAACTCCCGGCCTTCCCGTCGCATCTCAAGTGGAGGCCCTCTCAACAGGAACGGCGAGAGGAACTCCATGGTCGTGCCAGCATTCCAAGAGTCCCCCAGATGTCTCAGTCCATTCCAGAGGAACCTCTTTTCCCTTCACCGGCCGGTCTTTCACGCCGAGGATCGACTCACACCAAGGTGGCTCGTGGCACAGCCCTGTGGGAAAGCCTCGTGGGAAAGTCTCGAGGGACAGCCTCGAGGGAAAGCCACAGATCCCTTGATCCACGTGACAGGAAGCGTGACACTACTGCTGCAGCTCGGGAGGAAAGCGCACGTCCATGCCCCCACTCGAGACGAGGCTTGACTCCCCTGGGGAAACTGAGAAGCACCCCAGAATCCATGGCAACACTGGAGAGGAATCCTCAGGTTCCAGCCCCGACTCCACACAAGGTCTTAGGTCCCGGCATGGCGGGAGCGGAATCCTGAGATGGCTCCTAGCAACTAGCATGGGGACTGGCCTTTCCTGAGGCCACCAGAGCGGGTCCCTGAGGTCCCCGTCGTAACTCGAGAAGACCTGCCGCAACTCGAGAATATCCAAGAGGTTCTCCCCTCCAGGCGAGATGAGGCCCATTTCCGCTGAGGCGTCTCGAGGCCGATCACACCTCACCTCTGGAACTTCGAAAGGGTCCTTCACACCGTTGGTGCAAATCAAGAAGTTCCCCGACACACCCGTCTCCACTCTACAGGAAACACGAGGGTCCCGCCCACCTCCAGAGGAGCCCCGGTTCCGCCTCGTAGCTCGAGATGAGGGATCCTTTCCCTGCTTCGTCGGGAAAGAGTTCCCGGCGTTCCCGTCGCAACTCAAGAGGAGGCCCTCTCAACAGGAACGGCGAGAGGAACTCCAGGGTCGTGCCACCATTCCAAGAGTCCCCCAGATGTCTCAGTCCATTCCAGAGGAACCTCTTTTCCGTTCACCGGCTCATGTTTCACGCCGAGGATCGACTCACACCAAGGTGGCATGTGGCATGGCCCTGTGGGAAAGCCTTGTGGGAAAGCCTCGAGGGAAAGCCTCGAGGGAAAGCAACAGATCCCTTGATCCACGTGACAGGAAGCGTGACACTACTGCTGCAGCTCGGGAGGAAAGCGCACGTGCATACCTCCACTAGCGACGAGGCCTGACTCCCCTGGGGAGACTCAGAAGCCACCCAAGTTCCACGGCAACACTGGAGAGCAATCCTCAGGTTTCGGCCCCGACTCCACACAAGGTCTTAGGCCCCGGCATGGCGGGAGCGGAATCCTGAGATGGCTCCTAGCAACTAGCATGGGGACTGGCCTTTCCTGAGGCCACCAGAGCGGGTCCCTGAGGTCCCCGTCGTAACTCGAGAAGACCTGCCGCAACTCGAGAATATCCAAGAGGTTCTCCCTTCCAGGCGAGATGAGGCCCATTTCCGCTGAGGCGTCTCGAGGCTGATCACACCTCACCTCTGGAACTTCGAAAGGGTCCTTCACACCCTTGGTGCAAATCAAGAAGTTCCCCTACATACCCGTCTCCACTCGAGAGGATACACGAGGGTCCCGCCCACATCCAGAGGAGCCCCGTTTCGGCCTCATTGCTCGAGATGAGGGATTCTTCCCCTGCTACGTCGGGAAAGAGTTCCCGGCATTCCCGTCGCATCTCAAGAGGAGGCCCTCTCAACAGGAACAGCGAGAGGAACTCCAGGGTCGTGCCACCATTCCAAGAGTACCCCAGATGTCTCAGTCCATTCCAGAGGAACCTCTTTTCCTTTCACTGGCTCGTTTTTCACGCCGAGAATAGACTCACACCAAGGTGGCACGTGGCACAGCCCTGTGGGAAAGCCTCGTGGAAAAGCCTCGAGGGAAAGCCACAGATCCCTTGATCCACGTGACAGGAAGCATGACACTACTGCTGCAGCTCGGTAGGAAATCGCACTTGCATGCCCCCACTCGAGACGAGGCCTGACTCCCCTGGGGAGACTCAGATGCTCCCCAAGATCCATGGCAACACTGGATAGGAATCCTCAGGTTCCGGCCGCGACTCCACACAAAGTCTTAGGCCCCGGCATGGACGGGAGAGGTATCCCTAGATGGCTCGTTGCAACTCGCATGTGGACTGGCCTTTTCTGAGGCCACCAGAGCGGGTCCCTGAGGTCCCCGTCGTAAGTCGAGAAGACCTGCCGCAACTCGAGAAAATCCAGGTGGTTCTCCCCTCCAGGTGAGATGAGGCCCATTTCCGCTGAGGCGTCTCGAGGGAATGACACCTCACCTCTGGAACTTCGATAGGGTCCTTCACACCCTTGGTGCAAATCAAGAAGTTCCCCGACATACCCGTCTCCACTCGAGAGGAAACACGAGGGTCCCGCCCACATCCAGAGGAGCCCCGTATCCGCATCGTAGCTCGAGATGAGGGATCCTTTCCCTGCTTCGTCGGGAAAGAACTCCCGGCCTTCCCGTCGCATCTCAAGTGGAGGCCCTCTCAACAGGAACGGCGAGAGGAACTCCATGGTCGTGCCAGCATTCCAAGAGTCCCCCAGATGTCTCAGTCCATTCCAGAGGAACCTCTTTTCCCTTCACCGGCCGGTCTTTCACGCCGAGGATCGACTCACACCAAGGTGGCTCGTGGCACAGCCCTGTGGGAAAGCCTCGTGGGAAAGTCTCGAGGGACAGCCTCGAGGGAAAGCCACAGATCCCTTGATCCACGTGACAGGAAGCGTGACACTACTGCTGCAGCTCGGGAGGAAAGCGCACGTCCATGCCCCCACTCGAGACGAGGCTTGACTCCCCTGGGGAAACTGAGAAGCACCCCAGAATCCATGGCAACACTGGAGAGGAATCCTCAGGTTCCAGCCCCGACTCCACACAAGGTCTTAGGTCCCGGCATGGCGGGAGCGGAAACCTGAGATGGCTCCTAGCAACTAGCATGGGGACTGGCCTTTCCTGAGGCCACCAGAGCGGGTCCCTGAGGTCCCCGTCGTAACTCGAGAAGACCTGCCGCAACTCGAGAATATCCAAGAGGTTCTCCCCTCCAGGCGAGATGAGGCCCATTTCCGCTGAGGCGTCTCGAGGCCGATCACACCTCACCTCTGGAACTTCGAAAGGGTCCTTCACACCGTTGGTGCAAATCAAGAAGTTCCCCGACACACCCGTCTCCACTCGACAGGAAACACGAGGGTCCCGCCCACCTCCAGAGGAGCCCCGGTTCCGCCTCGTAGCTCGAGATGAGGGATCCTTTCCCTGCTACGTCGGGAAAGAGTTCCCGGCATTCCCGTCGCATCTCAAGAGGAGGCCCTCTCAACAGGAACAGCGAGAGGAACTCCAGGGTCGTGCCACCATTCCAAGAGTACCCCAGATGTCTCAGTCCATTCCAGAGGAACCTCTTTTCCTTTCACTGGCTCGTTTTTCACGCCGAGAATAGACTCACACCAAGGTGGCACGTGGCACAGCCCTGTGGGAAAGCCTCGTGGAAAAGCCTCGAGGGAAAGCCACAGATCCCTTGATCCACGTGACAGGAAGCATGACACTACTGCTGCAGCTCGGTAGGAAATCGCACTTGCATGCCCCCACTCGAGACGAGGCCTGACTCCCCTGGGGAGACTCAGATGCTCCCCAAGATCCATGGCAACACTGGATAGGAATCCTCAGGTTCCGGCCGCGACTCCACACAAAGTCTTAGGCCCCGGCATGGACGGGAGAGGTATCCCTAGATGGCTCGTTGCAACTCGCATGTGGACTGGCCTTTTCTGAGGCCACCAGAGCGGGTCCCTGAGGTCCCCGTCGTAAGTCGAGAAGACCTGCCGCAACTCGAGAAAATCCAGGTGGTTCTCCCCTCCAGGTGAGATGAGGCCCATTTCCGCTGAGGCGTCTCGAGGGAATGACACCTCACCTCTGGAACTTCGATAGGGTCCTTCACACCCTTGGTGCAAATCAAGAAGTTCCCCGACATACCCGTCTCCACTCGAGAGGAAACACGAGGGTCCCGCCCACATCCAGAGGAGCCCCGTATCCGCATCGTAGCTCGAGATGAGGGATCCTTTCCCTGCTTCGTCGGGAAAGAACTCCCGGCCTTCCCGTCGCATCTCAAGTGGAGGCCCTCTCAACAGGAACGGCGAGAGGAACTCCATGGTCGTGCCAGCATTCCAAGAGTCCCCCAGATGTCTCAGTCCATTCCAGAGGAACCTCTTTTCCCTTCACCGGCCGGTCTTTCACGCCGAGGATCGACTCACACCAAGGTGGCTCGTGGCACAGCCCTGTGGGAAAGCCTCGTGGGAAAGTCTCGAGGGACAGCCTCGAGGGAAAGCCACAGATCCCTTGATCCACGTGACAGGAAGCGTGACACTACTGCTGCAGCTCGGGAGGAAAGCGCACGTCCATGCCCCCACTCGAGACGAGGCTTGACTCCCCTGGGGAAACTGAGAAGCACCCCAGAATCCATGGCAACACTGGAGAGGAATCCTCAGGTTCCAGCCCCGACTCCACACAAGGTCTTAGGTCCCGGCATGGCGGGAGCGGAATCCTGAGATGGCTCCTAGCAACTAGCATGGGGACTGGCCTTTCCTGAGGCCACCAGAGCGGGTCCCTGAGGTCCCCGTCGTAACTCGAGAAGACCTGCCGCAACTCGAGAATATCCAAGAGGTTCTCCCCTCCAGGCGAGATGAGGCCCATTTCCGCTGAGGCGTCTCGAGGCCGATCACACCTCACCTCTGGAACTTCGAAAGGGTCCTTCACACCGTTGGTGCAAATCAAGAAGTTCCCCGACACACCCGTCTCCACTCTACAGGAAACACGAGGGTCCCGCCCACCTCCAGAGGAGCCCCGGTTCCGCCTCGTAGCTCGAGATGAGGGATCCTTTCCCTGCTTCGTCGGGAAAGAGTTCCCGGCGTTCCCGTCGCAACTCAAGAGGAGGCCCTCTCAACAGGAACGGCGAGAGGAACTCCAGGGTCGTGCCACCATTCCAAGAGTCCCCCAGATGTCTCAGTCCATTCCAGAGGAACCTCTTTTCCGTTCACCGGCTCATGTTTCACGCCGAGGATCGACTCACACCAAGGTGGCATGTGGCATGGCCCTGTGGGAAAGCCTTGTGGGAAAGCCTCGAGGGAAAGCCTCGAGGGAAAGCAACAGATCCCTTGATCCACGTGACAGGAAGCGTGACACTACTGCTGCAGCTCGGGAGGAAAGCGCACGTGCATACCTCCACTAGCGACGAGGCCTGACTCCCCTGGGGAGACTCAGAAGCCACCCAAGTTCCACGGCAACACTGGAGAGCAATCCTCAGGTTTCGGCCCCGACTCCACACAAGGTCTTAGGCCCCGGCATGGCGGGAGCGGAATCCTGAGATGGCTCCTAGCAACTAGCATGGGGACTGGCCTTTCCTGAGGCCACCAGAGCGGGTCCCTGAGGTCCCCGTCGTAACTCGAGAAGACCTGCCGCAACTCGAGAATATCCAAGAGGTTCTCCCTTCCAGGCGAGATGAGGCCCATTTCCGCTGAGGCGTCTCGAGGCTGATCACACCTCACCTCTGGAACTTCGAAAGGGTCCTTCACACCCTTGGTGCAAATCAAGAAGTTCCCCTACATACCCGTCTCCACTCGAGAGGATACACGAGGGTCCCGCCCACATCCAGAGGAGCCCCGTTTCGGCCTCATTGCTCGAGATGAGGGATTCTTCCCCTGCTACGTCGGGAAAGAGTTCCCGGCATTCCCGTCGCATCTCAAGAGGAGGCCCTCTCAACAGGAACAGCGAGAGGAACTCCAGGGTCGTGCCACCATTCCAAGAGTCCCCCAGATGTCTCAGTCCATTCCAGAGGAACCTCTTTTCCTTTCACTGGCTCGTTTTTCACGCCGAGAATAGACTCACACCAAGGTGGCACGTGGCACAGCCCTGTGGGAAATCCTCGTGGAAAAGCCTCGAGGGAAAGGCACAGATCCCTTGATCCACGTGACAGGAAGCGTGACATTACTGCTGCAGCTCGGGAGGAAATCGCATGTGCATGCCACCACTCGAGACGAGGCCTGACTCCTCTGGGGAGACTCAGATGCACCCCAAGATCCATGGCAACACTGGAGAGGAATCCTCAGGTTCCGGCCCCGACTCCACACAAAGTCTTAGGCCCCGGCATGGACGGGAGAGGAATCCCTAGATGGCTCGTAGCAACTCGCATGGGGACTGGCCTTTCCTGAGGCCACCAGAGCGGGTCCCTGAGGTCCCCGTCGTAACTCGAGAAGACCTGCCGCAACTCGAGAAAATCCAGGTGGTTCTCCCCTCCAGGTGAGATGAGGCCCATTTCCGCTGAGGCGTCTCGAGGCCGATGACACCTCACCTCTGGAACTTCGATAGGGTCCTTCACACCCTTGTGCAAATGAAGAAGTTCCCCGACATACCCGTCTCCACTCGAGAGGAAACACGAGGGTCGCGCCCACATCCAGAGGATCCCCGTTTCTGCCTCGTTGCTCGAGATGAGGGATTCTTCCCCTGCTACGTCGGGAAAGAGTTCCCGGCCTTTCCATCGCATCTCAAGAGGAGGCCCTCTCAACAGGAACGGCGAGAGGAACTCTAGGGTCGTGCCACCATTCCAAGAGTCCCCCAGGTGTCTCAGTCCATTCCAGAGGAAGCTCTTTACCCTTCACCGGCTCGTCTTTCACGCCGAGGATCGACTCACACCAATGTGGCACGTGGCACAGCCCTGTGGGAAAGCCTCGAGGGAAAGCAACAGATCCCTTGATCCACCTGCCAGGAAGCGTGACACTAATGCTGCAGCTCGGGAGGAATGCGCACGTGCATGCCCCCACTCGAGACGAGGCCTGACTCCCCTGGGGAGACTCAGAAGCACCCCAAGATACATGGCAACACTGGAGATGAATCCTCAGGTTCCGGCCCCGACTCCACACAAGGTCATAGGCCACGGCATGGACGAGAGAGGAATCCCGAGAGGGCCCCTAGCAACTCGCATGGGGACTGGCCTTTCCTGAGGCCACCAGAGCGGGTCCCTGAGGTCCCCGTCGTAACTCGAGAAGACCTGCCGCAACTCGAGAAAATCCAGGAGGTTCTCCCCTCCAGGCGAGATGAGGCCCAATTCCACTGAGGCGTCTCGAGGCTGATCACACCTCACCTCTGGAACTTCGAAAGGGTCCTTCACACCCTTGTTGCAAATCAAGAAGTTCCCCGACATACCCGTCTCCACTCGAGGGGAAACACGAGGGTCCCGCCCACATCCAGAGGAGCCCTGTTTCCGGTTTGAAGCTCGAGATGAGGGATCCTTTCCGTGCTTCCTCGGGAAAGAATTCCCGGCCATCCCGTCGCATCTCAAGAGGAGGCCCTCTCAACAGGAATGGCGAGAGGAACACCAGGGTCGTGCCACCATTCCAAGAGTCCCCCAGATGTCTCAGTCCATTCCAGAGGAACCTCTTTTCCCTTCACCGGCTCGTCTTTCACGCCGAGAATAGACTCACACCAAGGTGGTACGTGGCACAGCCCTGTGGGAAAGCCTCGTGGAAAAGCCTCGAGGGAAAGCCACAGATCCCTTGATCCACGTGACAGGAAGCATGACACTACTGCTGCAGCTCGGTAGGAAATCGCACTTGCATGCCCCCACTCGAGACGAGGCCTGACTCCCCTGGGGAGACTCAGATGCTCCCCAAGATCCACGGCAACACTGGAGAGCAATCCTCAGGTTTCGGCCCCGACTCCACACAAGGTCTTAGGCCCCGGCATGGCGGGAGCGGAATCCCGAGATGGCTCCTAGCAAGTAGCATGGGGACTGGCCTTTCCTGAGGCCACCAGAGCGGGTCCCTGAGGTCCCCGTCGTAACTCGAGAAGACCTGCCGCAACTCGAGAATATCCAAGAGGTTCTCCCTTCCAGGCGAGATGAGGCCCATTTCCACTGAGGCGTCTCGAGGCTGATCACACCTCACCTCTGGAACTTCGAAAGGGTCCTTCACACCCTTGGTGCAAATCAAGAAGTTCCCCTACATACCCGTCTCCACTCGAGAGGATACACGAGGGTCCCGCCCACATCCAGAGGAGCCCCGTTTCGGCCTCATTGCTCGAGATGAGGGATCCTTCCCCTGCTACGTCGGGAAAGAGTTCCCGGCCTTCCCGTCGCATCTCAAGAGGAGGCGCTCTCAACAGGAACAGCGAGAGGAACTCCAGGGTCGTGCCACCATTCCAAGAGTACCCCAGATGTCTCAGTCCATTCCAGAGGAACCTCTTTTCCTTTCACTGGCTCGTTTTTCACGCCGAGAATAGACTCACACCAAGGTGGCACGTGGCACAGCCCTGTGGGAAAGCCTCGTGGAAAAGCCTCGAGGGAAAGCCACAGATCCCTTGATCCACGTGACAGGAAGCATGACACTACTGCTGCAGCTCGGTAGGAAATCGCACTTGCATGCCCCCACTCGAGACGAGGCCTGACTCCCCTGGGGAGACTCAGATGCTCCCCAAGATCCATGGCAACACTGGATAGGAATCCTCAGGTTCCGGCCGCGACTCCACACAAAGTCTCAGGCCCCGGCATGGACGGGAGAGGAATCCCTAGATGGCTCGTTGCAACTCGCATGTGGACTGGCCTTTTCTGAGGCCACCAGAGCGGGTCCCTGAGGTCCCCGTCGTAACTCGAGAAGACCTGCCGCAACTCGAGAAAATCCAGGTGGTTCTCCCCTCCAGGTGAGATGAGGCCCATTTCCGCTGAGGCGTCTCGAGGCCGATGACACCTCACCTCTGGAACTTCGATATGGTCCTTCACACCCTTGGTGCAAATCAAGAAGTTCCCCGACACACCCGTCTCCACTCGACAGGAGACACGAGGGTCCCGCCCACCTCCAGAGGAGCCCCGGTTCCGCCTCGTAGCTCGAGATGAGGGATCCTTTCCCTGCTTCGTTGGGAAAGAGTTCCCGGCGTTCCCGTCGCAACTCAAGAGGAGGCCCTCTCAACAGGAACGGCGAGAGGAACTCCAGGGTCGTGCCACCATTCCAAGAGTCCCCCAGATGTCTCAGTCCATTCCAGAGGAACCTCTTTTCCGTTCACCGGCTCATGTTTCACGCCGAGGATCGACTCACACCAAGGTGGCATGTGGCATGGCCCTGTGGGAAAGCCTTGTGGGAAAGCCTCGAGGGAAAGCCTCGAGGGAAAGCAACAGATCCCTTGATCCACGTGACAGGAAGCGTGACACTACTGCTGCAGCTCGGGAGGAAAGCGCACGTGCATACCTCCACTCGCGACGAGGCCTGACTCCCCTGGGGAGACTCAGAAGCCACCCAACATCCACGGCAACACTGGAGAGCAATCCTCAGGTTTCGGCCCCGACTCCACACAAGGTCTTAGGCCCCGGCATGGCGGGAGCGGAATCCCGAGATGGCTCCTAGCAAGTAGCATGGGGACTGGCCTTTCCTGAGGCCACCAGAGCGGGTCCCTGAGGTCCCCGTCGTAACTCGAGAAGACCTGCCGCAACTCGAGAATATCCAAGAGGTTCTCCCTTCCAGGCGAGATGAGGCCCATTTCCGCTGAGGTGTCTCGAGGCTGATCACACCTCACCTCTGGAACTTCGAAAGGGTCCTTCACACCCTTGGTGCAAATCAAGAAGTTCCCCTACATACCCGTCTCCACTCGAGAGGATACACGAGGGTCCCGCCCACATCCAGAGGAGCCCCGTTTCGGCCTCATTGCTCGAGATGAGGGATTCTTCCCCTGCTACGTCGGGAAAGAGTTCCCGGCCTTCCCGTCGCATCTCAAGAGGAGGCCCTCTCAACAGGAACGGCGAGAGGAACTCCAGGGTCGTGCCACCATTCCAAGAGTCCCCCAGATGTCTCAGTCCATTCCAGAGGAACCTCTTTTCCTTTCACTGGCTCGTTTTTCATGCCGAGAATAGACTCACACCAAGGTGGCACGTGGCACAGCCCTGTGGGAAATCCTCGTGGAAAAGCCTCGAGGGAAAGGCACAGATCCCTTGATCCACGTGACAGGAAGCGTGACAGTACTGCTGCAGCTCGGGAGGAAATCGCATGTGCATGCCCCCACTCGAGACGAGGCCTGACTCCTCTGGGGAGACTCAGATGCACCCCAAGATCCATGGCAACACTGGAGAGGAATCCTCAGGTTCCGGCCCCGACTCCACACAAAGTCTTAGGCCCCGGCATGGACGGGAGAGGAATCCCTAGATGGGTCGTAGCAACTCGCATGGGGACTGGCCTTTCCTGAGGCCACCAGAGCGGGTCCCTGAGGTCCCCGTCGTAACTCGAGAAGACCTGCCGCAACTCGAGAAAATCCAGGTGGTTCTCCCCTCCAGGTGAGATGAGGCCCATTTCCGCTGAGGCGTCTCGAGGCCGATGACACCTCACCTCTGGAACTTCGATAGGGTCCTTCACACCCTTGGTGCAAATGAAGAAGTTCCCCGACATACCCGTCTCCACTCGAGAGGAAACACGAGGGTCGTGCCCACATCCAGAGGATCCCCGTTTCTGCCTCGTTGCTCGAGATGAGGGATTCTTCCCCTGCTACGTCGGGAAAGAGTTCACGGCCTTTCCATCGCATCTCAAGAGGAGGCCCTCTCAACAGGAACGGCGAGAGGAACTCCAGGGTCGTGCCACCATTCCAAGAGTCCCCCAGGTGTCTCAGTCCATTCCAGAGGAAGCTCTTTACCCTTCACCGGCTCGTCTTTCACGCCGAGGATCGACTCACACCAACGTGGCACTTGGCACAGCCCTGTGGGAAAGCCTCGAGGGAAAGCAACAGATCCCTTGATCCACCTGCCAGGAAGCGTGACACTACTGCTGCAGCTCGGGAGGAATGCGCACGTGCATGCCCCCACTCGAGACGAGGCCTGACTCCCCTGGGGAGACTCAGAAGCACCCCAAGATACATGGCAACACTGGAGATGAATCCTCAGGTTCCGGCCCCGACTCCACACAAGGTCATAGGCCACGGCATGGACGGGAGAGGAATCCCGAGAGGGCCCCTAGCAACTCGCATGGGGACTGGCCTTTCCTGAGGCCACCAGAGCGGGTCCCTGAGGTCCCCGTCGTAACTCGAGAAGACCTGCCGCAACTCGAGAAAATCCAGGAGGTTCTCCCCTCCAGGCGAGATGAGGCCCAATTCCACTGAGGCGTCTCGAGGCTGATCACACCTCACCTCTGGAACTTCGAAAGGGTCCTTCACACCCTTGTTGCAAATCAAGAAGTTCCCCGACATACCCGTCTCCACTCGAGAGGAAACACGAGGGCCCCGCCCACATCCAGAGGAGCCCTGTTTCCGGTTTGAAGCTCGAGATGAGGGATCCTTTCTGTGCTTCCTCGGGAAAGAATTCCCGGCCATCCCGTCGCATCTCAAGAGGAGGCCCTCTCAACAGGAATGGCGAGAGGAACACCAGGGTCGTGCCACCATTCCAAGAGTCCCCCAGATGTCTCAGTCCATTCCAGAGGAACCTCTTTTCCCTTCACCGGCTCGTCTTTCACGCCGAGAATAGACTCACACCAAGGTGGCACGTGGCACAGCCCTGTGGGAAAGCCTCGTAGAAAAGCCTCGAGGGAAAGCCACAGATCCCTTGATCCACGTGACAGGAAGCATGACACTACTGCTGCAGCTCGGTAGGAAATCGCACTTGCATGCCCCCACTCGAGACGAGGCCTGACTCCCCTGGGGAGACTCAGATGCTCCCCAAGATCCATGGCAACACTGGAGATGA
This sequence comes from Budorcas taxicolor, assembly GCF_023091745.1. Lineage (NCBI taxonomy): Eukaryota > Metazoa > Chordata > Mammalia > Artiodactyla > Bovidae > Budorcas > Budorcas taxicolor. Next base: position 2,898,012 of record NC_068930.1, on the reverse strand, counting down.
ATCCTCAGGTTCCGGCCCCGACTCCACACAAAGTCTTACGCCCCGGCATGGACGGGAGAGGAATCCCTAGATGGCTCGTTGCAACTCGCATGTGGACTGGCCTTTTCTGAGGCCACCAGAGCGGGTCCCTGAGGTCCCCGTCGTAACTCGAGAAGACCTGCCTCAACTCGAGAAAATCCAGGTGGTTCTCCCCTCCAGGTGAGATGAGGCCCATTTCCGCTGAGGCGTCTCAAGGCCGATGACACCTCACCTCTGGAACTTCGATAGGGTCCTTCACACCCTTGGTGCAAATCAAGAAGTTCCCTGACATACCCGTCTCCACTCGAGAGGAAACACGAGGGTCCCGCCCACATCCAGAGGAGCCCCGTATCCGCATCGTAGCTCGAGATGAGGGATCCTTTCCCTGCTTCGTCGGGAAAGAGCTCCCGGCCTTCCCGTCGCATCTCAAGAGGAGGCCCTCTCAACAGGAACGGCGAGAGGAACTCCATGGTCGTGCCAGCATTCCAAGAGTCCCCCAGATGTCTCAGTCCATTCCAGAGGAACCTCTTTTCCCTTCACCGGCCGGTCTTTCACGCCGAGGATCGACTCACACCAAGGTGGCTCGTGGCACAGCCCTGTGGGAAAGCCTCGTGGGAAAGTCTCGAGGGACAGCCTCGAGGGAAAGCCACAGATCCCTTGATCCACGTGACAGGAAGCGTGACACTACTGCTGCAGCTCGGGAGGAAAGCGCACGTCCATGCCCCCACTCGAGACGAGGCTTGACTCCCCTGGGGAAACTGAGAAGCACCCCAGAATCCATGGCAACACTGGAGAGGATCCTCAGGTTCCAGCCCCGACTCCACACAAGGTCTTAGGCCCCGGCATGGCGGGAGCGGAATCCTGAGATGGCTCCTAGCAACTAGCATGGGGACTGGCCTTTCCTGAGGCCACCAGAGCGGGTCCCTGAGGTCCCCGTCGTAACTCGAGAAGACCTGCCGCAACTCGAGAATATCCAAGAGGTTCTCCCCTCCAGGCGAGATGAGGCCCATTTCCGCTGAGGCGTCTCGAGGCCGATCACACCTCACCTCTGGAACTTCGAAAGGGTCCTTCACACCCTTGGTGCAAATCAAGAAGTTCCCCGACACACCCGTCTCCACTCGACAGGAAACACGAGGGTCCCGCCCACCTCCAGAGGAGCCCCGGTTCCGCCTCATAGCTCGAGATGAGGGATCCTTTCCCTGCTTCGTCGGGAAAGAGTTCCCGGCGTTCCCGTCGCAACTCAAGAGGAGGCCCTCTCAACAGGAACGGCGAGAGGAACTCCAGGGTCGTGCCACCATTCCAAGAGTCCCCCAGATGTCTCAGTCCATTCCAGAGGAACCTCTTTTCCGTTCACCGGCTCATGTTTCACGCCGAGGATCGACTCACACCAAGGTGGCATGTGGCATGGCCCTGTGGGAAAGCCTTGTGGGAAAGCCTCGAGGGAAAGCCTCGAGGGAAAGCCACAGATCCCTTGATCCACGTGACAGGAAGCGTGACACTACTGCTGCAGCTCGGGAGGAAAGCGCACGTGCATACCTCCACTCGCGACGAGGCCTGACTCCCCTGGGGAGACTCAGAAGCCACCCAAGATCCACGGCAACACTGGAGAGCAATCCTCAGCTTTCGGCCCCGACTCCACAAAAGGTCTTAGGCCCCGGCATGGCGGGAGCGGAATCCCGAGATGGCTCCTAGCAACTAGCATGGGGACTGGCCTTTCCTGAGGCCACCAGAGCGGGTCCCTGAGGTCCCCGTCGTAACTCGTGAAGACCTGCCGCAACTCGAGAATATCCAAGAGGTTCTCCCTTCCAGGCGAAATGAGGCCCATTTCCGCTGAGGCGTCTCGAGGCTGATCACACCTCACCTCTGGAACTTCGAAAGGGTCCTTCACACCCTTGGTGCAAATCAAGAAGTTCCCCTACATACCCGTCTCCACTCGAGAGGATACACGAGGGTCCCGCCCACATCCAGAGGAGCCCCGTATCGGCCTCATTGCTCGAGATGAGGGATTCTTCCCCTGCTACGTCGGGAAAGAGTTCCCGGCCTTCCCGTCGCATCTCAAGAGGAGGCCCTCTCAACAGGAACAGCGAGAGGAACTCCAGGGTCGTGCCACCATTCCAAGAGTCCCCCAGATGTCTCAGTCCATTCCAGAGGAACCTCTTTTCCTTTCACTGGCTCGTTTTTCACGCCGAGAATAGACTCACACCAAGGTGGCACGTGGCACAGCCCTGTGGGAAATCCTCGTGGAAAAGCCTCGAGGGAAAGGCACAGATCCCTTGATCCACGTGACAGGAAGCGTGACAGTACTGCTGCAGCTCGGGAGGAAATCGCATGTGCATGCCCCCACTCGAGACGAGGCCTGACTCCTCTGGGGAGACTCAGATGCACCCCAAGATCCATGGCAACACTGGAGAGGAATCCTCAGGTTCCGGCCCCGACTCCACACAAAGTCTTAGGCCCCGGCATGGACGGGAGAGGAATCCCTAGATGGCTCGTAGCAACTCGCATGGGGACTGGCCTTTCCTGAGGACACCAGAGCGGGTCCCTGAGGTCCCCGTCGTAACTCGAGAAGACCTGCCGCAACTCGAGAAAATCCAGGTGGTTCTCCCCTCCAGGTGAGATGAGGCCCATTTCCGCTGAGGCGTCTTGAGGCCGATGACACCTCACCTCTGGAACTTCGATAGGGTCCTTCACACCCTTGTGCAAATGAAGAAGTTTCCCGACATACCCGTCTCCACTCGAGAGGAAACACGAGGGTCGTGCCCACATCCAGAGGATCCCCGTTTCTGCCTCGTTGCTCGAGATGAGGGATTCTTCCCCTGCTACGTCGGGAAAGAGTTCACGGCCTTTCCATCGCATCTCAAGAGGAGGCCCTCTCAACAGGAACGGCGAGAGGAACTCCAGGGTCGTGCCACCATTCCAAGAGTCCCCCAGGTGTCTCAGTCCATTCCAGAGGAAGCTCTTTACCCTTCACCGGCTCGTCTTTCACGCCGAGGATCGACTCACACCAACGTGGCACGTGGCACAGCCCTGTGGGAAAGCCTCGAGGGAAAGCAACAGATCCCTTGATCCACCTGCCAGGAAGCGTGACACTACTGCTGCAGCTCGGGAGGAATGCGCACGTGCATGCCCCCACTCGAGACGAGGCCTGACTCCCCTGGGGAGACTCAGAAGCACCCCAAGATACATGGCAACACTGGAGATGAATCCTCAGGTTCCGGCCCCGACTCCACACAAGGTCATAGGCCACGGCATGGACGGGAGAGGAATCCCGAGAGGGCCCCTAGCAACTCGCATGGGGACTGGCCTTTCCTGAGGCCACCAGAGCGGGTCCCTGAGGTCCCCGTCGTAACTCGAGAAGACCTGCCGCAAGTCGAGAAAATCAAGGAGGTTCTCCCCTCCAGGCGAGATGAGGCCCAATTCCACTGAGGCGTCTCGAGGCTGATCACACCTCACCTCTGGAACTTCGAAAGGGTCCTTCACACCCTTGTTGCAAATCAAGAAGTTCCCCGACATACCCGTCTCCACTCGAGAGGAAACACGAGGGTCCCGCCCACATCCAGAGGAGCCCTGTTTCCGGTTTGAAGCTCGAGATGAGGGATCCTTTCCGTGCTTCCTCGGGAAAGAATTCCCGGCCATCCCGTCGCATCTCAAGAGGAGGCCCTCTCAACAGGAATGGCGAGAGGAACACCAGGGTCGTGCCACCATTCCAAGAGTCCCCCAGATGTCTCAGTCCATTCCAGAGGAACCTCTTTTCCCTTCACCGGCTCGTCTTTCACGCCGAGAATAGACTCACACCAAGGTGGCACGTGGCACAGCCCTGTGGGAAAGCCTCGTGGAAAAGCCTCGAGGGAAAGCCTCAGATCCCTTGATCCACGTGACAGGAAGCATGACACTACTGCTGCAGCTCGGTAGGAAATCGCACTTGCATGCCCCCACTCGAGACGAGGCCTGACTCCCCTGGGGAGACTCAGATGCTCCCCAAGATCCATGGCAACACTGGAGATGAATCCTCAGGTTCCGGCCCCGACTCCACACAAAGTCTTAGGCCCCGGCATGGACGGGAGAGGAATCCCTAGATGGCTCGTTGCAACTCGCATGTGGACTGGCCTTTTCTGAGGCCACCAGAGCGGGTCCCTGAGGTCCCCGTCGTAACTCGAGAAGACCTGCCTCAACTCGAGAAAATCCAGGTGGTTCTCCCCTCCAGGTGAGATGAGGCCCATTTCCGCTGAGGCGTCTCGAGGCCGATGACACCTCACCTCTGGAACTTCGATAGGGTCCTTCACACCCTTGGTGCAAATCAAGAAGTTCCCCGACATACCCGTCTCCACTCGAGAGGAAACACGAGGGTCCCGCCCACATCCAGAGGAGCCCCGTATCCGCATCGTAGCTCGAGATGAGGGATCCTTTCCCTGCTTCGTCGGGAAAGAGCTCCCGGCCTTCTCGTCGCATCTCAAGTGGAGGCCCTCTCAACTGGAACGGCGAGAGGAACTCCAGGGTCGTGCCAGCATTCCAAGAGTCCCCCAGATGTCTCAGTCCATTCCAGAGGAACCTCTTTTCCCTTCACCGGCCGGTCTTTCACGCCGAGGATCGACTCACACCAAGGTGGCTCGTGGCACAGCCCTGTGGGAAAGCCTCGTGGGAAAGTCTCGAGGGACAGCCTCGAGGGAAAGCCACAGATCCCTTGATCCACGTGACAGGAAGCGTGACACTACTGCTGCAGCTCGGGAGGAAAGCGCACGTCCATGCCCCCACTCGAGACGAGGCTTGACTCCCCTGGGGAAACTGAGAAGCACCCCAGAATCCATGGCAACACTGGAGAGGAATCCTCAGGTTCCGGCCCCGACTCCACACAAGGTCTTAGGCCCCGGCATGGCGGGAGCGGAATCCTGAGATGGCTCCTAGCAACTAGCATGGGGACTGGCCTTTCCTGAGGCCACCAGAGCGGGTCCCTGAGGTCCCCGTCGTAACTCGAGAAGACCTGCCGCAACTCGAGAATATCCAAGAGGTTCTCCCCTCCAGGCGAGATGAGGCCCATTTCCGCTGAGGCGTCTCGAGGCTGATCACACCTCACCTCTGGAACTTCGAAAGGGTCCTTCACACCCTTGGTGCAAATCAAGAAGTTCCCGGACACACCCGTCTCCACTCGACAGGAAACACGAGGGTCCCGCCCACCTCCAGAGGAGCCCCGGTTCCGCCTCGTAGCTCGAGATGAGGGATCCTTTCCCTGCTTCGTCGGGAAAGAGTTCCCGGCGTTTCCGTCGCAACTCAAGAGGAGGCCCTCTCAACAGGAACGGCGAGAGGAACTCCAGGGTCGTGCCACCATTCCAAGAGTCCCCCAGATGTCTCAGTCCATTCCAAAGGAACCTCTTTTCCGTTCACCGGCTCATGGTTCACGCCGAGGATCGACTCACACCAAGGTGGCATGTGGCATGGCCCTGTGGGAAAGCCTTGTGGGAAAGCCTCGAGGGAAAGCCTCGAGGTAAAGCAACAGATCCCTTGATCCACGTGACAGGAAGCGTGACACTACTGCTGCAGCTCGGGAGGAAAGCGCACGTGCATACCTCCACTCGCGACGAGGCCTGACTCCCCTGGGGAGACTCAGAAGCCACCCAAGATCCACGGCAACACTGGAGAGCAATCCTCAGGTTTCGGCCCCGACTCCACACAAGGTCTTAGGCCCCGGCATGGCGGGAGCGGAATCCCGAGATGGCTCCTAGCAACTAGCATGGGGACTGGCCTTTCCTGAGGCCACCAGAGCGGGTCCCTGAGGTCCCCGTCGTAACTCGAGAAGACCTGCCGCAACTCGAGAATATCCAAGAGGTTCTCCCTTCCAGGCGAGATGAGGCCCATTTCCGCTGAGGCGTCTCGAGGCTGATCACACCTCACCTCTGGAACTTCGAAAGGGTCCTTCACACCCTTGGTGCAAATCAAGAAGTTCCCCTACATACCCGTCTCCACTCGAGAGGATACACGAGGGTCCCGCCCACATCCAGAGGAGCCCCGTTTCGGCCTCATTGCTCGAGATGAGGGATCCTTCCCCTGCTACGTCGGGAAAGAGTTCCCGGCCTTCCCGTCGCATCTCAAGAGGAGGCCCTCTCAACAGGAACAGCGAGAGGAACTCCAGGGTCGTGCCACCATTCCAAGAGTACCCCAGATGTCTCAGTCCATTCCAGAGGAACCTCTTTTCCTTTCACTGGCTCGTTTTTCACGCCGAGAATAGACTCACACCAAGGTGGCACGTGGCACAGCCCTGTGGGAAAGCCTCGTGGAAAAGCCTCGAGGGAAAGCCACAGATCCCTTGATCCACGTGACAGGAAGCATGACACTACTGCTGCAGCTCGGTAGGAAATCGCACTTGCATACCCCCACTCGAGACGAGGCCTGACTCCCCTGGGGAGACTCAGATGCTCCCCAAGATCCATGGCAACACTGGATAGGAATCCTCAGGTTCCGGCCGCGACTCCACACAAAGTCTTAGGCCCCGGCATGGACGGGAGAGGAATCCCTAGATGGCTCGTTGCAACTCGCATATGGACTGGCCTTTTCTGAGGCCACCAGAGCGGGTCCCTGAGGTCCCCGTCGTAACTCGAGAAGACCTGCCGCAACTCGAGAAAATCCAGGTGGTTCTCCCCTCCAGGTGAGATGAGGCCCATTTCCGCTGAGGCGTCTCGAGGCCGATGACACCTCACCTCTGGAACTTCGATAGGGTCCTTCACACCCTTGGTGCAAATGAAGAAGTTCCCCGACATACCCGTCTCCACTCGAGAGGAAACACGAGGGTCCCGCCCACATCCAGAGGAGCCCCGTATCCGCATCGTAGCTCGAGATGAGGGATCCTTTCCCTGCTTCGTCGGGAAAGAGCTCCCGGCCTTCCCGTCGCATCTCAAGAGGAGGCCCTCTCAACAGGAACGGCGAGAGGAACTCCATGGTCGTGCCAGCATTCCAAGAGTCCCCCAGATGTCTCAGTCCATTCCAGAGGAACCTCTTTTCCCTTCACCGGCCGGTCTTTCACGCCGAGGATCGACTCACACCAAGGTGGCTCGTGGCACAGCCCTGTGGGAAAGCCTCGTGGGAAAGTCTCGAGGGACAGCCTCGAGGGAAAGCCACAGATCCCTTGATCCACGTGACAGGAAGCGTGACACTACTGCTGCAGCTCGGGAGGAAAGCGCACGTCCATGCCCCCACTCGAGACGAGGCTTGACTCCCCTGGGGAAACTGAGAAGCACCCCAGAATCCATGGCAACACTGGAGAGGAATCCTCAGGTTCCAGCCCCGACTCCACACAAGGTCTTAGGCCCCGGCATGGCGGGAGCGGAATCCTGAGATGGCTCCTAGCAACTAGCATGGGGACTGGCCTTTCCTGAGGCCACCAGAGCGGGTCCCTGAGGTCCCCGTCGTAACTCGAGAAGACCTGCCGCAACTCGAGAATATCCAAGAGGTTCTCCCCTCCAGGCGAGATGAGGCCCATTTCCGCTGAGGCGTCTCGAGGCCGATCACACCTCACCTCTGGAACTTCGAAAGGGTCCTTCACACCCTTGGTGCAAATCAAGAAGTTCCCCGACATACCCGTCTCCACTCGAGAGGAAACACGAGGGTCCCGCCCACATCCAGAGGAGCCCCGTATCCGCATCGTAGCTCGAGATGAGGGATCCTTTCCCTGCTTCGTCGGGAAAGAGCTCCCGGCCTTCCCGTCGCATCTCAAGAGGAGGCCCTCTCAACAGGAACGGCGAGAGGAACTCCAGGGTCGTGCCAGCATTCCAAGAGTCCCCCAGATGTCTCAGTCCATTCCAGAGGAACCTCTTTTCCCTTCACCGGCCGGTCTTTCACGCCGAGGATCGACTCACACCAAGGTGGCTCGTGGCACAGCCCTGTGGGAAAGCCTCGTGGGAAAGTCTCGAGGGACAGCCTCGAGGGAAAGCCACAGATCCCTTGATCCACGTGACAGGAAGCGTGACACTACTGCTGCAGCTCGGGAGGAAAGCGCACGTCCATGCCCCCACTCGAGACGAGGCTTGACTCCCCTGGGGAAACTGAGAAGCACCCCAGAATCCATGGCAACACTGGAGAGGAATCCTCAGGTTCCGGCCCCGACTCCACACAAGGTCTTAGGCCCCGGCATGGCGGGAGCGGAATCCTGAGATGGCTCCTAGCAACTAGCATGGGGACTGGCCTTTCCTGAGGCCACCAGAGCGGGTCCCTGAGGTCCCCGTCGTAACTCGAGAAGACCTGCCGCAACTCGAGAATATCCAAGAGGTTCTCCCCTCCAGGCGAGATGAGGCCCATTTCCGCTGAGGCGTCTCGAGGCTGATCACACCTCACCTCTGGAACTTCGAAAGGGTCCTTCACACCCTTGGTGCAAATCAAGAAGTTCCCGGACACACCCGTCTCCACTCGACAGGAAACACGAGGGTCCCGCCCACCTCCAGAGGAGCCCCGGTTCCGCCTCGTAGCTCGAGATGAGGGATCCTTTCCCTGCTTCGTCGGGAAAGAGTTCCCGGCGTTCCCGTCGCAACTCAAGAGGAGGCCCTCTCAACAGGAACGGCGAGAGGAACTCCAGGGTCGTGCCACCATTCCAAGAGTCCCCCAGATGTCTCAGTCCATTCCAGAGGAACCTCTTTTCCGTTCACCGGCTCATGTTTCACGCCGAGGATCGACTCACACCAAGGTGGCATGTGGCTTGGCCCTGTGGGAAAGCCTTGTGGGAAAGCCTAGAGGGAAAGCCTCGAGGTAAAGCAACAGATCCCTTGATCCACGTGACAGGAAGCGTGACACTACTGCTGCAGCTCGGGAGGAAAGCGCACGTGCATACCTCCACTCGCGACGAGGCCTGACTCCCCTGGGGAGACTCAGAAGCCACCCAAGATCCACGGCAACACTGGAGAGCAATCCTCAGGTTTCGGCCCCGACTCCACACAAGGTCTTAGGCCCCGGCATGGCGGGAGCGGAATCCCGAGATGGCTCCTAGCAACTAGCATGGGGACTGGCCTTTCCTGAGGCCACCAGAGCGGGTCCCTGAGGTCCCCGTCGTAACTCGAGAAGACCTGCCGCAACTCGAGAATATCCAAGAGGTTCTCCCTTCCAGGCGAGATGAGGCCCATTTCCGCTGAGGCGTCTCGAGGCTGATCACACCTCACCTCTGGAACTTCGAAAGGGTCCTTCACACCCTTGGTGCAAATCAAGAAGTTCCCCTACATACCCGTCTCCACTCGAGAGGATACACGAGGGTCCCGCCCACATCCAGAGGAGCCCCGTTTCGGCCTCATTGCTCGAGATGAGGGATCCTTCCCCTGCTACGTCGGGAAAGAGTTCCCGGCCTTCCCGTCGCATCTCAAGAGGAGGCCCTCTCAACAGGAACAGCGAGAGGAACTCCAGGGTCGTGCCACCATTCCAAGAGTACCCCAGATGTCTCAGTCCATTCCAGAGGAACCTCTTTTCCTTTCACTGGCTCGTTTTTCACGCCGAGAATAGACTCACACCAAGGTGGCACGTGGCACAGCCCTGTGGGAAAGCCTCGTGGAAAAGCCTCGAGGGAAAGCCACAGATCCCTTGATCCACGTGACAGGAAGCATGACACTACTGCTGCAGCTCGGTAGGAAATCGCACTTGCATACCCCCACTCGAGACGAGGCCTGACTCCCCTGGGGAGACTCAGCTGCTCCCCAAGATCCATGGCAACACTGGATAGGAATCCTCAGGTTCCGGCCGCGACTCCACACAAAGTCTTAGGCCCCGGCATGGACGGGAGAGGAATCCCTAGATGGCTCGTTGCAACTCGCATGTGGACTGGCCTTTTCTGAGGCCACCAGAGCGGGTCCCTGAGGTCCCCGTCGTAACTCGAGAAGACCTGCCGCAACTCGAGAAAATCCAGGTGGTTCTCCCCTCCAGGTGAGATGAGGCCCATTTCCGCTGAGGCGTCTCGAGGCCGATGACACCTCACCTCTGGAACTTCGATAGGGTCCTTCACACCCTTGGTGCAAATGAAGAAGTTCCCCGACATACCCGTCTCCACTCGAGAGGAAACACGAGGGTCCCGCCCACATCCAGAGGAGCCCCGTATCCGCATCGTAGCTCGAGATGAGGGATCCTTTCCCTGCTTCGTCGGGAAAGAGCTCCCGGCCTTCCCGTCGCATCTCAAGAGGAGGCCCTCTCAACAGGAACGGCGAGAGGAACTCCATGGTCGTGCCAGCATTCCAAGAGTCCCCCAGATGTCTCAGTCCATTCCAGAGGAACCTCTTTTCCCTTCACCGGCCGGTCTTTCACGCCGAGGATCGACTCACACCAAGGTGGCTCGTGGCACAGCCCTGTGGGAAAGCCTCGTGGGAAAGTCTCGAGGGACAGCCTCGAGGGAAAGCCACAGATCCCTTGATCCACGTGACAGGAAGCGTGACACTACTGCTGCAGCTCGGGAGGAAAGCGCACGTCCATGCCCCCACTCGCGACGAGGCCTGACTCCCCTGGGGAGACTCAGAAGCCACCCAAGATCCACGGCAACACTGGAGAGCAATCCTCAGGTTTCGGCCCCGACTCCACACAAGGTCTTAGGCCCCGGCATGGCGGGAGCGGAATCCCGAGATGGCTCCTAGCAACTAGCATGGGGACTGGCCTTTCCTGAGGCCACCAGAGCGGGTCCCTGAGGTCCCCGTCGTAACTCGAGAAGACCTGCCGCAACTCGAGAATATCCAAGAGGTTCTCCCTTCCAGGCGAGATGAGGCCCATTTCCGCTGAGGCGTCTCGAGGCTGATCACACCTCAACTCTGGAACTTCGAAAGGGTCCTTCACACCCTTGGTGCAAATCAAGAAGTTCCCCTACATACCCGTCTCCACTCGAGAGGATACACGAGGGTCCCGCCCACATCCAGAGGAGCCCCGTTTCGGCCTCATTGCTCGAGATGAGGGATTCTTCCCCTGCTACGTCGGGAAAGAGTTCCCGGCCTTCCCGTCGCATCTCAAGAGGAGGCCCTCTCAACAGGAACAGCGAGAGGAACTCCAGGGTCGTGCCACCATTCCAAGAGTCCCCCAGATGTCTCAGTCCATTCCAGAGGAACCTCTTTTCCTTTCACTGGCTCGTTTTTCACGCCGAGAATAGACTCACACCAAGGTGGCACGTGGCACAGCCCTGTGGGAAATCCTCGTGGAAAAGCCACGAGGGAAAGGCACAGATCCCTTGATCCACGTGACAGGAAGCGTGACAGTACTGCTGCAGCTCGGGAGGAAATCGCATGTGCATGCCCCCACTCGAGACGAGGCCTGACTCCTCTGGGGAGACTCAGATGCACCCCAAGATCCATGGCAACACTGGAGAGGAATCCTCAGGTTCCGGCCCCGACTCCACACAAAGTCTTAGGCCCCGGCATGGACGGGAGAGGAATCCCTAGATGGCTCGTAGCAACTCGCATGGGGACTGGCCTTTCCTGAGGCCACCAGAGCGGGTCCCTGAGGTCCCCGTCGTAACTCGAGAAGACCTGCCGCAACTCGAGAAAATCCAGGTGGTTCTCCCCTCCAGGTGAGATGAGGCCCATTTCCGCTGAGGCGTCTCGAGGCCGATGACACCTCACCTCTGGAACTTCGATAGGGTCCTTCACACCCTTGTGCAAATGAAGAAGTTCCCCGACATACCCGTCTCCACTCGAGAGCAAACACGAGGGTCGTGCCCACATCCAGAGGATCCCCGTTTCTGCCTCGTTGCTCGAGATGAGGGATTCTTCCCCTGCTACGTCGGGAAAGAGTTCCCGGCCTTTCCATCGTATCTCAAGAGGAGGCCCTCTCAACAGGAACGGCGAGAGGAACTCCAGGGTCGTGCCACCATTCCAAGAGTCCCCCAGGTGTCTCAGTCCATTCCAGAGGAAGCTCTTTACCCTTCACCGGCTCGTCTTTCACGCCGAGGATCGACTCACACCAACGTGGCACGTGGCACAGCCCTGTGGGAAAGCCTCGAGGGAAAGCAACAGATCCCTTGATCCACCTGCCAGGAAGCGTGACACTACTGCTGCAGCTCGGGAGGAAAGCGCACGTGCATACCTCCACTGGCGACGAGGCCTGACTCCCCTGGAGAGACTCAGAAGCCACCCAAGATCCACGGCAACACTGGAGAGCAATCCTCAGGTTTCGCCCCCGACTCCACACAAGGTCTTAGGCCCCGGCATGGCGGGAGCGGAATCCCGAGATGGCTCCTAGCAACTAGCATGGGTACTGGCCTTTCCTGAGGCCACCAGAGCGGGTCCCTGAGGTCCCCGTCGTAACTCGAGAAGACCTGCCGCAACTCGAGAATATCCAAGAGGTTCTCCCTTCCAGGCGAGATGAGGCCCATTTCCGCTGAGGCGTCTCGAGGCTGATCACACCTCACCTCTGGAACTTCGAAAGGGTCCTTCACACCCTTGGTGCAAATCAAGAAGTTCCTCAACATACCCGTCTCCACTCGAGAGGATACACGAGGGTCCCGCCCACATCCAGAGGAGCCCCGTTTCCGCCTCGTAGCTCGAGATGAGGGATCCTTTCCCTGCTTCGTCGGGAAAGAGTTCCCGGCATTCCGGTCGCATCTCAAGAGGAGGCCCTCTCAACAGGAACGGCGAGAGGAACTCCAGGGTCGTGCCACCATTCCAAGAGTCCCCCAGATGTCTCAGTCCATTCCAGAGGAACCTCTTTTTCCTTCACCGGCTCGTCTTTCACGCCGAGGATCGACTCACACCAAGGTGGCACGTGGCACGGCCCTGTGCGATATCCTCGTGGGAAAGCCTCGAGGGAAAGCCGCGAGGGAAAGCCACATATCCCTTTTTCCAGGTGATGGGAAGCTTGACACTACTGCTGCTCCTCGGGAGGAAAGCGCACGTGCATGCCCCCACTCAAGACGAGGCTTGACTCCCCTGGGGAGACTGAGAAGCACCCCAGAATCCATGGCAACACTGGAGAGGAATCCTCAGGTTCCGGCCCCGACTCCACACAAGGTCTTAGGCCCCGGCATGGCGGGAGCGGAATCCCGAGATGGCTCCTAGCAACTAGCATGGGTACTGGCCTTTCCTGAGGCCACCAGAGCGGGTCCCTGATGTCCCCGTCGTAAGTCGAGAAGACCTGCCGCAACTCGAGAAAATCCAGGAGGTTCTCCCCTCCAGGCGAGATGAGGCCCATTTCCACTGAGGCGTCTCGAGGCTGATCACACCTCACCTCTGGAACTTCGAAAGGGTCCTTCACACCCTTGTTGCAAATCAAGAAGTTCCCCGACATACCCGTTTCCACTCGAGAGGAAATACGAGGGTCCCGCCCACATCCAGAGGAGCCCTGTTTCCGGTTTGAAGCTCGAGATGAGGGATCCTTTCCGTGCTTCCTCGGGAAAGAATTCCCGGCCATCCCGTCGCATCTCAAGAGGAGGCCCTCTCAACAGGAATGGCGAGAGGAACACCAGGGTCGTGCCACCATTCCAAGAGTCCCCCAGATGTCTCAGTCCATTCCAGAGGAACCTCTTTTCCCTTCACCGGCTCGTCTTTCACGCCGAGAATAGACTCACACCAAGGTGGCACGTGGCACAGCCCTGTGGGAAAGCCTCGTGGAAAAGCCTCGAGGGAAAGCCACAGATCCCTTGATCCACGTGACAGGAAGCATGACACTACTGCTGCAGCTCGGTAGGAAATCGCACTTGCATGCCCCCACTCGAGACGAGGCCTGACTCCCCTGGGGAGACTCAGATGCTCCCCAAGATCCATGGCAACACTGGATAGGAATCCTCAGGTTCCGGCCCCGACTCCACACAAAGTCTTACGCCCCGGCATGGACGGCAGAGGAATCCCTAGATGGCTCGTTGCAACTCGCATGTGGACTGGCCTTTTCTGAGGCCACCAGAGCGGGTCCCTGAGGTCCCCGTCGTAACTCGCGAAGACCTGCCGCAACTCGAGAAAATCCAGGTGGTTCTCCCCTCCAGGTGAGATGAGGCCCATTTCCGCTGAGGCGTCTCGAGGCCGATGACACCTCACCTCTGGAACTTCGATAGGGTCCTTCACACCCTTGGTGCAAATCAAGAAGTTCCCCGACATACCCGTCTCCACTCGAGAGGAAACACGAGGGTCCCGCCCACATCCAGAGGAGCCCCGTATCCGCATCGTAGCTCGAGATGAGGGATCCTTTCCCTGCTTCGTCGGGAAAGAGCTCCCGGCCTTCCCGGCGCATCTCAAGAGGAGGCCCTCTCAACAGGAACGGCGAGAGGAACTCCATGGTCGTGCCAGCATTCCAAGAGTCCCCCAGATGTCTCAGTCCATTCCAGAGGAACCTCTTTTCCCTTCACCGGCCGGTCTTTCACGCCGAGGATCGACTCACACCAAGGTGGCTCGTGGCACAGCCCTGTGGGAAAGCCTCGTGGGAAAGTCTCGAGGGACAGCCTCGAGGGAAAGCCACAGATCCCTTGATCCACGTGACAGGAAGCGTGACACTACTGCTGCAGCTCGGGAGGAAAGCGCACGTCCATGCCCCCACTCGAGACGAGGCTTGACTCCCCTGGGGAAACTGAGAAGCACCCCAGAATCCATGGCAACACTGGAGAGGAATCCTCAGGTTCCGGCCCCGACTCCACACAAGGTCTTAGGCCCCGGCATGGCGGGAGCGGAATCCTGAGATGGCTCCTAGCAACTCGCATGGGGACTGGCCTTTCCTGAGGCCACCAGAGCGGGTCCCTGAGGTCCCCGTCGTAACTCGAGAAGACCTGCCGCAACTCGAGAATATCCAAGAGGTTCTCCCCTCCAGGCGAGATGAGGCCCATTTCCGCTGAGGCGTCTCAAGGCTGATCACACCTCACCTCTGGAACTTCGAAAGGGTCCTTCACACCCTTGGTGCAAATCAAGAAGTTCCCCGACATACCCGTCTCCAGTCTACAGGAAACACGAGGGTCCCGCCCACCTCCAGAGGAGCCCCGGTTCCGCCTCGTAGCTCGAGATGAGGGATCCTTTCCCTGCTTCGTCGGGAAAGAGTTCCCGGCGTTCCCGTCGCAACTCAAGAGGAGGCCCTCTCAACAGGAACGGCGAGAGGAACTCCAGGGTCGTGCCAGCATTCCAAGAGTCCCCCAGATGTCTCAGTCCATTCCAGAGGAACCTCTTTTCCGTTCACCGGCTCATGTTTCACGCCGAGGATCGACTCACACCAAGGTGGCATGTGGCATGGCCCTGTGGAAAAGCCTTGTGGGAAAGCCTCGAGGGAAAGCCTCGAGGGAAAGCCACAGATCCCTTGATCCACGTGACAGGAAGCGTGACACTACTGCTGCAGCTCGGGAGGAAAGCGCACGTGCATACCTCCACTGGCGACGAGGCCTGACTCCCCTGGGGAGACTCAGAAGCCACCCAAGATCCATGGCAACACTGGAGAGCAATCCTCAGGTTTCGGCCCCGACTCCACACAAGGTCTTAGGCCCCCGGCATGGCGGGAGCGGAATCCCGAGATGGCTCCTAGCAACTAGCATGGGGACTGGCCTTTCCTGAGGCCACCAGAGCGGGTCCCTGAGGTCCCCGTCGTAACTCGAGAAGACCTGCCGCAACTCGAGAAAATCCAGGAGGTTCTCCCCTCCAGGCGAGATGAGGCCCATTTCCGCTAAGGCATCTCGAGGCTGATCACACCTCACCTCTGGAACTTCGAAAGGGTCCTTCACACCCTTGGTGCAAATCAAGAAGTTCCTCAACATACCCGTCTCCACTCGAGAGGAAACACGAGGGTCCCGCCCACATCCAGAGGAGCCCCGTTTCCGCCTCGTAGCTCGAGATGAGGGATCCTTTCCCTGCTTCGTCGGGAAAGAGTTCCCGGCGTTCCCGGGGCATGTCAAGAGGAGGCCCTCTCAACAGGAACGGCGAGAGGAACTCCAGGGTCGTGCCACCATTCCAAGAGTCCCCCAGATGTCTCAGTCCATTCCAGAGGAACCTCTTTTCCCTTCACCGGCTCATGTTTCACGCCGAGGATCGACTCACACGAAGGTGGCATGTGGCACGGCCCTGTGGAAAAGCCTCGTGGGGAGCCTCGAGGGAAAGCCTCGAGGGAAAGCCACAGATCCCTTGATCCAAGTGACAGGAAGCGTGACACTACTGCTGCAGCTCGGGAGGAAAGCGCACGTGCATACCTCCACTCGAGACGAGGCCTGACTCCCCTGTGGAGACTCAGAATCCCCCGAAGATCCACGGCAACACTGGAGAGCAATCCTCAGGTTCCGGCCCCGACTCCACACAAGGTCTTAGGCCCCGGCATGGACAAGAGAGGAATCCCGAGAGGGCCCCTAGGAACTCGTATGGGGACTGGCCTTTCCTGAGGCCACCAGATCGGGTCCCTGAGGTCCCCGTCGTAACTCGAGAAGACCTGCCGCAACTCGAGAAAATCCAGGAGGTTCTCCCCTCCAGGCGAGATGAGGCCCATTTCCGCTAAGGCATCTCGAGGCTGATCACACCTCACCTCTGGAACTTCGAAAGGGTCCTTCACACCCTTGGTGCAAATCAAGAAGTTCCCC
Source organism: Budorcas taxicolor (assembly GCF_023091745.1). NCBI lineage: Eukaryota > Metazoa > Chordata > Mammalia > Artiodactyla > Bovidae > Budorcas > Budorcas taxicolor. Next base: position 2,881,532 of record NC_068930.1, on the reverse strand, counting down.
GACATAGCCGTCTCCACTCGAGAGGAATCACGAGGGTCCCGCCCACATCCAGAGGAGCCCCGTTTCCGCCTCGTAGCTCGAGATGAGGGATCCTTTCCCTGCTTCGTCGGGAAAGAGTTCCCGGCGTTCCCGTCGCATCTCAAGAGGAGGCCCTCTCAACAGGAACGGCGAGAGGAACTCCAGGGTCGTGCCACCATTCCAAGAGTCCCCCAGATGTCTCAGTCCATTCCAGAGGAACCTCTTTTTCCTTCACCGGCTCGTCTTTCACGCCGAGGATCGACTCACACCAAGGTGGCACGTGGCACGGCCCTGTGCGATATCCTCGTGGGAAAGCCTCGAGGGAAAGCCGCGAGGGAAAGCCACATATCCCTTTTTCCAGGTGACGGGAAGCTTGACACTACTGCTGCTCCTCGGGAGGAAAGCGCACGTGCATGCCCCCACTCAAGACGAGGCTTGACTCCCCTGGGGAGACTGAGAAGCACCCCAGAATCCATGGCAACACTGGAGAGGAATCCTCAGGTTCCGGCCCCGACTCCACACAAGGTAATAGGCCCCGGCATGGCGGGAGCGGAATCCCGAGATGGCTCCTAGCAACTCGCATGGGGACTGGCCATTCCTGAGGCCACCAGAGCGGGTCCCTGATGTCCCCGTCGTAAGTCGAGAAGACCTGCCGCAACTCGAGAAAATCCAGGAGGTTCTCCCCTCCAGGCGAGATGAGGCCCAATTCCACTGAGGCGTCTCGAGGCTGATCACACCTCACCTCTGGAACTTCGAAAGGGTCCTTCACACCCTTGTTGCAAATCAAGAAGTTCCCCGACATACCCGTCTCCACTCGAGAGGAAACACGAGGGTCCTGCCCACATCCAGAGGAGCCCTGTTTCCGGTTTGAAGCTCGAGATGAGGGATCCTTTCCGTGCTTCCTCGGGAAAGAATTCCCGGCCATCCCGTCGCATCTCAAGAGGAGGCCCTCTCAACAGGAATGGCGAGAGGAACACCAGGGTCGTGCCACCATTCCAAGAGTCCCCCAGATGTCTCAGTCCATTCCAGAGGAACCTCTTTTCCCTTCACCGGCTCGTCTTTCACGCCGAGAATAGACTCACACCAAGGTGGCACATGGCACAGCCCTGTGGGAAAGCCTCGTGGAAAAGCCTCGAGGGAAAGCCACATATCCCTTGATCCACGTGACAGGAAGCATGACACTACTGCTGCAGCTCGGTAGGAAATCGCACTTGCATGCCCCCACTCGAGACGAGGCCTGACTCCCCTGGGGAGACTCAGATGCTCCCCAAGATCCATGGCAACACTGGATAGGAATCCTCAGGTTCTGGCCCCGACTCCACACAAAGTCTTACGCCCCGGCATGGACGGGAGAGGAATCCCTAGATGGCTCGTTGCAACTCGCATGTGGACTGGCCTTTTCTGAGGCCACCAGAGCTGGTCCCTGAGGTCCCCGTCGTAACTCGCGAAGACCTGCCGCAACTCGAGAAAATCCAGGTGGTTCTCCCCTCCAGGTGAGATGAGGCCCATTTCCGCTGAGGCGTCTCGAGGCCGATGACACCTCACCTCTGGAACTTCGATAGGGTCCTTCACACCCTTGGTGCAAATTAAGAAGTTCCCCGACATACCCGTCTCCACTCGAGAGGAAACACGAGGGTCCCGCCCACATCCAGAGGAGCCCCGTATCCGCATCGTAGCTCGAGATGAGGGATCCTTTCCCTGCTTCGTCGGGAAAGAGCTCCCGGCCTTCCCGGCGCATCTCAAGAGGAGGCCCTCTCAACAGGAACGGCGAGAGGAACTCCATGGTCGTGCCAGCATTCCAAGAGTCCCCCAGATGTCTCAGTCCATTCCAGAGGAACCTCTTTTCCCTTCACCGGCCGGTCTTTCACGCCGAGGATCGACTCACACCAAGGTGGCTCGTGGCACAGCCCTGTGGGAAAGCCTCGTGGGAAAGTCTCGAGGGACAGCCTCGAGGGAAAGCCACAGATCCCTTGATCCACGTGACAGGAAGCGTGACACTACTGCTGCAGCTCGGGAGGAAAGCGCACGTCCATGCCCCCACTCGAGACGAGGCTTGACTCCCCTGGGGAAACTGAGAAGCACCCCAGAATCCATGGCAACACTGGAGAGGAATCCTCAGGTTCCGGCCCCGACTCCACACAAGGTCTTAGGCCCCGGCATGGCGGGAGCGGAATCCTGAGATGGCTCCTAGCAACTAGCATGGGGACTGGCCTTTCCTGAGGCCACCAGAGCGGGTCCCTGAGGTCCCCGTCGTAACTCGAGAAGACCTGCCGCAACTCGAGAATATCCAAGAGGTTCTCCCCTCCAGGCGAGATGAGGCCCATTTCCGCTGAGGCGTCTCAAGGCTCATCACACCTCACCTCTGGAACTTCGAAAGGGTCCTTCACACCCTTGGTGCAAATCAAGAAGTTCCCCGACATACCCGTCTCCACTCTACAGGAAACACGAGGGTCCCGCCCACCTCCAGAGGAGCCCCGGTTCCGCCTCGTAGCTCGAGATGAGGGATCCTTTCCCTGCTTCGTCGGGAAAGAGTTCCCGGCGTTCCCGTCGCAACTCAAGAGGAGGCCCTCTCAACAGGAACGGCGAGAGGAACTCCAGGGTCGTGCCACCATTCCAAGAGTCCCCCAGATGTCTCAGTCCATTCCAGAGGAACCTCTTTTCCGTTCACCGGCTCATGTTTCACGCCGAGGATCGACTCACACCAAGGTGGCATGTGGCATGGCCCTGTGGAAAAGCCTTGTGGGAAAGCCTCAAGGGAAAGCCTCGAGGGAAAGCCACAGATCCCTTGATCCACGTGACAGGAAGCGTGACACTACTGCTGCAGCTCGGGAGGAAAGCGCACGTGCATACCTCCACTGGCGACGAGGCCTGACTCCCCTGGGGAGACTCAGAAGACACCCAAGATCCACGGCAACACTGGAGAGCAATCCTCAGGTTTCGGCCCCGACTCCACACAAGGTCTTAGGCCCCGGCATGGCGGGAGCGGAATCCCGAGATGGCTCCTAGCAACTAGCATGGGGACTGGCCTTTCCTGAGGCCACCAGATCGGGTCCCTGAGGTCCCCGTCGTAACTCGAGAAGACCTGCCGCAACTCGAGAAAATCCAGGAGGTTCTCCCCTCCAGGCGAGATGAGGCCCATTTCCGCTAAGGCATCTCGAGGCTGATCACACCTCACCTCTGGAACTTCGAAAGGGTCCTTCACACCCTTGGTACAAATCAAGAAGTTCCTCAACATACCCGTCTCCACTCGAGAGGAAACACGAGGGTCCCGCCCACATCCAGAGGAGCCCCGTTTCCGCCTCGTAGCTCGAGATGAGGGATCCTTTCCCTGCTTCGTCGGGAAAGAGTTCCCGGCGTTCCCGTCGCATCTCAAGAGGAGGCCCTCTCAACAGGAACGGCGAGAGGAACTCCAGGGTCGTGCCACCATTCCAAGAGTCCCCCAGATGTCTCAGTCCATTCCAGAGGAACCTCTTTTTCCTTCACCGGCTCGTCTTTCACGCCGAGGATCGACTCACACCAAGGTGGCACGTGGCACGGCCCTGTGCGATATCCTCGTGGGAAAGCCTCGAGGGAAAGCCGCGAGGGAAAGCCACATATCCCTTTTTCCAGGTGACGGGAAGCTTGACACTACTGCTGCTCCTCGGGAGGAAAGCGCACGCGCATGCCCCCACTCAAGACGAGGCTTGACTCCCCTGGGGAGACTGAGAAGCACCCCAGAATCCATGGCAACACTGGAGAGTAATCCTCAGGTTCCGGCCCCGACTCCACACAAGGTCTTAGGCCCCGGCATGGCGGGAGCGGAATCCCGAGATGGCTCCTAGCAACTAGCATGGGGACTGGCCTTTCCTGAGGCCACCAGAGCGGGTCCCTGAGGTCCCCGTCGTAACTCGAGAAGACCTGCCGCAACTCGAGAATATCCAAGAGGTTCTCCCCTCCAGGCGAGATGAGGCCCATTTCCGCTGAGGCGTCTCGAGGCTGATCACACCTCACCTCTGGAACTTCGAAAGGGTCCTTCACACCCTTGGTGCAAATCAAGAAGTTCCCGGACACACCCGTCTCCACTCGACAGGAAACACGAGGGTCCCGCCCACCTCCAGAGGAGCCCCGGTTCCGCCTCGTAGCTCGAGATGAGGGATCCTTTCCCTGCTTCGTCGGGAAAGATTTCCCGGCGTTCCCGTCGCAACTCAAGAGGAGGCCCTCTCAACAGGAACGGCGAGAGGAACTCCAGGGTCGTGCCACCATTCCAAGAGTCCCCCAGATGTCTCAGTCCATTCCAGAGGAACCTCTTTTCCGTTCACCGGCTCATGTTTCATGCCGAGGATCGCCTCACACCAAGGTGGCATGTGGCATGGCCCTGTGGGAAAGCCTTGTGGGAAAGCCTCGAGGGAAAGCCTCGAGGGAAAGCCACAGATCCCTTGATCCACGTGACAGGAAGCGTGACACTACCGCTGCAGCTCGGGAGGAAAGCGCACGTGCATACCTCCACTGGCGACGAGGCCTGACTCCCCTGGAGAGACTCAGAAGCCACCCAAGATCCACGGCAACACTGGAGAGCAATCCTCAGGTTTCGGCCCCGACTCCACACAAGGTCTTAGGCCCCGGCATGGCGGGAGCGGAATCCCGAGATGGCTCCTAGCAACTAGCATGGGTACTGGCCTTTCCTGAGGCCACCAGAGCGGGTCCCTGAGGTCCCCGTCGTAACTCGAGAAGACCTGCCGCAACTCGAGAATATCCAAGAGGTTCTCCCTTCCAGGCGAGATGAGGCCCATTTCCGCTGAGGCGTCTCGAGGCTGATCACACCTCACCTCTGGAACTTCGAAAGGGTCCTTCACACCCTTGTTGCAAATCAAGAAGTTCCCCGACATACCCGTCTCCACTCGAGAGGAAACACGAGGGTCCCGCCCACATCCAGAGGAGCCCTGTTTCCGGTTTGAAGCTCGAGATGAGGGATCCTTTCCGTGCTTCCTCGGGAAAGAATTCCCGGCCATCCCGTCGCATCTCAAGAGGAGGCCCTCTCAACAGGAATGGCGAGAGGAACACCAGGGTCGTGCCACCATTCCAAGAGTCCCCCAGATGTCTCAGTCCATTCCAGAGGAACCTCTTTTCCCTTCACCGGCTCGTCTTTCACGCCGAGAATAGACTCACACCAAGGTGGCACGTGGCACAGCCCTGTGGGAAAGCCTCGTGGAAAAGCCTCGAGGGAAAGCCACATATCCCTTGATCCACGTGACAGGAAGCATGACACTACTGCTGCAGCTCGGTAGGAAATCGCACTTGCATGCCCCCACTCGAGACGAGGCCTGACTCCCCTGGGGAGACTCAGATGCTCCCCAAGATCCATGGCAACACTGGATAGGAATCCTCAGGTTCCGGCCCCGACTCCACACAAAGTCTTACGCCCCGGCATGGACGGGAGAGGAATCCCTAGATGGCTCGTTGCAACTCGCATGTGGACTGGCCTTTTCTGAGGCCACCAGAGCGGGTCCCTGAGGTCCCCGTCGTAACTCGCGAAGACCTGCCGCAACTCGAGAAAATCCAGGTGGTTCTCCCCTCCAGGTGAGATGAGGCCCATTTCCGCTGAGGCGTCTCGAGGCCGATGACACCTCACCTCTGGAACTTCGATAGGGTCCTTCACACCCTTGGTGCAAATCAAGAAGTTCCCCGACATACCCGTCTCCACTCGAGAGGAAACACGAGGGTCCCGCCCACATCCAGAGGAGCCCCGTATCCGCATCGTAGCTCGAGATGAGGGATCCTTTCCCTGCTTCGTCGGGAAAGAGCTCCCGGCCTTCCCGGCGCATCTCAAGAGGAGGCCCTCTCAACAGGAACGGCAAGAGGAACTCCATGGTCGTGCCAGCATTCCAAGAGTCCCCCAGATGTCTCAGTCCATTCCAGAGGAACCTCTTTTCCCTTCACCGGCCGGTCTTTCACGCCGAGGATCGACTCACACCAAGGTGGCTCGTGGCACAGCCCTGTGGGAAAGCCTCGTGGGAAAGTCTCGAGGGACAGCCTCGAGGGAAAGCCACAGATCCCTTGATCCACGTGACAGGAAGCGTGACACTACTGCTGCAGCTCGGGAGGAAAGCGCACGTCCATGCCCCCACTCGAGACGAGGCTTGACTCCCCTGGGGAAACTGAGAAGCACCCCAGAATCCATGGCAACACTGGAGAGGAATCCTCAGGTTCCGGCCCCGACTCCACACAAGGTCTTAGGCCCCGGCATGGCGGGAGCGGAATCCTGAGATGGCTCCTAGCAACTCGCATGGGGACTGGCCTTTCCTGAGGCCACCAGAGCGGGTCCCTGAGGTCCCCATCGTAACTCGAGAAGACCTGCAGCAACTCGAGGAAACTCAGGAGGTTCTCCCCTCCAGGCGAAATGAGGCCCAATTCCGCTGAGGCGTCTCGAGGTTGATCACACCTCACCTCTGGAATTTCGAAAGGGTCCTTCACACCCTGGGTGCAAATCAAGAAGTTCCCCGACATACCCGTCTCCACTCTACAGGAAACACGAGGGTCCCGCCCACCTCCAGAGGAGCCCCGGTTCCGCCTCGTAGCTCGAGATGAGGGATCCTTTCCCTGCTTCGTCGGGAAAGAGTTCCCGGTGTTCCCGTCGCAACTCAAGAGGAGGCCCTCTCAACAGGAACGGCGAGAGGAACTCCAGGGTCGTGCCACCATTCCAAGAGTCCCCCAGATGTCTCAGTCCATTCCAGAGGAACCTCTTTTCCGTTCACCGGCTCATGTTTCACGCCGAGGATCGACTCACACCAAGGTGGCATGTGGCATGGCCCTGTGGAAAAGCCTTGTGGGAAAGCCTCGAGGGAAAGCCTCGAGGGAAAGCCACAGATCCCTTGATCCACGTGACAGGAAGCGTGACACTACTGCTGCAGCTCGGGAGGAAAGCGCACGTGCATACCTCCACTGGCGACGAGGCCTGACTCCCCTGGGGAGACTCAGAAGCCACCCAAGATCCACGGCAACACTGGAGAGCAATCCTCAGGTTTCGGCCCCGACTCCACACAAGGTCTTAGGCCCCGGCATGGCGGGAGCGGAATCCCGAGATGGCTCCTAGCAACTAGCATGGGGACTGGCCTTTCCTGAGGCCACCAGAGCGGGTCCCTGAGGTCCCCGTCGTAACTCGAGAAGACCTGCCGCAACTCGAGAAAATCCAGGAGGTTCTCCCCTCCAGGCGAGATGAGGCCCATTTCCGCTAAGGCATCTCGAGGCTGATCACACCTCACCTCTGGAACTTCGAAAGGGTCCTTCACACCCTTGGTGCAAATCAAGAAGTTCCTCAACATACCCGTCTCCACTCGAGAGGAAACACGAGGGTCCCGCCCACATCCAGAGGAGCCCCGTTTCCGCCTCGTAGCTCGAGATGAGGGATCCTTTCCCTGCTTCGTCGGGAAAGAGTTCCCGGCGTTCCCGGGGCATGTCAAGAGGAGGCCCTCTCAACAGGAACGGCGAGAGGAACTCCAGGGTCGTGCCACCGTTCCAAGAGTCCCCCAGATGTCTCAGTCCATTCCAGAGGAACCTCTTTTCCCTTCACCGGCTCATGTTTCACGCCGAGGATCGACTCACACGAAGGTGGCATGTGGCACGGCCCTGTGGAAAAGCCTCGTGGGGAGCCTCGAGGGAAAGCCTCGAGGGAAAGCCACAGATCCCTTGATCCAAGTGACAGGAAGCGTGACACTACTGCTGCAGCTCGGGAGGAAAGCGCACGTGCATACCTCCACTCGAGACGAGGCCTGACTCCCCTGTGGAGACTCAGAAGCCCCCGAAGATCCACGGCAACACTGGAGAGCAATCCTCAGGTTCCGGCCCCGACTCCACACAAGGTCTTAGGCCCCGGCATGGACAAGAGAGGAATCCCGAGAGGGCCCCTAGGAACTCGTATGGGGACTGGCCTTTCCTGAGGCCACCAGATCGGGTCCCTGAGGTCCCCGTCGTAACTCGAGAAGACCTGCCGCAACTCGAGAAAATCCAGGAGGTTCTCCCCTCCAGGCGAGATGAGGCCCATTTCCGCTAAGGCATCTCGAGGCTGATCACACCTCACCTCTGGAACTTCGAAAGGGTCCTTCACACCCTTGGTGCAAATCAAGAAGTTCCTCAACATACCCGTCTCCACTCGAGAGGAAACACGAGGGTCCCGCCCACATCCAGAGGAGCCCCGTTTCCGCCTCGTAGCTCGAGATGAGGGATCCTTTCCCTGCTTCGTCGGGAAAGAGTTCCCGGCATTCCCGTCGCATCTCAAGAGGAGGCCCTCTCAACAGGAACGGCGAGAGGAACTCCAGGGTCGTGCCACCATTCCAAGAGTCCCCCAGATGTCTCAGTCCATTCCAGAGGAACCTCTTTTCCCTTCACCGGCTCGTCTTTCACGCCGAGGATCGACTCACACCAAGGTGGCACGTGGCACGGCCCTGTGCGATATCCTCGTGGGAAAGCCTCGAGGGAAAGCCGCGAGGGAAAGCCACATATCCCTTTTTCCAGGTGACGGGAAGCTTGACACTACTGCTGCTCCTCGGGAGGAAAGCGCACGTGCATGCCCCCACTCAAGACGAGGCTTGACTCCCCTGGGGAGACTGAGAAGCACCCCAGAATCCATGGCAACACTGGAGAGGAATCCTCAGGTTCCGGCCCCGACTCCACACAAGGTAATAGGCCCCGGCATGGCGGGAGCGGAATCCCGAGATGGCTCCTAGCAACTCGCATGGGGACTGGCCATTCCTGAGGCCACCAGAGCGGGTCCCTGATGTCCCCGTCGTAAGTCGAGAAGACCTGCCGCAACTCGAGAAAATCCAGGAGGTTCTCCCCTCCAGGCGAGATGAGGCCCAATTCCACTGAGGCGTCTCGAGGCTGATCACACCTCACCTCTGGAACTTCGAAAGGGTCCTTCACACCCTTGTTGCAAATCAAGAAGTTCCCCGACATACCCGTCTCCACTCGAGAGGAAACACGAGGGTCCCGCCCACATCCAGAGGAGCCCTGTTTCCGGTTTGAAGCTCGAGATGAGGGATCCTTTCCGTGCTTCCTCGGGAAAGAATTCCCGGCCATCCCGTCGCATCTCAAGAGGAGGCCCTCTCAACAGGAATGGCGAGAGGAACACCAGGGTCGTGCCACCATTCCAAGAGTCCCCCAGATGTCTCAGTCCATTCCAGAGGAAACTCTTTTCCCTTCACCGGCTCGTCTTTCACGCCGAGAATAGACTCACACCAAGGTGGCACATGGCACAGCCCTGTGGGAAAGCCTCGTGGAAAAGCCTCGAGGGAAAGCCACATATCCCTTGATCCACGTGACAGGAAGCATGACACTACTGCTGCAGCTCGGTAGGAAATCGCACTTGCATGCCCCCACTCGAGACGAGGCCTGACTCCCCTGGGGAGACTCAGATGCTCCCCAAGATCCATGGCAACACTGGATAGGAATCCTCAGGTTCCGGCCCCGACTCCACACAAAGTCTTACGCCCCGGCATGGACGGGAGAGGAATCCCTAGATGGCTCGTTGCAACTCGCATGTGGACTGGCCTTTTCTGAGGCCACCAGAGCGGGTCCCTGAGGTCCCCGTCGTAACTCGCGAAGACCTGCCGCAACTCGAGAAAATCCAGGTGGTTCTCCCCTCCAGGTGAGATGAGGCCCATTTCCGCTGAGGCGTCTCGAGGCCGATGACACCTCACCTCTGGAACTTCGATAGGGTCCTTCACACCCTTGGTGCAAATCAAGAAGTTCCCCGACATACCCGTCTCCACTCGAGAGGAAACACGAGGGTCCCGCCCACATCCAGAGGAGCCCCGTATCCGCATCGTAGCTCGAGATGAGGGATCCTTTCCCTGCTTCGTCGGGAAAGAGCTCCCGGCCTTCCCGGCGCATCTCAAGAGGAGGCCCTCTCAACAGGAACGGCAAGAGGAACTCCATGGTCGTGCCAGCATTCCAAGAGTCCCCCAGATGTCTCAGTCCATTCCAGAGGAACCTCTTTTCCCTTCACCGGCCGGTCTTTCACGCCGAGGATCGACTCACACCAAGGTGGCTCGTGGCACAGCCCTGTGGGAAAGCCTCGTGGGAAAGTCTCGAGGGACAGCCTCGAGGGAAAGCCACAGATCCCTTGATCCACGTGACAGGAAGCGTGACACTACTGCTGCAGCTCGGGAGGAAAGCGCACGTCCATGCCCCCACTCGAGACGAGGCTTGACTCCCCTGGGGAAACTGAGAAGCACCCCAGAATCCATGGCAACACTGGAGAGGAATCCTCAGGTTCCGGCCCCGACTCCACACAAGGTCTTAGGCCCCGGCATGGCGGGAGCGGAATCCTGAGATGGCTCCTAGCAACTCGCATGGGGACTGGCCTTTCCTGAGGCCACCAGAGCGGGTCCCTGAGGTCCCCGTCGTAACTCGAGAAGACCTGCCGCAACTCGAGAATATCCAAGAGGTTCTCCCCTCCAGGCGAGATGAGGCCCATTTCCGCTGAGGCGTCTCAAGGCTGATCACACCTCACCTCTGGAACTTCGAAAGGGTCCTTCACACCCTTGGTGCAAATCAAGAAGTTCCCCGACATACCCGTCTCCACTCTACAGGAAACACGAGGGTCCCGCCCACCTCCAGAGGAGCCCCGGTTCCGCCTCGTAGCTCGAGATGAGGGATCCTTTCCCTGCTTCGTCGGGAAAGAGTTCCCGGCGTTCCCGTCGCAACTCAAGAGGAGGCCCTCTCAACAGGAACGGCGAGAGGAACTCCAGGGTCGTGCCACCATTCCAAGAGTCCCCCAGATGTCTCAGTCCATTCCAGAGGAACCTCTTTTCCGTTCACCGGCTCATGTTTCACGCCGAGGATCGACTCACACCAAGGTGGCATGTGGCATGGCCCTGTGGAAAAGCCTTGTGGGAAAGCCTCGAGGGAAAGCCTCGAGTGAAAGCCACAGATCCCTTGATCCACGTGACAGGAAGCGTGACACTACTGCTGCAGCTCGGGAGGAAAGCGCACGTGCATACCTCCACTGGCGACGAGGCCTGACTCCCCTGGGGAGACTCAGAAGCCACCCAAGATCCACGGCAACACTGGAGAGCAATCCTCAGGTTTCGGCCCCGACTCCACACAAGGTCTTAGGCCCCGGCATGGCGGGAGCGGAATCCCGAGATGGCTCCTAGCAACTAGCATGGGGACTGGCCTTTCCTGAGGCCACCAGAGCGGGTCCCTGAGGTCCCCGTCGTAACTCGAGAAGACCTGCCGCAACTCGAGAAAATCCAGGAGGTTCTCCCCTCCAGGCGAGATGAGGCCCATTTCCGCTAAGGCATCTCGAGGCTGATCACACCTCACCTCTGGAACTTCGAAAGGGTCCTTCACACCCTTGGTGCAAATCAAGAAGTTCCTCAACATACCCGTCTCCACTCGAGAGGAAACACGAGGGTCCCGCCCACATCCAGAGGAGCCCCGTTTCCGCCTCGTAGCTCGAGATGAGGGATCCTTTCCCTGCTTCGTCGGGAAAGAGTTCCCGGCGTTCCCGGGGCATGTCAAGAGGAGGCCCTCTCAACAGGAACGGCGAGAGGAACTCCAGGGTCGTGCCACCGTTCCAAGAGTCCCCCAGATGTCTCAGTCCATTCCAGAGGAACCTCTTTTCCCTTCACCGGCTCATGTTTCACGCCGAGGATCGACTCACACGAAGGTGGCATGTGGCACGGCCCTGTGGAAAAGCCTCGTGGGGAGCCTCGAGGGAAAGCCTCGAGGGAAAGCCACAGATCCCTTGATCCAAGTGACAGGAAGCGTGACACTACTGCTGCAGCTCGGGAGGAAAGCGCACGTGCATACCTCCACTCGAGACGAGGCCTGACTCCCCTGTGGAGACTCAGAAGCCCCCGAAGATCCACGGCAACACTGGAGAGCAATCCTCAGGTTCCGGCCCCGACTCCACACAAGGTCTTAGGCCCCGGCATGGACAAGAGAGGAATCCCGAGAGGGCCCCTAGGAACTCGTATGGGGACTGGCCTTTCCTGAGGCCACCAGATCGGGTCCCTGAGGTCCCGGTCGTAACTCGAGAAGACCTGCCGCAACTCGAGAAAATCCAGGAGGTTCTCCCCTCCAGGCGAGATGAGGCCCATTTCCGCTAAGGCATCTCGAGGCTGATCACACCTCACCTCTGGAACTTCGAAAGGGTCCTTCACACCCTTGGTGCAAATCAAGAAGTTCCTCAACATACCCGTCTCCACTCGAGAGGAAACACGAGGGTCCCGCCCACATCCAGAGGAGCCCCGTTTCCGCCTCGTAGCTCGAGATGAGGGATCCTTTCCCTGCTTCGTCGGGAAAGAGTTCCCGGCATTCCCGTCGCATCTCAAGAGGAGGCCCTCTCAACAGGAACGGCGAGAGGAACTCCAGGGTCGTGCCACCATTCCAAGAGTCCCCCAGATGTCTCAGTCCATTCCAGAGGAACCTCTTTTTCCTTCACCGGCTCGTCTTTCACGCCGAGGATCGACTCACACCAAGGTGGCACGTGGCACGGCCCTGTGCGATATCCTCGTGGGAAAGCCTCGAGGGAAAGCCGCGAGGGAAAGCCACATATCCCTTTTTCCAGGTGACGGGAAGCTTGACACTACTGCTGCTCCTCGGGAGGAAAGCGCACGTGCATGCCCCCACTCAAGACGAGGCTTGACTCCCCTGGGGAGACTGAGAAGCACCCCAGAATCCATGGCAACACTGGAGAGGAATCCTCAGGTTCCGGCCCCGACTCCACACAAGGTAATAGGCCCCGGCATGGCGGGAGCGGAATCCCGAGATGGCTCCTAGCAACTCGCATGGGGACTGGCCATTCCTGAGGCCACCAGAGCGGGTCCCTGATGTCCCCGTCGTAAGTCGAGAAGACCTGCCGCAACTCGAGAAAATCCAGGAGGTTCTCCCCTCCAGGCGAGATGAGGCCCAATTCCACTGAGGCTTCTTGAGGCTGATCACACCTCACCTCTGGAACTTCGAAAGGGTCCTTCACACCCTTGTTGCAAATCAAGAAGTTCCCCGACATACCCGTCTCCACTCGAGAGGAAACACGAGGGTCCCGCCCACATCCAGAGGAGCCCTGTTTCCGGTTTGAAGCTCGAGATGAGGGATCCTTTCCGTGCTTCCTCGGGAAAGAATTCCCGGCCATCCCGTCGCATCTCAAGAGGAGGCCCTCTCAACAGGAATGGCGAGAGGAACACCAGGGTCGTGCCACCATTCCAAGAGTCCCCCAGATGTCTCAGTCCATTCCAGAGGAACCTCTTTTCCCTTCACCGGCTCGTCTTTCACGCCGAGAATAGACTCACACCAAGGTGGCACATGGCACAGCCCTGTGGGAAAGCCTCGTGGAAAAGCCTCGAGGGAAAGCCACATATCCCTTGATCCACGTGACAGGAAGCATGACACTACTGCTGCAGCTCGGTAGGAAATCGCACTTGCATGCCCCCACTCGAGACGAGGCCTGACTCCCCTGGGGAGACTCAGATGCTCCCCAAGATCCATGGCAACACTGGATAGGAATCCTCAGGTTCCGGCCCCGACTCCACACAAAGTCTTACGCCCCGGCATGGACGGGAGAGGAATCCCTAGATGGCTCGTTGCAACTCGCATGTGGACTGGCCTTTTCTGAGGCCACCAGAGCGGGTCCCTGAGGTCCCCGTCGTAACTCGCGAAGACCTGCCGCAACTCGAGAAAATCCAGGTGGTTCTCCCCTCCAGGTGAGATGAGGCCCATTTCCGCTGAGGCGTCTCGAGGCCGATGACACCTCACCTCTGGAACTTCGATAGGGTCCTTCACACCCTTGGTGCAAATCAAGAAGTTCCCCGACATACCCGTCTCCACTCGAGAGGAAACACGAGGGTCCCGCCCACATCCAGAGGAGCCCCGTATCCGCATCGTAGCTCGAGATGAGGGATCCTTTCCCTGCTTCGTCGGGAAAGAGCTCCCGGCCTTCCCGGCGCATCTCAAGAGGAGGCCCTCTCAACAGGAACGGCGAGAGGAACTCCATGGTCGTGCCAGCATTCCAAGAGTCCCCCAGATGTCTCAGTCCATTCCAGAGGAACCTCTTTTCCCTTCACCGGCCGGTCTTTCACGCCGAGGATCGACTCACACCAAGGTGGCTCGTGGCACAGCCCTGTGGGAAAGCCTCGTGGGAAAGTCTCGAGGGACAGCCTCGAGGGAAAGCCACAGATCCCTTGATCCACGTGACAGGAAGCGTGACACTACTGCTGCAGCTCGGGAGGAAAGCGCACGTCCATGCCCCCACTCGAGACGAGGCTTGACTCCCCTGGGGAAACTGAGAAGCACCCCAGAATCCATGGCAACACTGGAGAGGAATCCTCAGGTTCCGGCCCCGACTCCACACAAGGTCTTAGGCCCCGGCATGGCGGGAGCGGAATCCTGAGATGGCTCCTAGCAACTCGCATGGGGACTGGCCTTTCCTGAGGCCACCAGAGCGGGTCCCTGAGGTCCCCGTCGTAACTCGAGAAGACCTGCCGCAACTCGAGAATATCCAAGAGGTTCTCCCCTCCAGGCGAGATGAGGCCCATTTCCGCTGAGGCGTCTCAAGGCTGATCACACCTCACCTCTGGAACTTCGAAAGGGTCCTTCACACCCTTGGTGCAAATCAAGAAGTTCCCCGACATACCCGTCTCCACTCTACAGGAAACACGAGGGTCCCGCCCACCTCCAGAGGAGCCCCGGTTCCGCCTCGTAGCTCGAGATGAGGGATCCTTTCCCTGCTTCGTCGGGAAAGAGTTCCCGGCGTTCCCGTCGCAACTCAAGAGGAGGCCCTCTCAACAGGAACGGCGAGAGGAACTCCAGGGTCGTGCCACCATTCCAAGAGTCCCCCAGATGTCTCAGTCCATTCCAGAGGAACCTCTTTTCCGTTCACCGGCTCATGTTTCACGCCGAGGATCGACTCACACCAAGGTGGCATGTGGCATGGCCCTGTGGAAAAGCCTTGTGGGAAAGCCTCAAGGGAAAGCCTCGAGGGAAAGCCACAGATCCCTTGATCCACGTGACAGGAAGCGTGACACTACTGCTGCAGCTCGGGAGGAAAGCGCACGTGCATACCTCCACTGGCGACGAGGCCTGACTCCCCTGGGGAGACTCAGAAGCACCCCAAGATCCATGGCAACACTGGAGAGCAATCCTCAGGTTTCGGCCCCGACTCCACACAAGGTCTTAGGCCCCGGCATGGCGGGAGCGGAATCCCGAGATGGCTCCTAGCAACTAGCATGGGGACTGGCCTTTCCTGAGGCCACCAGATCGGGTCCCTGAGGTCCCCGTCGTAACTCGAGAAGACCTGCCGCAACTCGAGAAAATCCAGGAGGTTCTCCCCTCCAGGCGAGATGAGGCCCATTTCCGCTAAGGCATCTCGAGGCTGATCACACCTCACCTCTGGAACTTCGAAAGGGTCCTTCACACCCTTGGTACAAATCAAGAAGTTCCTCAACATACCCGTCTCCACTCGAGAGGAAACACGAGGGTCCCGCCCACATCCAGAGGAGCCCCGTTTCCGCCTCGTAGCTCGAGATGAGGGATCCTTTCCCTGCTTCGTCGGGAAAGAGTTCCCGGCGTTCCCGTCGCATCTCAAGAGGAGGCCCTCTCAACAGGAATGGCGAGAGGAACTCCAGGGTCGTGCCACCATTCCAAGAGTCCCCCAGATGTCTCAGTCCATTCCAGAGGAACCTCTTTTTCCTTCACCGGCTCGTCTTTCACGCCGAGGATCGACTCACACCAAGGTGGCACGTGGCACGGCCCTGTGCGATATCCTCGTGGGAAAGCCTCGAGGGAAAGCCGCGAGGGAAAGCCACATATCCCTTTTTCCAGGTGACGGGAAGCTTGACACTACTGCTGCTCCTCGGGAGGAAAGCGCACGTGCATGCCCCCACTCAAGACGAGGCTTGACTCCCCTGGGGAGACTGAGAAGCACCCCAGAATCCATGGCAACACTGGAGAGGAATCCTCAGGTTCCGGCCCCGACTCCACACAAGGTCTTAGGCCCCGGCATGGCGGGAGCGGAATCCCGAGATGGCTCCTAGCAACTAGCATGGGGACTGGCCATTCCTGAGGCCACCAGAGCGGGTCCCTGAGGTCCCCATCGTAACTCGAGAAGACCTGCCGCAACTCGAGAATATCCAAGAGGTTCTCCCCTCCAGGCGAGATGAGGCCCATTTCCACTGAGGCGTCCCGAGGCTGATCACACCTCACCTCTGGAACTTCGAAAGGGTCCTTCACACCCTTGGTGCAAATCAAGAAGTTCCCCGACATACCCGTCTCCACTCGAGAGGAAACACGAGGGTCCCGCCCACATCCAGAGGAGCCCCGTTTCCGCCTCGTAGCTCGAGATGAGGGATCCTTTCCCTGCTTCGTCGGGAAAGAGTTCCCGGCGTTCCCGGGGCCTGTCAAGAGGAGGCCCTCTCAACAGGAACGGCGAGAGGAACTCCAGGGTCGTGCCACCATTCCAAGAGTCCCCCAGATGTCTCAGTCCATTCCAGAGGAACCTCTTTTCCCTTCACCGGCTCATGTTTCACGCCGAGGATCGACTCACACGAAGGTGGCATGTGGCACGGCCCTGTGGAAAAGCCTCGTGGGGAGCCTCGAGGGAAAGCCTCGAGGGAAAGCCACAGATCCCTTGATCCAAGTGACAGGAAGCGTGACACTACTGCTGCAGCTCGGGAGGAAAGCGCACGTGCATACCTCCACTCGAGACGAGGCCTGACTCCCCTGTGGAGACTCAGAAGCCCCCGAAGATCCACGGCAACACTGGAGAGCAATCCTCAGGTTCCGGCCCCGACTCCACACAAGGTCTTAGGCCCCGGCATGGACAAGAGAGGAATCCCGAGAGGGCCCCTAGGAACTCGTATGGGGACTGGCCTTTCCTGAGGCCACCAGATCGGGTCCCTGAGGTCCCGGTCGTAACTCGAGAAGACCTGCCACAACTCGAGAAAATCCAGGAGGTTCTCCCCTCCAGGCGAGATGAGGCCCATTTCCGCTAAGGCATCTCGAGGCTGATCACACCTCACCTCTGGAACTTCGAAAGGGTCCTTCACACCCTTGGTGCAAATCAAGAAGTTCCTCAACATACCCGTCTCCACTCGAGAGGAAACACGAGGGTCCCGCCCACATCCAGAGGAGCCCCGTTTCCGCCTCGTAGCTCGAGATGAGGGATCCTTTCCCTGCTTCGTCGGGAAAGAGTTCCCGGCATTCCCGTCGCATCTCAAGAGGAGGCCCTCTCAACAGGAACGGCGAGAGGAACTCCAGGGTCGTGCCACCATTCCAAGAGTCCCCCAGATGTCTCAGTCCATTCCAGAGGAACCTCTTTTTCCTTCACCGGCTCGTCTTTCACGCCGAGGATCGACTCACACCAAGGTGGCACGTGGCACGGCCCTGTGCGATATCCTCGTGGGAAAGCCTCAAGGGAAAGCCGCGAGGGAAAGCCACATATCCCTTTTTCCAGGTGACGGGAAGCTTGACACTACTGCTGCTCCTCGGGAGGAAAGCGCACGTGCATGCCCCCACTCAAGACGAGGCTTGACTCCCCTGGGGAGACTGAGAAGCACCCCAGAATCCATGGCAACACTGGAGAGGAATCCTCAGGTTCCGGCCCCGACTCCACACAAGGTAATAGGCCCCGGCATGGCGGGAGCGGAATCCCGAGATGGCTCCTAGCAACTCGCATGGGGACTGGCCATTCCTGAGGCCACCAGAGCGGGTCCCTGATGTCCCCGTCGTAAGTCGAGAAGACCTGCCGCAACTCGAGAAAATCCAGGAGGTTCTCCCCTCCAGGCGAGATGAGGCCCAATTCCACTGAGGCTTCTTGAGGCTGATCACACCTCACCTCTGGAACTTCGAAAGGGTCCTTCACACCCTTGTTGCAAATCAAGAAGTTCCCCGACATACCCGTCTCCACTCGAGAGGAAACACGAGGGTCCCGCCCACATCCAGAGGAGCCCTGTTTCCGGTTTGAAGCTCGAGATGAGGGATCCTTTCCGTGCTTCCTCGGGAAAGAATTCCCGGCCATCCCGTCGCATCTCAAGAGGAGGCCCTCTCAACAGGAATGGCGAGAGGAACACCAGGGTCGTGCCACCATTCCAAGAGTCCCCCAGATGTCTCAGTCCATTCCAGAGGAACCTCTTTTCCCTTCACCGGCTCGTCTTTCACGCCGAGAATAGACTCACACCAAGGTGGCACATGGCACAGCCCTGTGGGAAAGCCTCGTGGAAAAGCCTCGAGGGAAAGCCACATATCCCTTGATCCACGTGACAGGAAGCATGACACTACTGCTGCAGCTCGGTAGGAAATCGCACTTGCATGCCCCCACTCGAGACGAGGCCTGACTCCCCTGGGGAGACTCAGATGCTCCCCAAGATCCATGGCAACACTGGATAGGAATCCTCAGGTTCCGGCCCCGACTCCACACAAAGTCTTACGCCCCGGCATGGACGGGAGAGGAATCCCTAGATGGCTCGTTGCAACTCGCATGTGGACTGGCCTTTTCTGAGGCCACCAGAGCGGGTCCCTGAGGTCCCCGTCGTAACTCGCGAAGACCTGCCGCAACTCGAGAAAATCCAGGTGGTTCTCCCCTCCAGGTGAGATGAGGCCCATTTCCGCTGAGGCGTCTCGAGGCCGATGACACCTCACCTCTGGAACTTCGATAGGGTCCTTCACACCCTTGGTGCAAATCAAGAAGTTCCCCGACATACCCGTCTCCACTCGAGAGGAAACACGAGGGTCCCGCCCACATCCAGAGGAGCCCCGTATCCGCATCGTAGCTCGAGATGAGGGATCCTTTCCCTGCTTCGTCGGGAAAGAGCTCCCGGCCTTCCCGGCGCATCTCAAGAGGAGGCCCTCTCAACAGGAACGGCGAGAGGAACTCCATGGTCGTGCCAGCATTCCAAGAGTCCCCCAGATGTCTCAGTCCATTCCAGAGGAACCTCTTTTCCCTTCACCGGCCGGTCTTTCACGCCGAGGATCGACTCACACCAAGGTGGCTCGTGGCACAGCCCTGTGGGAAAGCCTCGTGGGAAAGTCTCGAGGGACAGCCTCGAGGGAAAGCCACAGATCCCTTGATCCACGTGACAGGAAGCGTGACACTACTGCTGCAGCTCGGGAGGAAAGCGCACGTCCATGCCCCCACTCGAGACGAGGCTTGACTCCCCTGGGGAAACTGAGAAGCACCCCAGAATCCATGGCAACACTGGAGAGGAATCCTCAGGTTCCGGCCCCGACTCCACACAAGGTCTTAGGCCCCGGCATGGCGGGAGCGGAATCCTGAGATGGCTCCTAGCAACTCGCATGGGGACTGGCCTTTCCTGAGGCCACCAGAGCGGGTCCCTGAGGTCCCCGTCGTAACTCGAGAAGACCTGCCGCAACTCGAGAATATCCAAGAGGTTCTCCCCTCCAGGCGAGATGAGGCCCATTTCCGCTGAGGCGTCTCAAGGCTGATCACACCTCACCTCTGGAACTTCGAAAGGGTCCTTCACACCCTTGGTGCAAATCAAGAAGTTCCCCGACATACCCGTCTCCACTCTACAGGAAACACGAGGGTCCCGCCCACCTCCAGAGGAGCCCCGGTTCCGCCTCGTAGCTCGAGATGAGGGATCCTTTCCCTGCTTCGTCGGGAAAGAGTTCCCGGCGTTCCCGTCGCAACTCAAGAGGAGGCCCTCTCAACAGGAACGGCGAGAGGAACTCCAGGGTCGTGCCACCATTCCAAGAGTCCCCCAGATGTCTCAGTCCATTCCAGAGGAACCTCTTTTCCGTTCACCGGCTCATGTTTCACGCCGAGGATCGACTCACACCAAGGTGGCATGTGGCATGGCCCTGTGGAAAAGCCTTGTGGGAAAGCCTCAAGGGAAAGCCTCGAGGGAAAGCCACAGATCCCTTGATCCACGTGACAGGAAGCGTGACACTACTGCTGCAGCTCGGGAGGAAAGCGCACGTGCATACCTCCACTGGCGACGAGGCCTGACTCCCCTGGGGAGACTCAGAAGCACCCCAAGATCCATGGCAACACTGGAGAGCAATCCTCAGGTTTCGGCCCCGACTCCACACAAGGTCTTAGGCCCCGGCATGGCGGGAGCGGAATCCCGAGATGGCTCCTAGCAACTAGCATGGGGACTGGCCTTTCCTGAGGCCACCAGATCGGGTCCCTGAGGTCCCCGTCGTAACCCGAGAAGACCTGCCGCAACTCGAGAAAATCCAGGAGGTTCTCCCCTCCAGGCGAGATGAGGCCCATTTCCGCTAAGGCATCTCGAGGCTGATCACACCTCACCTCTGGAACTTCGAAAGGGTCCTTCACACCCTTGGTACAAATCAAGAAGTTCCTCAACATACCCGTCTCCACTCGAGAGGAAACACGAGGGTCCCGCCCACATCCAGAGGAGCCCCGTTTCCGCCTCGTAGCTCGAGATGAGGGATCCTTTCCCTGCTTCGTCGGGAAAGAGTTCCCGGCGTTCCCGTCGCATCTCAAGAGGAGGCCCTCTCAACAGGAACGGCGAGAGGAACTCCAGGGTCGTGCCACCATTCCAAGAGTCCCCCAGATGTCTCAGTCCATTCCAGAGGAACCTCTTTTTCCTTCACCGGCTCGTCTTTCACGCCGAGGATCGACTCACACCAAGGTGGCACGTGGCACGGCCCTGTGCGATATCCTCGTGGGAAAGCCTCGAGGGAAAGCCGCGAGGGAAAGCCACATATCCCTTTTTCCAGGTGACGGGAAGCTTGACACTACTGCTGCTCCTCGGGAGGAAAGTGCACGTGCATGCCCCCACTCAAGACGAGGCTTGACTCCCCTGGGGAGACTGAGAAGCACCCCAGAATCCATGGCAACACTGGAGAGGAATCCTTAGGTTCCGGCCCCGACTCCACACAAGGTCTTAGGCCCCGGCATGGCGGGAGCGGAATCCCGAGATGGCTCCTAGCAACTAGCATGGGGACTGGCCATTCCTGAGGCCACCAGAGCGGGTCCCTGAGGTCCCCATCGTAACTCGAGAAGACCTGCCGCAACTCGAGAATATCCAAGAGGTTCTCCCCTCCAGGCGAGATGAGGCCCATTTCCACTGAGGCGTCCCGAGGCTGATCACACCTCACCTCTGGAACTTCGAAAGGGTCCTTCACACCCTTGGTGCAAATCAAGAAGTTCCCCGACATACCCGTCTCCACTCGAGAGGAAACACGAGGGTCCCGCCCACATCCAGAGGAGCCCCGTTTCCGCCTCGTTGCTCGAGATGAGGGATCCTTTCCCTGCTTCGTCGGGAAAGAGTTCCCGGCGTTCCCGTCGCATGTCAAGAGGAGGCCCTCTCAACAGGAACAGCGAGAGGAACTCCAGGGTCATGCCACCATTCCAAGAGTCCCCCAGATGTCTCAGTCCATTCCAGAGGAACCTCTTTTCCCTTCACCGGCTCAAGTTTCACGCCGAGGATCGACTCACACCAATGTGGCACGAGGCACGGTCCTGTGGAAAAGCCTCGTGGGAAAGCCTCGAGGGAAAGCCGCGAGGGAAAGCCACATATCCCTTTATCCAGGTGACGGGAAGCTTGACACTACTGCTGCTGCTCGGGAGGAAAGCGCACGTGCATGCCCCAACTCAAGACGAGGCTTGACTCCCCTGCGGAGACTGAGAAGCACCCCAGAATCCATGGCAACACTGGAGACCCATTTCCGCTGAGGCGTCTCCAGGCCGATCACATCTCACCTCTGGAACTTAGAAAGGGTCCTTCACACCCTTGGTGCAAATCAAGAAGTTCCCCTACATAGCCGTCTCCACTCGAGAGGATACACGAGGGTCCCGCCCACATCCAGAGGAGCCCCGTTTCGGCCTCATTGCTCGAGATGAGGGATTCTTCCCCTGCTACGTCGGGAAAGAGTTCCCGGCCTTCCCGTCGCATCTCAAGAGGAGGCCCTCTCAACAGGAACAGCGAGAGGAACTCCAGGGTCGTGCCACCATTCCAAGAGTCCCCCAGATGTCTCAGTCCATTCCAGAGGAACCTCTTTTCCTTTCACTGGCTCGTTTTTCACGCCGAGAATAGACTCACACCAAGGTGGCACGTGGCACAGCCCTGTGGGAAATCCTCGTGGAAAAGCCTCGAGGGAAAGGCACAGATCCCTTGATCCACGTGACAGGAAGCGTGACAGTACTGCTGCAGCTCGGGAGGAAATCGCATGTGCATGCCCCCACTCGAGACGAGGCCTGACTCCTCTGGGGAGACTCAGATGCACCCCAAGATCCATGGCAACACTGGAGAGGAATCCTCAGGTTCCGGCCCCGACTCCACACAAAGTCTTAGGCCCCGGCATGGACAGGAGAGGAATCCCTAGATGGCTCGTAGCAACTCGCATGGGGACTGGCCTTTCCTGAGGCCACCAGAGCGGGTCCCTGAGGTCCCCGTCGTAACTCGAGAAGACCTGCCGCAACTCGAGAAAATCCAGGTGGTTCTCCCCTCCAGGTGAGATGAGGCCCATTTCCGCTGAGGCGTCTCGAGGCCGATGACACCTCACCTCTGGAACTTCGATAGGGTCCTTCACACCCTTGTGCAAATGAAGAAGTTCCCCGACATACCCGTCTCCTCTCGAGAGGAAACACGAGGGTCGCGCCCACATCCAGAGGATCCCCGTTTCTGCCTCGTTGTTCGAGATGAGGGATTCTTCCCCTGCTACGTCGGGAAAGAGTTCCCGGCCTTTCCATCGCATCTCAAGAGGAGGCCCTCTCAACAGGAACGGCGAGAGGAACTCCAGGGTCGTGCCACCATTCCAAGAGTCCCCCAGGTGTCTCAGTCCATTCCAGAGGAAGCTCTTTACCCTTCACCGGCTCGTCTTTCACGCCGAGGATCGACTCACACCAATGTGGCACGTGGCACAGCCCTGTGGGAAAGCCTCGAGGGAAAGCAACAGATCCCTTGATCCACCTGCCAGGAAGCGTGACACTAATGCTGCAGCTCGGGAGGAATGCGCACGTGCATGCCCCCACTCGAGACGAGGCCTGACTCCCCTGGGGAGACTCAGAAGCACCCCAAGATACATGGCAACACTGGAGATGAATCCTCAGGTTCCGGCCCCGACCCCACACAAGGTCATAGGCCACGGCATGGACGGGAGAGGAATCCCGAGAGGGCCCCTAGCAACTCGCATGGGGACTGGCCTTTCCTGAGGCCACCAGAGCGGGTCCCTGAGGTCCCCGTCGTAACTCGAGAAGACCTGCCGCAACTCGAGAAAATCCAGGAGGTTCTCCCCTCCAGGCGAGATGAGGCCCAATTCCACTGAGGCGTCTCGAGGCTGATCACACCTCACCTCTGGAACTTCGAAAGGGTCCTTCACACCCTTGTTGCAAATCAAGAAGTTCCCCGACATACCCGTCTCCACTCGAGAGGAAACACGAGGGTCCCGCCCACATCCAGAGGAGCCCTGTTTCCGGTTTGAAGCTCGAGATGAGGGATCCTTTCCGTGCTTCCTCGGGAAAGAATTCCCGGCCATCCCGTCGCATCTCAAGAGGAGGCCCTCTCAACAGGAATGGCGAGAGGAACACCAGGGTCGTGCCACCATTCCAAGAGTCCCCCAGATGTCTCAGTCCATTCCAGAGGAACCTCTTTTCCCTTCATCGGCTCGTCTTTCACGCCGAGAATAGACTCACACCAAGGTGGCACGTGGCACAGCCCTGTGGGAAAGCCTCGTGGAAAAGCCTCGAGATAAAGCCACAGATCCCTTGATCCACGTGACAGGAAGCATGACACTACTGCTGCAGCTCGGTAGGAAATCGCACTTGCATGCCCCCACTCGAGACGAGGCCTGACTCCCCTGGGGAGACTCAGATGCTCCCCAAGATCCATGGCAACACTGGATAGGAATCCTCAGGTTCCGGCCGCGACTCCTCACAAAGTCTCAGGCCCCGTCATGGACGGGAGAGGAATCCCTAGATGGCTCGTTGCAACTCGCATGTGGACTGGCCTTTTCTGAGGCCACCAGAGCGGGTCCCTGAGGTCCCCGTCGTAACTCGAGAAGACCTGCCGCAACTCGAGAAAATCCAGGTGGTTCTCCCCTCCAGGTGAGATGAGGCCCATTTCCGCTGAGGCGTCTCGAGGCCGATGACACCTCACCTCTGGAACTTCGATAGGGTCCTTCACACCCTTGGTGCAAATCAAGAAGTTCCCCGACACACCCGTCTCCACTCGACAGGAAACACGAGGGTCCCGCCCACCTCCAGAGGAGCCCCGGTTCCGCCTCGTAGCTCGAGATGAGGGATCCTTTCCCTGCTTCGTCGGGAAAGAGCTCCCGGCCTTCCCGTCGCATCTCAAGAGGAGGCCCTCTCAACAGGAACGGCGAGAGGAACTCCATGGTCGTGCCAGCATTCCAAGAGTCCCCCAGATGTCTCAGTCCATTCCAGAGGAACCTCTTTTCCCTTCACCGGCCGGTCTTTCACGCCGAGGATCGACTCACACCAAGGTGGCTCGTGGCACAGCCCTGTGGGAAAGCCTCGTGGGAAAGTCTCGAGGGACAGCCTCGAGGGAAAGCCACAGATCCCTTGATCCACGTGACAGGAAGCGTGACACTACTGCTGCAGCTCGGGAGGAAAGCGCACGTGCATGCCCCCACTCGAGACGAGGCTTGACTCCCCTGGGGAAACTGAGAAGCACCCCAGGATCCATGGCAACACTGGAGAGGAATCCTCAGGTTCCAGCCCCGACTCCACACAAGGTCTTAGGCCCCGGCATGGCAGGAGCGGAATCCTGAGATGGCTCCTAGCAACTAGCATGGGGACTGGCCTTTCCTGAGGCCACCAGAGCGGGTCCCTGAGGTCCCCGTCGTAACTCGAGAAGACCTGCCGCAACTCGAGAATATCCAAGAGGTTCTCCCCTCCAGGCGAGATGAGGCCCATTTCCGCTGAGGCGTCTCGAGGCCGATCACACCTCACCTCTGGAACTTCGAAAGGGTCCTTCACACCCTTGGTGCAAATCAAGAAGTTCCCCGACACACCCGTCTCCACTCGACAGGAAACACGAGGGTCCCGCCCACCTCCAGAGGAGCCCCGGTTCCGCCTCGTAGCTCGAGATGAGGGATCCTTTCCCTGCTTCGTCGGGAAAGAGTTCCCGGCGTTCCCGTCGCAACTCAAGAGGAGGCCCTCTCAACAGGAACGGCGAGAGGAACTCCAGGGTCGTGCCACCATTCCAAGAGTCCCCCAGATGTCTCAGTCCATTCCAGAGGAACCTCTTTTCCGTTCACCGGCTCATGTTTCACGCCGAGGATCGACTCACACCAAGGTGGCATGTGGCATGTCCCTGTGGGAAAGCCTTGTGGGAAAGCCTCGAGGGAAAGCCTCGAGGGAAAGCCACAGATCCCTTGATCCACGTGACAGGAAGCGTGACACTACTGCTGCAGCTCGGGAGGAAAGCGCACGTGCATACCTCCACTCGCGACGAGGCCTGACTCCCCTGGGGAGACTCAGAAGCCACCCAAGATCCACGGCAACACTGGAGAGCAATCCTCAGGTTTCGGCCCCGACTCCACACAAGGTCTTAGGCCCCGGCATGGCGGGAGCGGAATCCCGAGATGGCTCCTAGCAACTAGCATGGGGACTGGCCTTTCCTGAGGCCACCAGAGCGGGTCCCTGAGGTCCCCGTCGTAACTCGAGAAGACCTGCCCCAACTCGAGAATATCCAAGAGGTTCTCCCTTCCAGGCGAGATGAGGCCCATTTCCGCTGAGGCGTCTCGAGGCTGATCACACCTCACCTCTGGAATTTCGAAAGGGTCCTTCACACCCTTGGTGCAAATCAAGAAGTTCCCCTACATACCCGTCTCCACTCGAGAGGATACACGAGGGTCCCGCCCACATCCAGAGGATCCCCGTTTCGGCCTCATTGCTCGAGATGAGGGATTCTTCCTCTGCTACGTCGGGAAAGAGTTCCCGGCCTTCCCGTCGCATCTCAAGAGGAGGCCCTCTCAACAGGAACAGCGAGAGGAACTCCAGGGTCGTGCCACCATTCCAAGAGTCCCCCAGATGTCTCAGTCCATTCCAGAGGAACCTCTTTTCCCTTCACTGGCTCGTTTTTCACGCCGAGAATAGACTCACACCAAGGTGGCACGTGGCACAGCCCTGTGGGAAATCCTCGTGGAAAAGCCTCGAGGGAAAGGCACAGATCCCTTGATCCACGTGACAGGAAGCGTGACAGTACTGCTGCAGCTCGGGAGGAAATCGCATGTGCATGCCCCCACTCGAGACGAGGCCTGACTCCTCTGGGGAGACTCAGATGCACCCCAAGATCCATGGCAACACTGGAGAGGAATCCTCAGGTTCCGACCCCGACTCCACACAAAGTCTTAGGCCCCTGCATGGACGGGAGAGGAATACCTAGATGGCTCGTAGCAACTCGCATGGGGACTGGCCTTTCCTGAGGCCACCAGAGCGGGTCCCTGAGGTCCCCGTCGTAACTCGAGAAGACCTGCCGCAACTCGAGAAAATCCAGGTGGTTCTCCCCTCCAGGTGAGATGAGGCCCATTTCCGCTGAGGCGTCTCGAGGCCGATGACACCTCACCTCTGGAACTTCGATAGGGTCCTTCACACCCTTGTGCAAATGAAGAAGTTCCCCGACATACCCGTCTCCACTCGAGAGGAAACACGAGGGTCGCGCCCACATCCAGAGGATCCCCGTTTCTGCCTCGTAGCTCGAGATGAGGGATTCTTCCCCTGCTACGTCGGGAAAGAGTTCCCGGCCTTTCCATCGCATCTCAAGAGGAGGCCCTCTCAACAGGAACGGCGAGAGGAACTCCAGGGTTGTGCCACCATTCCAAGAGTCCACCAGGTGTCTCAGTCCATTCCAGAGGAAGCTCTTTACCCTTCACCGGCTCGTCTTTCACGCCGAGGATCGACTCACACCAATGTGGCACGTGGCACAGCCCTGTGGGAAAGCCTCGAGGGAAAGCAACAGATCCCTTGATCCACCTGCCAGGAAGCGTGACACTACTGCTGCAGCTCGGAAGGAATGCGCACGTGCATGCCCCCACTCGAGACGAGGCCTGACTCCCCTTCGGAGACTCAGAAGCACCCCAAGATACATGGCAACACTGGAGATGAATCCTCAGGTTCCGGCCCCGACTCCACACAAGGTCATAGGCCACGGCATGGACGGGAGAGGAATCCCGAGAGGGCCCCTAGCAACTCGCATGGGGAATGGCCTTTCCTGAGGCCACCAGAGCGGGTCCCTGAGGTCCCCGTCGTAACTCGAGAAGACCTGCCGCAACTCGAGAAAATCCAGGAGGTTCTCCCCTCCAGGCGAGATGAGGCCCAATTCCACTGAGGCGTCTCGAGGCTGATCACACCTCACCTCTGGAACTTCGAAAGGGTCCTTCACACCCTTGTTGCAAATCAAGAAGTTCCCCGACATACCCGTCTCCACTCGAGAGGAAACACGAGGGTCCCGCCCACATCCAGAGGAGCCCTGTTTCCGGTTTGAAGCTCGAGATGAGGGATCCTTTCCGTGCTTCCTCGGGAAAGAATTCCCGGCCATCCCGTCGCATCTCAAGAGGAGGCCCTCTCAACAGGAATGGCGAGAGGAACACCAGGGTCGTGCCACCATTCCAAGAGTCCCCCAGATGTCTCAGTCCATTCCAGAGGAACCTCTTTTCCCTTCACCGGCTCGTCTTTCACGCCGAGAATAGACTCACACCAAGGTGGCACGTGGCACAGCCCTGTGGGAAAGCCTCGTGGAAAAGCCTCGAGGGAAAGCCACAGATCCCTTGATCCACGTGACAGGAAGCATGACACTACTGCTGCAGTTCGGTAGGAAATCGCACTTGCATGCCCCCACTCGAGACGAGGCCTGACTCCCCTGGGGAGACTCAGATGCTCCCCAAGATCCATGGCAACACTGGAGATGAATCCTCAGGTTCCGGCCCCGACTCCACACAAAGTCTTAGGCCCCGGCATGGACGGGAGAGGAATCCCTAGATGGCTCGTTGCAACTCGCATGTGGACTGGCCTTTTCTGAGGCCACCAGAGCGGGTCCCTGAGGTCCCCGTCGTAACTCGAGAAGACCTGCCGCAACTCGAGAAAATCCAGGTGGTTCTCCCCTCCAGGTGAGATGAGGCCCATTTCCGCTGAGGCGTCTCGCGGCCGATGACACCTCACCTCTGGAACTACGATAGGGTCCTTCACACCCTTGGTGCAAATCAAGAAGTTCCCCGACATACCCGTCTCCACTCGAGAGGAAACACGAGGGTCCCGCCCACATCCAGAGGAGCCCCGTATCCGCATCGTAGCTCGAGATGAGGGATCCTTTCCCTGCTTCGTCGGGAAAGAGCTCCCGGCCTTCCCGGCGCATCTCAAGAGGAGGCCCTCTCAACAGGAACGGCGAGAGGAACTCCATGGTCGTGCCAGCATTCCAAGAGTCCCCCAGATGTCTCAGTCCATTCCAGAGGAACCTCTTTTCCCTTCACCGGCCGGTCTTTCACGCCGAGGATCGACTCACACCAAGGTGGCTCGTGGCACAGCCCTGTGGGAAAGCCTCGTGGGAAAGTCTCGAGGGACAGCCTCGAGGGAAAGCCACAGATCCCTTGATCCACGTGACAGGAAGCGTGACACTACTGCTGCAGCTCGGGAGGAAAGCGCACGTGCATGCCCCCACTCGAGACGAGGCTTGACTCCCCTGGGGAAACTGAGAAGCACCCCAGAATCCATGGCAACACTGGAGAGGAATCCTCAGGTTCCGGCCCCGACTCCACACAAGGTCTTAGGCCCCGGCATGGCGGGAGTGGAATCCTGAGATGGCTCCTAGCAACTCGCATGGGGACTGGCCTTTCCTGAGGCCACCAGAGCGGGTCCCTGAGGTCCCCGTCGTAACTCGAGAAGACCTGCCGCAACTCGAGAATATCCAAGAGGTTCTCCCCTCCAGGCGAGATGAGGCCCATTTCCGCTGAGGCGTCTCGAGGCTGATCACACCTCACCTCTGGAACTTCGAAAGGGTCCTTCACACCCTTGGTGCAAATCAAGAAGTTCCCGGAC
Organism: Budorcas taxicolor; assembly: GCF_023091745.1. NCBI lineage: Eukaryota > Metazoa > Chordata > Mammalia > Artiodactyla > Bovidae > Budorcas > Budorcas taxicolor. The sequence goes on along the minus strand of NC_068930.1, from coordinate 2,852,560 downwards.
ACACCCGTCTCCACTCGACAGGAAACACGAGGGTCCCGCCCACCTCCAGAGGAGCCCCGGTTCCGCCTCGTAGCTCGAGATGAGGGATCCTTTCCCTGCTTCGTCGGGAAAGAGTTCCCGGCGTTCCCGTCGCAACTCAAGAGGAGGCCCTCTCAACAGGAACGGCGAGAGGAACTCCAGGGTCGTGCCACCATTCCAAGAGTCCCCCAGATGTCTCAGTCCATTCCAGAGGAACCTCTTTTCCGTTCACCGGCTCATGTTTCATGCCGAGGATCGCCTCACACCAAGGTGGCACGTGGCACAGCCCTGTGGGAAAGCCTCGTGGGAAATCCTCGAGGGAAAGCCTCGAGGGAAAGCCACAGATCCCTTGATCCACGTGACAGGAAGCGTGACACTACTGCTGCAGCTCGGGAGGAAAGCGCACGTGCATACCTCCACTCGCGACGAGGCCTGACTCCCCTGGGGAGACTCAGAAGCCACCCAAGATCCACGGCAACACTGGAGAGCAATCCTCAGGTTTCGGCCCCGACTCCACACAAGGCCTTAGGCCCCGGCATGGCGGGAGCGGAATCCCGAGATGGCTCCTAGCAAGTAGCATGGGGACTGGCCATTCCTGAGGCCACCAGAGCGGGTCCCTGAGGTCCCCGTCGTAACTCGAGAAGACCTGCCGCAACTCGAGAATATCCAAGAGGTTCTCCCTTCCAGGCGAGATGAGGCCCATTTCCGCTGAGGCGTCTCGAGGCTGATCACACCTCACCTCTGGAACTTCGAAAGGGTCCTTCACACCCTTGGTGCAAATCAAGAAGTTCCCCGACACACCCGTCTCCACTCGACAGGAAACACGAGGGTCCCGCCCACCTCCAGAGGAGCCCCGTTTCGGCCTCATTGCTCGAGATGAGGGATTCTTCCCCTGCTACGTCGGGAAAGAGTTCCCGGCCTTCCCGTCGCATCTCAAGAGGAGGCCCTCTCAACAGGAACGGCGAGAGGAACTCCAGGGTCGTGCCACCATTCCAAGAGTCCCCCAGATGTCTCAGTCCATTCCAGAGGAACCTCTTTTCCCTTCACCGGCTCGTTTTTCACGCCGAGGATCGACTCACACCAAGGTGGCACGTGGCACAGCCCTGTGGGAAATCCTCGTGGAAAAGCCTCGAGGGAAAGGCACAGATCCCTTGATCCACGTGACAGGAAGCGTGACAGTACTGCTGCAGCTCGGGAGGAAATCGCATGTGCATGCCCCCACTCGAGACGAGGCCTGACTCCTCTGGGGAGACTCAGATGCACCCCAAGATCCATGGCAACACTGGAGAGGAATCCTCAGGTTCCGGCCCCGACTCCACACAAAGTCTTAGGCCCCGGCATGGATGGGAGAGGAATCCCTAGATGGCTCGTAGCAACTCGCATGGGGACTGGCCTTTCCTGAGGCCACCAGAGTGGGTCCCTGAGGTCCCCGTCGTAACTCGAGAAGACCTGCCGCAACTCGAGAAAATCCAGGTGGTTCTCCCCTCCAGGTGAGATGAGGCCCATTTCCGCTGAGGCGTCTCGAGGCCGATGACACCTCACCTCTGGAACTTCGATAGGGTCCTTCACACCCTTGGTGCAAATGAAGAAGTTCCCCGACATAACCGTCTCCACTCGAGAGGAAACACGAGGGTCGCGCCCACATCCAGAGGATCCCCGTTTCCGCCTCGTTGCTCGAGATGAGGGATTCTTCCCCTGCTACGTCGGGAAAGAGTTCCCGGCCTTTCCATCGCATCTCAAGAGGCCCTCTCAACAGGAACGGCGAGAGGAACTCCATGGTCGTGCCACCATTCCAAGAGTCCCCCAGGTGTCTCAGTCCATTCCAGAGGAAGCTCTTTACCCTTCACCGGCTCGTCTTTCACGCCGAGGATCGACTCACACCAATGTGGCACGTGGCACAGCCCTGGGGGAAAGCCTCGAGGGAAAGCAACAGATCCCTTGATCCACCTGCCAGGAAGCGTGACACTACTGCTGCAGCTCGGGAGGAACGCGCACGTGCATGCTCCCACTCGAGACGAGGCCTGACTCCCCTGGGGTGACTCAGAAGCACCCCAAGATACATGGCAACACTGGAGATGAATCCTCAGGTTCCGGCCCCGACTCCACACAAGGTCATAGGCCACGGCATGGACGGGAGAGGAATCCCGAGAGGGCCCCTAGCAACTCGCATGGGGACTGGCCTTTCCTGTGGCCACCAGAACGGGTCCCTGATGTCCCCGTCTTAAGTCGAGAAGACCTGCCGCAACTCGAGAAAATCCAGAAGGCTCTCCCCTCCAGGCGAGATGAGGCCCAATTCCACTGAGGCGTCTCGAGGCCGATGACACCTCACCTCTGGAACTTCGATAGGGTCCTTCACACCCTTGGTGCAAATCAAGAAGTTCCCCGACATACCCGTCTCCACTCGAGAGGAAACACGAGGGTCCCGCCCATATCCAGAGGAGCCCCGTATCCGCATCGTAGCTCGAGATGAGGGATCCTTTCCCTGCTTCGTCGGGAAAGAGCTCCCGGCCTTCCCGTCGCATCTCAAGAGGAGGCCCTCTCAACAGGAACGGCGAGAGCAACTCCATGGTCGTGCCAGCATTCCAAGAGTCCCCCAGATGTCTCAGTCCATTCCAGGGGAACCTCTTTTCCCTTCACCGGCCGGTCTTTCACGCCGAGGATCGACTCACACCAAGGTGGCTCGTGGCACAGCCCTGTGGGAAAGCCTCGTGGGAAAGTCTCCAGGGACAGCCTCGAGGGAATGCCACAGATCCCTTGATCCACGTGACAGGAAGCGTGACACTACTGCTGCAGCTCGGGAGGAAAGCGCAGGTCCATGCCCCCACTCCAGACGAGGCTTGACTCCCCTGGGGAAACTGAGAAGCACCCCAGAATCCATGGCAACACTGGAGAGGAATCCTCAGGTTCCGGCCCCGACTCCACACAAGGTCTTAGGCCCCGGCATGGCGGGAGCGGAATCCTGAGATGGCTTCTAGCAACTAGAATGGGGACTGGCCTTTCCTGAGGCCACCAGAGCGGGTTCCTGAGGTCCCCGTCGTAACTCGAGAAGACCTGCCGCAACTCGAGAATATCCAAGAGGTTCTCCCCTCCAGGCGAGATGAGGCCCATTTCCGCTGAGGCGTCTCGAGGCTGATCACACCTCACCTCTGGAACTTCGAAAGGGTCCTTCACACCCTTGGTGCAAATCAAGAAGTTCCCCGACACACCCGTCTCCACTCGACAGGAAACACGAGGGTCCCGCCCACCTCCAGAGGAGCCCCGGTTCCGCCTCGTAGCTCGAGATGAGGGATCCTTTCCCTGCTTCGTCGGGAAAGAGTTCCCGGCGTTCCCGTCGCAACTCAAGAGGAGGCCCTCTCAACAGGAACGGCGAGAGGAACTCCAGGGTCGTGCCACCATTCCAAGAGTCCCCCAGATGTCTCAGTCCATTCCAGAGGAACCTCTTTTCCGTTCACCGGCTCATGTTTCACGCCGAGGATCGACTCACACCAAGGTGGCATGTGGCATGGCCCTGTGGGAAAGCCTTGTGGGAAAGCCTCGAGGGAAAGCCTCGAGGGAAAGCCACAGATCCCTTGATCCACGTGACAGGAAGCGTGACACTACTGCTGCAGCTCGGGAGGAAAGCGCACGTGCATACCTCCACTCGCGACGAGGCCTGACTCCCCTGGGGAGACTCAGAAGCCACCCAAGATCCACGGCAACACTGGAGAGCAATCCTCAGGTTTCGGCCCCGACTCCACACAAGGTCTTAGGCCCCGGCATGGCGGGAGCGGAATCCCGAGATGGCTCCTAGCAACTAGCATGGGGACTGGCCTTTCCTGAGGCCACCAGAGCGGGTCCCTGAGGTCCCCGTCGTAACTCGAGAAGACCTGCCGCAACTCGAGAATATCCAAGAGGTTCTCCCTTCCAGGCGAGATGAGGCCCATTTCCGCTGAGGCGTCTCGAGGCTGATCACACCTCACCTCTGGAACTTCGAAAGGGTCCTTCACACCCTTGGTGCAAATCAAGAAGTTCCCCGACACACCCGTCTCCACTCGACAGGAAACACGAGGGTCCCGCCCACCTCCAGAGGAGCCCCGGTTCCGCCTCGTAGCTCGAGATGAGGGATCCTTTCCCTGCTTCGTCGGGAAAGAGTTCCCGGCGTTCCCGTCGCAACTCAAGAGGAGGCCCTCTCAACAGGAACGGCGAGAGGAACTCCAGGGTCGTGCCACCATTCCAAGAGTCCCCCAGATGTCTCAGTCCATTCCAGAGGAACCTCTTTTCCGTTCACCGGCTCATGTTTCACGCCGAGGATCGACTCACACCAAGGTGGCATGTGGCATGGCCCTGTGGGAAAGCCTTGTGGGAAAGCCTCGAGGGAAAGCCTCGAGGGAAAGCCACAGATCCCTTGATCCACGTGACAGGAAGCGTGACACTACTGCTGCAGCTCGGGAGGAAAGCGCACGTGCATACCTCCACTCGCGACGAGGCCTGACTCCCCTGGGGAGACTCAGAAGCCACCCAAGATCCACGGCAACACTGGAGAGCAATCCTCAGGTTTCGGCCCCGACTCCACACAAGGTCTTAGGCCCCGGCATGGCGGGAGCGGAATCCCGAGATGGCTCCTAGCAACTAGCATGGGGACTGGCCTTTCCTGAGGCCACCAGAGCGGGTCCCTGAGGTCCCCGTCGTAACTCGAGAAGACCTGCCGCAACTCGAGAATATCCAAGAGGTTCTCCCTTCCAGGCGAGATGAGGCCCATTTCCGCTGAGGCGTCTCGAGGCTGATCACACCTCACCTCTGGAACTTCGAAAGGGTCCTTCACACCCTTGGTGCAAATCAAGAAGTTCCCCGACACACCCGTCTCCACTCGACAGGAAACACGAGGGTCCCGCCCACCTCCAGAGGAGCCCCGTTTCGGCCTCATTGCTCGAGATGAGGGATTCTTCCCCTGCTACGTCGGGAAAGAGTTCCCGGCCTTCCCGTCGCATCTCAAGAGGAGGCCCTCTCAACAGGAACAGCGAGAGGAACTCCAGGTACGTGCCACCATTCCAAGAGTCCCCCAGATGTCTCAGTCCATTCCAGAGGAACCTCTTTTCCCTTCACCGGCTCGTTTTTCACGCCGAGGATCGACTCACACCAAGGTGGCACGTGGCACAGCCCTGTGGGAAATCCTCGTGGAAAAGCCTCGAGGGTAAGGCACAGATCCCTTGATCCACGTGACAGGAAGCGTGACAGTACTGCTGCAGCTCGGGAGGAAATCACATGTGCATGCCCCCACTCGAGACGAGGCCTGACTCCTCTGGGGAGACTCAGATGCACCCCAAGATCCATGGCAACACTGGAGAGGAATCCTCAGGTTCCGGCCCCGACTCCACACAAAGTCTTAGGCCCCGGCATGGATGGGAGAGGAATCCCTAGATGGCTCGTAGCAACTCGCATGGGGACTGGCCTTTCCTGAGGCCACCAGAGCGGGTCCCTGAGGTCCCCGTCGTAACTCGAGAAGACCTGCCGCAACTCGAGAAAATCCAGGTGGTTCTCCCCTCCAGGTGAGATGAGGCCCATTTCCGCTGAGGCGTCTCGAGGCCGATGACACCTCACCTCTGGAACTTCGATAGGGTCCTTCACACCCTTGGTGCAAATGAAGAAGTTCCCCGACATACCCGTCTCCACTCGAGAGGAAACACGAGGGTCGCGCCCACATCCAGAGGATCCCCGTTTCCGCCTCGTTACTCGAGATGAGGGATTCTTCCCCTGCTACGTCGGGAAAGAGTTCCCGGCCTTCCATCGCATCTCAAGAGGCCCTCTCAACGGGAACGGCGAGAGGAACTCCAGGGTCGTGCCACCATTCCAAGAGTCCCCCAGGTGTCTCAGTCCATTCCAGAGGAAGCTCTTTACCCTTCACCGGCTCGTCTTTCACGCCGAGGATCGACTCACACCAATGTGGCACGTGGCACAGCCCTGGGGGAAAGCCTCGAGGGAAAGCAACAGATCCCTTGATCCACCTGCCAGGAAGCGTGACACTACTGCTGCAGCTCGGGAGGAACGCGCACGTGCATGCCCCCACTCGAGACGAGGCCTGACTCCCCTGGGGTGACTCAGAAGAACCCCAAGATCCTTGGCAACACTGGAGAGGAATCCTCAGGTTCCGGCTCAGACTCCACACAAGGTCTAAGGCCCCGGCATGGACGGGAGAGGAATACCGAGATGGCCCCTAGCAACTCGCATGGGGACTGGCCTTTCCTGAGGCCACCAGAGCCGGTCCCTGAGGTCCCCGTCATAACTCGAGACGACCTGCAGCAACTCGAGAAAATCCAGTAAGTTCTCCACTCCAGGCGAGATGAGGCCCATTTCCGCTGAGGCATCTCGAGGCTGATCACACCTCACCTCTGGAACTTCGAAATGGTCCTTCACACCCTTGGTGCAAATCAAGAAGTTCCCCGACATACCCGTCTCCACTCGAGAGGAAACACGAGGGTCCCGCCCACATCCAGAGGAGCCCTGTTTCCGGTTTGAAGCTCGAGATGAGGGATCCTTTCCGTGCTTCCTCGGGAAAGAATTCCCGGCCATCCCGTCGCATCTCAAGAGGAGGCCCTCTCAACAGGAATGGCGAGAGGAACACCAGGGTCGTGCCACCATTCCAAGAGTCCCCCAGATGTCTCAGTCCATTCCAGAGGAACCTCTTTTCCCTTCAACGGCTCGTCTTTCTCGCCGAGAATAGACTCACACCAAGGTGGCACGTGGCACAGCCCTGTGGGAAAGCCTCGTGGAAAAGCCTCGAGGGAAAGCCACAGATCCCTTGATCCACGTGACAGGAAGCATGACACTACTGCTGCAGCTCGGTAGGAAATCGCACTTGCATGCCCCCACTCGAGACGAGGCCTGACTCCCCTGGGGAAACTGAGAAGCACCCCAGAATCCATGGCAACACTGGAGAGGAATCCTCAGGTTCCGGCCCCGTATCCACACAAGGTCTTAGGCACCGGCATGGCGGGAGCGGAATCCCGAGATGGCTCCTAGCAACTAGCAAGGGGACTGGCCTTTCCTGAGGCCACCAGAGCGGGTCCCTGAGGTCCCCGTCGTAACTCAAGAAGACCTGCCGCAACTCTAGAAAATCAAGGAGGTTCTCCCCTCCAGGCGAGATGAGGCCCATTTCTGCTGAGGCGTCTCGAGGCTGATCACCCCTCCCCTCTGGAACTTCGAAAGGCTCCTTCACACCCTTGGTGCAAATCAAGAAGTTCCCCGACAGAGCCGTCTCCACACGAGCGGAATCACGAGGGTCCCGCCCACGTCCAGAGGAGCCCCGTTCCCGCCTCGTAGCTCGAGATGAGGGATCCTTTCCCTGCTTCGTCGGGAAAGAGTTCCCGGCGTTCCCGTCGCATCTCAAGAGGAGGCCCTGTCAACAGGAACGGCGAGAGGAACACCAGGGTCGTGCCACCATTCCAAGAGTCCCCCAGATGTCTCAGTCCATTCCAGAGGAACCTCTTTTCCCTTCACCGGCTCGTCTTTCACGCCGAGGATCGACTCACACCAAGGTGGCACGTGGCACAGCCCTGTGGGAAAGCCTCTTGGGAAAGCCTCGAGGGACAGCCTCGAGGGAAAGCCACAGATCCCTTGATGCACGTGACAGGAAGCGTGACACTACTGCTGCAGCTCGGGAGGAAAGCGCACGTGCATGCCCCCACTCGAGACGAGGCCTGACTCCCCTGGGGAGACTCAGAAGCACCCCAAGATCCATGGCAACACTGGAGAGGAATCCTCAGGTTCCGGCCCCGACTCCACACAAGGACTGAGGCCCTGGCATGGACGGGAGAGGAATCCCGAGAGGTCCCCTAGCAACTCGCATGGGGACTGGCCTTTCCTGAGGCCACCAGAGCGGGTCCCTGAGGTCCCCGTCGTAACTCGAGAAGACCTGCCGCAACTCGAGAAAATCCAGGAGGTTCTCCCCTCCAGGCGAGATGAGGCCCATTTCCGCTGAGGCGTCTCCAGGCTGATCACACCTCACCTCTGGAACTTCGAAAGGGTCCTTCACACCCTTGGTGCAAATCAAGAAGTTCCCCGACATACCCGTCTCCACTCGAGAGGAATCTCGAGGGTCCTGCCCACATCCAGAGGAGCCCCGTTTCCGCCTCGTAGCTCGAGATGAGGGATCCTTTCCCTGCTTCGTCGGGAAAGAGTTCCCAGCGTTCCCGTCGCATCTCAAGAGGAGGCCCTCTCAACAGGAACATCGAGAGGAACTCCAGGGTCATGCCACCATTCCAAGAGTCCCCCAGATGTCTCAGTCCATTCCAGAGGAATCTCTTTTCCCTTCACGGCTCGTCTTTCACGCCGAGGATCGACTCACACCAAGGTGGCACGTGGCACAGCCCTGTGGGAAAGCCTCGTGGGAAATCCTCGAGGGACAGCCTCGAGGGAAAGCCACAGATCCCTTGATCCACGTGACAGGAAGCGTGACACTACTCCTGCAGCTCGGGAGGAAAGCGCACGTGCATGCCCCCACTCAAGACGAGGCCTGACTCCCCTGGGGAGACTCAGAAGCACCCCAAGATCCATGGCAACACTGGAGAGGAATCCTCAGGTTCCGGCCCCGACTCCACACAAGGTCTTATGCCCCGGCATGGACGGGAGAGTAATCCCGAGAGGTCCCCTAGCATCTCGCATGGGGACTGGCCTCTCCTGAGGCCACCAGAGCGGGTCCCTGAGGTCCCCGTCGTAACTCGAGAAGACCTGCTGCAACTCGAGAAAATCCAGGAGGTTCTCCCCTCCAGGCGAGATGAGGCCCATTTCCGCTGAGGCGTCTCGAGGCTGATCACACCTCACCTCTGGAACTTCGAAAGGCTACTTCACACCCTTGGTGCAAATCTAGAAGTTCCCCGACATATCCGTCTCCACTCGACAGGAATCACGGGGGTCCCGCCCATACCCTGAGGAGCCGTGTTTCCGCCTCGTAGCTCGAGATGAGGGATCCTTTCCCTGCTTCGTCGGGAAAGAGTTCCCGGCGTTCCCGTCGCATCTCAAGAGGAGGCCCTCTCAACAGGAACGGCGAGAGGAACTCCAGGGTCGTGCCACCATTCCAAGAGTCCCCCAGATGTCTCAGTCCATTCCAGAGGAACCTCTTTTCCCTTCACCGGCTCGTCTTTCACGCCGAGGATCTACTCACACCAAGGTGGCACGTGGCACAGCCCTGTGGGAAAGCCTCGTGGGAAAGCCTCGAGGGACAGCCTCGAGGGAAAGCCACAGATCCCTTGATCCACGTGACAGGAAGCGTGACACTTCTGCTGCAGCTCGGGAGGAAAGCGCACGTGCATGACCCCACTGGAGATGAGATCTGACTCCCCGGGGGACAGTCAGAAGCACCCCAAGATCCATGGCAACACTGGAGAGGAATCCTCAGGTTCCGGCCCCGACTCCACACAAGGACTGAGGCCCCGGCATGGACGGGAGAGGAATCCCGAGAGGTCCCCTAGCAACTCGCATGGGGACTGGCCTTTCCTGAGGCCACCAGAGCGGGTCCCTGAGGTCCCCGTCGTAACTCGAGAAGACCTGCCGCAACTCGAGAAAATCCAGGAGGTTCTCCCCTCCAGGCGAGATGAGGTCCATTTCCGCTGAGGCGTCTCGAGGCTGATCACACCTCACCTCTGGAACTTCGAAAGGGTCCTTCACACCCTTGGTGCAAATCAAGAAGTTCCCCGACATACCCGTCTCCACTCGAGAGGAATCACGAGGGTCCCGCCCACATCCAGAGGAGCCCCGTTTCCGCCTCGTAGCTCGAGACGAGGGATCCTTTCCCTGCTTCGTCGGGAAAGATTTCCCGGCGTTCCCGTCGCATCTCAAGAGGAGGCCCTCTCAACAGGAACGGCGAGAGGAACTCCAGGGTCGTGCCACCATTCCAAGAGTCCCCCAGATGTCTCAGTCCATTCCAGAGGAACCTCTTTTCCCTTCACCGGCTCGTCTTTCACGCCGAGGATCGACTCACACCAAGGTGGCACGTGGCACAGCCCTGTGGGAAAGCCTCGTGGGAAATCATCGAGCGAAAGCCTCGAGGGAAAGCCACAGATCCCTTGATCCACGTGACAGGAAGCGTGACACTACTGCTGCAGCTGGGGAGCAAAGCGCACGTGCATGCCCCCACTCGAGACGAGGCCTGACTTCCCTGGGGAGACTCAGAAGCACCCCAAGATCCATGGCAACACTGGAGAGGAATCCTCAGGTTCCGGCCCCGACTCCACACAAGGACTGAGGCCCCGGCATGGACGGGAGAGGAATCCCGATAGGTCCCCTAGCAACTCGCATGGGGACTGGCCTTTTCTGAGGCCACCAGAGCGGGTCCCTGAGGTCCCCGTCGTAACTCAAGAAGACCTGCCGCAACTCGAGAAAATCCAGGAGGTTCTCCCCTCCAGGCGAGATGAGGCCCATTTCTGCTGAGGCGTCTCGAGGCTGATCACACCTCACCTCTGGAACTTCAAAAGGGTCCTTCACACCCTTGGTGCAAATCAAGAAGTTCCCCGACATAGCCGTCTCCACTCGAGAGGAATCACGAGGGTCCCGCCCACATCCAGAGGAGCCCCGTTTCCGCCTCGTAGCTCGAGATGAGGGATCCTTTCCCTGCTTCGTCGGGAAAGAGTTCCCGGCGTTCCCGTCGCATCTCAAGAGGAGGCCCTGTCAACAGGAACGGCGAGAGGAACTCCAGGGTCGTGCCACCATTCCAAGAGTCCCCCAGATGTCTCAGTCCATTCCAGAGGAACCTCTTTTCCCTTCACCGGCTCGTCTTTCACGCCGAGGATCGACTCACACCAAGGTGGCACGTGGCACAGCCCTGTGGGAAAGCCTCTTGGGAAAGCCTCGAGGGACAGCCTCGAGGGAAAGCCACAGATCCCTTGATCCACGTGACAGGAAGCGTGACACTACTGCTGCAGCTCGGGAGGAAAGCACACGTGCATGCCCCCACTCGAGACGAGGCCTGACTCCCCTGTGGAGACTCAGAAGCACCCCAAGATCCATGGCAACACTGGAGAGGAATCCTCAGGTTCCGGCCCCGACTCCACACAAGGACTGAGGCCCCGGCATGGACGGGAGAGGAATCCCGAGAGGTCCCCTAGCAACTCGCATGGGGACTGGCCTTTCCTGAGGCCACCAGAGCGGGTCCCTGAGGTCCCCGTCGTAACTCGAGAAGACCTGCCGCAACTCGAGAAAATCCAGGAGGTTCTCCCCTCCAGGCGAGATGAGGCCCATTTCCGCTGAGGCGTCTCGAGGCTGATCACACCTCACCTCTGGAACTTCGAAAGGGTCCTTCACACCCTTGGTGCAAATCAAGAAGTTCCCCGACATACCCGTCTCCACTCGAGAGGAATCACGAGGGTCCCCCCCACATCCAGAGGAGCCCCGTTTCTGCCTCGTAGCTCGAGATGAGGGATCCTTTCCCTGCTTCGTCGGGAAAGAGTTCCCGGCGTTCCCGTCGCATCTCAAGAGGAGGCCCTCTCAACAGGAACGGCGAGAGGAACTCCAGGGTCGTGCCACCATTCCAAGAGTCCCCCAGATGTCTCAGTCCATTCCAGAGGAACCTCTTTTCCCTTCACCGGCTCGTCTTTCACGCCGAGGATCTACTCACACCAAGGTGGCACGTGGCACAGCCCTGTGGGAAAGCCTCGTGGGAAAGCCTCGAGGGACAGCCTCGAGGGAAAGCCACAGATCCCTTGATCCACGTGACAGGAAGCGTGACACTTCTGCTGCAGCTCGGGAGGAAAGCGCACGTGCATGACCCCACTGGAGATGAGATCTGACTCCCCGGGGGACAGTCAGAAGCACCCCAAGATCCATGGCAACACTGGAGAGGAATCCTCAGGTTCCGGCCCCGACTCCACACAAGGACTGAGGCCCCGGCATGGACGGGAGAGGAATCCCGAGAGGTCCCCTAGCAACTCGCATGGGGACTGGCCTTTCCTGAGGCCACCAGAGCGGGTCCCTGAGGTCCCCGTCGTAACTCGAGAAGACCTGCCGCAACTCGAGAAAATCCAGGAGGTTCTCCCCTCCAGGCGAGATGAGGTCCATTTCCGCTGAGGCGTCTCGAGGCTGATCACACCTCACCTCTGGAACTTCGAAAGGGTCCTTCACACCCTTGGTGCAAATCAAGAAGTTCCCCGACATACCCGTCTCCACTCGAGAGGAATCACGAGGGTCCCGCCCACATCCAGAGGAGCCCCGTTTCCGCCTCGTAGCTCGAGACGAGGGATCCTTTCCCTGCTTCGTCGGGAAAGATTTCCCGGCGTTCCCGTCGCATCTCAAGAGGAGGCCCTCTCAACAGGAACGGCGAGAGGAACTCCAGGGTCGTGCCACCATTCCAAGAGTCCCCCAGATGTCTCAGTCCATTCCAGAGGAACCTCTTTTCCCTTCACCGGCTCGTCTTTCACGCCGAGGATCGACTCACACCAAGGTGGCACGTGGCACAGCCCTGTGGGAAAGCCTCGTGGGAAATCATCGAGCGAAAGCCTCGAGGGAAAGCCACAGATCCCTTGATCCACGTGACAGGAAGCGTGACACTACTGCTGCAGCTGGGGAGCAAAGCGCACGTGCATGCCCCCACTCGAGACGAGGCCTGACTCCCCTGGGGAGACTCAGAAGCACCCCAAGATCCATGGCAACACTGGAGAGGAATCCTCAGGTTCCGGCCCCGACTCCACACAAGGACTGAGGCCCCGGCATGGACGGGAGAGAAATCCCGAGAGGCCCCCTAGCAACTCGCACGGGGACTGGCCTTTCCTGAGGCCACCAGAGCGGGTCCCTGAGGTCCCCGTCGTAACTCGAGAAGACCTGCCGCAACTCGAGAAAATCCAGGAGGTTCTCCCCTCCAGGCGAGATGAGGCCCATTTCCGCTGAGGCGTCTCGAGGCTGATCACACCTCACCTCTGGAACTTCGAAAGGCTCCTTCACACCCTTGGTGCAAATCAAGAAGTTCCCCGACATACCCGTCTCCACTCGAGAGGAATCACGAGGGTCCCGCCCACATCCAGAGGAGCCCCGTTTCCGCCTCGTAGCTCGAGATGAGGGATCCTTTCCCTGCTTCGTCAGGAAAGAGTTCCCGGCGTTCCCGTCGCATCTCAAGAGGAGGCCCTCTCTACATTAACGGCGAGAGGAACTCCAGGCTCGTGCCACCATTCCAAGAGTCCCCCAGATGACTCAGTCCATTCCAGAGGAACCTCTTTTCCCTTCACCGGCTCGACTTTCACGCCGAGGATCGACTCACACCAAGGTGGCACGTGGCACAGCCCTGTGGGAAAGCCTCGTGGGAAAGCCTCGAGGGACAGCCTCGAGGGAAAGCCTCAGATCCCTTGATCCACGTGACAGGAAGCGTGACACTACTGCTGCAGCTCGGGAGGAAAGCGCACGTGCATGCCCCCACTCGAGACGAGGCCTGACTCCCCTGGGGAGACTCAGAAGCACCCCAAGATCCATGGCAACACTGGAGAGGAATCCTCAGGTTCCGGCCCCGACTCTACGCAAGGACTGAGGCCCCGGCATGGACGGGAGAGGAATCCCGAGAGGTCCCCTAGCAACTCGCATGGGGACTGGCCTTTCCTGAGGCCACCAGAGCGGGTCCCTGAGGTCCCCGTCGTAACTCGAGAAGACCTGCCGCAACTCGAGAAAATCCGGGAGGTTCTCCCCTACAGGCGAGATGAGGCCCATTTCCGCTGAGGCGTCTCGAGGCTGATCACACCTCACCTCTGGAACTTCGAAAGGCTCCTTCACACCCTTGGTGCAAATCAAGAAGTTCCCCGACATACCCGTCTCCACTCGAGAGGAATCACGAGGGTCCCGCCCACATCCAGAGGAGCCCCGTTTCCGCCTCGTAGCTCGAGATGAGGGACCCTTTCCCTGCTTCGTCGGGAAAGAGTTCCCGGCGTTCCCGTCGCATCTCAAGAGGAGGCACTCTCAACAGGAACGGCGAGAGGAACTCCAGGGTCGTGCCACCATTCCAAGAGTCCCCCAGATGTCTCAGTCCATTCCAGAGGAACCTCTTTTCCCTTCACCGGCTCGTCTTTCACGCCGAGGATCGACTCACACCAAGGTGGCACGTGGCACAGCCCTGTGGGAAAGCCTCGTGGGAAAGCCTCGAGGGACAGCCTGGAGGGAAAGCCACAGATCCCTTGATCCACGTGACAGGAAGCGTGACACTACTGCTGCAGCTCGGGAGGAAAGCGCACGTGCATGCCCCCACTCGAGACGAGGCCTGACTCCCCTGGGGAGACTCAGAACCACCCCAAGATCCATGGCAACACTGGAGAGGAATCCTCAGGTTCCGGCCCCGACTCCACACAAGGACTGAGGCCCCGGCATGGTCGGGAGAGGAATCCCGAGAGGTCCCCTAGCAACTCGCATGGGGACTGGCCTTTCCTGAGGCCACCAGAGCGGGTCCCTGAGGTCCCCGTCGTAACTCGAGAAGACCTGCCGCAACTCGAGAAAATCCGGGAGGTTCTCCCCTCCAGGCGAGATGAGGCCCATTTCCGCTGAGGCGTCTCGAGGCTGATCACACCTCACCTCTGGAACTTCGAAAGGCTCCTTCACACCCTTGGTGCAAATCAAGAAGTTCCCCGACATACCCGTCTCCACTCGAGAGGAATCACGAGGGTCCCGCCCACATCCAGAGGAGCCCCGTTTCCGCCTCGTAGCTCGAGATGAGGGATCCTTTCCCTGCTTCGTCGGGAAAGAGTTCCCGGCGTTCCCGTCGCATCTCAAGAGGAGGCCCTCTCAACAGGAACGGCGAGAGGAACTCCAGCGTGGTGCCACCATTCCAAGAGTCCCCCAGATGTCTCAGTCCATTCCAGAGGAACCTCGTTTCCCTTCACCGGCTCGTCTTTCACGCCGAGGATCGACTCACACCAAGGTGGCACGTGGCACAGCCCTGTGGGAAAGCCTCGTGGGAAAGCCTCGAGGGACAGCCTGGAGGGAAAGCCACAGATCCCTTGATCCACGTGACAGGAAGCGTGACACTTCTGCTGCAGCTCGGGAGGAAAGCGCACGTGCATGCCCCCACTCGAGACGAGGCCTGACTGCCCTGTGGAGACTCAGAAGCACCCCAAGATCCATGGCAACACTGGAGAGGAATCCTCAGGTTCCGGCCCCGACTCTACACAAGGACTGAGGCCCCGGCATGGACGGGAGAGGAATCCCGAGAGGTCCCCTAGCAACTCGCATGGGGACTGGCCTTTCCTGAGGCCAACAGAGGGGGTCCCTGAGGTCCCCGTCGTAACTGTAGAAGACCTGCCGCAACTCGAGAAAATCCAGGAGGTTCTCCCCTCCAGGCGAGATGAGGCCCATTTCCGCTGAGGCATCTCGAGGCTGATCACACCTCACCTCTGGAACTTCGAAAGGGTCCTTCACACCCTTGGTGCAAATCAAGAAGTTCCCCGACATACCCGTCTCCACTCGAGAGGAAACACGAGGGTCCCGCCCACATCCAGAGGAGCCCCGTATCCGCCTCGTAGCACAAGAGGAGTGATCCTTTCCCTGCTTCGTCGGGAAAGAGTTCCCGGCGTTCCCGTCGCATGTCAAGAGGAAGCCCACTCAACAGGAATGCGAGTGGTACTCCAGGGTTGTGCCACCATTCCAAGAGTCCCCCAGATGTCTCAGTCCATTCCAGAGGAACCTCTTTTCCCTTCACCGGCTCGTCTTTCACGCTGAGGATCCACTCACACCAAGGTGGCACGTGGCACGGCCTGTGGGAAAGCCTCGTGGGAAAGCCTCGAGGGACAGCCTCGAGGGAAAGCCACAGATCCCTTGATCCACGTGACAGGATCGTGACACTACTGCTGCAGCTCGGGAGGAAAGCGCACGTGCATGCCCCCACTCGAGACGAGGCCTGACTCCCCTTGGGAGACTCAGAGCACCCAAAGGTCCATGGCAACACTGGAGAGGAATCCTCAGCTCCCTGCCCCGACTCCACACAAGGACTGAGGCCCCGGCATGGACGGGAGAGGAATCCCGAGAGGTCCCCTAGCAACTCGCATGGGGACTGGCCTTTCCTGAGGCCACCAGAGCGGGTCCCTGAAGTCCCCGTCGTAACTCGAGAAGACCTGCCGCAACTGGAGAAAATCCAGGAGGTTCTCCCCTCCAGGCGAGATGAGGCCCATTTCTGCTGAGGCATCTCGAGGCTGATCACACCTCACCTCTGGAACTTCGAAAGGGTACTTCACACCCTTGGTGCAAATCAAGAAGTTCCCCGACATAGCCGTCTACACTCGAGAGGAATCACGAGGGTCCCGCCCACATCCAGAGGAGCCCCGTTTCTGCCTCGTAGCTCGAGATGAGGGATCCTTTCCCTGCTTCGTCGGGAAAGAGTTCCCGGCGTTCCCGTCGCATCTCAAGAGGAGGCCCTCTCAACAGGAACGGCGAGAGGAACTCCAGGGTCGTGCCACCATTCCAAGAGTCCCCCAGATGTCTCAGTCCATTCCAGAGGAACCTCTTTTCCCTTCACCGGCTCGTCTTTCACGCCGAGGATCGACTCACACCAAGGTGGCACGTGGCACAGCCCTGTGGGAAAGCCTCGTGGGAAAGCCTCGAGGGACAGCCTCGAGGGAAAGCCTCAGATCCCTTGATCCACGTGACAGGAAGCGTGACACTACTGCTGCAGCTCGGGAGGAAAGCGCACGTGCATGCCCCCACTCGAGACGAGGCCTGACTCCCCTGGGGAGACTCAGAAGCACCCCAAGATCCACGGCAACACTGGAGAGTAATCCTCAGGTTCCGGCCCCGACTCTACGCAAGGACTGAGGCCCCGGCATGGACGGGAGAGGAATCCCGAGAGGTCCCCTAGCAACTCGCATGGGGACTGGCCTTTCCTGAGGCCACCAGAGCGGGTCCCTGAGGTCCCCGTCGTAACTCGAGAAGACCTGCCGCAACTCGAGAAAATCCGGGAGGTTCTCCCCTACAAGCGAGATGAGGCCCATTTCCGCTGAGGCGTCTCGAGGCTGATCACACCTCACCTCTGGAACTTCGAAAGGCTCCTTCACACCCTTGGTGCAAATCAAGAAGTTCCCCGACATACCCGTCTCCACTCGAGAGGAATCACGAGGGTCCCCCCCACATCCAGAGGAGCCCCGTTTCTGCCTCGTAGCTCGAGATGAGGGATCCTTTCCCTGCTTCGTCGGGAAAGAGTTCCCGGCGTTCCCGTCGCATCTCAAGAGGAGGCCCTCTCAACAGGAACGGCGAGAGGAACTCCAGGGTCGTGCCACCATTCCAAGAGTCCCCCAGATGTCTCAGTCCATTCCAGAGGAACCTCTTTTCCCTTCACCGGCTCGTCTTTCACGCCGAGGATCGACTCACACCAAGGTGGCACGTGGCACAGCCCTGTGGGAAAGCCTCGTGGGAAAGCCTCGAGGGACAGCCTCGAGGGAAAGCCACAGATCCCTTGATCCACGTGACAGGAAGCGTGACACTACTGCTGCAGCTCGGGAGGAAAGCGCACGTGCATGCCCCCACTCGAGATGAGATCTGACTCCCCGGGGGACAGTCAGAAGCACCCCAAGATCCATGGCAACACTGGAGAGGAATCCTCAGGTTCCGGCCCCGACTCCACACAAGGACTGAGGCCCCGGCATGGACGGGAGAGGAATCCCGAGAGGTCCCCTAGCAACTCGCATGGGGACTGGCCTTTCCTGAGGCCACCAGAGCGGGTCCCTGAGGTCCCCGTCGTAACTCGAGAAGACCTGCCGCAACTCGAGAAAATCCAGGAGGTTCTCCCCTCCAGGCGAGATGAGGTCCATTTCCGCTGAGGCGTCTCGAGGCTGATCACACCTCACCTCTGGAACTTCGAAAGGGTCCTTCACACCCTTGGTGCAATTCAAGAAGTTCCCCGACATACCCGTCTCCACTCGAGAGGAATCACGAGGGTCCCGCCCACATCCAGAGGAGCCCCGTTTCCGCCTCGTAGCTCGAGACGAGGGATCCTTTCCCTGCTTCGTCGGGAAAGATTTCCCGGCGTTCCCGTCGCATCTCAAGAGGAGGCCCTCTCAACAGGAACGGCGAGAGGAACTCCAGGGTCGTGCCACCATTCCAAGAGTCCCCCAGATGTCTCAGTCCATTCCAGAGGAACCTCTTTTCCCTTCACCGGCTCGTCTTTCACGCCGAGGATCGACTCACACCAAGGTGGCACGTGGCACAGCCCTGTGGGAAAGCCTCGTGGGAAATTCTCGAGCGAAAGCCTCGAGGGAAAGCCACAGATCCCTTGATCCACGTGACAGGAAGCGTGACACTTCTGCTGCAGCTCGGGAGGAAAGCGCACGTGCATGCCCCCACTCGAGAGGAGGCCTGACTCCCCTGGGGAGACTCAGAAGCACCCCAAGATCCATGGCAACACTGGAGAGGAATCCTCAGGTTCCGGCCCCGACTCCACACAAAGACTGATGCCCCGGCATGGACGGGAGAGGAATCCCGAGAGGCCCCCTAGCAACTCGCACGGGGACTGGCCTTTCCTGAGGCCACCAGAGCGGGTCCCTGAGGTCCCCGTCGTAACTCGAGAAGACCTGCCGCAACTCGAGAAAATCCAGGAGGTTCTCCCCTCCAGGCGAGATGAGGCCCATTTCCGCTGAGGCGTCTCGAGGCTGATCACACCTCACCTCTGGAACTTCGAAAGGGTCCTTCACACCCTTGGTGCAAATCAAGAAGTTCCCCGACATACCCGTCTCCACTCGAGAGGAATCACGAGGGTCCCGCCCACATCCAGAGGAGCCCCGTTTCCGCCTCGTAGCTCGAGATGAGGGATCCTTTCCCTGCTTCGTCAGGAAAGAGTTCCCGGCGTTCCCGTCGCATCTCAAGAGGAGGCCCTCTCTACATTTACGGCGAGAGGAACTCCAGGCTCGTGCCACCATTCCAAGAGTCCCCCAGATGTCTCAGTCCATTCCAGAGGAACCTCTTTTCCCTTCACCGGCTCGTCTTTCACGCCGAGGATTGACTCACACCAAGGTGGCACGTGGCACAGCCCTGTGGGAAAGCCTCGTGGAAAAGCCTCGAGGGACAGCCTGGAGGGAAAGCCACAGATCCCTTGATCCACGTGACAGGAAGCGTGACACTACTGCTGCAGCTCGGGAGGAAAGCGCACGTGCATGCCCCCACTCGAGACGAGGCCTGACTCCCCTGTGGAGATTCAGAAGCACCCCAAGATCCATGGCAACACTGGAGAGGAATCCTCAGGTTCCGGCCCCGAATATACGCAAGGACTGAGGCCCTGGCATGGACGGGAGAGGAATCCCGAGAGGTCCCCTATCAACTCGCATGGGGACTGGCCTTTCCTGAGGCCACCAGAGCGGGTCCCTGATGTCCCCGTCGTAACTCGAGAAGACCTGCCGCAACTCGAGAAAATCCGGGAGGTTCTCCCCTCCAGGCGAGATGAGGCCCATTTCCGCTGAGGCGTCTCGAGGCTGATCACACCTCACCTCTGGAACTTCGAAAGGGTCCTTCAACCATTGGTGCAAATCAAGAAGTTCCCCGACATACCCGTCTCCACTCGAGAGGAATCACGAGGGTCCCGCCCACATCCAGAGGAGCCCCGTTTCCGCCTCGTAGCTCGAGATGAGTGACCCTTTCCCTGCTTCGTCGGGAAAGAGTTCCCGGCGTTCCCGTCGCATCTCAAGAGGAGGCCCTCTCAACAGGAACGGCGAGAGGAACTCCAGGGTCGTGCCACCATTCCAAGAGTCCCCCAGATGTCTCAGTCCATTCCAGAGGAACCTTTTTTCCCTTCACCGGCTCGTCTTTCACGCCGAGAATCGACTCACACCAAGGTGGCACGTGGCACAGCCCTGTGGGAAAGCCTCGTAGGAAAGCCTCAAGGGACAGCCTGGAGGGAAAGCTACAGATCCCTTGATCCACGTGACAGGAAGCGTCACACTACTGCTGCAGCTCGGGAGGAAAGCGCACGTGCATGCCCCCACTCGAGACGAGGCCTGACTCCCCTGAGGAGACTCAGAACCACCCCAAGATCCATGGCAACATTGGAGAGGAATCCTCAGGTTCCGGCCCCGACTCCACACAAGGACTGAGGCCCCAGCATGGACGGGAGAGGAATCCCGAGAGTTCCCCTAGCAACTCGCATGGGGACTGGCCTTTCCTGAGGCCACCAGAGCAGGTCCCTGATGTCCCCGTCGTAACTCGAGAAGACCTGCCGCAACTCGAGAAAATCCGGGAGGTTCTCCCCTCCAGGCGAGATGAGGTCCATTTCCGCTGAGGCGTCACGAGGCTGATCACACCTCACCTCTGGAACTTCGAAAGGGTCCTTCACACCCTTGGTGCAAATCAAGAAGTTCCCCGACATAGCCGTCTCCACTCGAGAGGAATCACGAGGGTCCCGCCCACATCCAGAGGAGCCCCGTTTCCGCCTCGTAGCTCGAGACGAGGGATCCTTTCCCTGCTTCGTCGGGAAAGAGTTCCCGGCGTTCCCGTCGCATCTCAAGAGGAGGCCCTCTCAACAGGAACGGCGAGAGGAACTCCAGGGTCGTGCCACCATTCCAAGAGTCCACCAGATGTCTCAGTCCATTCCAGAGGAACCTCTTTTCCCTTCACCGGCTCGTCTTTCACGCCGAGGATCGACTCACACCAAGGTGGCACGTGGCACAGCCCTGTGGGAAAGCCTCGTGGGAAAGCCTCGAGGGACAGCCTCGAGGGAAAGCCACAGATCCCTTGATCCACGTGACAGGAAGCGTGACACTTCTGCTGCAGCTCGGGAGGAAAGCGCACGTGCATGCCCCCACTCGAGACGAGGCCTGACTCCCCTGTGGAGACTCAGAAGCACCCCAAGATCCACGGCAACACTGGAGAGGAATCCTCAGGTTCCGGCCCCGACTCCACACAAGGACTGAGGCCCCGGCATGGACGGGAGAGGAATCCCGAGAGGTCCCCTAGCAACTCGCATGGGGACTGGCCTTTCCTGAGGCCACCAGAGCGGGTCCCTGAGGTCCCCGAAGTAACTCGAGAAGACCTGCCGCAACTCGAGAAAATCCGGGAGGTTCTCCCCTCCAGGCGAGATGAGGCCCATTTCCGCTGAGGCGTCTCGAGGCTGATCACACCTCACCTCTGGAACTTCGAAAGGGTCCTTCACACCCTTGGTGCAAATCAAGAAGTTCCCCGACATAGCCGTCTCCACTCGAGAGGAATCACGAGGGTCCCGCCCACATCCAGAGGAGCCCCGTTTCTGCCTCGTAGCTCGAGACGAGGGATCCTTTCCCTGCTTCGTCGGGAAAGAGTTCCCGGCGTTCCCGTCGCATCTCAAGAGGAGGCCCTCTCAACAGGAACGGCGAGAGGAACTCCAGGGTCGTGCCACCATTCCAAGAGTCCCCCAGATGTCTCAGTCCATTCCAGAGGAACCTCTTTTCCCTTCACCGGCTCGTCTTTCACGCCGAGGATCGACTCACACCAAGGTGGCACGTGGCACAGCCCTGTGGGAAAGCCTCGTGGGAAAGCCTCGAGGGACAGCCTCGAGGGAAAGCCACAGATCCCTTGATCCACGTGACAGGAAGCGTGACACTTCTGCTGCAGCTCGGGAGGAAAGCGCACGTGCATGCCCCCACTCGAGACGAGGCCTGACTCCCCTGTGGAGACTCAGAAGCACCCCAAGATCCACGGCAACACTGGAGAGGAATCCTCAGGTTCCGGCCCCGACTCCACACAAGGACTGAGGCCCCGGCATGGACGGGAGAGGAATCCCGAGAGGTCCCCTAGCAACTCGCATGGGGACTGGCCTTTCCTGAGGCCACCAGAGCGGGTCCCTGAGGTCCCCGTCGTAACTCGAGAAGACCTGCCGCAACTGGAGAAAATCCAGGAGGTTCTCCCCTCCAAGCGAGATGAGGCCCATTTCCGCTGAGGCGTCTCGAGGCTGATCACACCTCACCTCTGGAACTTCGAAAGGGTCCTTCACACCCTTGGTGCAAATCAAGAAGTTCCCCGACATACCCGTCTCCACTCGAGAGGAATCACGAGGGTCCCGCCCACATCCAGAGGAGCCCCGTTTCTGCCTCGTAGCTCGAGATGAGGGATCCTTTCCCTGCTTCATCGGGAAAGAGTTCCCGGCGTTCCCGTCGCATCTCAAGAGGAGGCCCTCTCAACAGGAACGGCGAGAGGAACTCCAGGGTCGTGCCACCATTCCAAGAGTCCCCCAGATGTCTCAGTCCATTCCAGAGGAACCTCTTTTCCCTTCACCGGCTCGTCTTTCACGCCGAGGATCGACTCACACCAAGGTGGCACGTGGCACAGCCCTGTGGGAAAGCCTCGTGGGAAAGCCTCGAGGGACAGCCTCGAGGGAAAGCCTCAGATCCCTTGATCCACGTGACAGGAAGCGTGACACTACTGCTGCAGCTCGGGAGGAAAGCGCACGTGCATGCCCCCACTCGAGACGAGGCCTGACTCCCCTGGGGAGACTCAGAAGCACCCCAAGATCCATGGCAACACTGGAGAGGAATCCACAGGTTCCGGCCCCGACTCTACGCAAGGACTGAGGCCCCGGCATGGACGGGAGAGGAATCCCGAGAGGTCCCCTAGCAACTCGCATGGGGACTGGCCTTTCCTGAGGCCACCAGAGCGGGTCCCTGAGGTCCCCGTCGTAACTCGAGAAGACCTGCCGCAACTCGAGAAAATCCGGGAGGTTCTCCCCTACAGGCGAGTTGAGGCCCATTTCCGCTGAGGCGTCTCGAGGCTGATCACACCTCACCTCTGGAACTTCGAAAGGCTCCTTCACACCCTTGGTGCAAATCAAGAAGTTCCCCGACATACCCGTCTCCACTCGAGAGGAATCACGAGGGTCCCGCCCACATCCAGAGGAGCCCCGTTTCCGCCTCGTAGCTCGAGATGAGGGACCCTTTCCCTGCTTCGTCGGGAAAGAGTTCCCGGCGTTCCCGTCGCATCTCAAGAGGAGGCACTCTCAACAGGAACGGCGAGAGGAACTCCAGGGTCGTGCCACCATTCTAAGAGTCCCCCAGATGTCTCAGTCCATTCCAGAGGAACCTCTTTTCCCTTCACCGGCTCGTCTTTCACGCCGAGGATCGACTCACACCAAGGTGGCACGTGGCACAGCCCTGTGGGAAAGCCTCGTGGGAAAGCCTCGAGAGACAGCCTCGAGGGAAAGCCACAGATCCCTTGATCCACGTGACAGGAAGCGTGACACTACTGCTGCAGCTCGGGAGGAAAGCGCACGTGCATGCCCCCACTCGAGACGAGGCCTGACTCCCCTGGGGAGACTCAGAACCACCCCAAGATCCATGGCAACACTGGAGAGGAATCCTCAGGTTCCGGCCCCGACTCCACACAAGGACTGAGGCCCCGGCATGGTCGGGAGAGGAATCCCGAGAGGTCCCCTAGCAACTCGCATGGGGACTGGCCTTTCCTGAGGCCACCAGAGCGGGTCCCTGAGGTCCCCGTCGTAACTCGAGAAGACCTGCCGCAACTCGAGAAAATCCGGGTGGTTCTCCCCTCCAGGCGAGATGAGGCCCATTTCCGCTGAGGCGTCTCGAGGCTGATCACACCTCACCTCTGGAACTTCGAAAGGCTCCTTCACACCCTTGGTGCAAATCAAGAAGTTCCCCGACATACCCGTCTCCACTCGAGAGGAATCACGAGGGTCCCCCCCACATCCAGAGGAGCCCCGTTTCCGCCTCGTAGCTCGAGACGAGGGATCCTTTCCCTGCTTCGTCGGGAAAGAGTTCCCGGCGTTCCCGTCGCATCTCAAGAGGAGGCCCTCTCAACAGGAACGGCGAGAGGAACTCCAGGGTCGTGCCACCATTCCAAGAGTCCCCCAGATGTCTCAGTCCATTCCAGAGGAACCTCTTTTCCCTTCACCGGCTCGTCTTTCACGCCGAGGATCGACTCACACCAAGGTGGCACGTGGCACAGCCCTGTGGGAAAGCCTCGTGGGAAAGCCTCGAGGGACAGCCTCGAGGGAAAGCCACAGATCCCTTGATCCACGTGACAGGAAGCGTGACACTTCTGCTGCAGCTCGGGAGGAAAGCGCACGTGCATGCCCCCACTCGAGACGAGGCCTGACTCCCCTGTGGAGACTCAGAAGCACCCCAAGATCCACGGCAACACTGGAGAGGAATCCTCAGGTTCCGGCCCCGACTCCACACAAGGACTGAGGCCCCGGCATGGACGGGAGAGGAATCCCGAGAGGTCCCCTAGCAACTCGCATGGGGACTGGCCTTTCCTGAGGCCACCAGAGCGGGTCCCTGAGGTCCCCGTCGTAACTCGAGAAGACCTGCCGCAACTGGAGAAAATCCAGGAGGTTCTCCCCTCCAGGCGAGATGAGGCCCATTTCCGCTGAGGCGTCTCGAGGCTGATAACACCTCACCTCTGGAACTTCGAAAGGGTCCTTCACACCCTTGGTGCAAATCAAGAAGTTCCCCGACATACCCGTCTCCACTCGAGAGGAATCACGAGGGTCCCGCCCACATCCAGAGGAGCCCCGTTTCTGCCTCGTAGCTCGAGATGAGGGATCCTTTCCCTGCTTCATCGGGAAAGAGTTCCCGGCGTTCCCGTCGCATCTCAAGAGGAGGCCCTCTCAACAGGAACGGCGAGAGGAACTCCAGGGTCGTGCCACCATTCCAAGAGTCCCCCAGATGTCTCAGTCCATTCCAGAGGAACCTCTTTTCCCTTC
Source organism: Budorcas taxicolor (assembly GCF_023091745.1). Taxonomy (NCBI): domain Eukaryota; kingdom Metazoa; phylum Chordata; class Mammalia; order Artiodactyla; family Bovidae; genus Budorcas; species Budorcas taxicolor. The sequence goes on along the minus strand of NC_068930.1, from coordinate 2,827,941 downwards.
ACCGGCTCGTCTTTCACGCCGAGGATCGACTCACACCAAGGTGGCACGTGGCACAGCCCTGTGGGAAAGCCTCGTGGGAAAGCCTCGAGGGACAGCCTCGAGGGAAAGCCTCAGATCCCTTGATCCACGTGACAGGAAGCGTGACACTACTGCTGCAGCTCGGGAGGAAAGCGCACGTGCATGCCCCCACTCGAGACGAGGCCTGACTCCCCTGGGGAGACTCAGAAGCACCCCAAGATCCATGGCAACACTGGAGAGGAATCCTCAGGTTCCGGCCCCGACTCTACGCAAGGACTGAGGCCCCGGCATGGACGGGAGAGGAATCCCGAGAGGTCCCCTAGCAACTCGCATGGGGAGTGGCCTTTCCTGAGGCCACCAGAGCGGGTCCCTGAGGTCCCCGTCGTAACTCGAGAAGACCTGCCGCAACTCGAGAAAATCCGGGAGGTTCTCCCCTACAGGCGAGTTGAGGCCCATTTCCGCTGAGGCGTCTCGAGGCTGATCACACCTCACCTCTGGAACTTCGAAAGGCTCCTTCACACCCTTGGTGCAAATCAAGAAGTTCCCCGGCATACCCGTCTCCACTCGAGAGGAATCACGAGGGTCCCGCCCACATCCAGAGGAGCCCCGTTTCCGCCTCGTAGCTCGAGATGAGGGACCCTTTCCCTGCTTCGTCGGGAAAGAGTTCCCGGCGTTCCCGTCGCATCTCAAGAGGAGGCACTCTCAACAGGAACGGCGAGAGGAACTCCAGGGTCGTGCCACCATTCTAAGAGTCCCCCAGATGTCTCAGTCCATTCCAGAGGAACCTCTTTTCCCTTCACCGGCTCGTCTTTCACACCGAGGATCGACTCACACCAAGGTGGCACGTGGCACAGCCCTGTGGGAAAGCCTCGTGGGAAAGCCTCGAGGGACAGCCTCGAGGGAAAGCCACAGATCCCTTGATCCACGTGACAGGAAGCGTGACACTACTGCTGCAGCTCGGGAGGAAAGCGCACGTGCATGCCCCCACTCGAGACGAGGCCTGACTCCCCTGGGGAGACTCAGAACCACCCCAAGATCCATGGCAACACTGGAGAGGAATCCTCAGGTTCCGGCCCCGACTCCACACAAGGACTGAGGCCCCGGCATGGTCGGGAGAGGAATCCCGAGAGGTCCCCTAGCAACTCGCATGGGGACTGGCCTTTCCTGAGGCCACCAGAGCGGGTCCCTGAGGTCCCCGTCGTAACTCGAGAAGACCTGCCGCAACTCGAGAAAATCCGGGAGGTTCTCCCCTCCAGGCGAGATGAGGCCCATTTCCGCTGAGGCGTCTCGAGGCTGATCACACCTCACCTCTGGAACTTCGAAAGGCTCCTTCACACCCTTGGTGCAAATCAAGAAGTTCCCCGACATACCCGTCTCCACTCGAGAGGAATCACGAGGGTCCCCCCCACATCCAGAGGAGCCCCGTTTCCGCCTCGTAGCTCGAGATGAGGGATCCTTTCCCTGCTTCGTCGGGAAAGAGTTCCCGGCGTTCCCGTCGCATCTCAAGAGGAGGCCCTCTCAACAGGAACGGCGAGAGGAACTCCAGGGTGGTGCCACCATTCCAAGAGTCCCCCAGATGTCTCAGTCCATTCCAGAGGAACCTCGTTTCCCTTCACCGGCTCGTCTTTCACGCCGAGGATCGACTCACACCAAGGTGGCACGTGGCACAGCCCTGTGGGAAAGCCTCGTGGGAAAGCCTCGAGGGACAGCCTGGAGGGAAAGCCACAGATCCCTTGATCCACGTGACAGGAAGCGTGACACTTCTGCTGCAGCTCGGGAGGAAAGCGCACGTGCATGACCCCACTCGAGACGAGGCCTGACTCCCCTGTGGAGACTCAGAAGCACCCCAAGATCCATGGCAACACTGGAGAGGAATCCTCAGGTTCCGGCCCCGACTCCACACAAGGACTGAGGCCCCGGCATGGACGGGAGAGGAATCCCGAGAGGTCCCCTAGCAACTCGCATGGGGACTGGCCTTTCCTGAGGCCACCAGAGGGGGTCCCTGAGGTCCCCGTCGTAACTGTAGAAGACCTGCCGCAACTCGAGAAAATCCAGGAGGTTCTCCCCTCCAGGCGAGATGAGGCCCATTTCCGCTGAGGCATCTCGATGGCTGATCACACCTCACCTCTGGAACTTCGAAAGGGTCCTTCACACCCTTGGTGCAAATCATGAAGTTCCCCGACATACCCGTCTCCACTCGAGAGGAAACACGAGGGTCCCGCCCACATCCAGAGGAGCCCCGTATCCGCCTCGTAGCACAAGAGGAGTGATCCTTTCCCTGCTTCGTCGGGAAAGAGTTCCCGGCGTTCCCGTCGCATGTCAAGAGGAGGCCCACTCAACAGGAATGCGAGTGGAACTCCAGGGTTGTGCCACCATTCCAAGAGTCCCCCAGATGTCTCAGTCCATTCCAGAGGAACCTCTTTTCCCTTCACCGGCTCGTCTTTCACGCTGAGGATCCACTCACACCAAGGTGGCACGTGGCACGGCCTGTGGGAAAGCCTCGTGGGAAAGCCTCGAGGGACAGCCTCGAGGGAAAGCCACAGATCCCTTGATCCACGTGACAGGAAGCGTGACACTACTGCTGCAGCTCGGGAGGAAAGCGCACGTGCATGCCCCCACTCGAGACGAGGCCTGACTCCCCTTAGGAGACTCAGAAGCACCCAAAGGTCCATGGCAACACTGGAGAGGAATCCTCAGCTCCCTGCCCCGACTCCACACAAGGTCTTAGGCACCGGCATGGACGGGAGAGGAATCCCGAGAGGGCCCCTAGCGGCACGCATGGGGACTGGCCTTTCCTGAGGCCACCAGAGCGGGTCCCTGAGGTCCCCGTCGTAACTCGAGAAGACCTGCCGCAACTCGAGAAAATCCAGGAGGTTCTCCCCTCCAGGCGAGATGAGGCCCATTTCCGCTGAGGCGTCTCGAGGTCGAGCACACCTCACCTCTGGAACTTCGAAAGGGTCCTTCACACCCTTGGTGCAAATCAAGAAGTTCCCCGACATACCCGTCTCCACTCGAGAGGAAACACGAGGGTCCCGCCCACATCCAGAGGAGCCCCGTATCCGCCTCGTAGCCCAAGAGGAGTGATCCTTTCCCTGCTTCGTCGGGAAAGAGTTCCTGGCGTTCCCGTCGCATGTCAAGAGGAGGCCCTCTCAACAGGAATGGCGAGTGGAAATCCAGGGTTGTGCCACCATTCCAAGAGTCCCCCAGATGTCTCAGTCCATTCCAGAGGAACCTCTTTTCCCTTCACCGGCTCGTCTTTCACGCTGAGGATCCACTCACACCAAGGTGGCACGTGGCACGGCCTGTGGGAAAGCCTCGTGGGAAAGCCTCGAGGGACAGCCTCGAGGGAAAGCCACAGATCCCTTGATCCACGTGACAGGAATCGTGACACTACTGCTGCAGCTCGGGAGGAAAGTGCACGTGCATGCCCCCACTCGAGACGAGGCCTGACTCCCCTGGGGAGACTCAGAAGCACCCAAAGGTCCATGGCAACACTGGAGAGGAATCCTCAGCTCCCTGCCCCGACTCCACACAAGGTCTTAGGCACCTGCATGGACGGGAGAGGAATCCCGAGAGGGCCCCTAGCAGCACGCATGGGGACTGGCCTTTCCTGAGGCCACCAGAGCGGGTCCCTGAGGTCCCCGTCGTAACTCGAGAAGACCTGCCGCAACTCGAGAAAATCCAGGAGGTTCTCCCCTCCAGGAGAGATGAGGCCCATTTCCGCTGAGGCGTCTCGAGGCCGAGCACACCTCACCTCTGGAACTTCGAAAGGGTCCTTCACACCCTTGGTGCAAATCAAGACGTTCCCCGACATACCCGTCTCCACTCGAGAGGAAACACGAGGGTCCCGCCCACATCCAGAGGAGCCCCGTTTCCGCCTCGTAGCTCGTGATGAGGGATCCTTTCCCTGCTTCGTCAGGAAAGAGTTCCCTGCGTTCCCGTCGCATGTCAAGAGGAGGCCATCTCAACAGGAACAGCGAGAGGAACTCCAGGGTCGTGCCACCATTCCAAGAGTCCCCCAGATGTCTCAGTCCATTCCAGAGGAACCTCTTTTCCCTTCAGCGGCTCGTCTTTCTCGCCCAGGATCGACTCACACCAATGTGGCACGTGGCACAGCCCTGTGGGAAAGCCTGGTGGGAAATCCTCGAGGGACAGCCGCGAGGGAAAGCCACAGATCCCTTGATCCACGTGACAGGAAGCGTGACACTGCTGCAGCAGCTCGGGAGGAAAGCGCACGTCCATGCCCCCACTCGAGACGAGGCCTGACTCCCCTGGGGAGACTCAGAAGCACCCCAAGATCCATGGCAACACTGGAGAGGAATCCTCAGGTTCCGGCTCAGACTCCACACAAGGTCTAAGGCCCCGGCATGGACGGGAGAGGAATCCCGAGATGGCCCCTAGCAACTCGCATGGGGACTGGCCTTTCCTGAGGCCACCAGAGCCGGTCCCTGAGGTCCCCGTCATAACTAGAGACGACCTGCAGCAACTCGAGAAAATCCAGTACGTTCTCCACTCCAGGCGAGATGGGGCCCATTTCCGCTGAGGCATCTCGAGGCTGATCACACCTCACCTCTGGAACTTCGAAAGGGTCCTTCACACCCTTGGTGCAAATCAAGAAGTTCCCCGACATACCCGTCTCCACTCGAGAGGAAACACGAGGGTCCCGACCACATCCAGAGGAGCCCCGTTTCCGCCTCGTAGCTCGAGATGACGGATCCTTTCCCTGCTTCGTCGGGAAAGAGTTCCCGGCGTTTCCGTCGCATCTCAAGAGGAGGCCCTCTCAACAGGAACGGCGAGAGGAACTCCAGGGTCGTGGCACCATTCCAAGAGTCCCCCAGATGTCTCAGTCCATTCCAGAGGAACCTCTTTTCCCTTCACCGGCTCGTCTTTCAGGCCGAGGATCGACTCACACCAAGGTGGCACGTGGCACAACCCTGTGGGAAAGCCTGGTGGGAAATCCTCGAGGGACAGCCGCGAGGGAAAGCCACAGATCCCTTGATCCACGTGACAGGAAGCGTGACAACACTGCTGCAGCTCGGGAGGAAAGCGCACGTGCATGCCCCCACTCATGACGAGGCTTGACTCCCCTGGGGAAACTGAGAAGCACCCCAGAATCCATGGCAACACTGGAGAGGAATCCTCAGGTTCCGGCCCCGACTCCACACAAGGTCTTAGGCCCCGGCATGGCGGGAGCGGAATCCTGAGATGGCTCCTAGCAACTCGCATGGGGACTGGCCTTTCCTGAGGCCACCAGAGCGGGTCCCTGAGGTCCCGGTCGTAACTCGAGAAGACCTGCCGCAACTCGAGAATATCCAAGAGGTTCTCCCCTCCAGGCGAGATGAAGCCCATTTCCGCTGAGGCGTCTCAAGGCTGATCACACCTCACCTCTGGAACTTCGAAAGGGTCCTTCACACCCTTGGTGCAAATCAAGAAGTTCCCCGACACACCCGTCTCCACTCGACAGGAAACACGAGGGTCCCGCCCACCTCCAGAGGAGCCCCGGTTCCGCCTCGTAGCTCGAGATGAGGGACCCTTTCCCTGCTTCGTCGGGAAAGAGTTCCCGGCGTTCCCGTCGCAACTCAAGAGGAGGCCCTCTCAACAGGAACGGCGAGAGGAACTCCAGGGTCGTGCCACCATTCCAAGAGTCCCCCAGATGTCTCAGTCCATTCCAGAGGAACCTCTTTTCCGTTCACCGGCTCATGTTTCACGCCGAGGATCGACTCACACCAAGGTGGCATGTGGCATGGCCCTGTGGAAAAGCCTTGTATGAAAGCCTCGAGGGAAAGCCTCGAGGGAAAGCCACAGATCCCTTGATCCACGTGACAGGAAGCGTGACACTACTGCTGCAGCTCGGGAGGAAAGCGCACGTGCATACCTCCACTCGCGACGAGGCCTGACTCCCCTGGGGAGACTCAGAAGCCACCCAAGATCCACGGCAACACTGGAGAGCAATCCTCAGGATTCGGCCCCGACGCCACACAAGGTCTTAGGCCCCGGCATGGCGGGAGCGGAATCCCGAGATGGCTCCTAGCAACTAGCATGGGGACTGGCCTTTCCTGAGGCCACCAGAGCGGGTCCCTGAGGTCCCCGTCGTAACTCGAGAAGACCTGCCGCAACTCGAGAATATCCAAGAGGTTCTCCCTTCCAGGCGAGATGAGGCCCATTTCCGCTGAGGCGTCTCCAGGCTGATCACACCTCACCTCTGGAACTTCGAAAGGGTCCTTCACACCCTTGGTGCAAATCAAGAAGTTCCCCGACATACCCGTCTCCACTCGAGAGGAATCTCGAGGGTCCCGCCCACATCCAGAGGAGCCCCGTTTCCGCCTCGTAGCTCGAGATGAGGGATCCTTTCCCTGCTTCGTCGGGAAAGAGTTCCCAGCGTTCCCGTCGCATCTCAAGAGGAGGCCCTCTCAACAGGAACATCGAGAGGAACTCCAGGGTCATGCCACCATTCCTAGAGTCCCCCAGATGTCTCAGTCCATTCCAGAGGAATCTCTTTTCCCTTCACGGCTCGTCTTTCACGCCGAGGATCGACTCACACCAAGGTGGCACGTGGCACAGCCCTGTGGGAAAGCCTCGTGGGAAATCCTCGAGGGACAGCCTCGAGGGAAAGCCACAGATCCCTTGACCCACGCGACAGGAAGCGTGACACTACTCCTGCAGCTCGGGAGGAAAGCGCACGTGCAGGCCCCCACTCAAGACGAGGCCTGACTCCCCTGGGGAGACTCAGAAGCACCCCAAGATCCATGGCAACACTGGAGAGGAATCCTCAGGTTCCGGCCCCGACTCCACACAAGGTCTTATGCCCCGGCATGGACGGGAGAGTAATCCCGAGAGGTCCCCTAGCATCTCGCATGGGGACTGGCCTCTCCTGAGGCCACCAGAGCGGGTCCCTGAGGTCCCCGTCGTAACTCGAGAAGACCTGCCGCAACTCGAGAAAATCCAGGAGGTTCTCCCCTCCAGGCGAGATGAGGCCCATTTCCGCTGAGGCGTCTCGAGGCTGATCACACCTCACCTCTGGAACTTCGAAAGGCTCCTTCACACCCTTGGTGCAAATCAAGAAGTTCCCCGACATACCCGTCTCCACTCGAGAGGAATCACGAGGGTCCCGCCCACATCCATAGGAGCCCCGTTTCCGCCTCGTAGCTCGAGATGAGGGATCCTTTCCCTGCTTCTTCGGGAAAGAGTTCCCGGCGTTCCCGTCGCATCTCAAGAGGAGGCCCTCTCAACAGGAACGGCGAGAGGAACTCCAGGGTGGTGCCACCATTCCAAGAGTCCCCCAGATGTCTCAGTCCATTCCAGAGGAACCTCTTTTCCCTTCACCGGCTCGTCTTTCACGCCGAGGATCGACTCACACCAAGTTGGCACGTGGCACAGCCCTGTGGGAAAGCCTCGTGGGAAAGCCTCAAGGGACAGCCTGGAGGGAAAGCCACAGATCCCTTGATCCACGTGACAGGAAGCGTGACACTACTGCTGCAGCTCGGGAGGAAAGCGCACGTGCATGGCCCCACTCGAGACGAGGCCTGACTCCCCTGGGGAGACTCAGAACCACCCCAAGATCCATGGCAACACTGGAGAGGAATCCTCAGGTTCCGGCCCCGACTCCACACAGGGACTGAGGCCCCAGCATGGACGGGAGAGGAATCCCGAGAGTTCCCCTAGCAACTCGCATGGGGACTGGCCTTTCCTGAGGCCACCAGAGCAGGTCCCTGAGGTCCCCGTCGTAACTCGAGAAGACCTGCCGCAACTCGAGAAAATCCAGGAGGTTCTCCCCTCCAGGCGAGATGAGGTCCATTTCCGCTGAGGCGTCTCGAGGCTGATCACACCTCACCTCTGGAACTTCGAAAGGGTCCTTCAAACCCTTGGTGCAAATCAAGAAGTTCCCCGACACACCCGTCTCCACTCGACAGGAAACACGAGGGTCCCGCCCACCTCCAGAGGAGCCCCGGTTCCGCCTCGTAGCTCGAGATGAGGGACCCTTTCCCTGCTTCGTCGGGAAAGAGTTCCCGGCGTTCCCGTCGCAACTCAAGAGGAGGCCCTCTCAACAGGAACGGCGAGAGGAACTCCAGGGTCGTGCCACCATTCCAAGAGTCCCCCAGATGTCTCAGTCCATTCCAGAGGAACCTCTTTTCCGTTCACCGGCTCATGTTTCACGCCGAGGATCGACTCACACCAAGGTGGCATGTGGCATGGCCCTGTGGAAAAGCCTTGTGGGAAAGCCTCGAGGGAAAGCCTCGAGGGAAAGCCACAGATCCCTTGATCCACGTGACAGGAAGCGTGACACTACTGCTGCAGCTCGGGAGGAAAGCGCACGTGCATACCTCCACTCGCGACGAGGCCTGACTCCCCTGGGGAGACTCAGAAGCCACCCAAGATCCACGGCAACACTGGAGAGCAATCCTCAGGATTCGGCCCCGACGCCACACAAGCTCTTAGGCCCCGGCATGGCGGGAGCGGAATCCCGAGATGGCTCCTAGCAACTAGCATGGGGACTGGCCTTTCCTGAGGCCACCAGAGCGGGTCCCTGAGGTCCCCGTCGTAACTCGAGAAGACCTGCCGCAACTCGAGAATATCCAAGAGTTTCTCCCTTCCAGGCGAGATGAGGCCCATTTCCGCTGAGGCGTCTCCAGGCTGATCACACCTCACCTCTGGAACTTCGAAAGGGTCCTTCACACCCTTGGTGCAAATCAAGAAGTTCCCCGACATACCCGTCTCCACTCGAGAGGAATCTCGAGGGTCCCGCCCACATCCAGAGGAGCCCCGTTTCCGCCTCGTAGCTCGAGATGAGGGATCCTTTCCCTGCTTCGTCGGGAAAGAGTTCCCAGCGTTCCCGTCGCATCTCAAGAGGAGGCCCTCTCAACAGGAACATCGAGAGGAACTCCAGGGTCATGCCACCATTCCAAGAGTCCCCCAGATGTCTCAGTCCATTCCAGAGGAATCTCTTTTCCCTTCACGGCTCGTCTTTCACGCCGAGGATCGACTCACACCAAGGTGGCACGTGGCACAGCCCTGTGGGAAAGCCTCGTGGGAAATCCTCGAGGGACAGCCTCGAGGGAAAGCCACAGATCCCTTGACCCACGCGACAGGAAGCGTGACACTACTCCTGCAGCTCGGGAGGAAAGCGCACGTGCAGGCCCCCACTCAAGACGAGGCCTGACTCCCCTGGGGAGACTCAGAAGCACCCCAAGATCCATGGCAACACTGGAGAGGAATCCTCAGGTTCCGGCCCCGACTCCACACAAGGTCTTATGCCCCGGCATGGACGGGAGAGTAATCCCGAGAGGTCCCCTAGCATCTCGCATGGGGACTGGCCTCTCCTGAGGCCACCAGAGCGGGTCCCTGAGGTCCCCGTCGTAACTCGAGAAGACCTGCCGCAACTCGAGAAAATCCAGGAGGTTCTCCCCTCCAGGCGAGATGAGGCCCATTTCCGCTGAGGCGTCTCGAGGCTGATCACACCTCACCTCTGGAACTTCGAAAGGCTACTTCACACCCTTGGTGCAAATCTAGAAGTTCCCCGACATATCCGTCTCCACTCGACAGGAATCACGGGGGTCCCGCCCATACCCTGAGGAGCCGTGTTTCCGCCTCGTAGCTCGAGATGAGGGATCCTTTCCCTGCTTCGTCAGGAAAGAGTTCCCGGCGTTCCCGCCGCATCTCAAGAGGAGGCCCTCAAAACAGGAACGGCGAGAGGAACTCCAGGGTCGTGCAACCATTCCAAGAGTCCCCCAGATGTCTCAGTCCATTCCAGAGGAACCTCTTTTCCCTTCACCGGCTCGTCTTTCACGCCGAGGATCGACTCACACCAAGGTGGCACGTGGCACAGCCCTGTGGGAAAGCCTCGTGGGAAAGCCTTGAGGGACAGCCTCGAGGGAAAGCCACAGATCCCTTGATCCACGTGCCAGGTAGCATGACACTACGGCTGCAGCTCGGGAGGAAAGCGCACGTGCATGCCCCCACTCGAGACGAGGCCTGACTTCCCTGGGGAGACTCAGAAGCACCCCAAGATCCATGGCAACACTGGAGAGGAATCCTCAGGTTCCGGCCCCGACTCCACACAAGGACTGAGGCCCCGGCATGGACGGGAGAGGAATCCCGAGAGGCCCCCTAGCAACTCGCACGGGGACTGGCCTTTCCTGAGGCCACCAGAGCGGGTCCCTGAGGTCCCCGTTGTAACTCGAGAAGACCTGCCGCAACTCGAGAAAATCCAGGAGGTTCTCCCCTCCAGGCGAGATGAGGCCCATTTCCGCTGAGGCATCTCGAGGCTGATCACACCTCACCTCTGGAACTTCGAAAGGCTCCTTCACACCCTTGGTGCAAATCAAGAAGTTCCCCGACATACCCGTCTCCACTCGAGAGGAATCACGAGGGTCCCGCCCACATCCAGAGGAGCCCCGTTTCCGCCTCGTAGCTCGAGATGAGGGATCCTTTCCCTGCTTCGTCAGGAAAGAGTTCCCGGCGTTCCCGTCGCATCTCAAGAGGAGGCCCTCTCTACATTAACGGCGAGAGGAACTCCAGGCTCGTGCCACCATTCCAAGAGTCCCCCAGATGACTCAGTCCATTCCAGAGGAACCTCTTTTCCCTTCACCGGCTCGACTTTCACGCCGAGGATCGACTCACACCAAGGTGGCACGTGGCACAGCCCTGTGGGAAAGCCTCGTGGGAAAGCCTCGAGGGACAGCCTGGAGGGAAAGCCACAGATCCCTTGATCCACGTGACAGGCAGCGTGACACTACTGCTGCAGCTCGGGAGGAAAGCGCACGTGCATGCCCCCACTCGAGACGAGGCCTGACTGCCCTGGGGAGACTCAGAAGCACCCCAAGATCCATGGCAACACTGGAGAGGAATCCTCAGGTTCCGGCCCCGACTCTACGCAAGGACTGAGGCCCCGGCATGGACGGGAGAGGAATCCCGAGAGGTCCCCTAGCAACTCGCATGGGGACTGGCCTTTCCTGAGGCCACCAGAGCGGGTCCCTGAGGTCCCCGTCGTAACTCGAGAAGACCTGCCGCAACTCGAGAAAATCCGGGAGGTTCTCCCCTACAGGCGAGATGAGGCCCATTTCCGCTGAGGCGTCTCGAGGCTGATCACACCTCACCTCTGGAACTTCGAAAGGCTCCTTCACACCCTTGGTGCAAATCAAGAAGTTCCCCGACATACCCGTCTCCACTCGAGAGGAATCACGAGGGTCCCGCCCACATCCAGAGGAGCCCCGTTTCCGCCTCGTAGCTCGAGATGAGGGACCATTTCCCTGCTTCGTCGGGAAAGAGTTCCCGGCGTTCCCGTCGCATCTCAAGAGGAGGCACTCTCAACAGGAACGGCGAGAGGAACTCCAGGGTCGTGCCACCATTCTAAGAGTCCCCCAGATGTCTCAGTCCATTCCAGAGGAACCTCTTTTCCCTTCACCGGCTCGTCTTTCACGCCGAGGATCGACTCACACCAAGGTGGCACGTGGCACAGCCCTGTGGGAAAGCCTCGTGGGAAAGCCTCGAGGGACAGCCTCGAGGGAAAGCCACAGATCCCTTGATCCACGTGACAGGAAGCGTGACACTACTGCTGCAGCTCGGGAGGAAAGCGCACGTGCATGCCCCCACTCGAGACGAGGCCTGACTCCCCTGGGGAGACTCAGAACCACCCCAAGATCCATGGCAACACTGGAGAGGAATCCTCAGGTTCCGGCCCCGACTCCACACAAGGACTGAGGCCCCGGCATGGTCGGGAGAGGAATCCCGAGAGGTCCCCTAGCAACTCGCATGGGGACTGGCCTTTCCTGAGGCCACCAGAGCGGGTCCCTGAGGTCCCCGTCGTAACACGAGAAGACCTGCCGCAACTCGAGAAAATCCGGGAGGTTCTCCCCTCCAGGCGAGATGAGGCCCATTTCCGCTGAGGCGTCTCGAGGCTGATCACACCTCACCTCTGGAACTTCGAAAGGCTCCTTCACACCCTTGGTGCAAATCAAGAAGTTCCCCGACATACCCGTCTCCACTCGAGAGGAATCACGAGGGTCCCGCCCACATCCAGAGGAGCCCCGTTTCCGCCTCGTAGCTCGAGATGAGGGATCCTTTCCCTGCTTCTTCGGGAAAGAGTTCCCGGCGATCCCGTCGCATCTCAAGAGGAGGCCCTCTCAACAGGAACGGCGAGAGGAACTCCAGGGTGGTGCCACCATTCCAAGAGTCCCCCAGATGTCTCAGTCCATTCCAGAGGAACCTCTTTTCCCTTCACCGGCTCGTCTTTCACGCCGAGGATCGACTCACACCAAGTTGGCACGTGGCACAGCCCTGTGGGAAAGCCTCGTGGGAAAGCCTCAAGGGACAGCCTGGAGGGAAAGCCACAGACCCCTTGATCCACGTGACAGGAAGCGTGACACTACTGCTGCAGCTCGGGAGGAAAGCGCACGTGCATGGCCCCACTCGAGACGAGGCCTGACTCCCCTGGGGAGACTCAGAAGCACGCCAAGATCCACGGCAACACTGGAGAGGAATCCTCAGGTTCCGGCCCCGACTCTACGCAAGGACTGAGGCCCCGGCATGGACGGGAGAGGAATCCCGAGAGGTCCCCTAGCAACTCGCATGGGGACTGGCCTTTCCTGAGGCCACCAGAGCAGGTCCCTGAGGTCCCCGTCGTAACTCGAGAAGACCTGCCGCAACTCGAGAAAATCCGGGAGGTTCTCCCCTCCAGGCGAGATGAGGCCCATTTCCGCTGAGGCGTCTCGAGGCTGATCACACCTCACCTCTGGAACTTCGAAAGGCTCCTTCACACCCTTGGTGCAAATCAAGAAGTTCCCCGACATACCCGTCTCCACTCGAGAGGAATCACGAGGGTCCCCCCCACATCCAGAGGAGCCCCGTTTCCGCCTCGTAGCTCGAGATGAGGGATCCTTTCCCTGCTTCGTCGGGAAAGAGTTCCCGGCGTTCCCGTCGCATCTCAAGAGGAGGCCCTCTCAACAGGAACGGCGAGAGGAACTCCAGGGTGGTGCCACCATTCCAAGAGTCCCCCAGATGTCTCAGTCCATTCCAGAGGAACCTCTTTTCCCTTCACCGGCTCGTCTTTCACGCCGAGGATCGACTCACACCAAGGTGGCACGTGGCACAGCCCTGTGGGAAAGTCTCGTGTGAAAGCCTCGAGGGACAGCCTCGAGGGAAAGCCACAGATCCCTTGATCCACGTGACAGGAAGCGTGACACTACTGCTGCAGCTCGGGAGGAAAGCGCACGTGCATGCCCCCACTCGAGACGAGGCCTGACTGCCCTGGGGAGACTCAGAAGCACCCCAAGATCCATGGCAACACTGGAGAGGAATCCTCAGGTTCCGGCCCCGACTCCACACAAGGACTGAGGCCCCGGCATGGACGGGAGAGGAATCCCGAGAGGTCCGTTTGCAACTCGCATGGGGACTGGCCTTTCCTGAGGCCACCAGAGCGGGTCCCTGAGGTCCCCGTCATAACTCGAGAAGACCTGCCGCAACTCGAGAAAATCCAGGAGGTTCTCCCCTCCAGGCGAGATGAGGTCCATTTCCGCTGAGGGGTCTCGAGGCTGATCACACCTCACCTCTGGAACTTCGAAAGGGTCCTTCATACCCTTGGTGCAAATCAAGAAGTTCCCCGACATACCCGTCTCCACTCGAGAGGAATCACGAGGGTCCCGCCCACATCCAGAGGAGCCCCGTTTCCGCCTCGTAGCTCGAGATGAGGGATCCTTTCCCTGCTTCGTCGGGAAAGAGTTCCCGGCGTTCCCGTCGCATCTCAAGAGGAGGCCCTCTCTACATTAACGGCGAGAGGAACTCCAGGGTCGTGCCACCATTCCAAGAGTCCCCCAGATGTCTCAGTCCATTCCAGAGGAACCTCTTTTCCCTTCACCGGCTCGTCTTTCACGCCGAGGATCGACTCACACCAAGGTGGCACGTGGCACAGCCCTGTGGGAAAGCCTCGTGGGAAAGCCTCGAGGGACAGCCTCGAGGGAAAGCCACAGATCCCTTGATCCACGTGACAGGAAGCGTGACACTACTGCTGCAGCTCGGGAGGAAAGCAAACGTGCATGCCCCCACTCGAGACGAGGCCTGACTCCCCTGGGGAGACTCAGAAGCACCCCAAGATCCATGGCAACACTGGAGAGGAATCCTCAGGTTCCGGCCCCGACTCTACACAAGGACTGAGGCCCCGGCATGGACGGGAGAGGATTCCCGAGAGGTCCCCTAGCAACTCGCATGGGGACTGGCCTTTCCTGAGGCCACCAGAGGGGGTCCCTGAGGTCCCCGTCGTAACTCGAGAAGACCTGCCGCAACTCGAGAAAATCCGGGAGGTTCTCCCCTCCAGGCGAGATGAGGCCCATTTCCGCTGAGGCGTCTGGAGGCTGATCACACCTCACCTCTGGAACTTCGAAAGGCTCCATCACACCCTTGGTGCAAATCAAGAAGTTCCCCGACATACCCGTCTCCACTCGAGAGGAATCACGAGGGTCCCGCCCACATCCAGAGGAGCCCCGTTTCCGCCTCGTAGCTCGAGATGAGGGATCCTTTCCCTGCTTCGTCGGGAAAGAGTTCCCGGCGTTCCCGTCGCATCTCAAGAGGAGGCCCTCTCAACAGGAACGGCGAGAGGAACTCCAGGGTGGTGCCACCATTCCAAGAGTCCCCCAGATGTCTCAGTCCATTCCAGAGGAACCTCTTTTCCCTTCACCGGCTCGTCTTTCACGCCGAGGATCGACTCACACCAAGGTGGCACGTGTCACAGCCCTGTGGGAAAGCCTCGTGGGAAATCCTCGAGGAACAGCCTCGAGGGAAAGCCACAGGTCCCTTGATCCACGTGACAGGAAGCGTGACACTACTGCTGCAGCTCGGGAGGAAAGCGTACGTGCATGCCCCACACGAGACGAGGCCTGACTCCCCTGGGGAGACTCAGAAGCACCCCAAGATCCATGGCAACACTGGAGAGGAATCCTCAGATTCCGGCCCCGACTCCACACAAGGACTGAGGCCCCGGCATGGACGGGAGAGGAATCCCGAGAGGTCCCCTAGCAACTCGCAGGGGACTGGCCTTTCCTGAGGCCACCAGAGCGGGTCCCTGAGTTCCCCGTCGTAACTCGAGAAGACCTGCCGCAACTCGAGAAAATCCAGGAGGTTCTCCCCTCCAAGCGAAATGAGGCCCATTTCCGCTGAGGCGTCTCGAGGCTGATCACACCTCACCTCTGGAACTTCGAAAGGGTCCTTCACATCCTTGGTGCAAATCAAGAAGTTCCCCGACATACCCGTCTCCCCTCGAGAGGAAACACGAGGGTCCCACCCACATCCAGAGGAGCCCGTTTCCGCCTCGTAGCTCGAGATGAGGGATCCTTTCCCTGCTTCGTCGGGAAAGTGTTCCCGGCGTTCCCGTCGCATCTCAAGAGGAGGCCCTCTCAACAGGAACGGCGAGAGGAACTCCAGGGTCGTGCCACCATTCGAAGAGTCCCCCGGATGTCTCAGTCCATTCCAGAAGAACCTCTTTTCCCTTCACCGGCTCGTCTTTCACGCCGAGGATCGACTCACACCAAGGTGGCACGTGTCACAGCCCTGTGGGAAAGCCTCGTGGGAAATCCTCGAGGAACAGCCTCGAGGGAAAGCCACAGGTCCCTTGATCCACGTGACAGGAAGCGTGACACTACTCCTGCAGCTCGGGAGGAAAGCGCACGTGCATGCCCCCACTCGAGACGAGGCCTGACTCCCCTGGGGAGACTCAGAAGCACCCCAAGATCCATGGCAACACTGGAGAGGAATCCTCAGGTTCCGGCCCCGACTCTACACAAGGACTGAGTCCACGGCATGGACGGGAGAGGAATCCCGAGAGGTCCCCTAGCAACTCACATGGGGACTGGCCTTTCCTGAGGCCACCAGAGCGGGTCCCTGAGGTCCCCGTCGTAACTCGAGAAGACCTGCCGAAACTCGAGAAAATCCAGGAGGTTCTCCCCTCCAGGCGAGATGAGGCCCATTTCCGCTGAGGCGTCTCGAGGCTGATCACACCTCACCTCTGGAACTTCGAAAGGGTCCTTCACACCCTTGGTGCAAATCAAGAAGTTCCCCGACATAGCCGTCTCCACTCGAGAGGAATCACGAGGGTCCCGCCCACATCCAGAGGAGCCCCGTTTCCGCCTCGTAGCTCGAGATGAGGGATCCTTTCCCTGCTTCGTCGGGAAAGGGTTCCCGGCGTTCCCGTCGCATCTCAAGAGGAGGCCCTCTCAACAGGAACGGCGAGAGGAACTCCAGGGTGGTGCCACCATTCCAAGAGTCCCCCAGATGTCTCAGTCCATTCCAGAGGAACCTCTTTTCCCTTCACCGGCTCGTCTTTCACGCCGAGGATCGACTCACACCAAGGTGGCACGTGGCACAGCCCTGTGGGAAAGCCTCGTGGGAAAGCCTCGAGGGACAGCCTCGAGGGAAAGCCACAGGTCCCTTGATCCACGTGACAGGAAGCGTGACACTACTGCTGCAGCTCGGGAGGAAAGCGTACGTGCATGCCCCACACGAGACGAGGCCTGACTCCCCTGGGGAGACTCAGAAGCACCCCAAGATCCATGGCAACACTGGAGAGGAATCCTCAGATTCCGGCCCCGACTCCACACAAGGACTGAGGCCCCGGCATGGACGGGAGAGGAATCCCGAGAGGTCCCCTAGCAACTCGCAGGGGACTGGCCTTTCCTGAGGCCACCAGAGCGGGTCCCTGAGTTCCCCGTCGTAACTCGAGAAGACCTGCCGCAACTCGAGAAAATCCAGGAGGTTCTCCCCTCCAGGCGAGATGACGCCCATTTCCGCTGAGGCGTCTCGAGGCTGATCACACCTCACCTCTGGAACTTCGAAAGGGTCCTTCACATCCTTGGTGCAAATCAAGAAGTTCCCCGACATACCCGTCTCCCCTCGAGAGGAAACACGAGGGTCCCACCCACATCCAGAGGAGCCCGTTTCCGCCTCGTAGCTCGAGATGAGGGATCCTTTCCCTGTTTCGTCCGGAAAGGGTTCCCGGCGTTCCGGTCGCATCTCAAGAGGAGGCCCTCTCAACAGGAACGGCGAGAGGAACTCCAGGGTCGTGCCACCATTCGAAGAGTCCCCCGGATGTCTCAGTCCATTCCAGAAGAACCTCTTTTCCCTTCACCGGCTCGTCTTTCACGCCGAGGATCGACTCACACCAAGGTGGCACGTGTCACAGCCCTGTGGGAAAGCCTCGTGGGAAATCCTCGAGGAACAGCCTCGAGGGAAAGCCACAGGTCCCTTGATCCACGTGACAGGAAGCGTGACACTACTCCTGCAGCTCGGGAGGAAAGCGCACGTGCATGCCCCCACTCGAGACGAGGCCTGACTCCCCTGGGGAGACTCAGAAGCACCCCAAGATCCATGGCAACACTGGAGAGGAATCCTCAGGTTCCGGCCCCGACTCTACACAAGGACTGAGTCCACGGCATGGACGGGAGAGGAATCCCGATAGGTCCCCTAGCAACTCACATGGGGACTGGCCTTTCCTGAGGCCACCAGAGCGGGTCCCTGAGGTCCCCGTCGTAACTCGAGAAGACCTGCCGAAACTCGAGAAAATCCAGGAGGTTCTCCCCTCCAGGCGAGATGAGTCCCATTTCCGCTGAGGCGTCTCGAGGCTGATCACACCTCACCTCTGGAACTTCGAAAGGGTCCTTCACACCCTTGGTGCAAATCAAGAAGTTCCCCGACATAGCCGTCTCCACTCGAGAGAAATCACGAGGGTCCCACCCACATCCAGAGGAGCCCCGTTTCCCCCTCGTAGCTCGAGATGAGGGATCCTTTCCCTGCTTCGTCGGGAAAGGTTTCTCGGCGTTCCCGTCGCATCTCAAGAGGAGGCCCGCTCAACAGGAACGGCGAGAGGAACTCCAGGGTCGTGCCACCATTCCAAGAGTCCCCCAGATGTCTCAGTCCATTCCATAGGAACCTCTTTTAACTTCACCAGCTCGTCTTTCACGCCGAGGATCGACTCACACCAAGGTGGCACGTGGCACAGCCCTGTGGGAAAGCCTCGTGGGAAAGCCTCGAGGGACAGCCTCGAGGGAAAGCCACAGATCCCTTGATCCACGTGACAGGAAGCGTGACACTACTGCTGCAGCTCGGGAGGAAAGCGCACGTGCATGCCCCCACTCAAGACGAGGCCTGACTCCCCTGTGGAGACTCAGAAGCACCCCAAGATCCATGGCAACACTGGAGAGGAATCCTCAGGTTCCGGCCCCGACTCCACACAAGGAATGAGGCCCCGGCACGGACGGGAGAGGAATCCCGAGAGGTCCCCTAGCAACTCGCATGGGGACTGGCCTTTCCTGAGGCCACCAGAGCGGGTCCCTGAGGTCCCCGTCGTAACTCGAGAAGACCTGCCGCAACTCGAGAAAATCCAGGAGGTTCTCCCCTCCAGGCGAGATGACGCCCATTTCCACTGAGGCGTCTCGAGGCTGATCACACCTCACCTCTGGAACTTCGAAAGGCTCCTTCACACCCTTGGTGCAAATCAAGAAGTTCCCCGACATACCCGTCTCCACTCGAGAGGAATCACGAGGGTCCCGCCCACATCCAGAGGAGCCCCGTTTCCGCCTCGTAGCTCGAGATGAGGGATCCTTTCCCTGCTTCGTCGGGAAAGTGTTCCCGGCGTTCCCGTCGCATCTCAAGAGGAGGCCCTCTCAACAGGAACGGCGAGAGGAACTCCAGGGTCGTGCCACCATTCCAAGAGTCCCCCGGATGTCTCAGTCCATTCCAGAGGAACCTCTTTTCCCTTCACCGGCTCGTCTTTCACGCCGAGGATCGACTCACACCAAGGTGGCACGTGGCACAGCCCTGTGGGAAAGCCTCGTGGGAAATCCTCGAGGAACAGCCTCGAGGGAAAGCCACAGATCCCTTGATCCACGTGACAGGAAGCGTGACACTACTGCTGTAGCTCGGGAGGAAAGCGCACGTGCATGACCCCACTCGAGACGAGGCCTGACTCCCCTGGGGAGACTCAGAGGCACCCCAAGATCCATGGCAACACTGGAGAGGAATCCTCAGGTTCTGGCCCCGACTCCACACAAGGACTGTGGTCCCGGCATGGACGGGAGAGGAACCCCAAGAGGTCCCCTAGCAACTCGCATGGGGACTGGCCTTTCCTGAGGCCACCAGAGTGGGTCCCTGAGGTCCCCGTCGTAACTCGAGAAGACCTGCTGCAACTCGAGAAAATCCAGGAGGTTCTCCCCTCCAGGCGAGATGAGGCCCATTTCCGCTGAGGCGTCTCGACAAGGCTGATCACACCTCCCCTCTGGAACTTCGAAAGGGTCCTTCACACCCTTGGTGCAAATCAAGAAGTTCCCCGACATAGCCGTCTCCACTCGAGAGGAATCACGAGGGTCCCGCCCATATCCAGAGGAGCCCCGTTTCCGCCTCGTAGCTCGAGATGAGGGATCCTTTCCCTGTTTCGTCCGGCAAGGGTTCCCGGCGTTCCCGTCGCATCTCAAGAGGAGGCCCTCTCAACAGGAACGGCGAGAGGAACTCCAGGGTCGTGCCACCATTCCAAGAGTCCCCCAGATGTCTCAGTCCATTCCAGAGGAACCTCTTTTCCCTTCACCGGCTCATCTTTCACGCCGAGGATCGACTCACACCAAGGTGGCACGTGGCACAGCCCTGTGGGAAAGCCTCGTGGGAAAGCCTCGAGGGACAGCCTCGAGGGAAAGCCACAGATCCCTTGATCCACGTGACAGGAAGCGTGACACTACTGCTGCAGCTCGGGAGGAAAGCGCACGTGCATGCCCCCACTCGAGACGAGGCCTGATTCCCCTGGGGAGACTCAGAAGCACCCCAAGATCCATGGCAACACTGGAGAGGAATCCTCAGGTTCCGGCCCCGACTCCACACAAGGACTGAGGCCCCATCATGGACGGGAGAGGAATCCCGAGCGGTCCCCTAGCAACTCGCATGGGGACTGGCCTTTCCTGAGGCCACCAGAGCGGGTCCCTGAGGTCCCCGTCGTAACTCGAAAAGACCTGCCGCAACTCGAGAAAATCCAGGAGGTTCTCCCCTCCAGGCGAGATGAGGCCCATTTCCGCTGAGGCGTCTCGAGGCTGATCACACCTCCCCTCTGGAACTTCGAAAGGGTCCTTCACACCCTTGGTGCAAATCAAGAAGTTCCCCGACATACCCGTCTCCACTCGAGAGGAATCACGAGGGTCCCGCCCACATCCAGAGGAGATCCGTTTCCGCATCGTAGCTCGAGATGAGGGATCCTTTCCCTGCTTCATCGGGAAAGAGTTCCCGGTGTTCCCGTCGCATCTCAAGAGGAGGCCCTCTCAACAGGAACGGCGAGAGGAACTCCAGGGTCGTGCCACCATTCCAAGAGTCCCCCAGATGTCTCAGTCCATTCCAGAGGAACCTCTTTTCCCTTCACCGGCTCGTCTTTCACGCCGAGGATCGACTCACACCAAGGTGGCACGTGGCACAGCCTTGTGGGAAAGCCTCGTGGGAAAGCCTCGAGGGACAGCCTCGAGGGAAAGCCACAGATCCCTTGATCCACGTGACAGGAAGCGTGACACTACTGCTGCAGCTCGGGAGGAAAGCGCACGTGCATGCCCCCACTCGAGACGAGGCCTGACTGCCCTGGGGAGACTCAGAAGCACCCCAAGATCCATGGCAACACTGGAGAGGAATCCTCAGGTTCCGGCCCCGTCTCCACACAAGGTCTTATGCCCCGGCATGGACGGGAGAGGAATCCCGAGAGGTCCCCTAGCAACTCGCATGGGGACTGGCCTTTCCTGAGGCCACCAGAGCGGGTCCCTGAGGTCCCCGTCGTAACTCGAGAAGACCTGCCGCAACTCGAGAAAATCCAGGAGGTTCTCCCCTCCAGGCGAGATGAGGCCCATTTCCGCTGAGGCGTCTCGACAAGGCTGATCACACCTCCCCTCTGGAACTTCGAAAGGCTCCTTCACACCCTTGGTGCAAATCAAGAAGTTCCCCGACATACCCGTCTCCACTCGAGAGGAATCACGAGGGTCCCGCCCACATCCAGAGGAGCCCCGTTTCCCCCTCGTAGCTCGAGATGAGGGATCCTTTCCCTGCTTCGTCGGGAAAGAGTTCCCGGCGTTCCCGTCGCATCTCAAGAGGAGGCCCTCTCAACAGGAACGGCGAGAGGAACTCCAGGGTCGAGCCACCATTCCAAGAGTCCCCCAGATGTCTCAGTCCATTCCAGAGGAACCTCTTTTCCCTTCACCGGCTCGTCTTTCACGCCGAGGATCGACTCACACCAAGGTGGCACGTGGCACAGCCCTGTGGGAAAGCCTCGTGGGAAAGCCTCGAGGGACAGCCTCGAGGGAAAGCCACAGATCCCTTGATCCACGTGACAGGAAGCGTGACACTACTGCTGCAGCTCGGGAGGAAAGCGCACGTGCATGCCCCAACTCGAGACGAGGCCTGACTCCCCTGGGGAGACTCAGAAGCACCTCAAGATCCATGGCAACACTGGAGAGGAATCCTCAGGTTCCGGCCCCGACTCCACACAAGGACTGAGGCCCCGGCATGGACGGGAGAGGAATCCCGAGAGGTCCCCTAGCAACTCGCATGGGGAGTGGCCTTTCCTGAGGCCACCAGAGCGGGTCCCTGAGGTCCCCGTCATAACTCGAGAAGACCTGCCGCAACTCGAGAAAATCCAGGAGGTTCTCCCCTCCAAGCGAGATGAGGCCCATTTCCGCTGAGGCGTCTCGAGGCTGATCACACCTCACCTCTGGAACTTCGAAAGGCTCCTTCACACCCTTGGTGCAAATCAAGAAGTTCCCCGACACACCCGTCTCCACTCGAGAGGAATCACGAGGGTCCCGCCCACATCCAGAGGAGCCCCGTTTCCGCCTCGTAGCTCGAGATGAGGGATCCTTTCCCTGTTTCGTCCGGCAAGGGTTCCCGGCGTTCCCGTCGCATCTCAAGAGGAGGCCCTCTCAACAGGAACGGCGAGAGGAACTCCAGGGTCGTGCCACCATTCCAAGAGTCCCCCGGATGTCTCAGTCCATTCCAGAGGAACCTCTTTTCCCTTCACCGGCTCGTCTTTCACGCCGAGGATCGACTCACACCAAGGTGGCACGTGGCACAGCCCTGTGGGAAAGCCTCGTGGGAAATCCTCGAGGAACAGCCTCGAGGGAAAGCCACAGATCCCTTGATCCACGTGACAGGAAGCGTGACACTACTGCTGTAGCTCGGGAGGAAAGCGCACGTGCATGACCCCACTCGAGACGAGGCCTGACTCCCCTGGGGAGACTCAGAGGCACCCCAAGATCCATGGCAACACTGGAGAGGAATCCTCAGGTTCTGGCCCCGACTCCACACAAGGACTGTGGTCCCGGCATGGACGGGAGAGGAACCCCAAGAGGTCCCCTAGCAACTCGCATGGGGACTGGCCTTTCCTGAGGCCACCAGAGCGGGTCCCTGAGGTCCCCGTCGTAACTCGAGAAGACCTGCTGCAACTCGAGAAAATCCAGGAGGTTCTCCCCTCCAGGCGAGATGAGGCCCATTTCCGCTGAGGCGTCTCGACAAGGCTGATCACACCTCCCCTCTGGAACTGCGAAAGGGTCCTTCACACCCTTGGTGCAAATCAAGAAGTTCCCCGACATAGCCGTCTCCACTCGAGAGGAATCACGAGGGTCCCGCCCACATCCAGAGGAGCCCCGTTTCCGCCTCGTAGCTCGAGATGAGGGATCCTTTCCCTGTTTCGTCCGGCAAGGGTTCCCGGCGTTCCCGTCGCATCTCAAGAGGAGGCCCTCTCAACAGGAACGGCGAGAGGAACTCCAGGGTCGTGCCACCATTCCAAGAGTCCCCCAGATGTCTCAGTCCATTCCAGAGGAACCTCTTTTCCCTTCACCGGCTCATCTTTCACGCCGAGGATCGACTCACACCAAGGTGGCACGTGGCACAGCCCTGTGGGAAAGCCTCGTGGGAAAGCCTCGAGGGACAGCCTCGAGGGAAAGCCACAGATCCCTTGATCCACGTGACAGGAAGCGTGACACTACTGCTGCAGCTCGGGAGGAAAGCGCACGTGCATGCCCCCACTCGAGACGAGGCCTGACTCCCCTGGGGAGACTCAGAAGCACCCCAAGATCCATGGCAACACTGGAGAGGAATCCTCAGATTCCGGCCCCGACTCCACACAAGGACTGAGGCCCCATCATGGACGGGAGAGGAATCCCGAGCGGTCCCCTAGCAACTCGCATGGGGACTGGCCTTTCCTGAGGCCACCAGAGCGGGTCCCTGAGGTCCCCGTCGTAACTCGAAAAGACCTGCCGCAACTCGAGAAAATCCAGGAGGTTCTCCCCTCCAGGCGAGATGAGGCCCATTTCCGCTGAGGCGTCTCGAGGCTGATCACACCTCCCCTCTGGAACTTCGAAAGGGTCCTTCACACCCTTGGTGCAAATCAAGAAGTTCCCCGACATACCCGTCTCCACTCGAGAGGAATCACGAGGGTCCCGCCCACATCCAGAGGAGATCCGTTTCCGCATCGTAGCTCGAGATGAGGGATCCTTTCCCTGCTTCATCGGGAAAGAGTTCCCGGTGTTCCCGTCGCATCTCAAGAGGAGGCCCTCTCAACAGGAACGGCGAGAGGAACTCCAGGGTCGTGCCACCATTCCAAGAGTCCCCCAGATGTCTCAGTCCATTCCAGAGGAACCTCTTTTCCCTTCACCGGCTCGTCTTTCACGCCGAGGATCGACTCACACCAAGGTGGCACGTGGCACAGCCTTGTGGGAAAGCCTCGTGGGAAAGCCTCGAGGGACAGCCTCGAGGGAAAGCCACAGATCCCTTGATCCACGTGACAGGAAGCGTGACACTACTGCTGCAGCTCGGGAGGAAAGCGCACGTGCATGCCCCCACTCGAGACGAGGCCTGACTGCCCTGGGGAGACTCAGAAGCACCCCAAGATCCATGGCAACACTGGAGAGGAATCCTCAGGTTCCGGCCCCGTCTCCACACAAGGTCTTATGCCCCGGCATGGACGGGAGAGGTATCCCGAGAGGTCCCCTAGCAACTCGCATGGGGACTGGCCTTTCCTGAGGCCACCAGAGCGGGTCCCTGAGGTCCCCGTCGTAACTCGAGAAGACCTGCCGCAACTCGAGAAAATCCAGGAGGTTCTCCCCTCCAGGCGAGATGAGGCCCATTTCCGCTGAGGCGTCTCGACAAGGCTGATCACACCTCCCCTCTGGAACTTCGAAAGGCTCCTTCACACCCTTGGTGCAAATCAAGAAGTTCCCCGACATACCCGTCTCCACTCGAGAGGAATCACGAGGGTCCCGCCCACATCCAGAGGAGCCCCGTTTCCCCCTCGTAGCTCGAGATGAGGGATCCTTTCCCTGCTTCGTCGGGAAAGAGTTCCCGGCGTTCCCGTCGCATCTCAAGAGGAGGCCCTCTCAACAGGAACGGCGAGAGGAACTCCAGGGTCGTGCCACCATTCCAAGAGTCCCCCAGATGTCTCAGTCCATTCCAGAGGAACCTCTTTTCCCTTCACCGGCTCGTCTTTCACGCCGAGGATCGACTCACACCAAGGTGGCACGTGGCACAGCCCTGTGGGAAAGCCTCGTGGGAAAGCCTCGAGGGACAGCCTCGAGGGAAAGCCACAGATCCCTTGATCCACGTGACAGGAAGCGTGACACTACTGCTGCAGCTCGGGAGGAAAGCGCACGTGCATGCCCCAACTCGAGACGAGGCCTGACTCCCCTGGGGAGACTCAGAAGCACCTCAAGATCCATGGCAACACTGGAGAGGAATCCTCAGGTTCCGGCCCCGACTCCACACAAGGACTGAGGCCCCGGCATGGACGGGAGAGGAATCCCGAGAGGTCCCCTAGCAACTCGCATGGGGAGTGGCCTTTCCTGAGGCCACCAGAGCGGGTCCCTGAGGTCCCCGTCATAACTCGAGAAGACCTGCCGCAACTCGAGAAAATCCAGGAGGTTCTCCCCTCCAAGCGAGATGAGGCCCATTTCCGCTGAGGCGTCTCGAGGCTGATCACACCTCACCTCTGGAACTTCGAAAGGCTCCTTCACACCCTTGGTGCAAATCAAGAAGTTCCCCGACATACCCGTCTCCACTCGAGAGGAATCACGAGGGTCCCGCCCACATCCAGAGGAGCCCCGTTTCCGCCTCGTAGCTCGAGATGAGGGATCCTTTCCCTGCTTCGTCAGGAAAGAGTTCCTGGCGTTCCCGTCGCATCTCAAGAGGAGGCCCTCTCTACATTAACGGCGAGAGGAACTCCAGGGTCGTGCCACCATTCCAAGAGTCCCCCAGATGTCTCAGTCCATTCCAGAGGAACCTCTTTTCCCTTCACCGGCTCGTCTTTCACGCCGAGGATCGACTCACACTAAGGTGGCACGTGGCACAGCCCTGTGGGAAAGCCTCGTGGGAAAGCCTCGAGGGACAGCCTCGAGGGAAAGCCACAGATCCCTTGATCCACGTGACAGGAAGCGTGACACTACTGCTGCAGCTCGGGAGGAAAGCGCACGTGCATGCCCCCACTCGAGACGAGGCCTGACTCCCCTGGGGAGACTCAGAAGCACCCCAAGATCCATGGCAACACTGGAGAGGAATCCTCAGGTTCCGGCCCCGACTCTACACAAGGACTGAGGCCCCGGCATGGACGGGAGAGGAATCCCGAGAGGTCCGTTTGCAACTCGCATGGGGACTGGCCTTTCCTGAGGCCACCAGAGCGGGTCCCTGAGGTCCCCGTCGTAACTCGAGAAGACCTGCCGCAGCTCGAGAAAATCCGGGAGGTTCTCCCCTCCAGGCGAGATGAGGCCCATTTCCGCTGAGGCGTCTGGAGGCTGATCACACCTCACCTCTGGAACTTCGAAAGGCTCCATCACACCCTTGGTGCAAATCAAGAAGTTCCCCGACATACCCGTCTCCACTCGAGAGGAATCACGAGGGTCCCGCCAACATCCAGAGGAGCCCCGTTTCCGCCTCGTAGCTCGAGATGAGGGATCCTTTCCCTGCTTCGTCGGGAAAGAGTTCCCGGCGTTCCCGTCGCATGTCAAGAGGAGGCCCTCTCAACAGGAACGGCGAGAGGAACTCCAGGGTCGTGCCACCATTCCAAGAGTCCCCCAGATGTCTCAGTCCATTCCAGAGGAACCTCTTTTCCCTTCACCGGCTCATCTTTCACGCCGAGGATGGACTCACACCAAGGTGGCACGTGGCACAGCCCTGTGGGAAAGCCTCGTGGGAAAGCCTCGAGGGACAGCCTCAAGGGAAAGCCACAGATCCCTTGATCCACGTGACAGGAAGCGTGACACTACTGCTGCAGCTCGGGAGGAAAGCGTACGTGCATGCCCCACACGAGATGAGGCCTGACTCCCCTGGGGAGACTCAGAAGCACCCCAAGATCCATGGCAACACTGGAGAGGAATCCTCAGATTCCGGCCCCGACTCCACACAAGGACTGAGGCCCCGGCATGGACGGGAGAGGTATCCCGAGAGGTCCCCTAGCAACTCGCAGGGGACTGGCCTTTCCTGAGGCCACCAGAGCGGGTCCCTGAGGTCCCCGTCGTAACTCGAGAAGACCTGCCGCAACTCGAGAAAATCCAGGAGGTTCTCCCCTCCAAGCGAGATGAGGCCCATTTCCGCTGAGGCGTCTCGAGGCTGATCACACCTCACCTCTGGAACTTCGAAAGGGTCCTTCACATCCTTGGTGCAAATCAAGAAGTTCCCCGACATACCCGTCTCCCCTCGAGAGGAAACACGAGGGTCCCACCCACATCCAGAGGAGCCCGTTTCCGCCTCGTAGCTCGAGATGAGGGATCCTTTCCCTGCTTCGTCGGGAAAGTGTTCCCGGCGTTCCCGTCGCATCTCAAGAGGAGGCCCTCTCAACAGGAACGGCGAGAGGAACTCCAGGGTCGTGCCACCATTCCAAGAGTCCCCCAGATGTCTCAGTCCATTCCATAGGAACCTCTTTTAACTTCACCGGCTCGTCTTTCACGCCGAGGATCGACTCACACCAAGGTGGCACGTGGCACAGCCCTGTGGGAAAGCCTCGTGGGAAAGCCTCGAGGGACAGCCTCGAGGGAAAGCCACAGATCCCTTGATCCACGTGACAGGAAGCGTGACACTACTGCTGCAGCTCGGGAGGAAAGCGCACGTGCATGCCCCCACTCAAGACGAGGCCTGACTCCCCTGTGGAGACTCAGAAGCACCCCAAGATCCATGGCAACACTGGAGAGGAATCCTCAGGTTCCGGCCCCGACTCCACACAAGGACTGAGGCCCCGGCACGGACGGGAGAGGAATCCCGAGAGGTCCCCTAGCAACTCGCATGGGGACTGGCCTTTCCTGAGGCCACCAGAGCGGGTCCCTGAGGTCCCCGTCGTAACTCGAGAAGACCTGCCGCAACTCGAGAAAATCCAGGAGGTTCTCCCCTCCAGGCGAGATGACGCCCATTTCCACTGAGGCGTCTCGAGGCTGATCACACCTCACCTCTGGAACTTCGAAAGGCTCCTTCACACCCTTGGTGCAAATCAAGAAGTTCCCCGACATACCCGTCTCCACTCGAGAGGAATCACGAGGGTCCCGCCCACATCCAGAGGAGCCCCGTTTCCGCCTCGTAGCTCGAGATGAGGGATCCTTTCCCTTCTTCGTCAGGAAAGAGTTCCTGGCGTTCCCGTCGCATCTCAAGAGGAGGCCCTCTCTACATTAACGGCGAGAGGAACTCCAGGGTCGTGCCACCATTCGAAGAGTCCCCCAGATGTCTCAGTCCATTCCAGAGGAACCTCTTTTCCCTTCACCGGCTCGTCTTTCACGCCGAGGATCGACTCACACTAAGGTGGCACGTGGCACAGCCCTGTGGGAAAGCCTCGTGGGAAAGCCTCGAGGGACAGCGTCGAGGGAAAGCCACAGATCCCTTGATCCACGTGACAGGAAGCGTGACACTACTGCTGCAGCTCGGGAGGAAAGCGCACGTGCATGCCCCCACTCGAGACGAGGCCTGACTCCCCTGGGGAGACTCAGAAGCACCCCAAGATCCATGGCAACACTGGAGAGGAATCCTCAGGTTCCGGCCCCGACTCTACACAAGGACTGAGGCCCCGGCATGGACGGGAGAGGAATCCCGAAAGGTCCCCTAGCAACTCGCATGGGGACTGGCCTTTCCTGAGGCCACCAGAGCGGGTCCCTGAGGTCCCCGTCGTAACTCGAGAAGACCTGCCGCAACTCGAGAAAATCCGGGAGGTTCTCCCCTCCAGGCGAGATGAGGCCCATTTCCGCTGAGGCGTCTGGAGGCTGATCACACCTCACCTCTGGAACTTCGAAAGGCTCCATCACACCCTTGGTGCAAATCAAGAAGTTCCCCGACATACCCGTCTCCACTCGAGAGGAATCACGAGGGTCCCGCCCACATCCAGAGGAGCCCCGTTTCCGCCTCGTAGCTCGAGATGAGGGATCCTTTCCCTGCTTCGTCGGGAAAGAGTTCCCGGCGTTCCCGTCGCATCTCAAGAGGAGGCCCTCTCAACAGGAACGGCGAGAGGAACTCCAGGGTGGTGCCACCATTCCAAGAGTCCCCCAGATGTCTCAGTCCTTTCCAGAGGAACCTCGTTTCCCTTCACCGGCTCGTCTTTCACGCCGAGGATCGACTCACACCAAGGTGGCACGTGGCACAGCCCTGTGGGAAAGCCTCGTGGGAAAGCCTCGAGGGACAGCCTCGAGGGAAAGCCACAGATCCCTTGATCCACGTGACAGGAAGCGTGACACTACTGCTGCAGCTCGGGAGGAAAGCGCACGTGCATGCCCCCACTCAAGACGAGGCCTGACTCCCCTGTGGAGACTCAGAAGCACCCCAAGATCCATGGCAACACTGGAGAGGAATCCTCAGGTTCCGGCCCCGACTCCACACAAGGACTGATGCCCCGGCACGGACGGGAGAGGAATCCCGAGAGGTCCCCTAGCAACTCGCATGGGGACTGGCCTTTCCTGAGGCCACCAGAGCGGGTCCCTGAGGTCCCCGTCGTAACTCGAGAAGACCTGCCGCAACTCGAGAAAATCCAGGAGGTTCTCCCCTCCAGGCGAGATGACGCCCATTTCCACTGAGGCGTCTCGAGGCTGATCACACCTCACCTCTGGAACTTCGAAAGGCTCCTTCACACCCTTGGTGCAAATCAAGAAGTTCCCCGACATACCCGTCTCCACTCGAGAGGAATCACGAGGGTCCCGCCCACATCCAGAGGAGCCCCGTTTCCGCCTCGTAGCTCGAGATGAGGGATCCTTTCCCTGCTTCGTCAGGAAAGAGTTCCTGGCGTTCCCGTCGCATCTCAAGAGGAGGCCCTCTCTACATTAACGGCGAGAGGAACTCCAGGGTCGTGCCACCATTCCAAGAGTCCCCCAGATGTCTCAGTCCATTCCAGAGGAACCTCTTTTCCCTTCACCGGCTCGTCTTTCACGCCGAGGATCGACTCACACTAAGGTGGCACGTGGCACAGCCCTGTGGGAAAGCCTCGTGGGAAAGCCTCGAGGGACAGCCTCGAGGGAAAGCCACAGATCCCTTGATCCACGTGACAGGAAGCGTGACACTACTGCTGCAGCTCCGGAGGAAAGCGCACGTGCATGCCCCCACTCGAGACGAGGCCTGACTCCCCTGGGGAGACTCAGAAGCACCCCAAGATCCATGGCAACACTGGAGAGGAATCCTCAGGTTCCGGCCCCGACTCTACACAAGGACTGAGGCCCCGGCATGGACGGGAGAGGAATCCCGAAAGGTCCCCTAGCAACTCGCATGGGGACTGGCCTTTCCTGAGGCCACCAGAGCGGGTCCCTGAGGTCCCCGTCGTAACTCGAGAAGACCTGCCGCAACTCGAGAAAATCCGGGAGGTTCTCCCCTCCAGGCGAGATGAGGCCCATTTCCGCTGAGGCGTCTGGAGGCTGATCACACCTCACCTCTGGAACTTCGAAAGGCTCCATCACACCCTTGGTGCAAATCAAGAAGTTCCCCGACATACCCGTCTCCACTCGAGAGGAATCACGAGGGTCCCGCCCACATCCAGAGGAGCCCCGTTTCCGCCTCGTAGCTCGAGATGAGGGATCCTTTCCCTGCTTCGTCGGGAAAGAGTTCCCGGCGTTCCCGTCGCATCTCAAGAGGAGGCCCTCTCAACAGGAACGGCGAGAGGAACTCCAGGGTGGTGCCACCATTCCAAGAGTCCCCCAGATGTCTCAGTCCTTTCCAGAGGAACCTCGTTTCCCTTCACCGGCTCGTCTTTCACGCCGAGGATCGACTCACACCAAGGTGGCACGTGGCACAGCCCTGTGGGAAAGCCTCGTGGGAAAGCCTCGAGGGACAGCCTCGAGGGAAAGCCACAGATCCCTTGATCCACGTGACAGGAAGCGTGACACTACTGCTGCAGCTCGGGAGGAAAGCGTACGTGCATGCCCCACACGAGACGAGGCCTGACTCCCCTGGGGAGACTCAGAAGCACCCCAAGATCCATGGCAACACTGGAGAGGAATCCTCAGATTCCGGCCCCGACTCCACACAAGGACTGAGGCCCCGGCATGGACGGGAGAGGAATCCCGAGAGGTCCCCTAGCAACTCGCAGGGGACTGGCCTTTCCTGAGGCCACCAGAGCGGGTCCCTGAGTTCCCCGTCGTAACTCGAGAAGACCTGCCGCAACTCGAGAAAATCCAGGAGGTTCTCCCCTCCAAGCGAGATGAGGCCCATTTCCGCTGAGGCGTCTCGAGGCTGATCACACCTCACCTCTGGAACTTCGAAAGGGTCCTTCACATCCTTGGTGCAAATCAAGAAGTTCCCCGACATACCCGTCTCCCCTCGAGAGGAAACACGAGGGTCCCACCCACATCCAGAGGAGCCCGTTTCCGCCTCGTAGCTCGAGATGAGGGATCCTTTCCCTGCTTCGTCGGGAAAGTGTTCCCGGCGTTCCCGTCGCATCTCAAGAGGAGGCCCTCTCAACAGGAACGGCGAGAGGAACTCCAGGGTCGTGCCACCATTCCAAGAGTCCCCCAGATGTCTCAGTCCATTCCATAGGAACCTCTTTTAACTTCACCAGCTCGTCTTTCACGCCGAGGATCGACTCACACCAAGGTGGCACGTGGCACAGCCCTGTGGGAAAGCCTCGTGGGAAAGCCTCGAGGGACAGCCTCGAGGGAAAGCCACAGATCCCTTGATCCACGTGACAGGAAGCGTGACACTACTGCTGCAGCTCGGGAGGAAGGCACACGTGCATGCCCCCACTCAAGACGAGGCCTGACTCCCCTGTGGAGACTCAGAAGCACCCCAAGATCCATGGCAACACTGGAGAGGAATCCTCAGGTTCCGGCCCCGACTCCACACAAGGACTGAGGCCCCGGCACGGACGGGAGAGGAATCCCGAGAGGTCCCCTAGCAACTCGCATGGGGACTGGCCTTTCCTGAGGCCACCAGAGCGGGTCCCTGAGGTCCCCGTCGTAACTCGAGAAGACCTGCCGCAACTCGAGAAAATCCAGGAGGTTCTCCCCTCCAGGCGAGATGACGCCCATTTCCACTGAGGCGTCTCGAGGCTGATCACACCTCACCTCTGGAACTTCGAAAGGCTCCTTCACACCCTTGGTGCAAATCAAGAAGTTCCCCGACATACCCGTCTCCACTCGAGAGGAATCACGAGGGTCCCGCCCACATCCAGAGGAGCCCCGTTTCCGCCTCGTAGCTCAAGATGAGGGATCCTTTCCCTGCTTCGTCGGGAAAGTGTTCCCGGCGTTCCCGTCGCATCTCAAGAGGAGGCCCTCTCAACAGGAACGGCGAGAGGAACTCCAGGGTCGTGCCACCATTCCAAGAGTCCCCCGGATGTCTCAGTCCATTCCAGAGGAACCTCTTTTCCCTTCACCGGCTCGTCTTTCACGCCGAGGATCGACTCACACCAAGGTGGCACGTGGCACAGCCCTGTGGGAAAGCCTCGTGGGAAATCCTCGAGGAACAGCCTCGAGGGAAAGCCACAGATCCCTTGATCCACGTGACAGGAAGCGTGACACTACTGCTGTAGCTCGGGAGGAAAGCGCACTTGCATGACCCCACTCGAGACGAGGCCTGACTCCCCTGGGGAGACTCAGAGGCACCCCAAGATCCGTGGCAACACTGGAGAGGAATCCTCAGGTTCTGGCCCCGACTCCACACAAGGACTGAGGTCCCGGCATGGACGGGAGAGGAACCCCAAGAGGTCCCCTAGCAACTCGCATGGGGACTGGCCTTTCCTGAGGCCACCAGAGCGGGTCCCTGAGGTCCCCGTCGTAACTCGAGAAGACCTGCTGCAACTCGAGAAAATCCAGGAGGTTCTCCCCTCCAGGCGAGATGAGGCCCATTTCCGCTGAGGCGTCTCGACAAGGCTGATCACACCTCCCCTCTGGAACTTCGAAAGGGTCCTTCACACCCTTGGTGCAAATCAAGAAGTTCCCCGACATAGCCGTCTCCACTCGAGAGGAATCACGAGGGTCCCGCCCACATCCAGAGGAGCCCCGTTTCCGCCTCGTAGCTCGAGATGAGGGATCCTTTCCCTCTTTCGTCCGGAAAGGGTTCCCGGCGTTCCCGTCGCATCTCAAGAGGAGGCCCTCTCAACAGGAACGGCGAGAGGAACTCCAGGGTCGTGCCACCATTCCAAGAGTCCCCCAGATGTCTCAGTCCATTCCAGAGGAACCTCTTTTCCCTTCACCGGCTCATCTTTCACGCCGAGGATCGACTCACACCAAGGTGGCACGTGGCACAGCCCTGTGGGAAAGCCTCGTGGGAAAGCCTCGAGGGACAGCCTCGAGGGAAAGCCACAGATCCCTTGATCCACGTGACAGGAAGCGTGACACTACTGCTGCAGCTCGGGAGGAAAGCGCACGTGCATGCCCCCACTCGAGACGAGGCCTGACTCCCCTGGGGAGACTCAGAAGCACCCCAAGATCCATGGCAACACTGGAGAGGAATCCTCAGATTCCGGCCCCGACTCCACACAAGGACTGAGGCCCCATCATGGACGGGAGAGGAATCCCGAGCGGTCCCCTAGCAACTCGCATGGGGACTGGCCTTTCCTGAGGCCACCAGAGCGGGTCCCTGAGGTCCCCGTCGTAACTCGAAAAGACCTGCCGCAACTCGAGAAAATCCAGGAGGTTCTCCCCTCCAGGCGAGATGAGGCCCATTTCCGCTGAGGCGTCTCGAGGCTGATCACACCTCCCCTCTGGAACTTCGAAAGGGTCCTTCACACCCTTGGTGCAAATCAAGAAGTTCCCCGACATACCCGTCTCCACTCGAGAGGAATCACGAGGGTCCCGCCCACATCCAGAGGAGATCCGTTTCCGCATCGTAGCTCGAGATGAGGGATCCTTTCCCTGCTTCATCGGGAAAGAGTTCCCGGCGTTCCCGTCGCATCTCAAGAGGAGGCCCTCTCAACAGGAACGGCGAGAGGAACTCCAGGGTCGTGCCACCATTCCAAGAGTCCCCCAGATGTCTCAGTCCATTCCAGAGGAACCTCTTTTCCCTTCACCGGCTCATCTTTCACGCCGAGGATCGACTCACACCAAGGTGGCACGTGGCACAGCCCTGTGGGAAAGCCTCGTGGGAAAGCCTCGAGGGACAGCCTCGAGGGAAAGCCACAGATCCCTTGATCCACGTGACAGGAAGCGTGACACTACTGCTGCAGCTCGGGAGGAAAGCGCACGTGCATGCCCCCACTCGAGACGAGGCCTGACTGCCCTGGGGAGACTCAGAAGCACCCCAAGATCCATGGCAACACTGGAGAGGAATCCTCAGGTTCCGGCCCCGTCTCCACACAAGGTCTTATGCCCCGGCATGGACGGGAGAGGAATCCCGAGAGGTCCCCTAGCAACTCGCATGGGGACTGGCCTTTCCTGAGGCCACCAGAGCGGGTCCCTGAGGTCCCCGTCGTAACTCGAGAAGACCTGCCGCAACTCGAGAAAATCCAGGAGGTTCTCCCCTCCAGGCGAGATGAGGCCCATTTCCGCTGAGGCGTCTCGAGGCTGATCACACCTCCCCTCTGGAACTTCGAAAGGGTCCTTCACACCCTTGGTGCAAATCAAGAAGTTCCCCGACATACCCGTCTCCACTCGAGAGGAATCACGAGGGTCCCGCCCACATCCAGAGGAGCCCCGTTTCTGCCTCGTAGCTCGAGATGAGGGATCCTTTCCCTGCTTCGTCGGGAAAGAGTTCCTGGCGTTCCCGTCGCATCTCAAGAGGAGGCCCTCTCAACAGGAACGGCGAGAGGAACTCCAGGGTCGAGCCACCATTCCAAGAGTCCCTCACATGTCTCAGTCCATTCCAGAGGAACCTCTTTTCCCTTCACCGGCTCGTCTTTCACGCCGAGGATCGACTCACACCAAGGTGGCACGTGGCACAGCCCTGTGGGAAAGCCTCGTGGGAAAGCCTCGAGGGACAGCCTCGAGGGAAAGCCACAGATCCCTTGATCCACGTGACAGGAAGCGTGACACTACTGCTGCAGCTCGGGAGGAAAGCGCACGTGCATGCCCCCACTCGAGACGAGGCCTGACTCCCCTGGGGAGACTCGGAAGCACCCCAAGATACATGGCAACACTGGAGAGGAATCCTCAGGTTCCGGCCCCGACTCCACACAAGGACTGAGGCCCCGGCATGGACGGGAGAGGAATCCCGAGAGGTCCCCTAGCAACTCGCAGGGGACTGGCCTTTCCTGAGGCCACCAGAGCGGGTCCCTGAGTTCCCCGTCGTAACTCGAGAAGACCTGCCGCAACTCGAGAAAATCCAGGAGGTTCTCCCCTCCAAGCGAGATGAGGCCCATTTCCGCTGAGGCGTCTCGAGGCTGATCACACCTCACCTCTGGAACTTCGAAAGGGTCCTTCACATCCTTGGTGCAAATCAAGAAGTTCCCCGACATACCCGTCTCCCCTCGAGAGGAAACACGAGGGTCCCACCCACATCCAGAGGAGCCCGTTTCCGCCTCGTAGCTCGAGATGAGGGATCCTTTCCCTGCTTCGTCGGGAAAGTGTTCCCGGCGTTCCCGTCGCATCTCAAGAGGAGGCCCTCTCAACAGGAACGGCGAGAGGAACTCCAGGGTCGTGCCACCATTCCAAGAGTCCCCCAGATGTCTCAGTCCATTCCATAGGAACCTCTTTTAACTTCACCAGCTCGTCTTTCACGCCGAGGATCGACTCACACCAAGGTGGCACGTGGCACAGCCCTGTGGGAAAGCCTCGTGGGAAAGCCTCGAGGGACAGCCTCGAGGGAAAGCCACAGATCCCTTGATCCACGTGACAGGAAGCGTGACACTACTGCTGCAGCTCGGGAGGAAGGCACACGTGCATGCCCCCACTCAAGACGAGGCCTGACTCCCCTGTGGAGACTCAGAAGCACCCCAAGATCCATGGCAACACTGGAGAGGAATCCTCAGGTTCCGGCCCCGACTCCACACAAGGACTGAGGCCCCGGCACGGACGGGAGAGGAATCCCGAGAGGTCCCCTAGCAACTCGCATGGGGACTGGCCTTTCCTGAGGCCACCAGAGCGGGTCCCTGAGGTCCCCGTCGTAACTCGAGAAGACCTGCCGCAACTCGAGAAAATCCAGGAGGTTCTCCCCTCCAGGCGAGATGACGCCCATTTCCACTGAGGCGTCTCGAGGCTGATCACACCTCACCTCTGGAACTTCGAAAGGCTCCTTCACACCCTTGGTGCAAATCAAGAAGTTCCCCGACATACCCGTCTCCACTCGAGAGGAATCACGAGGGTCCCGCCCACATCCAGAGGAGCCCCGTTTCCGCCTCGTAGCTCAAGATGAGGGATCCTTTCCCTGCTTCGTCGGGAAAGTGTTCCCGGCGTTCCCGTCGCATCTCAAGAGGAGGCCCTCTCAACAGGAACGGCGAGAGGAACTCCAGGGTCGTGCCACCATTCCAAGAGTCCCCCGGATGTCTCAGTCCATTCCAGAGGAACCTCTTTTCCCTTCACCGGCTCGTCTTTCACGCCGAGGATCGACTCACACCAAGGTGGCACGTGGCACAGCCCTGTGGGAAAGCCTCGTGGGAAATCCTCGAGGAACAGCCTCGAGGGAAAGCCACAGATCCCTTGATCCACGTGACAGGAAGCGTGACACTACTGCTGTAGCTCGGGAGGAAAGCGCACTTGCATGACCCCACTCGAGACGAGGCCTGACTCCCCTGGGGAGACTCAGAGGCACCCCAAGATCCGTGGCAACACTGGAGAGGAATCCTCAGGTTCTGGCCCCGACTCCACACAAGGACTGAGGTCCCGGCATGGACGGGAGAGGAACCCCAAGAGGTCCCCTAGCAACTCGCATGGGGACTGGCCTTTCCTGAGGCCACCAGAGCGGGTCCCTGAGGTCCCCGTCGTAACTCGAGAAGACCTGCTGCAACTCGAGAAAATCCAGGAGGTTCTCCCCTCCAGGCGAGATGAGGCCCATTTCCGCTGAGGCGTCTCGACAAGGCTGATCACACCTCCCCTCTGGAACTTCGAAAGGGTCCTTCACACCCTTGGTGCAAATCAAGAAGTTCCCCGACATAGCCGTCTCCACTCGAGAGGAATCACGAGGGTCCCGCCCACATCCAGAGGAGCCCCGTTTCCGCCTCGTAGCTCGAGATGAGGGATCCTTTCCCTCTTTCGTCCGGAAAGGGTTCCCGGCGTTCCCGTCGCATCTCAAGAGGAGGCCCTCTCAACAGGAACGGCGAGAGGAACTCCAGGGTCGTGCCACCATTCCAAGAGTCCCCCAGATGTCTCAGTCCATTCCAGAGGAACCTCTTTTCCCTTCACCGGCTCATCTTTCACGCCGAGGATCGACTCACACCAAGGTGGCACGTGGCACAGCCCTGTGGGAAAGCCTCGTGGGAAAGCCTCGAGGGACAGCCTCGAGGGAAAGCCACAGATCCCTTGATCCACGTGACAGGAAGCGTGACACTACTGCTGCAGCTCGGGAGGAAAGCGCACGTGCATGCCCCCACTCGAGACGAGGCCTGACTCCCCTGGGGAGACTCAGAAGCACCCCAAGATCCATGGCAACACTGGAGAGGAATCCTCAGATTCCGGCCCCGACTCCACACAAGGACTGAGGCCCCATCATGGACGGGAGAGGAATCCCGAGCGGTCCCCTAGCAACTCGCATGGGGACTGGCCTTTCCTGAGGCCACCAGAGCGGGTCCCTGAGGTCCCCGTCGTAACTCGAAAAGACCTGCCGCAACTCGAGAAAATCCAGGAGGTTCTCCCCTCCAGGCGAGATGAGGCCCATTTCCGCTGAGGCGTCTCGAGGCTGATCACACCTCCCCTCTGGAACTTCGAAAGGGTCCTTCACACCCTTGGTGCAAATCAAGAAGTTCCCCGACATACCCGTCTCCACTCGAGAGGAATCACGAGGGTCCCGCCCACATCCAGAGGAGATCCGTTTCCGCATCGTAGCTCGAGATGAGGGATCCTTTCCCTGCTTCATCGGGAAAGAGTTCCCGGCGTTCCCGTCGCATCTCAAGAGGAGGCCCTCTCAACAGGAACGGCGAGAGGAACTCCAGGGTCGTGCCACCATTCCAAGAGTCCCCCAGATGTCTCAGTCCATTCCAGAGGAACCTCTTTTCCCTTCACCGGCTCATCTTTCACGCCGAGGATCGACTCACACCAAGGTGGCACGTGGCACAGCCCTGTGGGAAAGCCTCGTGGGAAAGCCTCGAGGGACAGCCTCGAGGGAAAGCCACAGATCCCTTGATCCACGTGACAGGAAGCGTGACACTACTGCTGCAGCTCGGGAGGAAAGCGCACGTGCATGCCCCCACTCGAGACGAGGCCTGACTGCCCTGGGGAGACTCAGAAGCACCCCAAGATCCATGGCAACACTGGAGAGGAATCCTCAGGTTCCGGCCCCGTCTCCACACAAGGTCTTATGCCCCGGCATGGACGGGAGAGGAATCCCGAGAGGTCCCCTAGCAACTCGCATGGGGACTGGCCTTTCCTGAGGCCACCAGAGCGGGTCCCTGAGGTCCCCGTCGTAACTCGAGAAGACCTGCCGCAACTCGAGAAAATCCAGGAGGTTCTCCCCTCCAGGCGAGATGAGGCCCATTTCCGCTGAGGCGTCTCGAGGCTGATCACACCTCCCCTCTGGAACTTCGAAAGGGTCCTTCACACCCTTGGTGCAAATCAAGAAGTTCCCCGACATACCCGTCTCCACTCGAGAGGAATCACGAGGGTCCCGCCCACATCCAGAGGAGCCCCGTTTCTGCCTCGTAGCTCGAGATGAGGGATCCTTTCCCTGCTTCGTCGGGAAAGAGTTCCTGGCGTTCCCGTCGCATCTCAAGAGGAGGCCCTCTCAACAGGAACGGCGAGAGGAACTCCAGGGTCGAGCCACCATTCCAAGAGTCCCTCACATGTCTCAGTCCATTCCAGAGGAACCTCTTTTCCCTTCACCGGCTCGTCTTTCACGCCGAGGATCGACTCACACCAAGGTGGCACGTGGCACAGCCCTGTGGGAAAGCCTCGTGGGAAAGCCTCGAGGGACAGCCTCGAGGGAAAGCCACAGATCCCTTGATCCACGTGACAGGAAGCGTGACACTACTGCTGCAGCTCGGGAGGAAAGCGCACGTGCATGCCCCCACTCGAGACGAGGCCTGACTCCCCTGGGGAGACTCGGAAGCACCCCAAGATACATGGCAACACTGGAGAGGAATCCTCAGGTTCCGGCCCCGACTCCACACAAGGACTGAGGCCCCGGCATGGACGGGAGAGGAATCCCGAGAGGTCCCCTAGCAACTCGCATGGGGACTGGCTTTCCTGAGGCCACCAGAGCGGGTCCCTGAGGTCCCCGTCGTAACTCGAGAAGACCTGCCGCAACTCGAGAAAATCCAGGAGGTTCTCCCCTCCAGGCGAGATGAGGCCCATTTCCGCTGAGGCGTCTCGAGGCTGATCACACCTCCCCTCTGGAACTTCGAAAGGGTCCTTCACACCCTTGGTGCAAATCAAGAAGTTCCCCGACATACCCGTATCCACTCGAGAGGAATCACGAGGGTCCCGCCCACATCCAGAGGAGCACCGTTTCCGCCTCGTAGCTCGAGATGAGGGATCCTTTCCCTGCTTCGTCGGGAAAGAGTTCCCGGCGTTCCCGTCGCATCTCAAGAGGAGGCCCTCTCAACAGGAACGGCGAGAGGAACTCCAGGGTCGTGCCACCATTCCAAGAGTCCCCCAGATGTCTCAGTCCATTCCAGAGGAACCTCTTTTCCCTTCACCGGCACGTCTTTCACGAGGAGGATCGACTCACACCAAGGTGGCACGTGGCACAGCCCTGTGGGAAAGCCTCGTGGGAAAGCCTCGGGGGACCGCCTCGATGGAAAGCCACAGATCCCTTGATCCACGTGACAGGAAGCGTGACACTACTGCTGCAGCTCGGGAGGAAAGCGCACGTGCATGCCCCCACTCGAGACGAGGCCTGACTCCCCTGGGGAGACTCAGAAGCACCCCAAGATCCATGGCAACCCTGGAGAGGAATCCTCCGGTTTCGGCCCCGACTCCACACAAGGACTGAGGCCCCGGCATGGATGGGAGAGGAATCCCGAGAGGTCCCCTAGCAACTCGCATGGGGACTGGCCTTTCCTGAGGCCACCAGAGCGGGTCCCTGAGGTCCCCGTCGTAACTCGAGAAGACCTGCCGCAACTCGAGAAAATCCAGGAGGTTCTCCCCTCCAGGCGAGATGAGGCCCATTTCCGCTGAGGCGTCTCGACAAGGCTGATCACACCTCACCTCTGGAACTTTGAAAGGGTCCTTCACACCCTTGGTGCAAAACAGGAAGTTCACCGACATACCCGTCTCCACTGAGAGGAATCACGAGGGTCCCGCCCACATCCAGAGGAGCCCCGTTTCCGCCTTGTAGCTCGAGATGAGGAATCCTTTCCCTGCTTCGTCGGGAAAGAGTTCCCGGCGTTCCCGTCGCATCTCAAGAGGAGGCCCTCTCAACAGGAACGGCGAGAGGAACTCCAGGGTCATGCCACCATTCCAAGAGTCCCCCAGATGTCTCAGTCCATTCCAGAGGAACCTCTTTTCCCTTCACCGGCACGTCTGTCACGAGGCGGATCGACTCACACCAAGGTGGCACGTGGCACAGCCCTGTGGGAAAGCCTCGTGGGAAAGCCTCGGGGGACCGCCTCGATGGAAAGCCACAGATCCCTTGATCCACGTGACAGGAAGCGTGACACTACTGCTGCAGCTCGGGAGGAAAGCGCACGTGCATGCCCCCACTCGAGACGAGGCCTGACTCCCCTGGGGAGACTCAGAAGCACCCCAAGATCCATGGCAACCCTGGAGAGGAATCCTCCGGTTTCGGCCCCGACTCCACACAAGGACTGAGGCCCCGGCATGGATGGGAGAGGAATCCCGAGAGGTCCCCTAGCAACTCGCATGGGGACTGGCCTTTCCTGAGGCCACCAGAGCGGGTCCCTGAGGTCCCCGTCGTAACTCGAGAAGACCTGCCGCAACTCGAGAAAATCCAGGAGGTTCTCCCCTCCAGGCGAGATGAGGCCCATTTCCGCTGAGGCGTCTCGAGGCTGATCACACCTCCCCTCTGGAACTTCGAAAGGGTCCTTCACACCCTTGGTGCAAATCAAGAAGTTCCCCGACATACCCGTCTCCACTCGAGAGGAATCACGAGGGTCCCGCCCATATCCAGAGGAGCCCCGTTTCTGCCTCGTAGCTCGAGGTGAGTGATCCTTTCCCTGCCTCGTCGGGAAAGAGTTCCCGGCGTTCCCGTCGCATCTCAAGAGGAGGCCCTCTCAACAGGAACGGCGAGAGGAACTCCAGGGTCGTGCCACCATTCCAAGAGTCCCCCAGATGTCTCAGTCCATTCCAGAGGAACCTCTTTTCCCTTCACCGGCTCGTCTTTCACGCCGAGGATCGACTCACACCAAGGTGGCACGTGGCACAGCCCTGTGGGAAAGCCTCGTGGGAAAGCCTCGAGCGACAGCCTCGAGGGAAAGCCACAGATCCCTTGATCCACGTGACAGGAAGCGTGACACTACTGCTGCAGCTCGGGAGGAAAGCGCACGTGCATGCCCCCACTCGCGACGAGGCCTGACTCCCCTGGGGAGACTCAGAAGCACCCCAAGATCCATGGCAACACTGGAGAGGAATCCTCAGGTTCCGGCCCCGACTACACACAAGGACTGAGGCCCCGGCATGGACGGGAGAGGAATCCCGAGAGGTCCCCTAGCAACTCGCATGGGGACTGGCCTTTCCTGAGGCCACCAGAGCGGGTCCCTGAGGTCCCCGTCATAACTCGAGAAGACCTGACACAACTCGAGAAAATCCAGGAGGTTCTCCCCTCCAGGCGAGATGAGGCCCATTTCCGCTGAGGCGTCTCGAGGCTGATCACACCTCCCCTCTGGAACTTCGAAAGGGTCCTTCACACCCTTGGTGCAAATCAAGAAGTTCCCCGACATACCCGTCTCCACTCGAGAGGAATCATGAGGGTCCCGCCCACATCCAGAGGAGCCCCGTTTCCGCCTCGTAGCTCGAGGTGAGGGATCCTTTCCCTGCTTCGTGTTCCCGGCGTTCCCGTCGCATCTCAAGTGGAGGCCCTCTCAACAGGAAGGGTGAGAGGAACTCCAGGGTCGTGCCACCATTCCAAAAGTCCCTCACATGTCTCAGTCCATTCCAGAGGAACCTCTTTTCCCTTCACCAGCTCGTCCTTCACGCCGAGGATCGACTCACACCAAGGTGGCACGTGGCACAGCCCTGTGGGAAAGCCTCATGGGAAAGCCTCGAGGGACAGCCTCGAGGGAAAGCCACAGATCCCTTGATCGACGTGACAGGAAGCGTGACACTACTGCTGCAGCTCGGGAGGAAAGCACACCTGCATGCCCCCACTCGAGACGAGGCCTGACTCCCCTGGGGAGACTCAGAAGCACCCCAAGATCCATGGCAACACTGGAGAGGAATCCTCAGGTTCCGGCCCCGACTCCACACACGGACTGAGGCCCCGGCATGGACGGGAGAGGAATCCCGAGAGGTCCCCTAGCAACTCGCATGGGGACTGGCCTTTCCTGAGGCCTCCAGAGCGTGTCCCTGAGGTCCCCGTCGTAACTCGAGAAGACCTGCCGCAACTCGAGAAAATCCAGGAGGTTCTCCCCTCCAGGCGAGATGAGGCCCATTTCCACTGAGGCATCTCGAGGCTGATCACACCTCCCCTCTGGAACTTCGAAAGGGTCCTTCACACCCTTGGTGCAAATCAAGAAGTTCCCCGACATACCCGTCTCCACTCGAGAGGAATCACGAGGGTCCCGCCCACATCCAGAGGAGCCCCGTTTCCGCCTCGTAGCTCGAGATGAGGGATCCTTTCCCTGCTTCATCGGGAAAGAGTTCCCGGCGTTCCCGTCGCATCTCAAGAGGAGGCCCTCTCAACAGGAACGGCGAGAGGAACTCCAGGGTCGTGCCACCATTCCAAGAGTCCCCCAGATGTCTCAGTCCGTTCCAGAGGAACCTCTTTTCTCTTCACCGGCTCGTCTTTCACGCCGATTATCGACTCACACCAAGGTGGCACGTGGCACAGCCCTGTGGGAAAGCCTCGTGGGAAAGCCTCGAGGGACAGCCTCGAGGGAAAGCCACAGATCCCTTGATCCACGTGACAGGAAGCGTGACACTACTGCTACAGCTCGGGAGGAAAGCACACCTGCATGCCCCCACTCGAGACGAGGCCTGACTCCCCTGGGGAGACTCAGAAGCACCCCAAGATCCATGGCAACACTGGAGAGGAATCCTCAGGTTCCGGCCCCGACTCCACACAAGGACTGAGGCCCCGGCATGGACGGGAGAGGAATCCCGAGAG
Source organism: Budorcas taxicolor (assembly GCF_023091745.1). NCBI lineage: Eukaryota > Metazoa > Chordata > Mammalia > Artiodactyla > Bovidae > Budorcas > Budorcas taxicolor. The sequence continues at coordinate 2,785,188 of NC_068930.1, read as the reverse complement.
GTCCCCTAGCAACTCGCATGGGGACTGGCCTTTCCTGAGGCCACCAGAGCGGGTCCCTGAGGTCCCCGTCGTAACTCGAGAAGACCTGCCGCAACTCGAGAAAATCCAGGAGGTTCTCCCCTCCAGGCGAGATGAGGCCCATTTCCGCTGAGGCACCTCGACAAGGCTGATCACACCTCACCTCTGGAACTTTGAAAGGGTCCTTCACACCCTTGGTGCAAAACAGGAAGTTCCCCGACATACCCGTCTCCACTGAGAGGAATCACGAGGGTCCCGCCCACATCCAGAGGAGCCCCGTTTCCGCCTCGTAGCTCGAGGTGAGGGATCCTTTCCCTGCTTCGTGTTCCCGGCGTTCCCGTCGCATCTCAAGTGGAGGCCCTCTCAACAGGAACGGTGAGAGGAACTCCAGGGTCGTGCCACCATTCCAAGAGTCCCTCACATGTCTCAGTCCATTCCAGAGGAACCTCTTTTCCCTTCACCGGCTCGTCTTTCACGCCGAGGATCGACTCACACCAAGGTGGCACGTGGCACAGCCCTGTGGGAAAGCCTCGTGGGAAAGCCTCGAGGGACAGCCTCGAGGGAAAGCCACAGATTCCTTGATCCAGGTGACAGGAAGTGTGACACTACTGCTGCAGCTCGGGAGGAAACCGCACGTGCATGCCCCCACTCGAGACGAGGCCTGACTCCCCTGGGGAGACTCAGAAGCACCCCAAGATCCATGGCAACACTGGAGAGGAATCCTCAGGTTCCGGCCCCGACTCCACACAAGAACTGAGGCCCCGGCATGGACGGGAGAGGAATCCCGAGAGGTCCCCTAGCAACTCGCATGGGAATGGCCTTTCCTGAGGCCACCAGAGCGGGTCCCTGAGGTCCCCGTCGTAACTCAAGAAGACCTGCCGCAACTCGAGAAAATCCAGGAGGTTCTCCCCTCCAGGCGAGATGAGGCCCATTTCCGCTGAGGCGTCTCGAGTCTGATCGCACCTCCCCTCTGGAACTTCGAAAGGGTCCTTCACACCCTTGGTGCAAATCAAGAAGTTCCCCGACATAGCCGTCTCCACTCGAGAGGAATCACGAGGGTCCCGCCCACATCCAGAGGAGCCCCGTTTCCGCCTCGTAGCTCGAGATGAGGGATCCTTTCCCTGCTTCGTCGGGAAAGAGTTCCCGGCGTTCCCGTCGCATCTCAAGAGGAGGCCCTCTCAACAGGAACGGCGAGAGGAACTCCAGGGTCGTGCCACCATTCCAAAAGTCCCCCAGATGTCTCAGTCCATTCCAGAGGAACCTCTTTTCCCTTCACCGGCTCGTCTTTCACGCCGAGGATCGACTCACACCAAGGTGGCACGTGGCACAGCCCTGTGGGAAAGCCTCGTGGGAAAGCCTCGAGGGACAGCCTCGAGGGAAAGCCACAGATCCCTTGATCCACGTGACAGGAAGCGTGACACTACTGCTGCAGCTCGGGAGGAAAGCGCACGTGCATGCCCCCACTCGAGACGAGGCCTAACTCCCCTTGGGAAACTCAGAAGCACCCGAAGATCCATGGCAACCCTGGAGAGGAATACTCCGGTTCCGGCCCCGACTCCACACAAGGACTGAGGCCCCGGCATGGACGGGAGAGGAATCCCGAGAGGTCCCCAGCAACTCGCATGGGGACTGGCCTTTCCTGAGGCCACCAGAGCGGGTTCCTGAGGTCCCCGTCGTAACTCGAGAAGACCTGCCACAACTCGAGAAAATCCAGGAGGTTCTCCCCTCCAGGCGAGATGAGGCCCATTTCCGCTGAGGCGTCTCGAGGCTGATCACACCTCCCCTCTGAAACTTCGAAAGGGTCCTTCACACCCTTGGTGCAAATCAAGAAGTTCCCCGACATACCCGTCTCCACTCGAGAGGAATCACGAGGGTCCCGTCCACATCCAGAGGAGCCCCGTTTCCGCATCGTAGCTCGAGATGAGGGATCCTTTCACTGCTTCATCGGGAAAGAGTTCCCGGCGTTCCCGTCGCATCTCAAGAGGAGGCCCTCTCAACAGGAACGGCGAGAGGAACTCCAGGGTCGTGCCACCATTCCAAGAGTCCCCCAGATGTCTCAGTCCATTCCAGAGGAACCTCTTTTCCCTTCACCGGCTCGTCTTTCACGCCGAGGATCGACTCACACCAAGGTGGCACGTGGCACAGCCCTGTGGGAAAGCCTCGTGGGAAAGCCTCGAGGGACAGCCTCGAGGGAAAGCCACAGATCCCTTGATCCACGTGACAGGAAGCGTGACACTACTGCTGCAGCTCGGGAGGAAAGCGCACCTGCATGCCCCCACTCGAGACGAGGCCTGACTCCCCTGGGGAGACTCAGAAGCACCCCAAGATCCATGGCAACACTGGAGAGGAATCCTCAGGTTCCGGCCCCGACTCCACACAAGGTATTAAGCCCCGGCATGGACGGGAGAGGAATCCCGAGAGGTCCCCTAGCAACTCGCATGGGGACTGGCCTTTCCAGAGGCCACCAGAGCGGGTCCCTGAGGTCCCCGTCGTAACTCGAGAAGACCTGCCGCAACTCGAGAAAATCCAGGAGGTTCTCCCCTCCAGGCGAGATGAGGCCCATTTCCGCTGAGGCGTCTCGACAAGGCTGATCACACCTCACCTCTGGAACTTTGAAAGGGTCCTTCACACCCTTGGTGCAAATCAAGAAGTTCCCCGACATACCCGTCTCCACTCGAGAGGAATCACGAGGGTCCCGCCCACATCCAGAGGAGCCCCGTTTTCCCCTCGTAGCTCGAGATGAGGGATCCTTTCCCTGCTTCGTCGGGAAAGAGTTCCCGGCGTTCCCGTCGCATCTCAAGAGGAGGCCCTCTCAACAGGAACGGCGAGAGGAACTCCAGGGTCGTGCCACCATTCCAAGAGTCCCCCAGATGTCTCAGTCCATTCCAGAGGAACCTCTTTTCCCTTCACCGGCTCGTCTTTCACGCCGAGGATCGACTCACACCAAGGTGGCACGTGACACAGCCCTGTGGGAAAGCCTCGTGTGAAAGCCTCGAGGGACAGCCTCGAGGGACAGCCACAGATCCCTTGATCCACGTGACAGGAAGCGTGACACTACTGCTGCAGCTCGGGAGGAAAGCGCACGTGCATGCCCCCACTCGAGACGAGGCCTGACTCCCCTGGGGAGACTCAGAAGCACCCCAAGATCCATGGCAACACTGGAGAGGAATCCTCAGGTTCCGGCCCCGACTCCACACAAGGACTGAGGCCCCGGCATGGACGGGAGAGGAATCCCGAGAGGTCCCCTAGCAACTCGCATGGGGACTGGCCTTTCCTGAGGCCACCAGAGCGGGTCCCTGAGGTCCCCGTCGTAACTCGAGAAGACCTGCCGCAACTCGAGAAAATCCAGGAGGTTCTCCCCTCCAGGCGAGATGAGGCCCATTTCCGCTGAGGCGTCTCGAGGCTGATCACACCTCCCCTCTGGAACTTCGAAAGGGTCCTTCACACCCTTGGTGCAAATCAAGAAGTTCCCCGACATACCCGTCTCCACTCGAGAGGAATCACGAGGGTCCCGCCCATATCCAGAGGAGCCCCGTTTCCGCCTCGTAGCTCGAGGTGAGTGATCCTTTCCCTGCCTCGTCGGGAAAGAGTTCCCGGCGTTCCCGTCGCATCTCAAGAGGAGGCCCTCTCAACAGGAACGGCGAGAGGAACTCCAGGGTCGTGCCACCATTCCAAGAGTCCCCCAGATGTCTCAGTCCATTCCAGAGGAACCTCTTTTCCCTTCACCGGCTCGTCTTTCACGCCGAGGATCGACTCACACCAAGGTGGCACGTGGCACAGCCCTGTGGGAAAGCCTCGTGGGAAAGCCTCGAGGGACAGCCTCGAGGGAAAGCCACAGATCCCTTGATCCACGTGACAGGAAGCGTGACACTACTGCTGCAGCTCGGGAGGAAAGCGCACGTGCATGCCCCCACTCGAGACGAGGCCTGACTCCCCTGGGGAGACTCAGAAGCACCCCAAGATCCATGGCAACACTGGAGAGGAATCCTCAGGTTCCGGCCCCGACTCCACACAAGGACTGAGGCCCCGGCATGGACGGGAGAGGAATCCCGAGAGGTCCCCTAGCAACTCGCATGGGGACTGGCCTTTCCTGAGGCCACCAGAGCGGGTCCCTGAGGTCCCCGTCGTAACTCGAGAAGACCTGCCGCAACTCGAGAAAATCCAGGAGGTTCTCCCCTCCAGGCGAGATGAGGCCCATTTCCGCTGAGGCGTCTCGAGGCTGATCACACCTCCCCTCTGGAACTTCGAAAGGGTCCTTCACACCCTTGGTGCAAATCAAGAAGTTCCCCGACATACCCGTCTCCATTCGAGAGGAATCATGAGGGTCCTGCCCACATCCAGAGGAGCCCCGTTTCCGCCTCGTAGCTCGAGGTGAGGGATCCTTTCCCTGCTTCGTGTTCCCGGCATTCCGTCGCATCTCAAGTGGAGGCCCTCTCAACAGGAACGGTGAGAGGAACTCCAGGGTCGTGCCACCATTCCAAGAGTCCCTCACATGTCTCAGTCCATTCCAGAGGAACCTCTTTTCCCTTCACCGGCTCGTCTTTCACGCCGAGGATCGACTCACACCAAGGTGGCACGTGGCACAGCCCTGTGGGAAAGCCTCATGGGAAAGCCTCGAGGGACAGCCTCGAGGGAAAGCCACAGATCCCTTGATCGACGTGACAGGAAGCGTGACACTACTGCTGCAGCTCGGGAGGATGGCACACCTGCATGCCCCCACTCGAGACGAGGCCTGACTCCCCTGGGGAGACTCAGAAGCACCCCAAGATCCATGGCAACACTGGAGAGGAATCCTCAGGTTCCGGCCCCGACTCCACACAAGGACTGAGGCCCCGGCATGGACGGGAGAGGAATCCCGAGAGGTCCCCTAGCAACTCGCATGGGGACTGGCCTTTCCTGAGGCCTCCAGAGCGGGTCCCTGAGGTCCCCGTCGTAACTCGAGAAGACCTGCCGCAACTCGAGAAAATCCAGGAGGTTCTCCCCTCCAGGCGAGATGAGGCCCATTTCCGCTGAGGCATCTCGAGGCTGATCACACCTCCCCTCTGGAACTTCGAAAGGGTCCTTCACACCCTTGGTGCAAATCAAGAAGTTCCCCGACATACCCGTCTCCACTCGAGAGGAATCACGAGGGTCCCGCCCACATCCAGAGGAGCCCCGTTTCCGCCTCGTAGCTCGAGATGAGGGATCCTTTCCCTGCTTCATCGGGAAAGAGTTCCCGGCGTTCCCGTCGCATCTCAAGAGGAGGCCCTCTCAACAGGAACGGCGAGAGGAACTCCAGGGTCGTGCCACCATTCCAAGAGTCCCCCAGATGTCTCAGTCCATTCCAGAGGAACCTCTTTTCTCTTCACCGGCTCGTCTTTCACGCCGATGATCGACTCACACCAAGGTGGCACGTGGCACAGCCCTGTGGGAAAGCCTCGTGGGAAAGCCTCGAGGGACAGCCTCGAGGGAAAGCCACAGATCCCTTGATCCACGTGACAGGAAGCGTGACACTACTGCTACAGCTCGGGAGGAAAGCACACCTGCATGCCCCCACTCGAGACGAGGCCTGACTCCCCTGGGGAGACTCAGAAGCACCCCAAGATCCATGGCAACACTGGAGAGGAATCCTCAGGTTCCGGCCCCGACTCCACACAAGAACTGAGGCCCCGGCATGGACGGGAGAGGAATCCCGAGAGGTCCCCTAGCAACTCGCATGGGGACTGGCCTTTCCTGAGGCCACCAGAGCGGGTCCCTGAGGTCCCCGTCGTAACTCGAGAAGACCTGCCGCAACTCGAGAAAATCCAGGAGGTTCTCCCCTCCAGGCGAGATGAGGCCCATTTCCGCTGAGGCGTCTCGACAAGGCTGATCACACCTCCCCTCTGGAACTTCGAAAGGGTCCTTCACACCCTTGGTGCAAAACAGGAAGTTCCCCGACATAGCCGTCTCCACTCGAGAGGAATCACGAGGGTCCCGCCCACATCCAGAGGAGCCCCGTTTCCGCCTTGTAGCTCGAGATGAGGGATCCTTTCCCTGCTTCGTCGGGAAAGAGTTCCCGGCGTTCCCGTCGCATCTCAAGAGGAGGCCCTCTCAACAGGAACGGCGAGAGGAACTCCAGGGTCGTGCCACCATTCCAAAAGTCCCCCAGATGTCTCAGTCCATTCCAGAGGAACCTCTTTTCCCTTCACCGGCTCGTCTTTCACGCCGAGGATCGACTCACACCAAGGTGGCACGTGGCACAGCCCTGTGGGAAAGCCTCGTGGGAAAGCCTCGAGGGACAGCCTCGAGGGAAAGCCACAGATCCCTTGATCCACGTGACAGGAAGCGTGACACTACTGCTGCAGCTCGGGAGGAAAGCGCACGTGCATGCCCCCACTCGAGACGAGGCCTGACTCCCCTGGGGAGACTCAGAAGCACCCCAAGATCCATGGCAACACTGGAAAGGAATCCTCAGATTCCGGCCCCGACACCACACAAGGACTGAGGCCCCGGCATGGACGGGAGGGGAATCCCGAGAGGTCCCCTAGCCACTCGCATGGGGACTGGCCTTTCCTGAGGCCACCAGAGCGGGTCCCTGAGGTCCCCGTCGTAACTCGAGAAGACCTGCCGCAACTCGAGAAAATCCAGGAGGTTCTCCCCTCCAGGCAAGATGAGGCCCATTTCCACTGAGGCGTCTCGAGGCTGATCAAACCTCACCTCTGGAACTTCGAAAGGCTCCTTCACACCCTTGGTGAAAATCAAGAAGTTCCCCGACATAGCCGTCTCCACTCGAGAGGAATCACGAGGGTCCCCCCCACATCCAGAGGAGCCCCTTTTCCGCCTCGTAGCTCGAGATGAGGGATCCTTTCCCTGCTTCGTCAGGAAAGAGTTCCCGGCATTCCTGTAGCATCTCAAGAGGAGGCCCTCTCAACAGGAACGGCAAGAGGAACTCCAGGGTCGAGCCAGCATTCCAAGAGTCCCCCACATGTTTCATTACATTCCAGAGGAACCTCTTTTCCCTTCACCGGCTCGTCTTTCACGCCGAGGATCAACTCACACCAAGGTGGCACGTGGCACAGCCCTGTGAGAAAGCCTCGTGGGAAAGCCTCGGGGGACCGCCTCGATGGAAAGCCACAGATCCCTTGATCCACGTGACAGGAAGCGTGACACTACTGCTGCAGCTCGGGAGGAAAGCGCACGTGCATGCCCCCACTCGAGACGAGGCCTGACTCCCCTGGGGAGACTCAGAAGCACCCCAAGATCCATGGCAACACTGGAGAGGAATCCTCAGGTTCCGGCCCCGACTCCACACAAGAACTGAGGCCCCGACATGGACGGGAGAGGAATCCCGAGAGGTCCCCTAGCAACTCACATGGGAATGGCCTTTCCTGAGGCCACCAGAGCGGGTCCCTGAGGTCCCCGTCGTAACTCAAGAAGACCTGCCGCAACTCGAGAAAATCCAGGAGGTTCTCCCCTCCAGGCGAGATGAGGCCCATTTCCGCTGAGGCGTCTCGAGGCTGATCACACCTCCCCTCTGGAACTTCGAAAGGGTCCTTCACACCCTTGGTGCAAATCAAGAAGTTCCCCGACATAGCCGTCTCCACTCGAGAGGAATCACGAGGGTCCCGCCCACATCCAGAGGAGCCCCGTTTCCGCCTCGTAGCTCGAGATGAGGGATCCTTTCCCTGCTTCGTCAGGAAAGAGTTCCCGGCGTTCCCGTCGCATCTCAAGAGGAGGCCCTCTCAACAGGAACGGCGAGAGGAACTCCAGGGTCGTGCCACCATTCCAAAAGTCCCCCAGATTTCTCAGTCCATTCCAGAGGAACCTATTTTCCCTTCACCGGCTCGTCTTTCACGCCGAGGATCGACTCACACCAAGGTGGCACGTGGCACAGCCCTGTGGGAAAGCCTCGTGGGAAAGCCTCGAGGGACAGCCTCGAGGGAAAGCCACAGATCCCTTGATCCACGTGACAGGAAGCGTGACACTACTGCTGCAGCTCGGGAGGAAATCGCACGTGCATGCCCCCACTCGAGACGAGGCCTGACTCCCCTTGGGAAACTCAGAAGCACCCGAAGATCCATGGCAACCCTGGAGAGGAATACTCCGGTTCCGGCCCCGACTCCACACAAGGACTGAGGCCCCGGCATGGACGGGAGAGGAATCCCGAGAGGTCCCCAGCAACTCGCATGGGGACTGGCCTTTCCTGAGGCCACCAGAGCGGGTCCCTGAGGTCCCCGTCGTAACTCGAGAAGAGCTGCCGCAACTCGAGAAAATCCAGGAGGTTCTCCCCTCAAGGCGAGATGAGGCCCATTTCCGCTGAGGCGTCTCGAGGCTGATCACACCTCCCCTCTGGAACTTCGAAAGGGTCCTTCACACCCTTGGTGCAAATCAAGAAGTTCCCCGACATACCCGTCTCCACTCGAGAGGAATCACGAGGGTCCCGCCCATATCCAGAGGAGCCCCGTTTCCGCCTCGTAGCTCGAGGTGAGTGATCCTTTCCCTGCCTCGTCGGGAAAGAGTTCCCGGCGTTCCCGTCGCATCTCAAGAGGAGGCCCTCTCAACAGGAACGGCGAGAGGAACTCCAGGGTCGTGCCACCATTCCAAGAGTCCCCCAGATGTCTCAGTCCATTCCAGAGGAACCTCTTTTCCCTTCACCGGCTCGTCTTTCACGCCGAGGATCGACTCACACCAAGGTGGCACGTGGCACAGCCCTGTGGGAAAGCCTCGTGGGAAAGCCTCGAGCGACAGCCTCGAGGGAAAGCCACAGATCCCTTGATCCACGTGACAGGAAGCGTGACACTACTGCTGCAGCTCGGGAGGAAAGCGCACGTGCATGCCCCCACTCGAGACGAGGCCTGACTCCCCTGGGGAGACTAGGAAGCACCCCAAGATCCATGGCAACACTGGAGAGGAATCCTCAGGTTCCGGCCCCGACTCCACACAAGGACTGAGGCCCCGGCATGGATGGGAGAGGAATCCCGAGAGGTCCCCTAGCAACTCGCATGGGGACTGGCCTTTCCTGAGGCCACCAGAGCGGGTCCCTGAGGTCCCCGTCGTAACTCGAGAAGACCTGCCGCAACTCGAGAAAATCCAGGAGGTTCTCCCCTCCAGGCGAGATGAGGCCCATTTCCGCTGAGGCGTCTCGAGGCTGATCACACCTCCCCTCTGGTACTTCGAAAGGGTCCTTCACACCCTTGGTGCAAATCAAGAAGTTCCCCGACATACCCGTCTCCATTCGAGAGGAATCATGAGGGTCCTGCCCACATCCAGAGGAGCCCCGTTTCCGCCTCGTAGCTCGAGGTGAGGGATCCTTTCCCTGCTTCGTGTTCCCGGCATTCCCGTCGCATCTCAAGTGGAGGCCCTCTCAACAGGAACGGTGAGAGGAACTCCAGGGTCGTGCCACCATTCCAAGAGTCCCTCACATGTCTCAGTCCATTCCAGAGGAACCTCTTTTCCCTTCACCGGCTCGTCTTTCACGCCGAGGATCGACTCACACCAAGGTGGCACGTGGCACAGCCCTGTGGGAAAGCCTCATGGGAAAGCCTCGAGGGACAGCCTCGAGGGAAAGCCACAGATCCCTTGATCGACGTGACAGGAAGCGTGACACTACTGCTGCAGCTCGGGAGGATGGCACACCTGCATGCCCCCACTCGAGAAGAGGCCTGACTCCCCTGGGGAGACTCAGAAGCACCCCAAGATCCATGGCAACACTGGAGAGGAATCCTCAGGTTCCGGCCCTGACTCCACACAAGGACTGAGGCCCCGGCATGGACGGGAGAGGAATCCCGAGAGGTCCCCTAGCAACTCGCATGGGGACTGGCCTTTCCTGAGGCCTCCAGAGCGGGTCCCTGAGGTCCCCGTCGTAACTCGAGAAGACCTGCCGCAACTCGAGAAAATCCAGGAGGTTCTCCCCTCCAGGCGAGATGAGGCCCATTTCCGCTGAGGCATCTCGAGGCTGATCACACCTCCCCTCTGGAACTTCGAAAGGGTCCTTCACACCCTTGGTGCAAATCAAGAAGTTCCCCGACATAGCCGTCTCCACTCGAGAGGAATCACGAGGGTCCCGCCCACATCCAGAGGAGCCCCGTTTCCGCCTCGTAGCTCGAGATGAGGGATCCTTTCCCTGCTTCATCGGGAAAGAGTTCCCGGCGTTCCCGTCGCATCTCAAGAGGAGGCCCTCTCAACAGGAACGGCGAGAGGAACTCCAGGGTCGTGCCACCATTCCAAGAGTCCCCCAGATGTCTCAGTCCATTCCAGAGGAACCTCTTTTCTCTTCACCGGCTCGTCTTTCACGCCGATGATCGACTCACACCAAGGTGGCACGTGGCACAGCCCTGTGGGAAAGCCTCGTGGGAAAGCCTCGAGGGACAGCCTCGAGGGAAAGCCACAGATCCCTTGATCCACGTGACAGGAAGCGTGACACTACTGCTGCAGCTCGGGAGGAAAGCGCACGTGCATGCCCCCACTCGAGACGAGGCCTGACTCCCCTGGGGAGACTCAGAAGCACCCCAAGATCCATGGCAACACTGCAGAGGATTCCTCAGGTTCCGGCCCCGACTCCACACAAGGACTGAGGCCCCGGCATGGACGGGAGAGGAATCCCGAGAGGTCCCCTAGCAACTCGCATGGCGACTGGCCTTTCCTGAGGCCACCAGAGCGGGTCCCTGAGGTCCCCGTCGTAACTCGAGAAGACCTGCCGCAACTCGAGAAAATCCAGGAGGTTCTCCCCTCCAGGCGAGATGAGGCCCATTTCCGCTGAGGCGTCTCGAGGCTGATCACACCTCACCTCTGGAACTTTGAATGGCTCCTTCACACCCTTGCTGCAAATCAAGAAGTTCCCCGACATACCCGTCTCCACTCGAGAGGAGTCACGAGGGTCCCGCCCACATCCAGAGGAGCCCCGTTTCCGCATCGTAGCTCGAGATGAGGGATCCTTTCCCTGCTTCTTCGGGAAAGAGGTCCCGGCGTTCCCGTCGCATCTCAAGAGGAGGTCCTCTCAACAGGAACGGCGAGAGGAACTCCAGGGTTGTGCCACCTTTCCAAGAGTCCCCCAGATGTCTCAGTCCATTCCAGAGGAAACTCTTTTCCCTTCACCGGCTCGTGTTTCACGCCGAGGATCGACTCACACCAAGGTGGCACGTGGCACAGCCCTGTGGGAAAGCCTCGTGGGAAAGCCTCGAGGGACAGCCTCAAGGGAAAGCCACAGATCCCTTGATCCACGTGACAGGAAGCGTGACACTACTGCTGCAGCTCGGGAGGAAAGCGCACGTGCATGCCCCCACTCGAGACGAGGCCTGACTCCCCTGGGGAGACTCAGAAGCACCCCAAGATCCATGGCAACACTGGAGAGGAATCCTCAGGTTCCGGCCCCGACTCCACACAAGGACTGAGGCCCCGACATGGACGGGAGAGGAATCCCGAGAGGTCCCCTAGCAACTCGCATGGGGACTGGCCTTTCCTGAGGCCACCAGGGCGGGTCCCTGAGGTCCCCGTCATAACTCGAGAAGACCTGCCGCAACTCGAGAAAATCCAGGAGGTTCTCCCCTCCAGTCGAGATGAGGCCCATTTCCGCTGAGGCGTCTCGAGGCTGATCACACCTCCCCTCTGGAACTTCGAAAGGCTCCTTCACACCCTTGCTGCAAATCAAGAAGTTCCCCGACATACCCGTTTCCACTCGAGAGGAATCACGAGGGTCCCGCCCACATCCAGAGGAGCCCCGTTTCCGCCTCGTAGCTCGAGATGAGGGATCCTTTCCCTGCTTCGTCGGGAAAGAGTTCCCGGTGTTCCCGTCGCATCTCAAGAGGAGGTCCTCTCAACAGGAACGGCGAGAGGATCTCCAGGGTCGAGCCACCATTCCAAGAGTCCCCCAGATATCTCAGTCCATTCCAGAGGAACCTCTTTTCCCTTCACCGGCTCATCTTTCACGCGAAGGATCGACTCACACCAATGTGGCACGTGGCACAGCCCTGAGGGAAAGCCTCGTGGGAAAGCCTCGAGGGACAGCCTCGAGGGAAAGCCACAGATACCTTGATCCACGTGACAGGAAGCGTGACACTACTGCTGCAGCTCGGGAGGAAAGCGCACGTGCATGCCCCCACTCGAGACGAGGCCTGACTCCCCTGGGGAGACTCAGAAGCACCCCAAGATCCATGGCAACACTGGAGAGGAATCCTCAGGTTCCGGCCCCGACTGCACACAAGGACTGAGGCCCCGACATGGACGGGAGAGGAATCCCGAGAGGCCCCTAGCAACTCGCATGGGGACTGGCCTTTCCTGAGGCCACCAGAGCGGGTCCCTGAGGTCCCCGTCGTAATTCGAGAAGACCTGCCGCAACTCGAGAAAATCCAGGAGGTTCTCCCCTCCAGGCGAGATGAGGCCCATTTCCGCTGAGGCGTCTCGAGGCTGATCACACCTCACCTCTGGAACTTTGAAAGGCTACTTCACACCCTTGGTGCAAATCAAGAAGTTCCCCGACATAGCCGTCTCCACTCGAGAGGAATCACGAGGGTCCCGCCCACATCCAGAGGAGCCCCGTTTCCGCCTCGTAGCTCGAGATGAGGGATCCTTTCCCTGCTTCGTCGGGAAAGAGTTCCCGGCGTTCCCGTCGCATCTCAAGAGGAGGCCCTCTCAACAGGAACGGTGAGAGGAACTCCCGGGTCGTGCCACCATTCCAAGAGTCCCCCAGATGTCTCAGTCCATTCCAGAGGAACCTCTTTTCCCTTCACCGGCTCGTCTTTCACGCCAAGGATCGACTCACACCAAGGTGGAACGTGGCACAGCCCTGAGGGAAAGCCTCGTGGGAAAGCCTCGAGGGACAGCCTCGAGGGAAAGCCACAGATCCCTTGATCCACGTGACAGGAAGCGTGACACTACTGCTGCAGCTCGGGAGGAAAGCGCACGTGCATGCCCCCACTCGAGACGAGGCCTGACTCCCCTGGGGAGACTCAGAAGCACCCCAAGATCCATGGCAACACTGGAGAGGAATCCTCAGGTTCCGGCCCCGACTCCACACAAGGACTGAGGCCCCGGCATGGACGGGAGAGGAATCCCGAGAGGTCCCCTAGCAACTCGCATGGGGACTGGCCTTTCCTGAGGCCACCAGAGCGGGTCCCTGAGGTCCCCATCGTAACTCGAGAAGACCTGCCGCAACTCGAGAAAATCCAGGAGGTTCTCCCCTCCAGGCGAGATGAGGCCCATTTCCGCTGAGGCGTCTCGAGGCTGATCACACCTCCCCTCTGGAACTTCCAAAGGGTCCTTCACACCCTTGGTGCAAATCAAGAAGTTCCCCGACATACCCGTCTCCACTCGAGGGGAATCACGAGGGTCCCGCCCACATCCAGAGGAGCCCCGTTTCCGCCTCGTAGCTCGAGATGAGGGATCCTTTCCCTGCTTCGTCGGGAAAGAGTTCCCAGCGTTCCGGTCGCATCTCAAGAGGAGGCCCTCTCAACAGGAACGGCGAGAGGAACTCCAGGGTCGTGCCACCATTCCAAGAGTCCCCCAGATGTCTCAGTCCATTCCAGAGGAACCTCTTTTCCCTTCACCGGCTCGTCTTTCACGCCGAGGATCGACTCACACCAAGGTGGCACGTGGCACAGCCCTGTGGGAAAGCCTCGTGGGAAAGCCTCGGGGGACCGCCTCGATGGAAAGCCACAGATCCCTTGATCCACGTGACAGGAAGCGTGACACTACTGCTGCAGCTCGGGAGGAAAGCGCACGTGCATGCCCCCACTCGAGACGAGGCCTGACTCCCCTGGGGAGACTCAGAAGCACCCCAAGATCCATGGCAACCCTGGAGAGGAATCCTCCGGTTTCGGCCCCGACTCCACACAAGGACTGAGGCCCCGGCATGGATGGGAGAGGAATCCCGAGAGGTCCCCTAGCAACTCGCATGGGGACTGGCCTTTCCTGAGGCCACCAGAGCGGGTCCCTGAGGTCCCCGTCGTAAATCGAGAAGACCTGCCGCAACTCGAGAAAATCCAGGAGGTTCTCCCCTCCAGGCGAGATGAGGCCCATTTCCGCTGAGGCGTCTCTAGGCTGATCACACCTCACCTCTGGAACTTCGAAAGGGTCCTTCACACCCTTGGTGCAAATCAAGAAGTTCCCCGACATAGCCGTCTCCACTCGAGAGGAATCACGAGGGTCCCGCCCACATCCAGAGGAGCCCCGTTTCCGCCTCGTAGCTCGAGATGAGGGATCCTTTCCCTGCTTCGTCGGGAAAGAGTTCCCGGCGATCCCGTCGCATCTCAAGAGGAGGCCCTCTCAACAGGAACGGCGAGAGGAACTCCAGGGTCCTGCCACCATTCCAAGAGTCCCCCAGATGTCTCAGTCCATTCCAGAGGAACCTCTTTTCCCTTCACCGGCTCGTCTTTCACAACGAGGATCGACTCACACCAAGGTGGCACGTGGCACAGCCCTGTGGGAAAGCCTCGTGGGAAAGCCTCGAGGGACAGCCTCGAGGGAAAGCCACACATCCCTTGATCCACGTGACAGGAAGCGTGACACTACTGCTGCAGCTCGGGAGGAAAGCGCACGTGCATGCCCCCACTCGAGACGAGGCCTGACTCCCCTGGGGAGACTCAGAAGCACCCCAAGATCCATGGCAACACTGGAGAGGAATCCTCCGGTTTCGGCCCCGACTCCACACAAGGACTGAGGCCCCGGCATGGATGGGAGAGGAATCCCGACAGGTCCCCTAGCAACTCGCATGGGGACTGGCCTTTCCTGAGGCCACCAGAGCGGGTCCCTGAGGTCCCCGTCGTAAATCGAGAAGACCTGCCGCAACTCGAGAAAATCCAGGAGGTTCTCCCCTCCAGGCGAGATGAGGCCCATTTCCGCTGAGGCGTCTCGAGGCTGATCACACCTCACCTCTGGAACTTCGAAAGGGTCCTTCACACCCTTGGTGCAAATCAAGAAGTTCCCCGACATACCCGTCTCCACTCGAGAGGAATCACGAGGGTCCCGCCCACATCCAGAGGAGCACCGTTTCCGCCTCGTAGCTCGAGATGAGGGATCCTTTCCCTGCTTCGTCGGGAAAGAGTTCCCGGCGTTCCTGTAGCATCTCAAGAGGAGGCCCTCTCAACAGGAACGGCGAGAGGAACTCCAGGGTCGAGCCAGCATTCCAAGAGTCCCCCAGATGTCTCAGTCCATTCCAGAGGAACCTCTTTTCCCTTCACCGGCTCGTCTTTCACGCCGAGGATCGACTAACACCAAGGTGGCACGTGGCACAGCCCTGTGGGAAAGCCTCGTGGGAAAGCCTCGAGGGACAGCCCCGAGGGAAAGCCACAGATCCCTTGATCCAGGTGACAGGAAGTGTGACACTACTGCTGCAGCTCAGAAGGAAACCGCACGTGCATGCCCCCACTCAAGACGAGGCCTGACTCCCCTGGGGAGACTCAGAAGCACCCCAAGATCCATGGCAACACTGGAGAGGAATCCTCAGTTTCCGGCCCCGAATCCACACAAGAACTGAGGCCCCGACATGGACGGGAGAGGAATCCCGAGAGGTCCCCTAGCAACTCGCATGGGAATGGCCTTTCCTGAGGCCACCAGAGCGGGTCCCTGAGGTCCCCGTCGTAACTCAAGAAGACCTGCCTCAACTCGAGAATATCCAGGAGGTTCTCCCCTCCAGGCGAGTTGAGGCCCATTTCCGCTGAGGCGTCTCGAGTCTGATCACACCTCCCCTCTGGAACTTCGAAAGGGTCCTTCACACCCTTGGTGCAAATCAAGAAGTTCCCCGACATAGCCGTCTCCACTCGAGAGGAATCACGAGGGTCCCGCCCACATCCAGAGGAGCCCCGTTTCGGCCTCGGTAGCTCGAGATGAGGGATCCTTTCCCTGCTTCGTCGGGAAAGAGTTCCCGGCGTTCCCGTCGCATCTCAAGAGGAGGCCCTCTCAACAGGAACGGCGAGAGGAACTCCAGGGTCGTGCCACCATTCCAAGAGTCCCCCAGATGTCTCAGTCCATTCCAGAGGAACCTCTTTTCCCTTCACCGGCTCGTCTTTCACACCGAGGATCGACTCACACCAAGGTGGCACTTGGCACAGCCCTGTGGGAAAGCCTCGTGGGAAAGCCTCGAGGGACAGCCTCGAGGGAAAGCCACACATCCCTTGATCCACGTGACAGGAAGCGTGACACTACTGCTGCAGATCGGGAGGAAAGCGCACGTGCATGCCCCCACTCGAGACGAGGCCTGATTCCCCTGGGGAGACTAAGAAGCTCCCCAAGATCCATGGCAACACTGGAGAGGAATCCTCCGGTTTCGGCCCCGACTCCACACAAGGACTGAGGCCCCAACATGGACGGGAGAGGAATCCCGAGAGGTCCCCTAGCAACTCGCATGGGGACTGGCCTTTACTGAGGCCACCAGAGCGGGTCCCTGAGGTCCCCGTCGTAACTCGAGAAGACCTGCCGCAACTCGAGAAAATCCAGGAGGTTCTCCCCTCCAGGCGAGATGAGGCCCATTTCCGCTGAGGCGTCTCGAGGCTGATCACACCTCACCTCTGGAACTTCGAAAGGCTCCTTCACACCCTTGGTGCAAATCAAGAAGTTCCCCGACATACCCGTCTCCACTCGAGAGGAATCACGAGGGTCCCGCCCACATCCAGAGGAGCACCGTTTCCGCCTCGTAGCTCGAGATGAGGGATCCTTTCCTGCTTCGTCGGGAAAGAGTTCCCGGCGTTCCCGTCGCATCTCAAGAGGAGGCCCTCTCAACAGGAACGGCGAGAGGATCTCCAGGGTCGAGCCAGCATTCCAAGAGTCCCCCAGATGTCTCAGTCCATTCCAGAGGAACCTCTTTTCCCTTCACCGGCTCGTCTTTCACGCCGAGGATCGACTCACACCAAGGTGGCACGTGGCACAGCCCTGTGGGAAAGCCTCGTGGGAAAGCCTCGAGGGACAGCCTCGAGGGAAAGCCACAGATCCCTTGATCCAGGTGACAGGAAGTGTGACACTACTGCTGCAGCTCGGGAGGAAAGTGCACGTGCATGCCCCCACTCGAGACGAGGCCTGACTCCCCTGGGGAGACTCAGAAGCACCCCAAGATCCATGGCAACACTGGAGAGGAATCCTCAGGTTCCGGCCCCGACTCCACACAAGAACTGAGGCCCCGACATGGACGGGAGAGGAATCCCGAGAGGTCCCCTAGCAACTCGCATGGGAATGGCCTTTCCTGAGGCCACCAGAGCGGGTCCCTGAGGTCCCCGTCGTAACTCAAGAAGACCTGCCGCAACTCGAGAAAATCCAGGAGGTTCTCCCCTCCAGGCGAGATGAGGCCCATTTCCGCTGAGGCGTCTCGAGTCTGATCACCCCTCCCCTCTGGAACTTCGAAAGGGTCCTTCACACCCTTGGTGCAAATCAAGAAGTTCCCCGACATAGCCGTCTCCACTCGAGAGGAATCACGAGGGTCCCGCCCACATCCAGAGGAGCCCCGTTTCCGCCTCGTAGCTCGAGATGAGGGATCCTTTCCCTGCTTCGTCGGGAAAGAGTTCCCGGCGTTCCCGTCGCATCTCAAGAGGAGGCCCTCTCAACAGGAACGGCGAGAGGAACTCCAGGGTCGTGCCACCATTCCAAGAGTCCCCCAGATGTCTCAGTCCATTCCAGAGGAACCTCTTTTCCCTTCACCAGCTCGTCTTTCACGCCAAGGATCGAGTCACACCAAGGTGGCACGTGGCACAGCCCTGAGGGAAAGCCTCGTGGGAAAGCCTCGAGGGACAGCCTCGAGGGAAAGCCACAGATCCCTTGATCCACGTGACAGGAAGCGTGACACTACTGCTGCAGCTCGGGAGGACAGCGCACGTGCATGCCCCCACTCGAGACGAGGCCTGACTCCCCTGGGGAGACTCAGAAGCACCCCAAGATCCATGGCAACACTGGAGAAGAATCCTCAGGTTCCGGCCCCGACTCCACACAAGGACTGAGGCCCCGGCATGGACGGGAGAGGAATCCCGAGAGGTCCCCTAGCAACTCGCATGGGGACTGGCCTTTCCTGAGGCCACCAGAGCGGGTCCCTGAGGTCCCCGTCGTAACTCGAGAAGACCTGCCGCAACTCGAGAAAATCCAGGAGGTTCTCCCCTCCAGGCGAGATGAGGCCCATTTCCGCTGAGGCGTCTCGAGGCTGATCACACCTCCCCTCTGGAACTTCAAAGGGTCCTTCACACACTTGGTGCAAATCAAGAAGTTCCCCGACATACCCGTCTCCACTCGAGGGGAATCACGAGGGTCCCGCCCACATCCAGAGGAGCCCCGATTCCCCCTCGTAGCTCGAGATGAGGGATCCTTTCCCTGCTTCGTCGGGAAAGAGTTCCCAGCGTTCCGGTCGCATCTCAAGAGGAGGCCCTCTCAACAGGAACGGCGAGAGGAACTCCAGGGTCGTGCCACCATTCCAAGAGTCCCCCAGATGTCTCAGTCCATTCCAGAGGAACCTCTTTTCCCTTCACCGGCTCGTCTTTCACGCCGAGGATCGACTCACACCAAGGTGGCACGTGGCCCAGCCCTGTGGGAAAGCCTCGTGGGAAAGCCTCGGGGGACCGCCTCGATGGAAAGCCACAGATCCCTTGATCCAGGTGACAGGAAGTGTGACACTACTGCTGCAGCTCGGGAGGAAACCGCACGTGCATGCCCCCACTCGAGACGAGGCCTGACTCCCCTGGGGAGACTCAGAAGCACCCCAAGATCCATGGCAACACTGGAGAGGAATCCTCAGTTTCCGGCCCCGAATCCACACAAGAACTGAGGCCCCGACATGGACGGGAGAGGAATCCCGAGAGGTCCCCTAGCAACTCGCATGGGAATGGCCTTTCCTGAGGCCACCAGAGCGGGTCCCTTAGGTCCCCGTCGTAACTCAAGAAGACCTGCCTCAACTCGAGAATATCCAGGAGGTTCTCCCCTCCAGGCGAGTTGAGGCCCATTTCCGCTGAGGCGTCTCGAGTCTGATCACACCTCCCCTCTGGAACTTCGAAAGGGTCCTTCACACCCTTGGTGCAAATCAAGAAGTTCCCCGACATAGCCGTCTCCACTCGAGAGGAATCACGAGGGTCCCGCCCACATCCAGAGGAGCCCCGTTTCCGCCTCGGTAGCTCGAGATGAGGGATCCTTTCCCTGCTTCATCGGGAAAGAGTTCCCGGCGTTCCCGTCGCATCTCAAGAGGAGGCCCTCTCAACAGGAACGGCGAGAGGAACTCCAGGGTCGTGCCACCATTCCAAGAGTCCCCCAGATGTCTCAGTCCATTCCAGAGGAACCTCTTTTCCCTTCACCGGCTCGTCTTTCACACCGAGGATCGACTCACACCAAGGTGGCACGTGGCACAGCCCTGTGGGAAAGCCTCGTGGGAAAGCCTCGAGGGACAGCCTCGAGGGAAAGCCACACATCCCTTGATCCACGTGACAGGAAGCGTGACACTACTGCTGCAGATCGGGAGGAAAGCGCACGTGCATGCCCCCACTCGAGACGAGGCCTGACTCCCCTGCGGAGACTCAGAAGCACCCCAAGATCCATGGCAACACTGGAGAGGAATCCTCCGGTTTCGGCCCCGACTCCACACAAGGACTGAGGCCCCGGCATGGATGGGAGAGGAATCCCGAGAGGTCCCCTAGCAACTCGCATGGGGACTGGCCTTTCCTGAGGCCACCAGAGCGGGTCCCTGAGGTCCCCGTCGTAACTCGAGAAGACCTGCCGCAACTCGAGAAAATCCAGGAGGTTCTCCCCTCCAGGCGAGATGAGGCCCATTTCCGCTGAGGCGTCTCGAGGCTGATCACACCTCACCTCTGGAACTTCGAAAGGCTCCTTCACACCCTTGGTGCAAATCAAGAAGTTCCCCGACATACCCGTCTCCACTCGAGAGGAATCACGAGGGTCCCGCCCACATCCAGAGGAGCACCGTTTCCGCCTCGTAGCTCGAGATGAGGGATCCTTTCCCTGCTTCGTCGGGAAAGAGTTCCCGGCGTTCCCGTCACATCTCAAGAGGAGGCCCTCTCAACAGGAACGGCGAGAGGAACTCCAGGGTCGAGCCAGCATTCCAAGAGTCCCCCAGATGTCTCAGTTCATTCCAGAGGAACCTCTTTTCCCTTCACCGGCTCGTCTTTCACGCCGAGGATCGACTCACACCAAGGTGGCACGTGGCACAGCCCTGTGGGAAAGCCTCGTGGGAAAGCCTCGGGGGACCGCCTCGATGGAAAGCCACAGATCCCTTGATCCACGTGACAGGAAGCGTGACACTACTGCTGCAGCTCGGGAGGAAAGCGCACGTGCATGCCCCCACTCGAGACGAGGCCTGACTCCCCTGGGGAGACTCAGAAGCACCCCAAGATCCATGGCAACCCTGGAGAGGAATCCTCCGGTTTCGGCCCCGACTCCACACAAGAACTGAGGCCCCGACATGGACGGGAGAGGAATCCCGAGAGGTCCCCTAGAAACTCGCATGGGAATGGCCTTTCCTGAGGCCACCAGAGCGGGTCCCTGAGGTCCCCGTCGTAACTCAAGAAGACCTGCCGCAACTCGAGAAAATCCAGGAGGTTCTCCCCTCCAGGCGAGATCAGGCCCATTTCCGCTGAGGCGTCTCGAGTCTGATCACACCTCCCCTCTGGAACTTCGAAAGGGTCCTTCACACCCTTGGTGCAAATCAAGAAGTTCCCCGACATACCCGTCTCCACTCGAGAGGAATCACGAGGGTCCCGCCCACATCCAGAGGAGCCCCGTTTCCGCTTCGTAGCTCGAGATGAGGGATCCTTTCCCTGCTTCGTCGGGAAAGAGTTCCCGGCGTTCCCGTCGCATCTCAAGAGGAGGCCCTCTCAACAGGAACGGCGAGAGGAACTCCAGGGTCGTGCCACCATTCCAAAAGTCCCCCAGATGTCTCAGTCCATTCCAGAGGAACCTATTTTCCCTTCACCGGCTCGTCTTTCACGCCGAGGATCGACTCACACCAAGGTGGCACGTGGCACAGCCCTGTGGGAAAGCCTCGTGGGAAAGCCTCGAGGGACAGCCTCGAGGGAAAGCCACAGATCCCTTGATCCACGTGACAGGAAGCGTGACACTACTGCTGCAGCTCGGGAGGAAAGCGCACGTGCATGCCCCCACTCGAGACGAGGCCTGACTCCCCTTGGGAAACTCAGAAGCACCCGAAGATCCATGGCAACCCTGGAGAGGAATACTCCGGTTCCGGCCCCGACTCCACACAAGGACTGAGGCCCCGGCATGGACGGGAGAGGAATCCCGAGAGGTCCCCAGCAACTCGCATGGGGACTGGCCTTTCCTGAGGCCACCAGAGCGGGTCCCTGAGGTCCCCGTCGTAACTCGAGAAGACCTGCTGCAACTCGAGAAAATCCAGGAGGTTCTCCCCTCCAGGAGAGATGAGGCCCATTTCTGCTGAGGCGTCTCGAGGCTGATCACACCTCACCTCTGGAACTTCGAAAGGCTCCTTCACACCCTTGGTGCAAATCACGAAGTTCCCCAACATACCCGTCTCCACTCGAGAGGAATCACGAGGGTCCCGACCACATCCAGAGGAGCCCCGTTTCCGCCTCGTAGCTCGAGACGAGGGATCCTTTCCCTGCTTCGTCGGGAAAGTGTTCCCGGCGTTCCCGTCGCATCTCAAGAGGACGCCCTCTCAACAGGAACGGCGAGAGGAACTCCAGGGTCGTGCCACAATTCCAAGAGTCCCCCAGATGTCTCAGTCCATTCCAGAGGAACCTCTTTTCCCTTCACCGGCTCGTTTTTCATGCCGAGGATCGACTCACACCAAGGTGGCACGTGGCACAGCCCTGTGGGAAAGCCTCGTGGGAAAGCCTCGGGGGACAGCCTCGAGGGAAAGCCACAGATCCCTTGATCCACGTGACAGGAAGCGTGACACTACTGCTGCAGCTCGGGAGGAAAGCGCACGTGCATGCCTCCACTCGAGACGAGGCCTGACTCCCCTGGGGAGGCTCAGAAGCACCCCAAGATCCATGGCAACACTGGAGAGGAATCCTCAGGTTCCGGCCCCGACTCCACACAAGGACTGAGGCCCCGGCATGGACGGGAGAGGAATCCCGAGAGGTCCCCTAGCCACTCGCATGGGGACTGGCCTTTCCTGAGGCCACCAGAGCGGGTCCCTGAGGTCCCCGTCGTAACTCGAGAAGACCTGCCGCAACTCGAGAATATCCAGGAGGTTCTCCCCTCCAGGCGAGATGAGGCCCATTTCCGCTGAGGCGTCTCGAGGCTGATCACACCTCACCTCTGGAACTTCGAAAGGGTCCCTCACACCCTTGGTGCAAATCAAGAAGTTCCCCGACATACCAGTCTCCACTCGAGAGGAATCATGAGGGTCCCGCCCACATCCAGAGGACCCCGTTTCCGCCTCGTAGTTCGAGATAAGGGATCCTTGCCCTGCTTCATCGGGAAAGAGGTCCCGGCGATCCCGTCGCAACTCAAGAGGAGGCCCTCTCAACAGGAACGGCGAGAGGAACTCCAGGGTCGTGCCACCATTCCAAGAGTCCCCCAGATGTCTCAGTCCATTCCAGAGGAATCTCTTTTCCCTTCACCGGCTCGTCTTTCACGCCGAGGATCGACTCACACCAAGGTGGCACGTGGCACAGCCCTGTGGGAAAGCCTCGTGGGTAAGCCTCGGGGGACAGCCTCGAGGGAAAGCGACAGATCCCTTGATCCACGTGACAGGAAGCGTGACACTACTGCTGCAGCTCGGGAGGAAAGCGCACGTGCATGCCCCCACTCGAGACGAGGCCTGACTCCCCTGGGGAGACTCAGAAGCACCCCAAGATCCATGGCAACACTGGAGAGGAATCCTCAGGTTCCGGCCCCGACTCCACACAAGGACTGAGGCCCCGGCATGGACGGGAGAGGAATCCCGAGAGGTCCCCTAGCAACTCGCATGGGGAATGGCCTTTCCTGAGGCCACCAGAGCGGGTCCCTGAGGTCCCCGTCGTAACTCGAGAAGACCTGCCGCAACTCGAGAAAATCCAGGAGGTTCTCTCCTCCAGGCGAGATGAGGCACTTTTCCGCTGAGGCGTCTAGAGGCTGATCACACCTCACCTCTGGAACTTCGAAAGGCTCCTTGACACCCTTGGTGCAAATCAAGAAGTTCCCCGACATACCCGTCTCCACTCGAGAGGAATCACGAGGGTCTCGCCCACATCCATAGGAGCCCCGTTTCCGCCTCGTAGCTCGAGATGAGGGATCCTTTCCCCGCTTCGTCGGGAAAGATTTCCCGGCGTTCCCGTCGCATCTCAAGTGGAGGCCCTCTCAACCGGAAAGGCGAGAGGAACTCCAGGGTCGTGCCACCTTTCCAAGAGTCCCCCAGATGTCTCAGTCCATTCCAGAGGAACCTCTTTTCCATTCACCGGCTCGTCTTTCACGCCGAGGATCGACTCACACCAAGGTGGCACGTGGCACAGCCCTGTGGGAAAGCCTCGTGTGAAAGCCTCGAGGGAAAGCCACAGATCCCTTGATCCACGTGACAGGAAGTGTGACACTACTTCTGCAGCTCGGGAGGAAAGCGCACGTGCATGCCCCCACTCGAGACGAGGCCTGACTCCCCTGGGGAGACTCAGAAGCACCCCAAGATCCATGGCAACACTGAAGAGGAATCCTCAGGTTCCGGCCCCGACTCTACACAAGGACTGAAGCCCCGACATGGACGGGAGAGGAATCCCGAGAGGTCCCCTAGCAACTCGCATGGGGACTGGCCTTTCCTGAGGCCACCAGAGCGGGTCCCTGAGGTCCCCGTCGTAACTCGAGAAGACCTGCCGCAACTCGAGAAAATCCAGGAGGTTCTCCCCTCCAGGCGAGATGAGGCCCATTTCTGCTGAGGCGTATCGAGGCTGATCACACCTCACCTCTGGAACTTCGAAAGGCTCCTTCACACCCTTGGTGCAAATCGCGAAGTTCCCCGACATACCCTTCTCCACTCGAGAGGAATCACGAGGGTCCCGCCCACATCCAGAGGAGCCTCGTTTCTGCCTCGTAGCTCGAGACGAGGGATCCTTTCCCTGCTTCGTCGGGAAAGTGTTCCCGGCGTTCCCGTCGCATCTCAAGAGGAGGCCCTCTCAACAGGAACGGCGAGAGGAACTCCAGGGTCGTGCCACCATTCCAAGAGTCCCCCAGATGTCTCAGTCCATTCCAGAGGAACCTCTTTTCCCTTCACCGGCTCGTCTTTCACGCCGAGGATCGACTCACACCAAGGTGGCACGTGGCACAGCCCTGTGGGAAAGCCTCGTGGGAAAGCCTCGAGGGACAGCCTCGAGGGAAAGCCACAGATCCCTTGATCCACGTGACAGGAAGCGTGACACTACTGCTGCAGCTCGGGAGGAAAGCGCACGTGCATGCCCCCACTCGAGACGAGGCCTGACTCCCCTGGGGAGACTCAGAAGCACCCCAAGATCCATGGCAACCCTGGAGAGGAATCCTCCGGTTCCGGCCCAGACTCCACACAAGGACTGAGGCCCCGGCATGGACGGGAGAGGAATCCCGAGAGGTCCCCTAGCAACTCGCATGGGGACTGGCCTTTCCTGAGGCCACCAGAGCGGGTCCCTGAGGTCCCCGTCGTAACTCGAGAAGACCTGCCGCAACTCGAGAAAATCCAGGAGGTTCTCCCCTCCAGGCGAGATGAGGCCCATTTCCGCTGAGGCGTCTCGAGGCTGATCACACCTCACCTCTGGAACTTCGAAAGGCTCCTTCACACCCTTGGTGCAAATCAAGAAGTTCCCCGACATACCCGTCTCCACTCGAGAGGAATCACGAGGGTCCCGCCCACATCCAGAGGACCCCGTTTCCGCCTCGTAGTTCGAGATAAGGGATCCTTTCCCTGCTTCGTCGGGAAAGAGGTCCCGGCGTTCCCGTCGCATCTCAAGAGGAGGCCCTCTCAACAGGAACGGCGAGAGGAACTCCAGGGTCGTGCCACCATTCCAAGAGTCCCCCAGATGTCCCAGTCCATTCCAGAGGAACCTCTTTTCCCTTCACCGGCTCGTCTTTCACGCCGAGGATCGACTCACACCAAGGTGGCACGTGGCACAGCCCTGTGGGAAAGCCTCGTGGGTAAGCCTCGGGGGACAGCCTCGAGGGAAAGCGACAGATCCCTTGATCCACGTGACAGGAAGCGTGACACTACTGCTGCAGCTCGGGAGGAATGCGCACGTGCATGCCCCCACTCGAGATGAGGCCTGACTCCCCTGGGGAGACTCAGAAGCACCCCAAGATCCATGGCAACACTGGAGAGGAATCCTCAGGTTCCGGCCCCGACTCCACACAAGGACTGAGGCCCCGGCATGGACGGGAGAGGAATCCCGAGAGGTCCCCTAGCAACTCGCATGGGGAATGGCCTTTCCTGAGGCCACCAGAGCGGGTCCCTGAGGTCCCCGTCGTAACTCGAGAAGACCTGCCGCAACTCGAGAAAATCCAGGAGGTTCTCCCCTCCAGGCGAGATGAGGCACTTTTCCGCTGAGGCGTCTAGAGGCTGATCACACCTCCCCTCTGGAACTTCGAAAGGCTCCTTCACACCCTTGGTGCAAATCAAGAAGTTCCCCGACATACCCGTCTCCACTCGAGAGGAATCACGAGGGTCTCGCCCACATCCATAGGAGCCCCGTTTCCGCCTCATAGCTCGAGATGAGGGATCCTTTCCCCGCTTCGTCGGGAAAGATTTCCCGGCGTTCCCGTCGCATCTCAAGTGGAGGCCCTCTCAACCGGAAAGGCGAGAGGAACTCCAGGGTCGTGCCACCTTTCCAAGAGTCCCCCAGATGTCTCAGTCCATTCCAGAGGAACCTCTTTTCCCTTCACCGGCTCGTCTTTCACGCCGAGGATCCACTCACACCAAGGTGGCACGTGGCACAGCCCTGTGGGAAAGCCTCGTGGGAAAGCCTCGAGGGAAAGCCACAGATCCCTTGATCCACGTGACAGGAAGTGTGACAATACAGCTGCAGCTCGGGAGGAAAGCGCACGTGCATGCCCCCACTCGAGACGAGGCCTGACTCCCCTGGGGAGACTCAGAAGCACCCCAAGATCCATGGCAACACTGAAGAGGAATCCTCAGGTTCCGGCCCCGACTCTACACAAGGACTGAGGCCCCGGCATGGACGGGAGAGGAATCCCGAGAGGTCCCCTAGCAACTCGCATGGGGACTGGCCTTTCCTGAGGCCACCAGAGCGGGTCCCTGAGGTCCCCGTCGTAACTCGAGAAGACCTGCCGCAACTCGAGAAAATCCAGGAGGTTCTCCCCTCCAGGCGAGATGAGGCCCATTTCCGCTGAGGCGTCTCGAGGCTGATCACACCTCACCTCTGGAACTTCGAAAGGCTCCTTCACACCCTTGATGCAAATCAAGAAGTTCCCCGACATACCCGTCTCCACGCGAGAGGAATCACGAGGGTCCCGCCCACATCCAGAGGAGCCCCGTTTCCGCCTCGTAGCTCGAGACGAGGGATCCTTTCCCTAGTTCGTCGGGAAAGGGTTCCCGGCGTTCCCGTCGCATCTCAAGAGGAGGCCCTCTCAACAGGAAAGGCGAGAGGAACTCCATGGTCGAGCCAGCATTCCAAGAGTTCCCCAGATGTCTCAGTCCATTCCAGAGGAACCTCTTTTCCCTTCACCGGCTCGTCTTTCACGCCGAGGATCGACTCACACCAAGGTGGCACGTGGCACAGCCCTGTGGGAAAGCCTCGTGGGAAAGCCTCGAGGGACAGCCTCGAGGGAAAGCCACAGATCCCTTGATCCACGTGACAGGAAGCGTGACACTACTGCTGCAGCTCGGGAGGAAAGCGCACGTGCATGCCCCCACTCGAGACGAGGCCTGACTCCCCTGGGGAGACTCAGAAGCACCCCAAGATCCATGGCAACACTGGAGAGGAATCCTCAGGTTTCGGCCCCGACTCCACACAAGGACTGAGGCCCCGGCATGGACGGGAGAGGAATCCTGAGAGGTCCCCTAGCAACTCGCATGGGGACTGGCCTTTCCTGAGGCCACCAGAGCGGGTCCCTGAGATCCCCGTCGTAACTCGAGAAGACCTGCCGCAACTCGAGAAAATCCAGGAGGTTCTCCCCTCCAGGCGAGATGAGGCCCATTTCTGCTGAGGCGTCTCGAGGCTGATCGCACCTCACCTCTGGAACTTCGAAAGGCTCCTTCACACCCTTGGTGCAAATCAAGAAGTTCCCCGACATACCCGTCTCCACTCGAGAGGAATCACGAGGGTCCCGCCCACATCCAGAGGAGCCCCTTTTCCGCCTCGTAGCTCGAGATGAGGGATCCTTTCCCTGCTTCGTCGGGAAAGAGTTCCCGGCGTTCCCGTCGCATCTCAAGAGGAGGCCCTCTCAACAGGAACGGCGAGAGGAACTCCAGGGTCGTGCCACCATTCCAAGAGTCCCCCAGATGTCTCAGTCCATTCCAGAGGAACCTCTTTTCCCTTCACCGGCTCGTCTTTCACGCAGAGGATCGACTGACACCATGGTGGCACGTGGCACAGCCCTGTGGGAAAGCCTCGTGGGAAAGCCTCGAGGGACAGCCTCGAGGGAAAGCCACAGATCCCTTGATCCACGTGACAGGAA
Source organism: Budorcas taxicolor (assembly GCF_023091745.1). NCBI lineage: Eukaryota > Metazoa > Chordata > Mammalia > Artiodactyla > Bovidae > Budorcas > Budorcas taxicolor. Next base: position 2,757,696 of record NC_068930.1, on the reverse strand, counting down.
GCGTGACACTACTGCTGCAGCTCGGGAGGAAAGCGCACGTGCATGCCCCCACTCGAGACGAGGCCTGACTCCCCTGGGGAGACTCAGAAGCACCCCAAGATCCATGGCAACACTGGAGAGGAATCCTCAGGTTCCGGCCCCGACTCCACACAAGGACTGAGGGCCCGACATGGACGGGAAAGGAATCCCGAGAGGTCCCCTAGCAACTCGCATGGGGACTGGCCTTTCCTGAGGCCACCAGGGCGGGTCCCTGAGGTCCCCGTCGTAACTCGAGAAGACCTGCCGCAACTCGAGAAAATCCAGGAGGTTCTCCCCTCCAGTCGAGATGAGGCCCATTTCCGCTGAGGCGTCTCGAGGCTGATCACACCTCCCCTCTGGAACTTCGAAAGGCTCTTTCACACCCTTGCTGCAAATCAAGAAGTTCCCCGACATACCCGTTTCCACTCGAGAGGAATCACGAGGGTCCCGCCCACATCCAGAGGAGCCCCGTTTCCGCCTCGTAGCTCGAGATGAGGGATCCTTTCCCTGCTTCGTCGGGAAAGAGTTCCCGGTGTTCCCGTCGCATCTCAAGAGGAGGCCCTCTCAACAGGAACGGCGAGAGGATCTCCAGGGTCGTGCCACCATTCCAAGAGTCCCCCAGATGTCTCAGTCCATTCCAGAGGAACCTCTTTTCCCTTCACCGGCTCATCTTTCACGCCAAGGATCGACTCACACCAATGTGGCACGTGGCACAGCCCTGAGGGAAAGCCTCGTGGGAAAGCCTCGAGGGACAGCCTCGAGGGAAAGCCACAGATCCCTTGATCCACGTGACAGGAAGCGTGACACTACTGCTGCAGCTCGGGAGGAAAGCACACGTGCATGCCCCCACTCGAGACGAGGCCTGACTCCCCTGGGGAGACTCAGAAGCACCCCAAGATCCATGGCAACACTGGAGAGGAATCCTCAGGTTTCGGCCCCGACTCCACACAAGGACTGAGGCCCCGGCATGGACGGGAGAGGAATCCTGAGAGGTCCCATAGCAACTCGCATGGGGACTGGCCTTTCCTGAGGCCACCAGAGCGGGTCCCTGAGGTCCCCGTCGTAACTCGAGAAGACCTGCCGCAACTCGAGAAAATCCAGGAGGTTCTCCCCTCCAGTCGAGATGAGGCCCATTTCCGCTGAGGCGTCTCGAGGCTGATCATACCTCACCTCTGGAACTTCGAAAGGCTCCTTCACACCCTTGGTGCAAGTCAAGAAGTTCCCCGACATACCCGTCTCCACTCGAGAGGAATCACGAGGGTCCCGCCCACATCCAGAGGAGCCCCGTTTCCGCCTCGTAGCTCGAGATGAGGGATCCTTTCCCTGCTTCGTCGGGAAAGAGTTCCCGGCATTCCCGTCGCATCTCAAGAGGAGGCCCTCTCAACAGGAACGGCGAGAGGAACTCCCGGGTCGTGCCACCATTCCAAGAGTCCCCCAGATGTCTCAGTCCATTCCAGAGGAACCTCTTTTCCCTTCACCGGCTCGTCTTTCACGCCAAGGATCGACTCACACCATGGTGGCACGTGGCACAGCCCTGTGGGAAAGCCTCGTGGGAAAGCCTCGAGGGACAGCCTCGAGGGAAAGCCACAGATCCCTTGATCCACGTGACAGGAAGCGTGACCCTACTGCTGCAGCTCGGGAGGAAAGCGCACGTGCATGCCCCCACTCGAGACGAGGCCTGACTCCCCTGGGGAGACTCAGAAGCACCCCAAGATCCATGGCAACACTGGAGAGGAATCCTCAGGTTCCGGCCCCGACTCCACACAAGGACTGAGGGCCCGACATGGACGGGAAAGGAATCCCGAGAGGTCCCCTAGCAACTCGCATGGGGACTGGCCTTTCCTGAGGCCACCAGGGCGGGTCCCTGAGGTCCCCGTCGTAACTCGAGAAGACCTGCCGCAACTCGAGAAAATCCAGGAGGTTCTCCCCTCCAGTCGAGATGAGGCCCATTTCCGCTGAGGCGTCTCGAGGCTGATCACACCTCCCCTCTGGAACTTCGAAAGGCTCTTTCACACCCTTGCTGCAAATCAAGAAGTTCCCCGACATACCCGTTTCCACTCGAGAGGAATCACGAGGGTCCCGCCCACATCCAGAGGAGCCCCGTTTCCGCCTCGTAGCTCGAGATGAGGGATCCTTTCCCTGCTTCGTCGGGAAAGAGTTCCCGGTGTTCCCGTCGCATCTCAAGAGGAGGCCCTCTCAACAGGAACGGCGAGAGGATCTCCAGGGTCGTGCCACCATTCCAAGAGTCCCCCAGATGTCTCAGTCCATTCCAGAGGAACCTCTTTTCCCTTCACCGGCTCATCTTTCACGCCAAGGATCGACTCACACCAATGTGGCACGTGGCACAGCCCTGAGGGAAAGCCTCGTGGGAAAGCCTCGAGGGACAGCCTCGAGGGAAAGCCACAGATCCCTTGATCCACGTGACAGGAAGCGTGACACTACTGCTGCAGCTCGGGAGGAAAGCACACGTGCATGCCCCCACTCGAGACGAGGCCTGACTCCCCTGGGGAGACTCAGAAGCACCCCAAGATCCATGGCAACACTGGAGAGGAATCCTCAGGTTTCGGCCCCGACTCCACACAAGGACTGAGGCCCCGGCATGGACGGGAGAGGAATCCTGAGAGGTCCCATAGCAACTCGCATGGGGACTGGCCTTTCCTGAGGCCACCAGAGCGGGTCCCTGAGGTCCCCGTCGTAACTCGAGAAGACCTGCCGCAACTCGAGAAAATCCAGGAGGTTCTCCCCTCCAGTCGAGATGAGGCCCATTTCCGCTGAGGCGTCTCGAGGCTGATCATACCTCACCTCTGGAACTTCGAAAGGCTCCTTCACACCCTTGGTGCAAGTCAAGAAGTTCCCCGACATACCCGTCTCCACTCGAGAGGAATCACGAGGGTCCCGCCCACATCCAGAGGAGCCCCGTTTCCGCCTCGTAGCTCGAGATGAGGGATCCTTTCCCTGCTTCGTCGGGAAAGAGTTCCCGGCATTCCCGTCGCATCTCAAGAGGAGGCCCTCTCAACAGGAACGGCGAGAGGAACTCCCGGGTCGTGCCACCATTCCAAGAGTCCCCCAGATGTCTCAGTCCATTCCAGAGGAACCTCTTTTCCCTTCACCGGCTCGTCTTTCACGCCAAGGATCGACTCACACCATGGTGGCACGTGGCACAGCCCTGTGGGAAAGCCTCGTGGGAAAGCCTCGAGGGACAGCCTCGAGGGAAAGCCACAGATCCCTTGATCCACGTGACAGGAAGCGTGACCCTACTGCTGCAGCTCGGGAGGAAAGCGCACGTGCATGCCCCCACTCGAGACGAGGCCTGACTCCCCTGGGGAGACTCAGAAGCACCCCAAGATCCATGGCAACACTGGAGAGGAATCCTCAGGTTCCGGCCCCGACTCCACACAAGGACTGAGGGCCCGACATGGACGGGAAAGGAATCCCGAGAGGTCCCCTAGCAACTCGCATGGGGACTGGCCTTTCCTGAGGCCACCAGGGCGGGTCCCTGAGGTCCCCGTCGTAACTCGAGAAGACCTGCCGCAACTCGAGAAAATCCAGGAGGTTCTCCCCTCCAGTCGAGATGAGGCCCATTTCCGCTGAGGCGTCTCGAGGCTGATCACACCTCCCCTCTGGAACTTCGAAAGGCTCTTTCACACCCTTGCTGCAAATCAAGAAGTTCCCCGACATACCCGTTTCCACTCGAGAGGAATCACGAGGGTCCCGCCCACATCCAGAGGAGCCCCGTTTCCGCCTCGTAGCTCGAGATGAGGGATCCTTTCCCTGCTTCGTCGGGAAAGAGTTCCCGGTGTTCCCGTCGCATCTCAAGAGGAGGCCCTCTCAACAGGAACGGCGAGAGGATATCCAGGGTCGTGCCACCATTCCAAGAGTCCCCCAGATGTCTCAGTCCATTCCAGAGGAACCTCTTTTCCCTTCACCGGCTCATCTTTCACGCCAAGGATCGACTCACACCAATGTGGCACGTGGCACAGCCCTGAGGGAAAGCCTCGTGGGAAAGCCTCGAGGGACAGCCTCGAGGGAAAGCCACAGATCCCTTGATCCACGTGACAGGAAGCGTGACACTACTGCTGCAGCTCGGGAGGAAAGCACACGTGCATGCCCCCACTCGAGACGAGGCCTGACTCCCCTGGGGAGACTCAGAAGCACCCCAAGATCCATGGCAACACTGGAGAGGAATCCTCAGGTTTCGGCCCCGACTCCACACAAGGACTGAGGCCCCGGCATGGACGGGAGAGGAATCCTGAGAGGTCCCCTAGCAACTCGCATGGGGACTGGCCTTTCCTGAGGCCACCAGAGCGGGTCCCTGAGGTCCCCGTCGTAACTCGAGAAGACCTGCCGCAACTCGAGAAAATCCAGGAGGTTCTCCCCTCCAGTCGAGATGAGTCCCATTTCCGCTGAGGCGTCTCGAGGCTGATCATACCTCACCTCTGGAACTTTGAAAGGCTCCTTCACACCCTTGGTGCAAGTCAAGAAGTTCCCCGACATACCCGTCTCCACTCGAGAGGAATCACGAGGGTCCCGCCCACATCCAGAGGAGCCCCGTTTCCGCCTCGTAGCTCGAGATGAGGGATCCTTTCCCTGCTTCGTCGGGAAAGAGTTCCCGGCATTCCCGTCGCATCTCAAGAGGAGGCCCTCTCAACAGGAACGGTGAGAGGAACTCCCGGGTCGTGCCACCATTCCAAGAGTCCCCCAGATGTCTCAGTCCATTCCAGAGGAACCTCTTTTCCCTTCACCGGCTCGTCTTTCACGCCAAGGATCGACTCACACCAAGGTGGCACGTGGCACAGCCCTGTGGGAAAGCCTCGTGGGAAAGCCTCGAGGGACAGCCTCGAGGGAAAGCCACAGATCCCTTGATCCACGTGACAGGAAGCGTGACACTACTGCTGCGTCTCGGGAGGACAGCGCACGTGCATGCACCCACTCGAGACGAGGCCTGACTCCCCTGGGGAGACTCAGAAGCACCCCGCGATCCATGGCAACACTGGAGAGGAATCCTCAGGTTCCGGCCCCGACTGCACACAAGGACTGAGGCCCCGGCATGGACGGGAGAGGAATCCCGAGAGGTCCCCTAGCAACTCGCATGGGGACTGGCCTTTCCTGAGGCCACCAGAGCGGGTCCCTGAGGTCCCCGTCGTAACTCGAGAAGACCTGCCGCAACTCGAGAAAATCCAGGAGGTTCTCCCCTCCAGTCGAGATGAGGCCCATTTCCGCTGAGGCGTCTCGAGGCTGATCACACCTCCCCTCTGGAACATCGAAAGGGTCCTTCACACCCTTGCTGCAAATCAAGAAGTTCCCCGACATACCCGTCTCCACTCGAGAGGAATCACGAGGGTCCCGCCCACATCCAGAGGAGCCCCGTTTCCGCCTCGTAGCTCGAGATGAGGGATCCTTTCCCTGCTTCGTCGGGAAAGAGTTCCCGGCGTTCCCGTCGCATCTCAAGTGGAGGCCCTCTCAACAGGAACGGCGAGAGGAACTCCAGGGTCGTGCCACCATTCCAAGAGTCCCCCAGATGTCTCAGTCCATTCCAGAGGAACCTCTTTTCCCTTCACCGGCTCGTCTTTCACGCCGAGGATCGACTCACACCAAGGTGGCACGTGGCACAGCCCTGTGGGAAAGCCTCGTGGGAAAGCCTCGAGGGACAGCCTCGAGGGAAAGCCACAGATCCCTTGATCCACGTGACAGGAAGCGTGACACTACTGCTGCAGCTCGGGAGGAAAGCGCACGTGCATGCCCCCACACGAGACGAGGCCTAACTCCCCTGGGGAGACTCAGAAGCACCCCAAGATCCATGGCAACACTGGAGAGGAATCCTCAGGTTCCGGCCCCGACTCCACACAAGGACTGAGGCCCCGGCATGGACGGGAGAGGAATCCCGAGAGGTCCCCTAGCAACTCGCATGGGGACTGGCCTTTCCTGAGGCCACCAGAGCGGGTCCCTGAGGTCCCCGTCGTAACTCGAGAAGACCTGCCGCAACTCGAGAAAATCCAGGAGGTTCTCCCCTCCAGGTGAGATGAGGCCCATTTCCGCTGAGGCGTCTCTAGGCTGATCACACCTCCCCTCTGGAACTTCGAAAGGGTCCTTCACACCCTTGGTGCAAATCAAGAAGTTCCCCGACATAGCCGTCTCCACTCGAGAGGAATCACGAGGGTCCCGCCCACATCCAGAGGAGCCCCGTTTCCGCCTCGTAGCTCGAGTTGAGGGATCCTTTCCCTGCTTCGTCGGGAAAGAGTTCCCGGCGTTCCTTTCGCAACTCAAGAGGAGGCCCTCTCTACAGGAACGGCGAGAGGAACTCCAGGGTCGTGCCACCATTCCAAGAGTCCCCCAGATGTCTCAGTCCATTCCAGAGGAACCTCTTTTCCCTTCACCGGCTCGTCTTTCACGCCGAGGATTGACTCACACCAAGGTGGCACGTGGCACAGCCCTGTGGGAAAGCCTCGTGGGAAAGCCTCGAGGGACAGCCTCGAGGGAAAGCCACAGATCCCTTGATCCACGTGACAGGAAGCGTGACACTACTGCTGCAGCTCGGGAGGAAAGCGCACGTGCATGCCCCCACTCGAGACGAGGCCTGACTCCCCTGGGGAGACTCAGAAGCACCCCAAGATCCATGGCAACACTGGAGAGGAATCCTCAGGTTCCGGCCCCGACTCCACACAAGGACTGAGGCCCCGGCATGGACTGGAGAGGAATCCAGAGGGGTCCCCTAGCAACTCGCATGGGGACTGGCCTTTCCTGAGGCCACCAGGGCGGGTCCCTGAGGTCCCCGTCGTAACTCGAGAAGACCTGCCGCAACTCGAGAAAATCCAGGAGGTTCTCCCCTCCAGTCGAGATGAGGCCCATTTCCGCTGAGGCGTCTCGAGGCTGATCACACCTCCCCTCTGGAACTTCGAAAGGCTCTTTCACACCCTTGCTGCAAATCAAGAAGTTCCCCGACATACCCGTTTCCACTCGAGAGGAATCACGAGGGTCCCGCCCACATCCAGAGGAGCCCCGTTTCCGCCTCGTAGCTCGAGATGAGGGATCCTTTCCCTGCTTCGTCGGGAAAGAGTTCCCGGTGTTCCCGTCGCATCTCAAGAGGAGGCCCTCTCAACAGGAACGGCGAGAGGATATCCAGGGTCGTGCCACCATTCCAAGAGTCCCCCAGATGTCTCAGTCCATTCCAGAGGAACCTCTTTTCCCTTCACCGGCTCATCTTTCACGCCAAGGATCGACTCACACCAATGTGGCACGTGGCACAGCCCTGAGGGAAAGCCTCGTGGGAAAGCCTCGAGGGACAGCCTCGAGGGAAAGCCACAGATCCCTTGATCCACGTGACAGGAAGCGTGACACTACTGCTGCAGCTCGGGAGGAAAGCACACGTGCATGCCCCCACTCGAGACGAGGCCTGACTCCCCTGGGGAGACTCAGAAGCACCCCAAGATCCATGGCAACACTGGAGAGGAATCCTCAGGTTTCGGCCCCGACTCCACACAAGGACTGAGGCCCCGGCATGGACGGGAGAGGAATCCTGAGAGGTCCCCTAGCAACTCGCATGGGGACTGGCCTTTCCTGAGGCCACCAGAGCGGGTCCCTGAGGTCCCCGTCGTAACTCGAGAAGACCTGCCGCAACTCGAGAAAATCCAGGAGGTTCTCCCCTCCAGTCGAGATGAGTCCCATTTCCGCTGAGGCGTCTCGAGGCTGATCATACCTCACCTCTGGAACTTTGAAAGGCTCCTTCACACCCTTGGTGCAAGTCAAGAAGTTCCCCGACATACCCGTCTCCACTCGAGAGGAATCACGAGGGTCCCGCCCACATCCAGAGGAGCCCCGTTTCCGCCTCGTAGCTCGAGATGAGGGATCCTTTCCCTGCTTCGTCGGGAAAGAGTTCCCGGCATTCCCGTCGCATCTCAAGAGGAGGCCCTCTCAACAGGAACGGTGAGAGGAACTCCCGGGTCGTGCCACCATTCCAAGAGTCCCCCAGATGTCTCAGTCCATTCCAGAGGAACCTCTTTTCCCTTCACCGGCTCGTCTTTCACGCCAAGGATCGACTCACACCAAGGTGGCACGTGGCACAGCCCTGAGGGAAAGCTTCGTGGGAAAGCCTCGAGGGACAGCCTCGAGGGAAAGCCACAGATCCCTTGATCCACGTGACAGGAAGCGTGACACTACTGCTGCAGCTCGGGAGGAAAGCGCACGTGCATGCCCCCACTCGAGACGAGGCCTGACTCCCCTGCTGAGACTCAGAAGCACCCCAAGATCCATGGCAACACTGGAGAAGAATCCTCAGGTTCCGGCCCCGACTCCACACAAGGACTGAGGCCCCGGCATGGACGGGAGAGGAATCCCGAGAGGTCCCCTAGCAACTCGCATGGGGACTGGCCTTTCCTGAGGCCACCAGAGCGGGTCCCTGAGGTCCCCGTCGTAACTCGAGAAGACCTGCCGCAACTCGAGAAAATCCAGGAGGTTCTCCCCTCCAGGCGAGATGAGGCCCATTTCCGCTGAGGCGTCTCGAGGCTGATCACACCTCCCCTCTGGAACTTCCAAAGGGTCCTTCACACCCTTGGTGCAAATCAAGAAGTTCCCCGACATACCCGTCTCCACTCGAGGGGAATCACGAGGGTCCCGCCCACATCCAGAGGAGCCCCGTTTCCGCCTCGTAGCTCGAGATGAGGGATCCTTTCCCTGCTTCGTCGGGAAAGAGTTCCCGGCGTTCCCGTCGCATCTCAAGAGGAGGCCCTCTCAACAGGAACGGCGAGAGGAACTCCAGGGTCGTGCCACCATTCCAAGAGTCCCCCAGATGTCTCAGTCCATTCCAGAGGAACCTCTTTTCCCTTCACCGGCTCGTCTTTCACGCCGAGGATCGACTCACACCAAGGTGGCACGTGGCACAGCCCTGTGGGAAAGCCTCGTGGGAAAGCCTCGAGGGACAGCCTCGAGGGAAAGCCACAGATCCCTTGATCCACGTGACAGGAAGCGTGACACTACTGCTGCAGCTCGGGAGGAAAGCGCACGTGCATGCCCCCACACGAGACGAGGCCTAACTCCCCTGGGGAGACTCAGAAGCACCCCAAGATCCATGGCAACACTGGAGAGGAATCCTCAGGTTCCGGCCCCGACTCCACACAAGGACTGAGGCCCCGGCATGGACGGGAGAGGAATCCAGAGGTGTCCCCTAGCAACTCGCATGGGGACTGGCCTTTCCTGAGGCCACCAGAGCGGGTCCCTGAGGTTCCCGTCGTAACTCGAGAAGACCTGCCGCAACTCGAGAAAATCCAGGAGGTTCTCCCCTCCAGGCGAGATGAGGCCCATTTCCGCTGAGGCGTCTCGAGACTGATCACACCTCTCCTCTGGAACTTCGAAAGGGTCCTTCACACCCTTGGTGCAAATCAAGAAGTTCCCCGACATACCCGTCTCCACTCGAGAGGAATCACGAGGGTCCCGCCCACATCCAGAGGAGCCCCGTTTCTGCCTCGTAGCTCGAGATGAGGGTTCCTTTCCCTGCTTCGTCGGGAAAGAGTTCCCGGTGTTCCCCTCGCATCTCAAGAGGAGGCCCTCTCAACAGGAACGGCGAGAGGAACTCCAGGGTCGAGCCAGCATTCCAAGAGTCCCCCAGATGTCTCAGTCCATTCCAGAGGAACCTCTTTTCCCTTCACTGGCTCGTCTTTCACGCCGAGGATCGACTCACACCAAGGTGGCACGTGGCACAGCCCTGTGGGAAAGCCTCGTGGGAAAGCCTCGAGGGACAGCCTCGAGGGAAAGCCACAGATCCCTTGATCCACGTGACAGGAAGCGTGACACTACTGCTGCAGCTCGGGAGGAAAGCGCACGTGCATGCCCCCACTCGAGACGAGGCCTGACTCCCCTGGGGAGACTCAGAAGCACCTCAAGATCCATGGCAACACTGGAGAGGAATCCTCAGGTTCCGGCCCCGACTCCACACAAGGACTGAGGCCCCGTCATGGACGGGAGAGGAATCCCGAGAGGTTCCCTAGCAACTCGCATGGGGACTGGCCTTTCCTGAGGCCACCAGAGCGGGTCCCTGAGGTCCCCGTCGTAACTCGAGAAGACCTGCCGCAACTCGAGAAAATCCAGGAGGTTCTCCCCTCCAGGTGAGATGAGGCCCATTTCCGCTGAGGCGTCTCGAGGCTGATCACACCTCCCCTCTGGAACTTCGAAAGGGTCCTTCACACCATTGGTGCAAATCAAGAAGTTCCCCGACATACCCGTCTCCACTCGAGCGGAATCACGAAGGTCCCGCCCACATCCAGAGGAGCCCTGTTTCACCCTCGTAGCTCGAGATGAGGGATCCTTTCCCTGCTTCGTCGGGAAAGAGTTCCCGGCGTTTCCGTCGCATCTCAAGAGGAGGCCCTCTCAAAAGGAACGGCGAGAGGAACTCCAGGTTTGTGCCACCTTTCCAAGAGTCCCCCAGATGTCTCAGTCCATTCCAGAGGAACCTCTTTTCCCTTAACTGGCTCGTGTTTCACGCCGAGGATCGACTCACACCAAGGTGGCTCGGGGCACAACCCTGTGGGAAAGCCTCGTGGGAAAGCCTCGAGGGACAGCCTCGAGGGAAAGCCACAGATCCCTTGATCCACGTGACAGGAAGCGTGACACTACTGCTGCAGCTCGGGAGGAAAGCGCACGTGCATGCCCCCACTCGAGACGAGGCCTGACTTCCCTGTGGAGACTCAGAAGCACCCCAAGATCCATGGCAACACTGGAGAGGAATCCTCAGGTTCCGGCCCCGACTCCACACAAGGACTGAGGCCCGGGCATGGACGGGAGAGGAATCCCGACAGGTCCCCTAGCAACTCGCATGGGGACTGGCCTTTCCTGAGGCCACCAGAGCGGGTCCCTGAGGTCCCCGTCGTAACTCGAGAAGACCTGCCGCAACTCGAGAAAATCCAGGAGGTTCTCCCCTCCAGTCGAGATGAGGCCCATTTCCGCTGAGGCGTCTCGATGCTGATCACACCTCCCCTCTGGAACATCGAAAGGGTCCTTCACACCCTTGGTGCAAATCAAGAAGTTCCCCGACATACCCGTCTCCACTCGAGAGGAATCACGAGGGTCCCGCCCACATCCAGAGGAGCCCCGTTTCCGCCTCGTACCTCGAGATGAGGGATCCTTTCCCTGCTTCGTCGGGAAAGAGTTCCCGGCGTTCCCGTCGCATCTCAAGAGGAGGCCCTCTCAACAGGAACGGCGAGAGGAACTCCAAAGTCGTGCCACCATTCCAAGAGTCCCCCAGATGTCTCAGTCCATTCCAGAGGAACCTCTTTTCCCTTCACCGGCTCGTCTTTCATGCCGAGGATCGACTCACACGAAGGTGGCACGTGGCACAGCCCTGTGGGAAAGCCTCGTGGGAAAGCCTCGAGGGACAGCCTCGAGGGAAAGCCACAGATCCCTTGATCCACGTGACAGGAAGCGTGACACTACTGCTGCAGCTCGGGAGTAAAGCACACGTGCATGCCCCCACACGAGACGAGGCCTGACTCCCCTGGGGAGACTCAGAAGCACCCCAAGATCCATGGCAACACTGGAGAGGAATCCTCAGGTTCCGGCCCCGACACCACACAAGGACTGAGGCCCCGGCATGGACGGGAGAGGAATCCCGAGAGGTCCCCTAGCAACTCGCATGGGGACTGGCCTTTCCTGAGGCCACCAGAGCGGGTCCCTGAGGTCCCCGTCGTAACTCGAGAAGACCTGCCGCAACTCGAGAAAATCCAGGAGGTTCTCCCCTCCAGGTGAGATGAGGCCCATTTCCGCTGAGGCGTCTCTAGGCTGATCACACCTCCCCTCTGGAACTTCGAAAGGGTCCTTCACACCCTTGGTGCAAATCAAGAAGTTCCCCGACATAGCCGTCTCCACTCGAGAGGAATCACGAGGGTCCCGCCCACATCCAGAGGAGCCCCGTTTCCGCCTCGTAGCTCGAGATGAGGGATCCTTTCCCTGCTTCGTCGGGAAAGAGCTCCCGGCGTTCCTGTCGCAACTCAAGAGGAGGCCCTCTCTACAGGAACGGCGAGAGGAACTCCAGGGTCGTGCCACCATTCCAAGAGTCCCCCAGATGTCTCAGTCCATTCCAGAGGAACCTCTTTTCCATTCACCGGCTCGTCTTTCACGCCGAGGATCGACTCACACCAAGGTGGCACGTGGCACAGCCCTGTGGGAAAGCCTCGTGGGAAAGCCTCGAGGGACAGCCTCGAGGGAAAGCCACAGATCCCTTGATCCACGTGACAGGAAGCGTGACACTACTGCTGCAGCTCGGGAGGAAAGCGCACGTGCATGCCCCCACTCGAGACGAGGCCTGACTCCCCTGGGGAGACTCAGAAGCACCCCAAGATCCATGGCAACACTGGAGAGGAATCATCAGGTTCTGGCCCCGACTGCACACAAGGACTGAGGCCCCAACATGGACGGGAGAGGAATCCCGAGAGGTCCCCTAGCAACTCGCATGGGGACTGGCCTTTCCTGAGGCCACCAGAGCAGGTCCCTGAGGTCTCCGTCGTAACTCGAGAAGACCTGCCGCAACTCGAGAAAATCCAGGAGGTTCTCCCCTCCAGGCGAGATGAGGCCCATTTCCGCTGAGGCGTCTCGAGGCTGATCACACCTCCCCTCTGGAACTACGAAAGGGTCCTTCACACCCTTGGTGCAAATCAAGAAGTTCCCCGACATAACCGTCTCCACTCGAGAGGAATCACGAGGGTCCCGCCCACATCCAGAGGAGCCCCGTTTCCGCCTCGTAGCTCGAGATGAGGGATCCTTTACCTGCTTCGTCGGGAAAGAGTTCCCGGCGTTCCCGTCGCATCTCAAGAGGAGGCCCTCTCAACAGGAACGGCGAGAGGAACTCCAGGGTCGTGCCACCATTCCAAGAGTCCCCCAGATGTCTCAGTCCATTCAAGAGGAACCTCTTTTCCCTTCACCGGCTCGTCTTTCACAAGGAGGATCGACTCACACCAAGGTGGCACGTGGCACAGCCCTGTGGGAAAGCCTCGTGGGAAAGCCTCGAGGGACAGCCTCGAGGGAAAGCCACAGATCCCTTGATCCACGTGACAGGAAGCGTGACACTACTGCTGCAGCTCGGGAGGAAAGCGCACGTGCATGCCCCCACACGAGACGAGGCCTGACTCCCCTGGGGAGACTCAGAAGCACCCCAAGATCCATGGCAACACTGGAGAGGAATCCTCAGGTTCCGGCCCCGACTCCACACAAGGACTGAGGCCCCGGCATGGACGGGAGAGGAATCCTGAGAGGTCCCCTAGCAACTCGCATGGGGACTGGCCTTTCCTGAGGCCACCAGAGCGGGTCCCTGAGGTCCCCGTCGTAACTCGAGAAGACCTGCCGCAACTCGAGAAAATCCAGGAGGTTCTCCCCTCCAGGCGAGATGAGGCCCATTTCCGCTGAGGCGTCTCGAGGCTGATCACACCTCCCCTCTGGAACTTCGAAAGGGTCCTTCACACCCTTGGTGCAAATCAAGAAGTTCCCCGACATACCCGTCTCCACTCGAGAGGAATCACGAGGGTCCCGCCCACATCCAGAGGAGCCCCGTTTCCGCTTCGTAGCTCGAGGTGAGGTATCCTTTCCCTGCTTCGTCGGGAAAGAGTTCCCGGCGTTCCCGCCGCATCTCAAGAGGAGGCCCTCTCAACAGGAACGGCGAGAGGAACTCCAGGGTCGTGCCACCATTCCAAGAGTCCCCCAGATGTCTCAGTCCATTCCAGAGGAACCTCTTTTCCCTTCACCGGCTCGTCTTTCACGCCGAGGATCGACTCACACCAAGGTGGCACGTGGCACAGCCCTGTGGGAAAGCCTCGTGGGAAAGCCTCGAGGGACAGCCTCGAGGGAAAGCCACAGATCCCTTGATCCACGTGACAGGAAGCGTGACACAACTGCTGCAGCTCGGGAGGAAAGCGCACGTGCATGCCCCCACTCGAGACGAGGCCTGACTCCCCTGGGGAGACTCAGAAGCACCCCAAGATCCATGGCAACACTGGAGAGGAATCCTCAGGTTCCGGCCCCGACTCCACACAAGGACTGAGGCCCCGGCATGGACGGGAGAGGAATCCCGAGAGGTCCCCTAGCAACTCGCATGGGGACTGGCCTTTCCTGAGGCCACCAGAGCGGGTCCCTGAGGTCCCCGTCATAACTCGAGAAGACCTGCCACAACTCGAGAAAATCCAGGAGGTTCTCCCCTCCAGGCGAGATGAGGCCCATTTCCGCTGAGGCGTCTCGAGGCTGATCACACCTCCCCTCTGGAACTTCGAAAGGGTCCTTCACACCCTTGTTGCAAATCAAGAAGTTCCCCGACATACCCGTCTCCACTCGAGCGGAATCACGAGGGTCCCGCCCACATCCAGAGGAGCCCCGTTTCCGCCTCGTAGCTCGAGGTGAGGGATCCTTTCCCTGCTTCGTCGGGAAAGAGTTCCCGGCGTTCCCGTCGCATCTCAAGAGGAGGCCCTCTCAACAGGAACGGCGAGAGGATCTCCAGGGTCGTGCCACCATTCCAAGAGTCCCCCAGATGTCTCAGTCCATTCCAGAGGAACCTCTTTTCCCTTCACCGGCTCGTCTTTCACGCCGAGGATCGACTCACACCAAGGTGGCACGTGGCACAGCCCTGTGGGAAAGCCTCGTGGGAAAGCCTCGAGGGACAGCCTCGAGGGAAAGCCACAGATCCCTTGATCCACGTGACAGGAAGCGTGACACTACTGCTGCAGCTCGGGAGGAAAGCGCACGTGCATGCCCCCACTCGAGACGAGGCCTGACTCCCCTGGGGAGACTCAGAAGCACCCCAAGATCCATGGCAACACTGGAGAGGAATCATCAGGTTCTGGCCCCGACTGCACACAAGGACTGAGGCCCCAACATGGACGGGAGAGGAATCCCGAGAGGTCCCCTAGCAACTCGCATGGGGACTGGCCTTTCCTGAGGCCACCAGAGCAGGTCCCTGAGGTCCCCGTCGTAACTCGAGAAGACCTGCCGCAACTCGAGAAAATCCAGGAGGTTCTCCCCTCCAGGCGAGATGAGGCCCATTTCCGCTGAGGCGTCTCGAGGCTGATCACACCTCCCCTCTGGAACTTCGAAAGGGTCCTTCACACCCTTGGTGCAAATCAAGAAGTTCCCCGACATAACCGTCTCCACTCGAGAGGAATCACGAGGGTCCCGCCCACATCCAGAGGAGCCCCGTTTCCGCCTCGTAGCTCGAGATGAGGGATCCTTTACCTGCTTCGTCGGGAAAGAGTTCCCGGCGTTCCCGTCGCATCTCAAGAGGAGGCCCTCTCAACAGGAACGGCGAGAGGAACTCCAGGGTCGTGCCACCATTCCAAGAGTCCCCCAGATGTCTCAGTCCATTCAAGAGGAACCTCTTTTCCCTTCACCGGCTCGTCTTTCACGAGGAGGATCGACTCACACCAAGGTGGCACGTGGCACAGCCCTGTGGGAAAGCCTCGTGGGAAAGCCTCGAGGGACAGCCTCGAGGGAAAGCCACAGATCCCTTGATCCACGTGACAGGAAGCGTGACACTACTGCTGCAGCTCGGGAGGAAAGCGCACGTGCATGCCCCCACACGAGACGAGGCCTGACTCCCCTGGGGAGACTCAGAAGCACCCCAAGATCCATGGCAACACTGGAGAGGAATCCTCAGGTTCCGGCCCCGACTCCACACAAGGACTGAGGCCCCGGCATGGACGGGAGAGGAATCCTGAGAGGTCCCCTAGCAACTCGCATGGGGACTGGCCTTTCCTGAGGCCACCAGAGCGGGTCCCTGAGGTCCCCGTCGTAACTCGAGAAGACCTGCCGCAACTCGAGAAAATCCAGGAGGTTCTCCCCTCCAGGCGAGATGAGGCCCATTTCCGCTGAGGCGTCTCGAGGCTGATCACACCTCCCCTCTGGAACTTCGAAAGGGTCCTTCACACCCTTGCTGCAAATCAAGAAGTTCCCCGACATACCCGTCTCCACTCGAGAGGAATCACGAGGGTCCCGCCCACATCCAGAGGAGCCCCGTTTCCGCTTCGTAGCTCGAGGTGAGGTATCCTTTCCCTGCTTCGTCGGGAAAGAGTTCCCGGCGTTCCCGCCGCATCTCAAGAGGAGGCCCTCTCAACAGGAACGGCGAGAGGAACTCCAGGGTCGTGCCACCATTCCAAGAGTCCCCCAGATGTCTCAGTCCATTCCAGAGGAACCTCTTTTCCCTTCACCGGCTCGTCTTTCACGCCGAGGATCGACTCACACCAAGGTGGCACGTGGCACAGCCCTGTGGGAAAGCCTCGTGGGAAAGCCTCGAGGGACAGCCTCGAGGGAAAGCCACAGATCCCTTGATCCACGTGACAGGAAGCGTGACACAACTGCTGCAGCTCGGGAGGAAAGCGCACGTGCATGCCCCCACTCGAGACGAGGCCTGACTCCCCTGGGGAGACTCAGAAGCACCCCAAGATCCATGGCAACACTGGAGAGGAATCCTCACGTTCCGGCCCCGACTCCACACAAGGACTGAGGCCCCGGCATGGACGGGAGAGGAATCCCGAGAGGTCCCCTAGCAACTCGCATGGGGACTGGCCTTTCCTGAGGCCACCAGAGCGGGTCCCTGAGGTCCCCGTCATAACTCGAGAAGACCTGCCACAACTCGAGAAAATCCAGGAGGTTCTCCCCTCCAGGCGAGATGAGGCCCATTTCCGCTGAGGCGTCTCGAGGCTGATCACACCTCCCCTCTGGAACTTCGAAAGGGTCCTTCACACCCTTGTTGCAAATCAAGAAGTTCCCCGACATACCCGTCTCCACTCGAGCGGAATCACGAGGGTCCCGCCCACATCCAGAGGAGCCCCGTTTCCGCCTCGTAGCTCGAGGTGAGGGATCCTTTCCCTGCTTCGTCGGGAAAGAGTTCCCGGCGTTCCCGTCGCATCTCAAGAGGAGGCCCTCTCAACAGGAACGGCGAGAGGATCTCCAGGGTCGTGCCACCATTCCAAGAGTCCCCCAGATGTCTCAGTCCATTCCAGAGGAACCTCTTTTCCCTTCACCGGCTCGTCTTTCACGCCGAGGATCGACTCACACCAAGGTGGCACGTGGCACAGCCCTGTGGGAAAGCCTCGTGGGAAAGCCTCGAGGGACAGCCTCGAGGGAAAGCCACAGATCCCTTGATCCACGTGACAGGAAGCGTGACACTACTGCTGCAGCTCGGGAGGAAAGCGCACGTGCATGCCCCCACTCGAGACGAGGCCTGACTCCCCTGGGGAGACTCAGAAGCACCCCAAGATCCATGGCAACACTGGAGAGGAATCATCAGGTTCTGGCCCCGAATGCACACAAGGACTGAGGCCCCAACATGGACGGGAGAGGAATCCCGAGAGGTCCCCTAGCAACTCGCATGGGGACTGGCCTTTCCTGAGGCCACCAGAGCAGGTCCCTGAGGTCCCTGTCGTAACTCGAGAAGACCTGCCGCAACTCGAGAAAATCCAGGAGGTTCTCCCCTCCAGGCGAGATGAGGCCCATTTCCGCTGAGGCGTCTCGAGGCTGATCACACCTCCCCTCTGGAACTTCGAAAGGGTCCTTCACACCCTTGGTGCAAATCAAGAAGTTCCCCGACATAACCGTCTCCACTCGAGAGGAATCACGAGGGTCCCGCCCACATCCAGAGGAGCCCCGTTTCCGCCTCGTAGCTCGAGATGAGGGATCCTTTACCTGCTTCGTCGGGAAAGAGTTCCCCGCGTTCCCGTCGCATCTCAAGAGGAGGCCCTCTCAACAGGAACGGCGAGAGGAACTCCAGGGTCGTGCCACCATTCCAAGAGTCCCCCAGATGTCTCAGTCCATTCAAGAGGAACCTCTTTTCCCTTCACCGGCTCGTCTTTCACGAGGAGGATCGACTCACACCAAGGTGGCACGTGGCACAGCCCTGTGGGAAAGCCTCGTGGGAAAGCCTCGAGGGACAGCCTCGAGGGAAAGCCACAGATCCCTTGATCCACGTGACAGGAAGCGTGACACTACTGCTGCAGCTCGGGAGGAAAGCGCACGTGCATGCCCCCACACGAGACGAGCCTGACTCCCCTGGGGAGACTCAGAAGCACCCCAAGATCCATGGCAACACTGGAGAGGAATCCTCAGGTTCCGGCCCCGACTCCACACAAGGACTGAGGCCCCGGCATGGACGGGAGAGGAATCCTGAGAGGTCCCCTTGCAACTCGCATGGGGACTGGCCTTTCCTGAGGCCACCAGAGCGGGTCCCTGAGGTCCCCGTCGTAACTCGAGAAGACCTGCCGCAACTCGAGAAAATCCAGGAGGTTCTCCCCTCCAGGCGAGATGAGGCCCATTTCCGCTGAGGCGTCTCGAGGCTGATCACACCTCCCCTCTGGAACTTCGAAAGGGTCCTTCACACCCTTGGTGCAAATCAAGAAGTTCCCCGACATACCCGTCTCCACTCGAGAGGAATCACGAGGGTCCCGCCCACATACAGAGGAGCCCCGTTTCCGCCTCGTAGCTCGAGGTGAGGGATCCTTTCCCTGCTTCGTCGGGAAAGAGTTCCCGGCGTTCCCGCCGCATCTCAAGAGGAGGCCCTCTCAACAGGAACGGCGAGAGGAACTCCAGGGTCGTGCCACCATTCCAAGAGTCCCCCAGATGTCTCAGTCCATTCCAGAGGAACCTCTTTTCCCTTCACCGGCTCGTCTTTCACGCCGAGGATCGACTCACACCAAGGTGGCACGTGGCACAGCCCTGTGGGAAAGCCTCGTGGGAAAGCCTCGAGGGACAGCCTCGAGGGAAAGCCACAGATCCCTTGATCCACGTGACAGGAAGCGTGACACAACTGCTGCAGCTCGGGAGGAAAGCGCACGTGCATGCCCCCACTCGAGACGAGGCCTGACTCCCCTGGGGAGACTCAGAAGCACCCCAAGATCCATGGCAACACTGGAGAGGAATCCTCAGGTTCCGGCCCCGACTCCA
Organism: Budorcas taxicolor; assembly: GCF_023091745.1. NCBI lineage: Eukaryota > Metazoa > Chordata > Mammalia > Artiodactyla > Bovidae > Budorcas > Budorcas taxicolor. The sequence continues at coordinate 2,738,781 of NC_068930.1, read as the reverse complement.
CACAAGGACTGAGGCCCCGGCATGGACGGGAGAGGAATCCCGAGAGGTCCCCTAGCAACTCGCATGGGGACTGGCCTTTCCTGAGGCCACCAGAGCGGGTCCCTGAGGTCCCCGTCATAACTCGAGAAGACCTGCCACAACTCGAGAAAATCCAGGAGGTTCTCCCCTCCAGGCGAGATGAGGCCCATTTCCGCTGAGGCGTCTCGAGGCTGATCACACCTCCCCTCTGGAACTTCGAAAGGGTCCTTCACACCCTTGTTGCAAATCAAGAAGTTCCCCGACATACCCGTCTCCACTCGAGCGGAATCACGAGGGTCCCGCCCACATCCAGAGGTGCCCCGTTTCCGCTCGTAGCTCGAGGTGAGGGATCCTTTCCCTGCTTCGTCGGGAAAGAGTTCCCGGCGTTCCCGTCGCATCTCAAGAGGAGGCCCTCTCAACAGGAACGGCGAGAGGAACTCCAGGGTCGTGCCACCATTCCAAGAGTCCCCCAGATGTCTCAGTCCATTCCAGAGGAACCTCTTTTCCCTTCACTGGCTCGTCTTTCACGCCGAGGATCGACTCACACCAAGGTGGCACGTGGCACAGCCCTGTGGGAAAGTCTCGTGGGAAAGCCTCGAGGGACAGCCTCGAGGGAAAGCCACAGGTCCCTTGATCCACGTGACAGGAAGCGTGACACTACTGCTGCAGCTCGGGAGGAAAGCGCACGTGCATGCCCCCACTCGAGACGAGGCCTGACTCCCCTGGGGAGACTCAGAAGCACCCCAAGATCCATGGCAACACTGGAGAGGAATCCTCAGGTTCCGGCCCCGACTCCACACAAGGACTGAGGCCCCGGCATGGACGGGAGAGGAATCCCGAGAGGTCCCCTAGCAACTCGCATGGGGACTGGCCTTTCCTGAGGCCACCAGAGCGGGTCCCTGAGGTCCCCGTCATAACTCGAGAAGACCTGCCACAACTCGAGAAAATCCAGGAGGTTCTCCCCTCCAGGCGAGATGAGGCCCATTTCCGCTGAGGCGTCTCGAGGCTGATCACACCTCCCCTCTGGAACTTCGAAAGGGTCCTTCACACCCTTGTTGCAAATCAAGAAGTTCCCCGACATACCCGTCTCCACTCGAGCGGAATCACGAGGGTCCCGCCCACATCCAGAGGAGCCCCGTTTCCGCCTCGTAGCTCGAGGTGAGGGATCCTTTCCCTGCTTCGTCGGGAAAGAGTTCCCGGCGTTCCCGTCGCATCTCAAGAGGAGGCCCTCTCAACAGGAACGGCGAGAGGATCTCCAGGGTCGTGCCACCATTCCAAGAGTCCCCCAGATGTCTCAGTCCATTCCAGAGGAACCTCTTTTCCCTTCACCGGCTCGTCTTTCACGCCGAGGATCGACTCACACCAAGGTGGCACGTGGCACAGCCCTGTGGGAAAGCCTCGTGGGAAAGCCTCGAGGGACAGCCTCGAGGGAAAGCCACAGATCCCTTGATCCACGTGACAGGAAGCGTGACACTACTGCTGCAGCTCGGGAGGAAAGCGCACGTGCATGCCCCCACTCGAGACGAGGCCTGACTCCCCTGGGGAGACTCAGAAGCACCCCAAGATCCATGGCAACACTGGAGAGGAATCATCAGGTTCTGGCCCCGACTGCACACAAGGACTGAGGCCCCAACATGGACGGGAGAGGAATCCCGAGAGGTCCCCTAGCAACTCGCATGGGGACTGGCCTTTCCTGAGGCCACCAGAGCAGGTCCCTGAGGTCCCCGTCGTAACTCGAGAAGACCTGCCGCAACTCGAGAAAATCCAGGAGGTTCTCCCCTCCAGGCGAGATGAGGCCCATTTCCGCTGAGGCGTCTCGAGGCTGATCACACCTCCCCTCTGGAACTTCGAAAGGGTCCTTCACACCCTTGGTGCAAATCAAGAAGTTCCCCGACATAACCGTCTCCACTCGAGAGGAATCACGAGGGTCCCGCCCACATCCAGAGGAGCCCCGTTTCCGCCTCGTAGCTCGAGATGAGGGATCCTTTACCTGCTTCGTCGGGAAAGAGTTCCCGGCGTTCCCGTCGCATCTCAAGAGGAGGCCCTCTCAACAGGAACGGCGAGAGGAACTCCAGGGTCGTGCCACCATTCCAAGAGTCCCCCAGATGTCTCAGTCCATTCAAGAGGAACCTCTTTTCCCTTCACCGGCTCGTCTTTCACGAGGAGGATCGACTCACACCAAGGTGGCACGTGGCACAGCCCTGTGGGAAAGCCTCGTGGGAAAGCCTCGAGGGACAGCCTCGAGGGAAAGCCACAGATCCCTTGATCCACGTGACAGGAAGCGTGACACTACTGCTGCAGCTCGGGAGGAAAGCGCACGTGCATGCCCCCACACGAGACGAGGCCTGACTCCCCTGGGGAGACTCAGAAGCACCCCAAGATCCATGGCAACACTGGAGAGGAATCCTCAGGTTCCGGCCCCGACTCCACACAAGGACTGAGGCCCCGGCATGGACGGGAGAGGAATCCTGAGAGGTCCCCTAGCAACTCGCATGGGGACTGGCCTTTCCTGAGGCCACCAGAGCGGGTCCCTGAGGTCCCCGTCGTAACTCGAGAAGACCTGCCGCAACTCGAGAAAATCCAGGAGGTTCTCCCCTCCAGGCGAGATGAGGCCCATTTCCGCTGAGGCGTCTCGAGGCTGATCACACCTCCCCTCTGGAACTTCGAAAGGGTCCTTCACACCCTTGGTGCAAATCAAGAAGTTCCCCGACATACCCGTCTCCACTCGAGAGGAATCACGAGGGTCCCGCCCACATCCAGAGGAGCCCCGTTTCCGCTTCGTAGCTCGAGGTGAGGTATCCTTTCCCTGCTTCGTCGGGAAAGAGTTCCCGGCGTTCCCGCCGCATCTCAAGAGGAGGCCCTCTCAACAGGAACGGCGAGAGGAACTCCAGGGTCGTGCCACCATTCCAAGAGTCCCCCAGATGTCTCAGTCCATTCCAGAGGAACCTCTTTTCCCTTCACCGGCTCGTCTTTCACGCCGAGGATCGACTCAAACCAAGGTGGCACGTGGCACAGCCCTGTGGGAAAGCCTCGTGGGAAAGCCTCGAGGGACAGCCTCGAGGGAAAGCCACAGATCCCTTGATCCACGTGACAGGAAGCGTGACACAACTGCTGCAGCTCGGGAGGAAAGCGCACGTGCATGCCCCCACTCGAGACGAGGCCTGACTCCCCTGGGGAGACTCAGAAGCACCCCAAGATCCATGGCAACACTGGAGAGGAATCCTCAGGTTCCGGCCCCGACTCCACACAAGGACTGAGGCCCCGGCATGGACGGGAGAGGAATCCCGAGAGGTCCCCTAGCAACTCGCATGGGGACTGGCCTTTCCTGAGGCCACCAGAGCGGGTCCCTGAGGTCCCCGTCATAACTCGAGAAGACCTGCCACAACTCGAGAAAATCCAGGAGGTTCTCCCCTCCAGGCGAGATGAGGCCCATTTCCGCTGAGGCGTCTCGAGGCTGATCACACCTCCCCTCTGGAACTTCGAAAGGGTCCTTCACACCCTTGTTGCAAATCAAGAAGTTCCCCGACATACCCGTCTCCACTCGAGCGGAATCACGAGGGTCCCGCCCACATCCAGAGGAGCCCCGTTTCCGCCTCGTAGCTCGAGGTGAGGGATCCTTTCCCTGCTTCGTCGGGAAAGAGTTCCCGGCGTTCCCGTCGCATCTCAAGAGGAGGCCCTCTCAACAGGAACGGCGAGAGGATCTCCAGGGTCGTGCCACCATTCCAAGAGTCCCCCAGATGTCTCAGTCCATTCCAGAGGAACCTCTTTTCCCTTCACCGGCTCGTCTTTCACGCCGAGGATCGACTCACACCAAGGTGGCACGTGGCACAGCCCTGTGGGAAAGCCTCGTGGGAAAGCCTCGAGGGACAGCCTCGAGGGAAAGCCACAGATCCCTTGATCCACGTGACAGGAAGCGTGACACTACTGCTGCAGCTCGGGAGGAAAGCGCACGTGCATGCCCCCACTCGAGACGAGGCCTGACTCCCCTGGGGAGACTCAGAAGCACCCCAAGATCCATGGCAACACTGGAGAGGAATCATCAGGTTCTGGCCCCGAATGCACACAAGGACTGAGGCCCCAACATGGACGGGAGAGGAATCCCGAGAGGTCCCCTAGCAACTCGCATGGGGACTGGCCTTTCCTGAGGCCACCAGAGCAGGTCCCTGAGGTCCCTGTCGTAACTCGAGAAGACCTGCCGCAACTCGAGAAAATCCAGGAGGTTCTCCCCTCCAGGCGAGATGAGGCCCATTTCCGCTGAGGCGTCTCGAGGCTGATCACACCTCCCCTCTGGAACTTCGAAAGGGTCCTTCACACCCTTGGTGCAAATCAAGAAGTTCCCCGACATAACCGTCTCCACTCGAGAGGAATCACGAGGGTCCCGCCCACATCCAGAGGAGCCCCGTTTCCGCCTCGTAGCTCGAGATGAGGGATCCTTTACCTGCTTCGTCGGGAAAGAGTTCCCGGCGTTCCCGTCGCATCTCAAGAGGAGGCCCTCTCAACAGGAACGGCGAGAGGAACTCCAGGGTCGTGCCACCATTCCAAGAGTCCCCCAGATGTCTCAGTCCATTCAAGAGGAACCTCTTTTCCCTTCACCGGCTCGTCTTTCACGAGGAGGATCGACTCACACCAAGGTGGCACGTGGCACAGCCCTGTGGGAAAGCCTCGTGGGAAAGCCTCGAGGGACAGCCTCGAGGGAAAGCCACAGATCCCTTGATCCACGTAACAGGAAGCGTGACACTACTGCTGCAGCTCGGGAGGAAAGCGCACGTGCATGCCCCCACACGAGACGAGCCTGACTCCCCTGGGGAGACTCAGAAGCACCCCAAGATCCATGGCAACACTGGAGAGGAATCCTCAGGTTCCGGCCCCGACTCCACACAAGGACTGAGGCCCCGGCATGGACGGGAGAGGAATCCCGAGAGGTCCCCTAGCAACTCGCATGGGGACTGGCCTTTCCTGAGGCCACCAGAGCGGGTCCCTGAGGTCCCCGTCATAACTCGAGAAGACCTGCCACAACTCGAGAAAATCCAGGAGGTTCTCCCCTCCAGGCGAGATGAGGCCCATTTCCGCTGAGGCGTCTCGAGGCTGATCACACCTCCCCTCTGGAACTTCGAAAGGGTCCTTCACACCCTTGTTGCAAATCAAGAAGTTCCCCGACATACCCGTCTCCACTCGAGCGGAATAACGAGGGTCCCGCCCACATCCAGAGGAGCCCCGTTTCCGCCTCGTAGCTCGAGGTGAGGGATCCTTTCCCTGCTTCGTCGGGAAAGAGTTCCCGGCGTTCCCGTCGCATCTCAAGAGGAGGCCCTCTCAACAGGAACGGCGAGAGGATCTCCAGGGTCGTGCCACCATTCCAAGAGTCCCCCAGATGTCTCAGTCCATTCCAGAGGAACCTCTTTTCCATTCACCGGCTCGTCTTTCACGCCGAGGATCGACTCACACCAAGGTGGCACGTGGCACAGCCCTGTGGGAAAGCCTCGTGGGAAAGCCTCGAGGGACAGCCTCGAGGGAAAGCCACAGATCCCTTGATCCACGTGACAGGAAGCGTGACACTACTGCTGCAGCTCGGGAGGAAAGCGCACGTGCATGCCCCCACTCGAGACGAGGCCTGACTCCCCTGGGGAGACTCAGAAGCACCCCAAGATCCATGGCAACACTGGAGAGGAATCATCAGGTTCTGGCCCCGACTGCACACAAGGACTGAGGCCCCAACATGGACGGGAGAGGAATCCCGAGAGGTCCCCTAGCAACTCGCATGGGGACTGGCCTTTCCTGAGGCCACCAGAGCAGGTCCCTGAGGTCCCCGTCGTAACTCGAGAAGACCTGCCGCAACTCGAGAAAATCCAGGAGGTTCTCCCCTCCAGGCGAGATGAGGCCCATTTCCGCTGAGGCGTCTCGAGGCTGATCACACCTCCCCTCTGGAACTTCGAAAGGGTCCTTCACACCCTTGGTGCAAATCAAGAAGTTCCCCGACATAACCGTCTCCACTCGAGAGGAATCACGAGGGTCCCGCCCACATCCAGAGGAGCCCCGTTTCCGCCTCGTAGCTCGAGATGAGGGATCCTTTACCTGCTTCGTCGGGAAAGAGTTCCCGGCGTTCCCGTCGCATCTCAAGAGGAGGCCCTCTCAACAGGAACGGCGAGAGGAACTCCAGGGTCGTGCCACCATTCCAAGAGTCCCCCAGATGTCTCAGTCCATTCAAGAGGAACCTCTTTTCCCTTCACCGGCTCGTCTTTCACGAGGAGGATCGACTCACACCAAGGTGGCACGTGGCACAGCCCTGTGGGAAAGCCTCGTGGGAAAGCCTCGAGGGACAGCCTCGAGGGAAAGCCACAGATCCCTTGATCCACGTGACAGGAAGCGTGACACTACTGCTGCAGCTCGGGAGGAAAGCGCACGTGCATGCCCCCACACGAGACGAGGCCTGACTCCCCTGGGGAGACTCAGAAGCACCCCAAGATCCATGGCAACACTGGAGAGGAATCCTCAGGTTCCGGCCCCGACTCCACACAAGGACTGAGGCCCCGGCATGGACGGGAGAGGAATCCTGAGAGGTCCCCTAGCAACTCGCATGGGGACTGGCCTTTCCTGAGGCCACCAGAGCGGGTCCCTGAGGTCCCCGTCGTAACTCGAGAAGACCTGCCGCAACTCGAGAAAATCCAGGAGGTTCTCCCCTCCAGGCGAGATGAGGCCCATTTCCGCTGAGGCGTCTCGAGGCTGATCACACCTCCCCTCTGGAACTTCGAAAGGGTCCTTCACACCCTTGGTGCAAATCAAGAAGTTCCCCGACATACCCGTCTCCACTCGAGAGGAATCACGAGGGTCCCGCCCACATCCAGAGGAGCCCCGTTTCCGCTTCGTAGCTCGAGGTGAGGTATCCTTTCCCTGCTTCGTCGGGAAAGAGTTCCCGGCGTTCCCGCCGCATCTCAAGAGGAGGCCCTCTCAACAGGAACGGCGAGAGGAACTCCAGGGTCGTGCCACCATTCCAAGAGTCCCCCAGATGTCTCAGTCCATTCCAGAGGAACCTCTTTTCCCTTCACCGGCTCGTCTTTCACGCCGAGGATCGACTCACACCAAGGTGGCACGTGGCACAGCCCTGTGGGAAAGCCTCGTGGGAAAGCCTCGAGGGACAGCCTCGAGGGAAAGCCACAGATCCCTTGATCCACGTGACAGGAAGCGTGACACAACTGCTGCAGCTCGGGAGGAAAGCGCACGTGCATGCCCCCACTCGAGACGAGGCCTGACTCCCCTGGGGAGACTCAGAAGCACCCCAAGATCCATGGCAACACTGGAGAGGAATCCTCAGGTTCCGGCCCCGACTCCACACAAGGACTGAGGCCCCGGCATGGACGGGAGAGGAATCCCGAGAGGTCCCCTAGCAACTCGCATGGGGACTGGCCTTTCCTGAGGCCACCAGAGCGGGTCCCTGAGGTCCCCGTCATAACTCGAGAAGACCTGCCACAACTCGAGAAAATCCAGGAGGTTCTCCCCTCCAGGCGAGATGAGGCCCATTTCCGCTGAGGCGTCTCGAGGCTGATCACACCTCCCCTCTGGAACTTCGAAAGGGTCCTTCACACCCTTGTTGCAAATCAAGAAGTTCCCCGACATACCCGTCTCCACTCGAGCGGAATCACGAGGGTCCCGCCCACATCCAGAGGAGCCCCGTTTCCGCCTCGTAGCTCGAGGTGAGGGATCCTTTCCCTGCTTCGTCGGGAAAGAGTTCCCGGCGTTCCCGTCGCATCTCAAGAGGAGGCCCTCTCAACAGGAACGGCGAGAGGATCTCCAGGGTCGTGCCACCATTCCAAGAGTCCCCCAGATGTCTCAGTCCATTCCAGAGGAACCTCTTTTCCCTTCACCGGCTCGTCTTTCACGCCGAGGATCGACTCACACCAAGGTGGCACGTGGCACAGCCCTGTGGGAAAGCCTCGTGGGAAAGCCTCGAGGGACAGCCTCGAGGGAAAGCCACAGATCCCTTGATCCACGTGACAGGAAGCGTGACACTACTGCTGCAGCTCGGGAGGAAAGCGCACGTGCATGCCCCCACTCGAGACGAGGCCTGACTCCCCTGGGGAGACTCAGAAGCACCCCAAGATCCATGGCAACACTGGAGAGGAATCATCAGGTTCTGGCCCCGAATGCACACAAGGACTGAGGCCCCAACATGGACGGGAGAGGAATCCCGAGAGGTCCCCTAGCAACTCGCATGGGGACTGGCCTTTCCTGAGGCCACCAGAGCAGGTCCCTGAGGTCCCTGTCGTAACTCGAGAAGACCTGCCGCAACTCGAGAAAATCCAGGAGGTTCTCCCCTCCAGGCGAGATGAGGCCCATTTCCGCTGAGGCGTCTCGAGGCTGATCACACCTCCCCTCTGGAACTTCGAAAGGGTCCTTCACACCCTTGGTGCAAATCAAGAAGTTCCCCGACATAACCGTCTCCACTCGAGAGGAATCACGAGGGTCCCGCCCACATCCAGAGGAGCCCCGTTTCCGCCTCGTAGCTCGAGATGAGGGATCCTTTACCTGCTTCGTCGGGAAAGAGTTCCCGGCGTTCCCGTCGCATCTCAAGAGGAGGCCCTCTCAACAGGAACGGCGAGAGGAACTCCAGGGTCGTGCCACCATTCCAAGAGTCCCCCAGATGTCTCAGTCCATTCAAGAGGAACCTCTTTTCCCTTCACCGGCTCGTCTTTCACGAGGAGGATCGACTCACACCAAGGTGGCACGTGGCACAGCCCTGTGGGAAAGCCTCGTGGGAAAGCCTCGAGGGACAGCCTCGAGGGAAAGCCACAGATCCCTTGATCCACGTGACAGGAAGCGTGACACTACTGCTGCAGCTCGGGAGGAAAGCGCACGTGCATGCCCCCACACGAGACGAGCCTGACTCCCCTGGGGAGACTCAGAAGCACCCCAAGATCCATGGCAACACTGGAGAGGAATCCTCAGGTTCCGGCCCCGACTCCACACAAGGACTGAGGCCCCGGCATGGACGGGAGAGGAATCCTGAGAGGTCCCCTAGCAACTCGCATGGGGACTGGCCTTTCCTGAGGCCACCAGAGCGGGTCCCTGAGGTCCCCGTCGTAACTCGAGAAGACCTGCCGCAACTCGAGAAAATCCAGGAGGTTCTCCCCTCCAGGCGAGATGAGGCCCATTTCCGCTGAGGCGTCTCGAGGCTGATCACACCTCCCCTCTGGAACTTCGAAAGGGTCCTTCACACCCTTGGTGCAAATCAAGAAGTTCCCCGACATACCCGTCTCCACTCGAGAGGAATCACGAGGGTCCCGCCCACATACAGAGGAGCCCCGTTTCCGTCTCGTAGCTCGAGGTGAGGGATCCTTTCCCTGCTTCGTCGGGAAAGAGTTCCCGGCGTTCCCGCCGCATCTCAAGAGGAGGCCCTCTCAACAGGAACGGCGAGAGGAACTCCAGGGTCGTGCCACCATTCCAAGAGTCCCCCAGATGTCTCAGTCCATTCCAGAGGAACCTCTTTTCCCTTCACCGGCTCGTCTTTCACGCCGAGGATCGACTCACACCAAGGTGGCACGTGGCACAGCCCTGTGGGAAAGCCTCGTGGGAAAGCCTCGAGGGACAGCCTCGAGGGAAAGCCACAGATCCCTTGATCCACGTGACAGGAAGCGTGACACAACTGCTGCAGCTCGGGAGGAAAGCGCACGTGCATGCCCCCACTCGAGACGAGGCCTGACTCCCCTGGGGAGACTCAGAAGCACCCCAAGATCCATGGCAACACTGGAGAGGAATCCTCAGGTTCCGGCCCCGACTCCACACAAGGACTGAGGCCCCGGCATGGACGGGAGAGGAATCCCGAGAGGTCCCCTAGCAACTCGCATGGGGACTGGCCTTTCCTGAGGCCACCAGAGCGGGTCCCTGAGGTCCCCGTCATACCTCGAGAAGACCTGCCACAACTCGAGAAAATCCAGGAGGTTCTCCCCTCCAGGCGAGATGAGGCCCATTTCCGCTGAGGCGTCTCGAGGCTGATCACACCTCCCCTCTGGAACTTCGAAAGGGTCCTTCACACCCTTGTTGCAAATCAAGAAGTTCCCCGACATACCCGTCTCCACTCGAGCGGAATCACGAGGGTCCCGCCCACATCCAGAGGAGCCCCGTTTCCGCTCGTAGCTCGAGGTGAGGGATCCTTTCCCTGCTTCGTCGGGAAAGAGTTCCCGGCGTTCCCGTCGCATCTCAAGAGGAGGCCCTCTCAACAGGAACGGCGAGAGGAACTCCAGGGTCGTGCCACCATTCCAAGAGTCCCCCAGATGTCTCAGTCCATTCCAGAGGAACCTCTTTTCCCTTCACCGGCTCGTCTTTCACGCCGAGGATCGACTCACACCAAGGTGGCACGTGGCACAGCCCTGTGGGAAAGTCTCGTGGGAAAGCCTCGAGGGACAGCCTCGAGGGAAAGCCACAGGTCCCTTGATCCACGTGACAGGAAGCGTGACACTACTGCTGCAGCTCGGGAGGAAAGCGCACGTGCATGCCCCCACTCGAGACGAGGCCTGACTCCCCTGGGGAGACTCAGAAGCACCCCAAGATCCATGGCAACACTGGAGAGGAATCCTCAGGTTCCGGCCCCGACTCCACACAAGGACTGAGGCCCCGGCATGGACGGGAGAGGAATCCCGAGAGGTCCCCTAGCAACTCGCATGGGGACTGGCCTTTCCTGAGGCCACCAGAGCGGGTCCCTGAGGTCCCAGTCGTAACTCGAGAAGACCTGCCGCAACTCGAGAAAATCCAGGAGGTTCTCCCCTCCAGGCGAGATGAGGCCCATTTCCGCTGAGGTGTCTCGAGGCTGATCATACCTCACCTCTGGAACTTCGAAAGGCTCCTTCACACCCTTGGTGCAAATCAAGAAGTTCCCTGACATACCCGTCTCCACTCGAGAGGAATCACGAGGGTCCCGCCCACATCCAGAGGAGACCCGTATCCGCCTCGTAGCTCGAGATGAGGGATCCTTTCCCTGCTTCGTCGGGAAAGAGTTCCCGGCGTTCCCGTCGCATCTCAAGAGGAGGCCCTCTCAACAGGAACGGCGAGAGGAACTCCAGGGTCGTGCCACCATTCCAAGAGTCCCCCAGATGTCTCAGTCCATTCCAGAGGAACCTCTTTTCCCTTCACCGGCACGTCTTTCACGAGGAGGATCGACTCACACCAAGGTGGCACGTGGCACAGCCCTGTGGGAAAGCCTCGTGGGAAAGCCTCGAGGGACAGCCTCGAGGGAAAGCCACAGATCCCTTGATCCACGTGACAGGAAGCGTGACACTACTGCTGCAGCTCGGGAGGAAAGCGCACGTGCATGCCCCCACTCGAGACGAGGCCTGACTCCCCTGGTGAGACTCAGAAGCACCCCAAGATCCATGGCAACACTGGAGAGGAATCCTCAGTTTCCGGCCCCGACTCCACACAAGGACTGAGGCCCCGGCATGGACGGGAGAGGAATCCCGAGAGGTCCCCTAGCCACTCGCATGGGGACTGGCCTTTCCTGAGGCCACCAGAGCGGGTCCCTGAGGTCCCCGTCGTAACTCGAGAAGACCTGCCGCAACTCGAGAAAATCCAGGAGATTCTCCCCTCCAGGCGAGATGAGGGCCATTTCCGCTGAGGCGTCTCGAGGCTGATCACACCTCCCCTCTGGAACTTCGAAAGGCTCCTTCACACCCTTGGTGCAAATCAAGAAGTTCCCCGACATACCCGTCTCCACTCGAGAGGAATCACGAGGGTCCCGCCCACATCCAGAGGAGCCCCGTTTCCGCCTCGTAGCTCGAGGTGACGGATCCTTTCCCTGCTTCTTCGGGAAAGTGTTCCCGGCGTTCCCGTTGCATCTCAAGAGGAGGCCCTCTCAACAGGAACGGCGAGAGGAACTCCAGGGTCGTGCCACCATTCCAAGAGTCCCCCAGATGTCTCAGTCCATTCCAGAGGAACCTCTTTTCCCTTCACCGGCTCGTCTTTCACGCCGAGGATCGACTCACACCAAGGTGGCACGTGGCACAGCCCTGTGGGAAAGCCTCGTGGGAAAGCCTCGAGGGACAGCCTCGAGGGAAAGCCACAGATCCCTTGATCCACGTGACAGGAAGCGTGACACTACTGCTGCAGCTCGGGAGGAAAGCGCACGTGCATGCCCCCACTCGAGACGAGGCCTGACTCCCCTGGGGAGACTCAGAAGCACCCCAAGATCCATGGCAACACTGGAGAGGAATCCTCAGGTTCCGGCCCCGACTCCACACAAGGACTGAGGCCCCGACAAGGACGGGAGAGGAATCCCGAGAGGTCCCCTAGCAACTCGCATGGGGACTGGCCTTTCCTGAGGCCACCAGAGCGGGTCCCTGAGGTCCCCGTCGTAACTCGAGAAGACCTGCCGCAACTCGAGAAAATCCAGGAGGTTCTCCCCTCCAGGCGAGATGAGGCCCATTTCCGCTGAGGCGTCTCGAGGCTGATCACACCTCACCTCTGGAACTTCGAAAGGCTCCTTCACACCCTTGGTGCAAATCAAGAAGTTCCCCGACATACCCGTCTCCACTCGAGAGGAATCACGAGGGTCCCGCCCACATCCAGAGGAGACCCGTTTCCGCCTCGTAGCTCGAGATGAGGGATCCTTTCCCTGCTTCGTCGGGAAAGAGTTCCCGGCGTTCCCGTCGCATCTCAAGAGGAGGCCCTCTCAACAGGAACGGCGAGAGGAACTCCAGGGTCGTGCCACCATTCCAAGAGTCCCCCAGATGTCTCAGTCCATTCCATAGGAACCTCTTTTCCCTTCACCGGCACGTCTTTCACGAGGAGGATCGACTCACACCAAGGTGGCACGTGGCACAGCCCTGTGGGAAAGCCTCGTGGGAAAGCCTCGAGGGACAGCCTCGAGGGAAAGCCACAGATCCCTTGATCCACGTGACAGGAAGCGTGACACTACTGCTGCAGCTCGGGAGGAAAGCGCACGTGCATGCCCCCACTCGACACGAGGCCTGACTCCCCTGGGGAGACTCAGAAGCACCCCAAGATCCATGGCAACACTGGAGAGGAATCCTCAGTTTCCGGCCCCGACTCCACACAAGGACTGAGGCCCCGGCATGGACGGGAGAGGAATCCCGAGAGGTCCCCTAGCCACTCGCATGGGGACTGGCCTTTCCTGAGGCCACCAGAGCGGGTCCCTGAGGTCCCCGTCGTAACTCGAGAAGACCTGCCGCAACTCGAGAAAATCCAGGAGGTTCTCCCCTCCAGGCGAGATGAGGGCCATTTCCGCTGAGGCGTCTCGAGGCTGATCACACCTCCCCTCTGGAACTTCGAAAGGCTCCTTCACACCCTTGGTGCAAATCAAGAAGTTCCCCGACATACCCGTCTCCACTCGAGAGGAATCACGAGGGTCCCGCCCACATCCAGAGGAGCCCCGTTTCCGCCTCGTAGCTCGAGGTGACGGATCCTTTCCCTGCTTCTTCGGGAAAGAGTTCCCGGCGTTCCCGTTGCATCTCAAGAGGAGGCCCTCTCAACAGGAACGGCGAGAGGAACTCCAGGGTCGTGCCACCATTCCAAGAGTCCCCCAGATGTCTCAGTCCATTCCAGAGGAACCTCTTTTCCCTTCACCGGCTCGTCTTTCACGCCGAGGATCGACTCACACCAAGGTGGCACGTGGCACAGCCCTGTGGGAAAGCCTCGTGGGAAAGCCTCGAGGGACAGCCTCGAGGGAAAGCCACAGATCCCTTGATCCACGTGACAGGAAGCGTGACACTACTGCTGCAGCTCGGGAGGAAAGCGCACGTGCATGCCCCCACTCGAGACGAGGCCTGACTCCCCTGGGGAGACTCAGAAGCACCCCAAGATCCATGGCAACACTGGAGAGGAATCCTCAGGTTCCGGCCCCGACTCCACACAAGGACTGAGGCCCCGACAAGGACGGGAGAGGAATCCCGAGAGGTCCCCTAGCAACTCGCATGGGGACTGGCCTTTCCTGAGGCCACCAGAGCGGGTCCCTGAGGTCCCCGTCGTAACTCGAGAAGACCTGCCGCAACTCGAGAAAATCCAGGAGGTTCTCCCCTCCAGGCGAGATGAGGCCCATTTCCGCTGAGGCGTCTCGAGGCTGATCACACCTCACCTCTGGAACTTCGAAAGGCTCCTTCACACCCTTGGTGCAAATCAAGAAGTTCCCCGACATACCCGTCTCCACTCGAGAGGAATCACGAGGGTCCCGCCCACATCCAGAGGAGACCCGTTTCCGCCTCGTAGCTCGAGATGAGGGATCCTTTCCCTGCTTCGTCGGGAAAGAGTTCCCGGCGTTCCCGTCGCATCTCAAGAGGAGGCCCTCTCAACAGGAACGGCGAGAGGAACTCCAGGGTCGTGCCACCATTCCAAGAGTCCCCCAGATGTCTCAGTCCATTCCATAGGAACCTCTTTTCCCTTCACCGGCACGTCTTTCACGAGGAGGATCGACTCACACCAAGGTGGCACGTGGCACAGCCCTGTGGGAAAGCCTCGTGGGAAAGCCTCGAGGGACAGCCTCGAGGGAAAGCCACAGATCCCTTGATCCACGTGACAGGAAGCGTGACACTACTGCTGCAGCTCGGGAGGAAAGCGCACGTGCATGCCCCCACTCGAGACGAGGCCTGACTCCCCTGGGGAGACTCAGAAGCACCCCAAGATCCATGGCAACACTGGAGAGGAATCCTCAGGTTCCGGCCCCGACTCCACACAAGGACTGAGGCCCCGGCATGGACGGGAGAGGAATCCCGAGAGGTCCCCTAGCAACTCGCATGGGGACTGGCCTTTCCTGAGGCCACCAGAGCGGGTCCCTGAGGTCCCCGTCATAACTCGAGAAGACCTGCCACAACTCGAGAAAATCCAGGAGGTTCTCCCCTCCAGGCGAGATGAGGCCCATTTCCGCTGAGGCGTCTCGAGGCTGATCACACCTCACCTCTGGAACTTCGAAAGGGTCCTTCACACCCTTGGTGCAAATCAAGAAGTTCCCCGACCTAGCCGTCTCCACTCGAGAGGAATCACGAGGGTCCCGCCCACATCCAGGGGAGCCCCGTTTCCGCCTCGTAGCTCGAGATGAGGGATCCTTTCCCTGCTTCGTCGGGAAAGAGTTCCCGGCGTTCCCGTCGCATCTCAAGAGGAGGCCCTCTCAACAGGAACGGCGAGAGGAACTCCAGGGTCGTGCCACCATTCCAAGAGTCCCCCAGATGTCTCAGTCCATTCCAGAGGAACCTCTTTTCCCTTCACCGGCTCGTCTTTCACGCCGAGGATCGACTCACACCAAGGTGGCACGTGGCACAGCCCTGTGGGAAAGCCTCGTGGGAAAGCCTGGAGGGACAGCCTCGAGGGAAAGCCACAGATCCCTTGATCCACGTGACAGGAAGCGTGACACTACTGCTGCAGCTCGGGAGGAAAGCGCACGTGCATGCCCCCACTCGAGACGAGGCCTGACTCCCCTGGGGAGACTCAGAAGCACCCCAAGATCCATGGCAACACTGGAGAGGAATCCTCAGGTTTCGGCCCCGACTCCACACAAGAACTGAGGCCCCGGCATGGACGGGAGAGGAATCCCGAGAGGTCCCCTAGCAACTCGCATGGGGACTGGCCTTTCCTGAGGCCACCAGAGCGGGTCCCTGAGGTCCCCGTCGTAACTCGAGAAGACCTGCCGCAACTCGAGAAAATCCAGGAGGTTCTCCCCTCCAGGCGAGATGAGGCCCATTTCCGCTGAGGCGTCTCGAGGCTGATCACACCTCACCTCTGGAACTTCGAAAGGCTCCTTCACACCCTTGCTGCAAATCAAGAAGTTCCCCGAGATACCCGTCTCCACTCGAGAGGAATCACGAGGGTCCCGCCCACATCCAGAGGAGCCCCGTTTCCGCCTCGTAGCTCGAGATGAGGCATCCTTTCCCTGCTTCGTCGGGAAAGAGTTCCCGGCGTTCCCGCCGCATCTCAAGAGGAGGCCCTCTCAATAGGAACGGCGAGAGGAACTCCAGGGTCGTGCCACCATTCCAAGAGTCCCCCAGATGTCTCAGTCCATTCCAGAGGAGCCTCTTTTCCCTTCACCGGCTCGTCTTTCTCGCCGAGGATCGACTCACACCAAGGTGGCACGTGGCACAGCCCTGTGGGAAAGCCTCGTGGGAAAGCCTCGAGGGACAGCCTCGAGGGAAAGCCACAGATCCCTTGATCCACGTGACAGGAAGCGTGACACTACTGCTGCAGCTCGGGAGGAAAGCGCACGTGCATGCCCCCACTCGACACGAGGCCTGACTCCCCTGGGGAGACTCAGAAGCACCCCAAGATCCATGGCAACACTGGAGAGGAATCCTCAGTTTCCGGCCCCGACTCCACACAAGGACTGAGGCCCCGGCATGGACGGGAGAGGAATCCCGAGAGGTCCCCTAGCCACTCGCATGGGGACTGGCCTTTCCTGAGGCCACCAGAGCGGGTCCCTGAGGTCCCCGTCGTAACTCGAGAAGACCTGCCGCAACTCGAGAAAATCCAGGAGGTTCTCCCCTCCAGGCGAGATGAGGGCCATTTCCGCTGAGGCGTCTCGAGGCTGATCACACCTCCCCTCTGGAACTTCGAAAGGCTCCTTCACACCCTTGGTGCAAATCAAGAAGTTCCCCGACATACCCGTCTCCACTCGAGAGGAATCACGAGGGTCCCGCCCACATCCAGAGGAGCCCCGTTTCCGCCTCGTAGCTCGAGGTGACGGATCCTTTCCCTGCTTCTTCGGGAAAGTGTTCCCGGCGTTCCCGTTGCATCTCAAGAGGAGGCCCTCTCAACAGGAACGGCGAGAGGAACTCCAGGGTCGTGCCACCATTCCAAGAGTCCCCCAGATGTCTCAGTCCATTCCAGAGGAACCTCTTTTCCCTTCACCGGCTCGTCTTTCACGCCGAGGATCGACTCACACCAAGGTGGCACGTGGCACAGCCCTGTGGGAAAGCCTCGTGGGAAAGCCTCGAGGGACAGCCTCGAGGGAAAGCCACAGATCCCTTGATCCACGTGACAGGAAGCGTGACACTACTGCTGCAGCTCGGGAGGAAAGCGCACGTGCATGCCCCCACTCGAGACGAGGCCTGACTCCCCTGGGGAGACTCAGAAGCACCCCAAGATCCATGGCAACACTGGAGAGGAATCCTCAGGTTCCGGCCCCGACTCCACACAAGGACTGAGGCCCCGACAAGGACGGGAGAGGAATCCCGAGAGGTCCCCTAGCAACTCGCATGGGGACTGGCCTTTCCTGAGGCCACCAGAGCGGGTCCCTGAGGTCCCCGTCGTAACTCGAGAAGACCTGCCGCAACTCGAGAAAATCCAGGAGGTTCTCCCCTCCAGGCGAGATGAGGCCCATTTCCGCTGAGGCGTCTCGAGGCTGATCACACCTCACCTCTGGAACTTCGAAAGGCTCCTTCACACCCTTGGTGCAAATCAAGAAGTTCCCCGACATACCCGTCTCCACTCGAGAGGAATCACGAGGGTCCCGCCCACATCCAGAGGAGACCCGTTTCCGCCTCGTAGCTCGAGATGAGGGATCCTTTCCCTGCTTCGTCGGGAAAGAGTTCCCGGCGTTCCCGTCGCATCTCAAGAGGAGGCCCTCTCAACAGGAACGGCGAGAGGAACTCCAGGGTCGTGCCACCATTCCAAGAGTCCCCCAGATGTCTCAGTCCATTCCATAGGAACCTCTTTTCCCTTCACCGGCACGTCTTTCACGAGGAGGATCGACTCACACCAAGGTGGCACGTGGCACAGCCCTGTGGGAAAGCCTCGTGGGAAAGCCTCGAGGGACAGCCTCGAGGGAAAGCCACAGATCCCTTGATCCACGTGACAGGAAGCGTGACACTACTGCTGCAGCTCGGGAGGAAAGCGCACGTGCATGCCCCCACTCGAGACGAGGCCTGACTCCCCTGGGGAGACTCAGAAGCACCCCAAGATCCATGGCAACACTGGAGAGGAATCCTCAGGTTCCGGCCCCGACTCCACACAAGGACTGAGGCCCCGGCATGGACGGGAGAGGAATCCCGAGAGGTCCCCTAGCAACTCGCATGGGGACTGGCCTTTCCTGAGGCCACCAGAGCGGGTCCCTGAGGTCCCCGTCATAACTCGAGAAGACCTGCCACAACTCGAGAAAATCCAGGAGGTTCTCCCCTCCAGGCGAGATGAGGCCCATTTCCGCTGAGGCGTCTCGAGGCTGATCACACCTCACCTCTGGAACTTCGAAAGGGTCCTTCACACCCTTGGTGCAAATCAAGAAGTTCCCCGACCTAGCCGTCTCCACTCGAGAGGAATCACGAGGGTCCCGCCCACATCCAGGGGAGCCCCGTTTCCGCCTCGTAGCTCGAGATGAGGGATCCTTTCCCTGCTTCGTCGGGAAAGAGTTCCCGGCGTTCCCGTCGCATCTCAAGAGGAGGCCCTCTCAACAGGAACGGCGAGAGGAACTCCAGGGTCGTGCCACCATTCCAAGAGTCCCCCAGATGTCTCAGTCCATTCCAGAGGAACCTCTTTTCCCTTCACCGGCTCGTCTTTCACGCCGAGGATCGACTCACACCAAGGTGGCACGTGGCACAGCCCTGTGGGAAAGCCTCGTGGGAAAGCCTGGAGGGACAGCCTCGAGGGAAAGCCACAGATCCCTTGATCCACGTGACAGGAAGCGTGACACTACTGCTGCAGCTCGGGAGGAAAGCGCACGTGCATGCCCCCACTCGAGACGAGGCCTGACTCCCCTGGGGAGACTCAGAAGCACCCCAAGATCCATGGCAACACTGGAGAGGAATCCTCAGGTTTCGGCCCCGACTCCACACAAGAACTGAGGCCCCGGCATGGACGGGAGAGGAATCCCGAGAGGTCCCCTAGCAACTCGCATGGGGACTGGCCTTTCCTGAGGCCACCAGAGCGGGTCCCTGAGGTCCCCGTCGTAACTCGAGAAGACCTGCCGCAACTCGAGAAAATCCAGGAGGTTCTCCCCTCCAGGCGAGATGAGGCCCATTTCCGCTGAGGCGTCTCGAGGCTGATCACACCTCACCTCTGGAACTTCGAAAGGCTCCTTCACACCCTTGCTGCAAATCAAGAAGTTCCCCGAGATACCCGTCTCCACTCGAGAGGAATCACGAGGGTCCCGCCCACATCCAGAGGAGCCCCGTTTCCGCCTCGTAGCTCGAGATGAGGCATCCTTTCCCTGCTTCGTCGGGAAAGAGTTCCCGGCGTTCCCGCCGCATCTCAAGAGGAGGCCCTCTCAATAGGAACGGCGAGAGGAACTCCAGGGTCGTGCCACCATTCCAAGAGTCCCCCAGATGTCTCAGTCCATTCCAGAGGAGCCTCTTTTCCCTTCACCGGCTCGTCTTTCTCGCCGAGGATCGACTCACACCAAGGTGGCACGTGGCACAGCCCTGTGGGAAAGCCTCGTGGGAAAGCCTCGAGGGACAGCCTCGAGGGAAAGCCACAGATCCCTTGATCCACGTGACAGGAAGCGTGACACTACTGCTGCAGCTCGGGAGGAAAGCGCACGTGCATGCCCCCACTCGAGACGAGGCCTGACTCCCCTGGGGAGACTCAGAAGCACCCCAAGATCCATGGCAACACTGGAGAGGAATCCTCAGGTTCCGGCCCCGACTCCACACAAGGACTGAAGCCCCGGCATGGACGGGAGAGGAATCCCGAGAGGTCCCCTAGCAACTCGCATGGGGACTGGAATTTCCTGAGGCCACCAGAGCGGGTCCCTGACGTCCCCGTCATAACTCGAGAAGACCTGCCGCAATTCGAGAAAATCCAGGAGGTTCTCCCCTCCAGGCGAGATGAGGCCCATTTCCGCTGAGGCGTCTCGAGGCTGATCACACCTCCCCTCTGGAACTTCGAAAGGGTCCTTCACACCCTTGGTGCAAATCAAGATGTTCCCCGACATACCCGTCTCCACTCGAGAGGAATCACGAGGGTCCCGCCCACATCCAGAGGAGCCCCGTTTCCGCCTCGTAGCTCGAGGTGAGGGATCCTTTCCCTGCTTCGTCGGGAAAGAGTTCCCGGCGTTCCCGCCGCATCTCAAGAGGAGGCCCTCTCAACAGGAACGACGAGAGGAACTCCAGGGTCGTGCCACCATTCCAAGAGTCCCCCAGATGTCTCAGTCCATTCCAGAGGAACCTCTTTTCCCTTCACCGGCTCGTCTTTCACGCCGAGGATCGACTCACACCAAGGTGGCACGTGGCACAGCCCTGTGGGAAAGCCTCGTGGGAAAGCCTCGAGGGACAGCCTCGAGGGAAAGCCACAGATCCCTTGATCCACGTGACAGGAAGCGTGACACTACTGCTGCAGCTCGGGAGGAAAGCGCACGTGCATGCCCCCACTCGAGACGAGGCCTGACTCCCCTGGGGAGACTCAGAAGCACCCCAAGATCCATGGCAACACTGGAGAGGAATCCTCAGGTTCCGGCCCCGACTCCACACAAGGACTGAGGCCCCGGCATGGACGGGAGAGGAATCCCGAGAGGTCCCCTAGCAACTCGCATGGGGACTGGCCTTTCCTGAGGCCACCAGAGCGGGTCCCTGAGGTCCCCGTCGTAACTCGAGAAGACCTGCCGCAACTCGAGAAAATCCAGGAGGTTCTCCCCTCCAGGCGAGATGAGGCCCATTTCCGCTGAGGCGTCTCGAGGCTGATCACACCTCCCCTCTGGAACTTCGAAAGGGTCCTTCACACCCTTGGTGCAAATCAAGAAGTTCCCCGACATAGCCGTCTCCACTCGAGAGGAATCACGAGGGTCCCGCCCACATCCAGGGGAGCCCCGTTTCCGCCTCGTAGCTCGAGATGAGGGATCCTTTCCCTGCTTCGTCGGGAAAGAGTTCCCGGCATTCCCGTCGCATCTCAAGAGGAGGCCCTCTCAACAGGAACGGCGAGAGGAACTCCAGGGTCGTGCCACCATTCCAAGAGTCCCCCAGATGTCTCAGTCCATTCCAGAGGAACCTCTTTTCCCTTCACCGGCTCGTCTTTCACGCCGAGGATCGACTCACACCAAGGTGGCACGTGGCACAGCCCTGTGGGAAAGCCTCGTGGGAAAGCCTCGAGGGACAGCCTCGAGGGAAAGCCACAGATCCCTTGATCCACGTGACAGGAAGCGTGACACTACTGCTGCAGCTCGGGAGGAAAGCGCACGTGCATGCCCCCACTCGAGACGAGGCCTGACTCCCCTGGGGAGACTCAGAAGCACCCCAAGATCCATGGCAACACTGGAGAGGAATCCTCAGGTTTCGGCCCCGACTCCACACAAGGACTGAGGCCCCGGCATGGACGGGAGAGGAATCCCGAGAGGTCCCCTAGCAACTCGCATGGGGACTGGCCTTTCCTGAGGCCACCAGAGCGGGTCCCTGAGGTCCCCGTCGTAACTCGAGAAGACCTGCCGCAACTCGAGAAAATCCAGGAGGTTCTCCCCTCCAGGCGAGATGAGGCCCATTTCCGCTGAGGAGTCTCGAGGCTGATCACACCTCACCTCTGGAACATCGAAAGGCTCCTTCACACCCTTGCTGCAAATCAAGAAGTTCCCCGAGATACCCGTCTCCACTCGAGAGGAATCACGAGGGTCCCGCCCACATCCAGAGGAGCCCCGATTCCGCCTCGTAGCTCGAGATGAGGCATCCTTTCCCTGCTTCGTCGGGAAAGAGTTCCCGGCGTTCCCGCCGCATCTCAAGAGGAGGCCCTCTCAATAGGAACGGCGAGAGGAACTCCAGGGTCGTGCCACCATTCCAAGAGTCCCCCAGATGTCTCAGTCCATTCCAGAGGAACCTCTTTTCCCTTCACCGGCTCGTCTTTCTCGCCGAGGATCGACTCACACCAAGGTGGCACGTGGCACAGCCCTGTGGGAAAGCCTCGTGGGAAAGCCTCGAGGGACAGCCTCGAGGGAAAGCCACAGATCCCTTGATCCACGTGACAGGAAGCGTGACACTACTGCTGCAGCTCGGGAGGAAAGCGCACGTGCATGCCCACACACGAGACGAGGCCTGACTCCCCTGAGGAGACTCAGAAGCACCCCAAGATCCATGGCAACACTGGAGAGGAATCCTCAGGTTCCGGCCCCGACTCCACACAAGGACTGAAGCCCCGGCATGGACGGGAGAGGAATCCCGAGAGGTCCCCTAGCAACTTGCATGGGGACTGGAATTTCCTGAGGCCACCAGAGCGGGTCCCTGACGTCCCCGTCATAACTCGAGAAGACCTGCCGCAATTCGAGAAAATCCAGGAGGTTCTCCCCTCCAGGCGAGATGAGGCCCATTTCCGCTGAGGCGTCTCGAGGCTGATCACACCTCCCCTCTGGAACTTCGAAAGGATCCTTCACACCCTTGGTGCAAATCAAGATGTTCCCCGACATACCCGTCTCCACTCGAGAGGAATCACGAGGGTCCCGCCCACATCCAGAGGAGCCCCGTTTCCGCCTCGTAGCTCGAGGTGAGGGATCCTTTCCCTGCTTCGTCGGGAAAGAGTTCCCGGCGTTCCCGCCGCATCTCAAGAGGAGGCCCTCTCAACAGGAACGACGAGAGGAACTCCAGGGTCGTGCCACCATTCCAAGAGTCCCCCAGATGTCTCAGTCCATTCCAGAGGAACCTCTTTTCCCTTCACCGGCTCGTCTTTCACGCCGAGGATCGACTCACACCAAGGTGGCACGTGGCACAGCCCTGTGGGAAAGCCTCGTGGGAAAGCCTCGAGGGACAGCCTCGAGGGAAAGACACAGATCCCTTGATCCACGTGACAGGAAGCGTGACACTACTGCTGCAGCTCGGGAGGAAAGCGCACGTGCATGCCCCCACTCGAGACGAGGCCTGACTCCCCTGGGGAGACTCAGAAGCACCCCAAGATCCATGGCAACACTGGAGAGGAATCCTCAGGTTCCGGCCCCGACTCCACACAAGGACTGAGGCCCCGGCATGGACGGGAGAATAATCCCGAGAGGTCACCTAGCAACTCGCATGGGGACTGGCCTTTCCTGAGGCCACCAGAGCGGGTCCCTGAGGTCCCCGTCGTAACTCGAGAAGACCTGCCGCAACTCGAGAAAATCCAGGAGGTTCTCCCCTCCAGGCGAGATGAGGCCCATTTCCGCTGAGGCGTCTCGAGGCTGATCACACCTCACCTCTGGAACTTCGAAAGGCTCCTTCACACCCTTGCTGCAAATCAAGAAGTTCCCCGACATACCCGTCTCCACTCGAGAGGAATCACGAGGGTCCCTCCCACATCCAGAGGAGCCCCGTATCCGCCTCGTAGCTCGAGATGAGGGATCCTTTCCCTGCTTTGTCGGGAAAGAGTTCCCGGCGTTCCCGTCGCATCTCAAGAGGAGGCCCTCTCAACAGGAACGGAGAGAGGAACTCCAGGGTTGTGCCACCTTTCCAAGAGTCCCCCAGATGTCTCAGTCCATTCCATAGGAACCTCTTTTCCCTTCACCGGCTCGTCTTTCACGCCGAGGATCGACTCACACCAAGGTGGCACGTGGCACAACCCTGTGGGAAAGCCTCGTGGGAAAGCCTCGAGGGACAGCCTCGAGGGAAAGCCACAGATCCCTTGATCCACGTGACAGGAAGCGTGACACTACTGCTGCAGCTCGGGAGGAAAGCGCACGTGCATGCCCCCACTCGAGACGAGGCCTGACTTCTCTGGGGAGACTCAGAAGCACCCCAAGATCCATGGCAACACTGGAGAGGAATCCTCAGGTTCCGGCCCCGACTCCACACAAGGACTGAGGCCCCGGCATGGACGGGAGAGGAATCCCGAGAGGTCCCCTAGCAACTCGCATGGGGAATGGCCTTTCCTGAGGCCACCAGAGCGGGTCGCTGAGGTCCCCGTCGTAACTCGAGAAGACCTGCCGCAACTTGAGAAAATCCAGGAGGTTCTCCCCTCCAGGCGAGATGAGGCCCATTTCCGCTGAGGCGTCTCGAGGCTGATCACACCTCCCCTCTGGAACTTTGAAAGGCTCCTTCACACCCTTGCTGCAAATCAAGAAGTTCCCCGACATACCCGTCTCCACTCGAGAGGAATCACGAGGGTCCCGCCCACATCCAGAGGAGCCCCGTTTCCGCCTCGTAGCTCGAGATGAGGGATCCTTTCCCTGCTTCTTCGGGAAAGAGTTCCCGGCGTTCCCGTCGCATCTCAAGAGGAGGCCCTCTCAACAGGAACGGCGAGAGGAACTCCAGGGACGTGCCACCATTCCAAGAGTCCCCCAGATGTCTCAGTCCATTCCAGAGGAACCTCTTTTCCCTTCACCGGCTCGTCTTTCTCGCCGAGGATCGACTCACACCAAGGTGGCACGTGGCACAGCCCTGTGGAAAAGCCTCGTGGGAAAGCCTCGAGGGACAGCCTCGAGGGAAAGCCACAGATCCCTTGATCCACGTGACAGGAAGCGTGACACTACTGCTGCAGCTCGGGAGGAAAGCGCACGTGCATGCCCCCACTCGAGACGAGGCCTGACTCCCCTGGGGAGACTCAGAAGCACCCCAAGATCCATGGCAACACTGGAGAGGAATCCTCAGGTTCCGGCCCCGACTCCACACAAGGACTGAGGCCCCGGCATGGACGGGAGAGGAATCCCGAGAGGTCCCCTAGCAACTCGCATGGGGACTGGCCTTTCCTGAGGCCACCAGAGCGGGTCCCTGAGGTCCCCGTCGTAACTCGAGAAGACCTGCCGCAACTCGAGAAAATCCAGGAGGTTCTCCCCTCCAGGCGAGATGAGGCCCATTTCCGCTGAGGCGTCTCGAGGCTGATCACACCTCACCTCTGGAACTTCGAAAGGGTCCTTCACACCCTTGGTGCAAATCAAGAAGTTCCCCGACATAGCCGTCTCCACTCGAGAGGAATCACGAGGGTCCCGACCACATCCAGGGGAGCCCCGTTTCCGCCTCGTAGCTCGAGATGAGGGATCCTTTCCCTGCTTCGTCGGGAAAGAGTTCCCGGTGTTCCCGTCGCATCTCAAGAGGAGGCCCTCTCAACAGGAACGGCGAGAGGAACTCCAGGGTCGTGCCACCATTCCAAGAGCCCCCAGATGTCTCAGTCCATTCCAGAGGAACCTCTTTTCCCTTCACCGGCTCGTCTTTCAAGCCGAGGATCGACTCACACCAAGGTGGCACGTGGCACAGCCCTGTGGGAAAGCCTCGTGGGAAAGCCTCGAGGGACAGCCTCGAGGGAAAGCCACAGATCCCTTGATCCACGTGACAGGAAGCGTGACACTACTGCTGCAGCTCGGGAGGAAAGCGCACGTGCATGCCCCCACTCGAGACGAGGCCTGACTCCCCTGGGGAGACTCAGAAGCACCCGAAGATCCATGGCAACACTGGAGAGGAATCCTCAGGTTCCGGCCCCGACTCCACACAAGGACTGAGGCCCCGGCATGGACGGGAGAATAATCCCGAGAGGTCACCTAGCAACTCGCATGGGGACTGGCCTTTCCTGAGGCCACCAGAGCGGGTCCCTGAGGTCCCCGTCGTAACTCGAGAAGACCTGCCGCAACTCGAGAAAATCCAGGAGGTTCTCCCCTCCAGGCGAGATGAGGCCCATTTCCGCTGAGGCGTCTCGAGGCTGATCACACCTCACCTCTGGAACTTCGAAAGGCTCCTTCACACCCTTGCTGCAAATCAAGAAGTTCCCCGACATACCCGTCTCCACTCGAGAGGAATCACGAGGGTCCCTCCCACATCCAGAGGAGCCCCGTATCCGCCTCGTAGCTCGAGATGAGGGATCCTTTCCCTGCTTTGTCGGGAAAGAGTTCCCGGCGTTCCCGTCGCATCTCAAGAGGAGGCCCTCTCAACAGGAACGGAGAGAGGAACTCCAGGGTTGTGCCACCTTTCCAAGAGTCCCCCAGATGTCTCAGTCCATTCCAGAGGAACCTCTTTTCCCTTCACCGGCTCGTCTTTCACGCCGAGGATCGACTCACACCAAGGTGGCACGTGGCACAACCCTGTGGGAAAGCCTCGTGGGAAAGCCTCGAGGGACAGCCTCGAGGGAAAGCCACAGATCCCTTGATCCACGTGACAGGAAGCGTGACACTACTGCTGCAGCTCGGGAGGAAAGCGCACGTGCATGCCCCCACTCGAGACGAAGCCTGACTTCTCTGGGGAGACTCAGAAGCACCCCAAGATCCATGGCAACACTGGAGAGGAATCCTCAGGTTCCGGCCCCGACTCCACACAAGGACTGAGGCCCCGGCATGGACGGGAGAGGAATCCCGAGAGGTCCCCTAGCAACTCGCATGGGGACTGGCCTTTCCTGAGGCCACCAGAGCGGGTCGCTGAGGTCCCCGTCGTAACTCGAGAAGACCTGCCGCAACTCGAGAAAATCCAGGAGGTTCTCCCCTCCAGGCGAGATGAGGCCCATTTCCGCTGAGGCGTCTCGAGGCTGATCACACCTCCCCTCTGGAACTTTGAAAGGCTCCTTCACACCCTTGCTGCAAATCAAGAAGTTCCCCGACATACCCGTCTCCACTCGAGAGGAATCACGAGGGTCCCGCCCACATCCAGAGGAGCCCCGTTTCCGCCTCGTAGCTCGAGATGAGGGATCCTTTCCCTGCTTCTTCGGGAAAGAGTTCCCGGCGTTCCCGTCGCATCTCAAGAGGAGGCCCTCTCAACAGGAACGGCGAGAGGAACTCCAGGGACGTGCCACCATTCCAAGAGTCCCCCAGATGTCTCAGTCCATTCCAGAGGAACCTCTTTTCCCTTCACCGGCTCGTCTTTCTCGCCGAGGATCGACTCACACCAAGGTGGCACGTGGCACAGCCCTGTGGGAAAGCCTCGTGGGAAAGCCTCGAGGGACAGCCTCGAGGGAAAGCCACAGATCCCTTGATCCACGTGACAGGAAGCGTGACACTACTGCTGCAGCTCGGGAGGAAAGCGCACGTGCATGCCCCCACTCGAGACGAGGCCTGACTCCCCTGGGGAGACTCAGAAGCACCCCAAGATCCATGGCAACACTGGAGAGGAATCCTCAGGTTCCGGCCCCGACTCCACACAAGGACTGAGGCCCCGGCATGGACGGAAGAGGAATCCCGAGAGGTCCCCTAGCAACTCGCATGGGGACTGGCCTTTCCTGAGGCCACCAGAGCGGGTCCCTGAGGTCCCCGTCGTAACTCGAGAAGACCTGCCGCAACTCGAGAAAATCCAGGAGGTTCTCCCCTCCAGGCGAGATGAGGCCCATTTCCGCTGAGGCGTCTCGAGGCTGATCACACCTCACCTCTGGAACTTCGAAAGGGTCCTTCACACCCTTGGTGCAAATCAAGAAGTTCCCCGACATAGCCGTCTCCACTCGAGAGGAATCACGAGGGTCCCGACCACATCCAGGGGAGCCCCGTTTCCGCCTCGTAGCTCGAGATGAGGGATCCTTTCCCTGCTTCGTCGGGAAAGAGTTCCCGGTGTTCCCGTCGCATCTCAAGAGGAGGCCCTCTCAACAGGAACGGCGAGAGGAACTCCAGGGTCGTGCCACCATTCCAAGAGCCCCCAGATGTCTCAGTCCATTCCAGAGGAACCTCTTTTCCCTTCACCGGCTCGTCTTTCTCGCCGAGGATCGACTCACACCAAGGTGGCACGTGGCACAGCCCTGTGGGAAAGCCTCGTGGGAAAGCCTCCAGGGACAGCCTCGAGGGAAAGCCACAGATCCCTTGATCCACGTGACAGGAAGCGTGACACTACTGCTGCAGCTCGGGAGGAAAGCGCACGTGCATGCCCCCTCTCGAGACGAGGCCTGACTCCCCTGGGGAGACTCAGAAGCACCCCAAGATCCATGGCAACACTGGAGAGGAATCCTCAGGTTCCGGCCCCGACTCCACACAAGGACTGAAGCCCCGGCATGGACGGGAGAGGAATGCCGAGAGGTCCCCTAGCAACTCGCATGGGGACTGGAATTTCCTGAGGCCACCAGAGCGGGTCCCTGAGGTCCCCGTCATAACTCGAGAAGACCTGCCGCAACTCGAGAAAATCCAGGAGGTTCTCCCCTCCAGGCGAGATGAGGCCCATTTCCGCTGAGGCGTCTCGAGGCTGATCACACCTCCCCTCTGGAACTTCGAAAGGGTCCTTCACACCCTTGGTGCAAATCAAGAAGTTCCCCGAGATCCCCGTCTCCACTCGAGAGGAATCACGAGGGTCCCGCCCACATCCAGAGGAGCCCCGTTTCCGCCTCGTAGCTCGAGGTGAGGGATCCTTTCCCTGCTTCTTCGGGAAAGAGTTCCCGGCGTTCCCGTCGCATCTCAAGAGGAGGCCCTCTCAACAGGAACGGCGAGAGGAACTCCAGGGTCGTGCCACCATTCCAATAGTCCCCCAGATGTCTCAGTCCATTCCAGAGGAACCTCTTTTCCCTTCACCGGCACGTCTTTCACGAGGAGGATCGACTCACACCAAGGTGGCACGTGGCACAGTCCTGTGGGAAAGACTCGTGGGAAAGCCTCGAGGGACAGCCTCGAGGGAAAGCCACAGATCCCTTGATCCACGTGACAGGAAGCGTGACACTACTGCTGCAGCTCGGGAGGAAAGCGCACGTGCATGCCCCCACTCGAGACGAGGCCTGACTCCCCTGGTGAGACTCAGAAGCACCCCAAGATCCATGGCAACACTGGAGAGGAATCCTCAGGTTCCGGCCCCGACTCCACACAAGGACTGAGGCCCCGGCATGGACGGGAGAGGTATCCCGAGAGGTCCCCTAGCCACTCGCATGGGGACTGGCCTTTCCTGAGGCCACCAGAGCGGGTCCCTGAGGTCCCCGTCGTAACTCGAGAAGACCTGCCGCAACTCGAGAAAATCCAGGAGGTTCTCCCCTCCATTCGAGATGAGGGCCATTTCCGCTGAGGCGTCTCGAGGCTGATCACACCTCCCCTCTGGAACTTCGAAAGGCTCTTTCACACCCTTGGTGCAAATCAAGAAGTTCCCCGACATACCCGTCTCCACTCGAGAGGAATCACGAGGGTCCCGCCCACATCCAGAGGAGCCCCGTTTCCGCCTCGTAGCTCGAGATGAGGGATCCTTTCCCTGCTTCGTCGGGAAAGAGTTCCCGGCGTTCCCGTCGCATCTCAAGAGGAGGCCCTCTCAACAGGAACGGCGAGAGGAACTCCAGGGTCGTGCCACCATTCCAAGAGTCCCCCAGATGTCTCAGTCCATTCCAGAGGAACCTCTTTTCCCTTCACCGGCTCGTCTTTCTCGCCGAGGATCGACTCACACCAAGGTGGCACGTGGCACAGCCCTGTGGGAAAGCCTCGTGGGAAAGCCTCGAGGGACAGCCTCGAGGGAAAGCCACAGATCCCTTGATCCACGTGACAGGAAGCGTGACACTACTGCTGCAGCTCGGGAGGAAAGCGCACGTGCATGCCCCCACTCGAGACGAGGCCTGACTCCCCTGGGGAGACTCAGAAGCACCCCAAGATCCATGGCAACACTGGAGAGGAATCCTCAGGTTCCGGCCCCGACTCCACACAAGGACTGAGGCCCCGGCATGGACGGAAGAGGAATCCCGAGAGGTCCCCTAGCAACTCGCATGGGGACTGGCCTTTCCTGAGGCCACCAGAGCGGGTCCCTGAGGTCCCCGTCGTAACTCGAGAAGACCTGCCGCAACTCGAGAAAATCCAGGAGGTTCTCCCCTCCAGGCGAGATGAGGCCCATTTCCGCTGAGGCGTCTCGAGGCTGATCACACCTCACCTCTGGAACTTCGAAAGGGTCCTTCACACCCTTGGTGCAAATCAAGAAGTTCCCCGACATAGCCGTCTCCACTCGAGAGGAATCACGAGGGTCCCGCCCACATCCAGGGGAGCCCCGTTTCCGCCTCGTAGCTCGAGATGAGGGATCCTTTCCCTGCTTCGTCGGGAAAGAGTTCCCGGTGTTCCCGTCGCATCTCAAGAGGAGGCCCTCTCAACAGGAACGGCGAGAGGAACTCCAGGGTCGTGCCACCATTCCAAGAGTCCCCCAGATGTCTCAGTCCATTCCAGAGGAACCTCTTTTCCCTTCACCGGCTCGTCTTTCACGCCGAGGATCGACTCACACCAAGGTGGCACGTGGCACAGCCCTGTGGGAAAGCCTCGTGGGAAAGCCTCGAGGGACAGCCTCGAGGGAAAGCCACAGATCCCTTGATCCACGTGACAGGAAGCGTGACACTACTGCTGCAGCTCGGGAGGAAAGCGCACGTGCATGCCCCCACTCGAGACGAGGCCTGACTCTCCTGGGGAGACTCAGAAGCACCCCAAGATCCATGGCAACACTGGAGAGGAATCCTCAGGTTTCGGCCCCGACTCCACACAAGGACTGAGGCCCCGGCATGGACGGGAGAGGAATCCCGAGAGGTCCCCTAGCAACTCGCATGGGGACTGGCCTTTCCTGAGGCCACCAGAGCGGGTCCCTGAGGTCCCCGTCGTAACTCGAGAAGACCTGCCGCAACTCGAGAAAATCCAGGAGGTTCTCCCCTCCAGGCGAGATGAGGCCCATTTCCGCTGAGGCGTCTCGAGGCTGATCACACCTCCCCTCTGGAACTTCGAAAGGCTCCTTCACACCCTTGCTGCAAATCAAGAAGTTCCCCGACATACCCGTCTCCACTCGAGAGGAATCACGAGGGTCCCGCCCACATCCAGAGGATCCCCGTTTCCGCCTCGTAGCTCGAGATGAGGCATCCTTTCCCTGCTTCGTCGGGAAAGAGTTCCCGGCGATCCCGCCGCATCTCAAGAGGAGGCCCTCTCAATAGGAACGGCGAGAGGAACTCCAGGGTCGTGCCACCATTCCAAGAGTCCCCCAGATGTCTCAGTCCATTCCAGAGGAACCTCTTTTTCCTTCACCGGCTCGTCTTTCTCGCCGAGGATCGACTCACACCAAGGTGGCACGTGGCACAGCCCTGTGGGAAAGCCTCGTGGGAAAGCCTCGAGGGACAGCCTCGAGGGAAAGCCACAGATCCCTTGATCCACGTGACAGGAAGCGTGACACTACTGCTGCAGCTCGGGAGGAAAGCGCACGTGCATGCCCCCACTCGAGACGAGGCCTGACTCCCCTGGGGAGACTCAGAAGCACCCCAAGATCCATGGCAACACTGGAGAGGAATCCTCAGGTTTCGGCCCCGACTCCACACAAGGACTGAGGCCCCGGCATGGACGGGAGAGGAATCCCGAGAGGTCCCCTAGCAACTCGCATGGGGACTGGCCTTTCCTGAGGCCACCAGAGCGGGTCCCTGAGGTCCCCGTCGTAACTCGAGAAGACCTGCCGCAACTCGAGAAAATCCAGGAGGTTCTCCCCTCCAGGCGAGATGAGGCCCATTTCCGCTGAGGCGTCTCGAGGCTGATCACACCTCACCTCTGGAACTTCGAAAGGCTCCTTCACACCCTTGCTGCAAATCAAGAAGTTCCCCGAGATACCCGTCTCCACTCGAGAGGAATCACGAGGGTCCCGCCCACATCGAGAGGAGCCCCGTTTCCGCCTCGTAGCTCGAGATGAGGCATCCTTTCCCTGCTTCGTCGGGAAAGAGTTCCCGGCGTTCCCGCCGCATCTCAAGAGGAGGCCCTCTCAATAGGAACGGCGAGAGGAACTCCAGGGTCGTGCCACCATTCCAAGAGTCCCCCAGATGTCTCAGTCCATTCCAGAGGAACCTCTTTTCCCTTCACCGGCTCGTCTTTCTCGCCGAGGATCGACTCACACCAAGGTGGCACGTGGCACAGCCCTGTGGGAAAGCCTCGTGGGAAAGCCTCCAGGGACAGCCTCGAGGGAAAGCCACAGATCCCTTGATCCACGTGACAGGAAGCGTGACACTACTGCTGCAGCTCGGGAGGAAAGCGCACGTGCATGCCCCCACTCGAGACGAGGCCTGACTCCCCTGGGGAGACTCAGAAGCACCCCAAGATCCATGGCAACACTGGAGAGGAATCCTCAGGTTCCGGCCCCGACTCCACACAAGGACTGAAGCCCCGGCATGGACGGGAGAGGAATGCCGAGAGGTCCCCTAGCAACTCGCATGGGGACTGGAATTTCCTGAGGCCACCAGAGCGGGTCCCTGAGGTCCCCGTCATAACTCGAGAAGACCTGCCGCAATTCGAGAAAATCCAGGAGGTTCTCCCCTCCAGGCGAGATGAGGCCCATTTCCGCTGAGGCGTCTCGAGGCTGATCACACCTCCCCTCTGGAACTTCGAAAGGGTCCTTCACACCCTTGGTGCAAATCAAGAAGTTCCCCGACATAGCCGTCTCCACTCGAGAGGAATCACGAGGGTCCCGCCCACATCCAGAGGAGCCCCGTTTCCGCCTCGTAGCTCGAGGTGAGGGATCCTTTCCCTGCTTCGTCGGGAAAGAGTTCCCGGCGTTCCCGCCGCATCTCAAGAGGAGGCCCTCTCAACAGGAACGGCGAGAGGATCTCCAGGGTCGTGCCACCATTCCAAGAGTCCCCCAGATGTCTCAGTCCATTCCAGAGGAACCTCTTTTCCCTTCACCGGCTCGTCTTTCACGCCGAGGATCGACTCACACCAAGGTGGCACGTGGCACAGCCCTGTGGGAAAGCCTCGTGGGAAAGCCTCGAGGGACAGCCTCGAGGGAAAGCCACAGATCCCTTGATCCACGTGACAGGAAGCGTGACACTACTGCTGCAGCTCGGGAGGAAAGCGCACGTGCATGCCCCCACTCGAGACGAGGCCTGACTCCCCTGGGGAGACTCAGAAGCACCCCAAGATCCATGGCAACACTGGAGAGGAAACCTCAGGTTCCGGCCCCGACTCCACACAAGGACTGAGGCCCCGGCATGGACGGGAGTGGAATCCCGAGAGGTCCCCTAGCAACTCGCATGGGGACTGGCCTTTCCTGAGGCCACCAGAGCGGGTCCCTGAGGTCCCCGTCATAACTCGAGAAGACCTGCCACAACTCGAGAAAATCCAGGAGGTTCTCCCCTCCAGGCGAGATGAGGCCCATTTCCGCTGAGGCGTCTCGAGGCTGATCACACCTCACCTCTGGAACTTCGAAAGGCTCCTTCACACCCTTGCTGCAAATCAAGAAGTTCCCCGACCTAGCCGTCTCCACTCGAGAGGAATCACGAGGGTCCCGCCCACATCCAGGGGAGCCCCGTTTCCGCCTCGTAGCTCGAGATGAGGGATCCTTTCCCTGCTTCGTCGGGAAAGAGTTCCCGGCGTTCCCGTCGCATCTCAAGAGGAGGCCCTCTCAACAGGAACGGCGAGAGGAACTCCAGGGTCGTGCCACCATTCCAATAGTCCCCCAGATGTCTCAGTCCATTCCAGAGGAACCTCTTTTCCCTTCACCGGCACGTCTTTCACGAGGAGGATCGACTCACACCAAGGTGGCACGTGGCACAGTCCTGTGGGAAAGACTCGTGGGAAAGCCTCGAGGGACAGCCTCGAGGGAAAGCCACAGATCCCTTGATCCACGTGACAGGAAGCGTGACACTACTGCTGCAGCTCGGGAGGAAAGCGCACGTGCATGCCCCCACTCGAGACGAGGCCTGACTCCCCTGGTGAGACTCAGAAGCACCCCAAGATCCATGGCAACACTGGAGAGGAATCCTCAGGTTCCGGCCCCGACTCCACACAAGGACTGAGGCCCCGGCATGGACGGGAGAGGTATCCCGAGAGGTCCCCTAGCCACTCGCATGGGGACTGGCCTTTCCTGAGGCCACCAGAGCGGGTCCCTGAGGTCCCCGTCGTAACTCGAGAAGACCTGCCGCAACTCGAGAAAATCCAGGAGGTTCTCCCCTCCATTCGAGATGAGGGCCATTTCTGCTGAGGCGTCTCGAGGCTGATCACACCTCCCCTCTGGAACTTCGAAAGGCTCCTTCACACCCTTGGTGCAAATCAAGAAGTTCCCCGACATAGCCGTCTCCACTCGAGAGGAATCACGAGGGTCCCGCCCACATCCAGAGGAGCCCCGTTTCCGCCTCGTAGCTCGAGATGAGGGATCCTTTCCCTGCTTCGTCGGGAAAGAGTTCCCGGCGTTCCCGTCGCATCTCAAGAGGAGGCCCTCTCAACAGGAACGGCGAGAGGAACTCCAGGGTCGTGCCACCATTCCAAGAGTCCCCCAGATGTCTCAGTCCATTCCAGAGGAACCTCTTTTCCCTTCACCGGCTCGTCTTTCTCGCCGAGGATCGACTCACACCAAGGTGGCACGTGGCACAGCCCTGTGGGAAAGCCTCGTGGGAAAGCCTCGAGGGACAGCCTCGAGGGAAAGCCACAGATCCCTAGATCTACGTGACAGGAAGCGTGACACTACTGCTGCAGCTCGGGAGGAAAGCGCACGTGCATGCCCCCACTCGAGACGAGGCCTGACTCCCCTGGGGAGACTCAGAAGCACCCCAAGATCCATGGCAACACTGGAGAGGAATCCTCAGGTTCCGGCCCCGACTCCACACAAGGACTGAGGCCCCGGCATGGACGGAAGAGGAATCCCGAGAGGTCCCCTAGCAACTCGCATGGGGACTGGCCTTTCCTGAGGCCACCAGAGCGGGTCCCTGAGGTCCCCGTCGTAACTCGAGAAGACCTGCCGCAACTCGAGAAAATCCAGGAGGTTCTCCCCTCCAGGCGAGATGAGGCCCATTTCCGCTGAGGCGTCTCGAGGCTGATCACACCTCACCTCTGGAACTTCGAAAGGGTCCTTCACACCCTTGGTGCAAATCAAGAAGTTCCCCGACATAGCCGTCTCCACTCGAGAGGAATCACGAGGGTCCCGCCCACATCCAGGGGAGCCCCGTTTCCGCCTCGTAGCTCGAGATGAGGGATCCTTTCCCTGCTTCGTCGGGAAAGAGTTCCCGGTGTTCCCGTCGCATCTCAAGAGGAGGCCCTCTCAACAGGAACGGCGAGAGGAACTCCAGGGTCGTGCCACCATTCCAAGAGTCCCCCAGATGTCTCAGTCCATTCCAGAGGAACCTCTTTTCCCTTCACCGGCTCGTCTTTCACGCCGAGGATCGACTCACACCAAGGTGGCACGTGGCACAGCCCTGTGGGAAAGCCTCGTGGGAAAGCCTCGAGGGACAGCCTCGAGGGAAAGCCACAGATCCCTTGATCCACGTGACAGGAAGCGTGACACTACTGCTGCAGCTCGGGAGGAAAGCGCACGTGCATGCCCCCACTCGAGACGAGGCCTGACTCCCCTGGGGAGACTCAGAAGCACCCCAAGATCCATGGCAACACTGGAGAGGAATCCTCACGTTTCGGCCCCGACTCCACACAAGGACTGAGGCCCCGGCATGGACGGGAGAGGAATCCCGAGAGGTCCCCTAGCAACTCGCATGGGGACTGGCCTTTCCTGAGGCCACCAGAGCGGGTCCCTGAGGTCCCCGTCGTAACTCGAGAAGACCTGCCGCAACTCGAGAAAATCCAGGAGGTTCTCCCCTCCAGGCGAGATGAGGCCCATTTCCGCTGAGGCGTCTCCAGGCTGATCACACCTCACCTCTGGAACTTCGAAAGGCTCCTTCACACCCTTGCTGCAAATCAAGAAGTTCCCCGACATACCCGTCTCCACTCGAGAGGAATCACGAGGGTCCCGCCCACATCCAGAGGAGCCCCGTTTCCGCCTCGTAGCTCGAGATGAGGCATCCTTTCCCTGCTTCGTCGGGAAAGAGTTCCCGGCGATCCCGCCGCATCTCAAGAGGAGGCCCTCTCAATAGGAACGGCGAGAGGAACTCCAGGGTCGTGCCACCATTCCAAGAGTCCACCAGATGTCTCAGTCCATTCCAGAGGAACCTCTTTTTCCTTCACCGGCTCGTCTTTCTCGCCGAGGATCGACTCACACCAAGGTGGCACGTGGCACAGCCCTGTGGGAAAGCCTCGTGGGAAAGCCTCGAGGGACAGCCTCGAGGGAAAGCCACAGATCCCTTGATCCACGTGACAGGAAGCGTGACACTACTGCTGCAGCTCGGGAGGAAAGCGCACGTGCATGCCCCCACACGAGACGAGGCCTGACTCCCCTGGGGAGACTCAGAAGCACCCCAAGATCCATGGCAACACTGGAGAGGAATCCTCAGGTTCCGGCCCCGACTCCACACAAGGACTGAAGCCCCGGCATGGACGGGAGAGGAATCCCGAGAGGTCCCCTAGCAACTCGCATGGGGACTGGCCTTTCCTGAGGCCACCAGAGCGGGTCGCTGAGGTCCCCGTCGTAACTCGAGAAGACCTGCCGCAACTCGAGAAAATCCAGGAGGTTCTCCCCTCCAGGCGAGACGAGGCCCATTTCCGCTGAGGCGTGTCGAGGCTGATCACACCTCCCCTCTGGAACTTTGAAAGGCTCCTTCACACCCTTGGTGCAAATCAAGAAGTTCCCCGACATACCCGTCTCCACTCGAGAGGAATCACGAGGGTCCCGCCCACATCCAGAGGAGCCCCGTTTCCGCCTCGTAGCTCGAGATGAGGGATCC
Organism: Budorcas taxicolor; assembly: GCF_023091745.1. Taxonomy (NCBI): domain Eukaryota; kingdom Metazoa; phylum Chordata; class Mammalia; order Artiodactyla; family Bovidae; genus Budorcas; species Budorcas taxicolor. The sequence continues at coordinate 2,702,511 of NC_068930.1, read as the reverse complement.
TTTCACTGCTTCGTCGGGAAAGAGTTCCCGGCGTTCCCGCCACATCTCAAGAGGAGGCCCTCTCAACAGGAACGGCGAGAGGAACTCCAGGGTCGTGCCACCATTCCAAGAGTCCCCCAGATGTCTCAGTCCATTCCAGAGGAACCTCTTTTCCCTTCACCGGCTCGTCTTTCTCGCCGAGGATCGACTCACACCAAGGTGGCACGTGGCACAGCCCTGTGGGAAAGCCTCGTGGGAAAGCCTCGAGGGACAGCCTCGAGGCAAAGCCACAGATCCCTTGATCCACGTGACAGGAAGCGTGACACTACTGCTGCAGCTCGGGAGGAAAGCGCACGTGCATGCCCCCACTCGAGACGAGGCCTGACTCCCCTGGGGAGACTCAGAAGCACCCCAAGATCCATGGCAACACTGGAGAGGAATCCTCAGGTTTCGGCCCCGACTCCACACAAGGACTGAGGCCCCGGCATGGACGGGAGAGGAATCCCGAGAGGTCCCCTAGCAACTCGCATGGGGACTGGCCTTTCCTGAGGCCACCAGAGCGGGTCCCTGAGGTCCCCGTCGTAACTCGAGAAGACCTGCCGCAACTCGAGAAAATCCAGGAGGTTCTCCCCTCCAGGCGAGATGAGGCCCATTTCCGCTGAGGCGTCTCGAGGCTGATCACACCTCACCTCTGGAACTTCGAAAGGCTCCTTCACACCCTTGCTGCAAATCAAGAAGTTCCCCGACATACCCGTCTCCACTCGAGAGGAATCACGAGGGTCCCGCCCACATCCAGAGGAGCCCCGTTTCCGCCTCGTAGCTCGAGATGAGGCATCCTTTCCCTGCGTCGTCGGGAAAGAGTTCCCGGCGATCCCGCCGCATCTCAAGAGGAGGCCCTCTCTACAGGAACGGCGAGAGGAACTCCAGGGTCGTGCCACCATTTCAAGAGTCCCCCAGATGTCTCAGTCCATTCCAGAGGAACCTCTTTTCCCTTCACCGGCTCGTCTTTCACGCCGAGGATCGACTCACACCAAGGTGGCACGTGGCACAGCCCTGTGGGAAAGCCTCGTGGGAAAGCCTCGAGGGACAGCCTCGAGGGAAAGCCACAGATCCCTTGATCCACGTGACAGGAAGCGTGACACTACTGCTGCAGCTCGGGAGGAAAGCGCACGTGCATGCCCCCACTCGAGACGAGGCCTGACTCCCCTGGGGAGACTCAGAAGCACCCCAAGATCCATGCCAACACTGGAGAGGAATCCTCAGGTTCCGGCCCCGACTCCACACAAGGACTGAGGCCCCGGCATGGACGGGAGAGGAATCCCGAGAGGTCCCCTAGCAACTCGCATGGGGACTGGCCTTTCCTGAGGCCACCAGAGCGGGTCGCTGAGGTCCCCGTCGTAACTCGAGAAGACCTGCCGCAACTCGAGAAAATCCAGGAGGTTCTCCCCTCCAGGCGAGATGAGGCCCATTTCCGCTGAGGCGTCTCGAGGCTGATCACACCTCACCTCTGGAACTTCGAAAGGCTCCTTCACACCCTTGCTGCAAATCAAGAAGTTCCCCGAGATACCCGTCTCCACTCGAGAGGAATCACGAGGGTCCCGCCCACATCCAGAGGAGCCCCGTTTCCGCCTCGTAGATCGAGATGAGGGATCCTTTCCCTGCTTCGTCGGGAAAGAGTTCCCGTCTTTCCCGTTGTATCTCAAGAGGAGGCCCTCTCAACAGGAACGGCGAGAGGAACTCCAGGGTTGTGCCACCTTTCCAAGAGTCCCCCAGATGACTCAGTCCATTCCAGAGGAACCTCTTTTCCCTTCACCGGCTCGTCTTTCACGCCGAGGATCGACTCACACCAAGGTGGCACTTGGCACAGCCCTGTGGGAAAGCCTCGAGGGAAAGCCTCGAGGGACAGCCTCGAGGGAAAGCCACAGATCCCTTGATCCACGTGACAGGAAGCGTGACACTACTGCTGCAGCCCGGGAGGAAATCGCACGTGCATTCCCCCACTCGAGACGAGGCCTGAATCCCCTGGGGAGACTCAGAAGCACCCCAAGATCCATGGCAACACTGGAGAGGAATCCTCAGGTTCCGGCCCCGATTCCACACAAGGACTGAGGCCCCGGCATGGACGGGAGAGGAATCCCGAGAGGTCCCCTAGCAACTCGCATGGGGACTGGCCTTTCCTGAGGCCACCAGAGCGGGTCCCTGAGGTCCCCGTCGTAACTCGAGAAGACCTGCCGCAACTCGAGAAAATCCAGGAGGTTCTCCCCTCCAGACGAGATGAGGCCCATTTCCGCTGAGGCGTCTCGAGGCTGATCACACCTCCCCTCTGGAACTTCGAAAGCGTCCTTCACACCCTTGGTGCAAATCAAGAAGTTCCCCGACATACCCGTCTCCACTCGAGAGGAATCACGAGGGTCCCGCCCACATCCAGAGGAGCCCCGTTTCCGCCTCGTAGCTCGAGATGAGGGATCCTTTCCCTGCTTCTTCGGGAAAGAGTTCCCGGCGTTCCCGTCGCATCTCAAGAGGAGGCCCTCTCAACAGGAAAGGCGAGAGGAACTCCAGGGTCGTGCCACCATTCCAAGAGTCTCCCAGATGTCTCAGTCCATTCCAGAGGAACCTTTTTTCCCTTCACCGGCTCGTCTTTCACGCCAAGGATCGACTCACACCAAGGTGGCACGTGGCACAGCCCTGTGGGAAAGCCTCGTGGGAAAGCCTCGAGGGACAGCCTCGAGGGAAAGCCACAGATCCCTTGATCCACGTGACAGGAAGCGTGACACTACTGCTGCAGCTCGGGAGGAAAGCGCACGTGCATGCCCCCACTCGAGACGAGGCCTGACTCCCCTGGGGAGACTCAGAAGCACCCCAAGATCCATGGCAACACTGGAGAGGAATCCTCAGGTTCCGGCCTCGACTCCACACAAGGACTGAGGCCCCGGCATGGACGGGAGAGGAATCCCGAGAGGTCCCCTAGCAACTCGCATGGGGACTGGCCTTTCCTGAGGCCAAAAGAGCGGGTCCCTGAGGTCCCCGTCGTAACTCGAGAAGACCAGCCGCAACTCGAGAAAATCCAGGAGGTTCTCCCCTCCAGGCGAGATGAGGCCCATTTCCGCTGAGGCGTCTCGAGGCTGATCACACCTCACCTCTGGAACTTCGAAAGGGTCCTTCACACCCTTGGTGCAAATCAAGAAGTTCCCCGACATAGCCGTCTCCACTCGAGAGGAATCACGAGGGTCCCGCCCACATCCAGAGGAGCCCCGTTTCCGCCTCGTAGCTCGAGATGAGTGATCCTTTCCCTGCTTCGTCGGGAAAGAGTTCCCAGCGTTCCCGTCGCATCTCAAGAGGAGGCCCTCTCAACAGAAACGGCGAGAGGAACTCCAGGGTCGTGCCACCATTCCAAGAGTCCCCCAGATGTCTCAGTCCATTCCAGAGGAACCTCTTTTCCCTTCACCGGCTCGTCTTTCACGCCGAGGATCGACTCACACCAAGGTGGCACGTGGCACAGCCCTGTGGGAAAGCCTCGTGGGAAAGCCTCGAGGGACAGCCTCGAGGGAAAGCCACAGATCCCTTGATCCACGTGACAGGAAGCGTGACACTACTGCTGCAGCTCGGGAGGAAAGCGCACGTGCATGCCCCCACTCGAGACGAGGCCTGACTCCCCTGGGGAGACTCAGAAGCACCCCAAGATCCATGGCAACACTGGAGAGGAATCCTCAGGTTCCGGCCCCGATTCCACACAAGGACTGAGGCCCCGGCATGGACGGGAGAGGAATCCCGAGTGGTCCCCTAGCAACTCGCATGGGGACTGGCCTTTCCTGAGGCCACCAGAGCGGGTCCCTGAGGTCCCCGTCGTAAGTCGAGAAGACATGTCGCAACTCGAGAAAATCCAGGAGGTTCTCCCCTCCAGACGAGATGAGGCCCATTTCCGCTGAGGCGTCTCGAGGCTGATCACACCTCCCCTCTGGAACTTCGAAAGCGTCCTTCACACCCTTGGTGCAAATCAAGAAGTTCCCCGACATACCCGTCTCCACTCGAGAGGAATCACGAGGGTCCCGCCCACATCCAGAGGAGCCCCGTTTCCGCCTCGTAGCTCGAGATGAGGGATCCTTTCCTGCTTCTTCGGGAAAGAGTTCCCGGCGTTCCCGTCGCATCTCAAGAGGAGGCCCTCTCAACAGGAAAGGCGAGAGGAACTCCAGGGTCGTGCCACCATTGCAAGAGTCTCCCTGGTGTCTCAGTCCATTCCAGAGGAACCTTTTTTCCCTTCACCGGCTCGACTTTCACGCCAAGGATCGACTCACACCAAGGTGGCACGTGGCACAGCCCTGTGGGAAAGCCTCGTGGGAAAGCCTCGAGGGACAGCCTCGAGGGAAAGCCACAGATCCCTTGATCCACGTGACAGGAAGCGTGACACTACTGCTGCAGCTCGGGAGGAAAGCGCACGTGCATGCCCCCACTCGAGACGAGTCCTGACTCCCCTGGGGAGACTCAGAAGCACCCCAAGATCCATGGCAACACTGGAGAGGAATCCTCAGGTTCCGGCCCCGACTCCACACAAGGACTGAGGCCCCGGCATGGACGGGAGAGGAATCCCGAGAGGTCCCCTAGCAACTCGCATGGGGACTGGCCTTTCCTGAGGCCAAAAGAGCGGGTCCCTGAGGTCCCCGTCGTAACTCGAGAAGACCAGCCGCAACTCGAGAAAATCCAGGAGGTTCTCCCCTCCAGGCGAGATGAGGCCCGTTTCCGCTGAGGCGTCTCGAGGCTGATCACACCTCACCTCTGGAACTTCGAAAGGGTCCTTCACACCCTTGGTGCAAATCAAGAAGTTCCCCGACATAGCCGTCTCCACTCGAGAGGAATCACGAGGGTCCCGCCCAATCCAGAGGAGCCCCTTTTCCGCCTCGTAGCTCGAGATCAGGGATCGTTTCCCTGCTTCGTCGGGAAAGAGTTCCCGGCGTTCCCGTCGCATCTCAAGTGGAGGCCCTCTCAACAGGAACGGCGAGAGGAACTCCAGGGTCGTTCCACCATTCCAAGAGTCCCCCAGATGTCTCAGTCCATTCCAGAGGAACCTCTTTTCCGTTCACCGGCTCGTCTTTCATGCCGAGGATCGACTCACACCAAGGTGGCACGTGGCACAGCCCTGTGGGAAAGCCTCGTGGGAAAGCCTCAAAGGACAGCCTCGAGGGAAAGCCACAAATCCCTTGATCCACGTGACAGGAAGCGTGACACTACTGCTGCAGCTCGGGAGGAAAGCGCACGTGCATGCCCCCACACGAGACGACGCCTGACTCCCCTGGGGAGACTCAGAAGCACCCCAAGATCCATGGCAACACTGGAGTCCGGCCCCGACTCCACACAAGGACTGAGGCCCCGGCATGGACGGGAGAGGAATCCCGAGAGGTCCCCTAGCAACTCGCATGGGGACTGGCCTTTCCTGAGGCCACCAGAGCGGGTCCCTGAGGTCCCCGTCGTAACTTGAGAAGACCTGCCACAACTGGAGAAAATCCAGGAGGTTCTCCCCTCCAGGCGAGATGAGGCCCATTTCCGCTGAGGCGTCTCGAGGCTGATCACACCTCACCTCTGGAACTTTGAAAGGGTCCTTCACACCCTTGGTGCAAATCAAGAAGTTCCCCGACCTAGCCGTCTCCACTCGAGAGGAATCACCAGGGTCCCGCCCATATCCAGAGGAGCCCCGTTTCCGCCTCGTAGCTCGAGATGAGTGATCCTTTCCCTGCTTCGTCGGGAAAGAGTTCCCAGCGTTCCCGTCGCATCTCAAGAGGAGGCCCTCTCAACAGAAACGGCGAGAGGAACTCCAGGGTCGTGCCACCATTCCAAGAGTCCCCCAGATGTCTCAGTCCATTCCAGAGGAACCTCTTTTCCCTTCACCGGCTCGTCTTTCACGCCGAGGATCGACTCACACAAAGGTGGCACGTGGCACAGCCCTGTGGGAAAGCCTCGTGGGAAAGCCTCGAGGGACAGCCTCGAGGGAAAGCCACAGATCCCTTGATCCACGTGACAGGAAGCGTGACACTACTGCTGCATCTCGGGAGGAAAGCGCATGTGCATGCCCCCACTCGAGACGAGGCCTGACTCCCCTGGGGAGACTCAGAAGCACCCCAAGATCCATGGCAACACTGGAGAGGAATCCTCAGGTTCCGGCCCCGACTCCACACAAGGACTGAGGCCCCGGCATGGACGGGAGAGGAATCCCGAGTGGTCCCCTAGCAACTCGCATGGGGACTGGCCTTTCCTGAGGCCACCAGAGCGGGTCCCTGAGGTCCCCGTCGTAACTGGAGAAGACCTGGCGCAACTCGAGAAAATCCAGGAGGTTCTCCCCTCCAGGCGAGGTGAGGCCCATTTCCGCTGAGGCGTCTCGAGGCTGATCACACCTCCCCTCTGGAACTTCGAAAGGGTCCTTCACACCCTTGGAGCAAATCAAGAAGTTGCTCGACATACCCGTCTCCACTCGAGAGGAATCACGAGGGTCCCGCCCAAATCCAGAGGAGCCCCGTTTCCCCCTCGTAGCTCGAGATGAGGGATCCTTTCCCTGCTTCGTCGGGAAAGAGTTCCCGGCGTTCCCGTCGCATCTCAAGAGGAGGCCCTCTCAACAGGAACGGCGAGAGGAACTCCAGGGTCGTGCCACCATTCCAAGAGTCCCCCAGATGTCTCAGTCCATTCCAGAGGAACCTCTTTTCCCTTCACCGGCTCGTTTTTCACGCCGAGGATCGACTCACACCAAGGTGGCACGTGGCACAGCCCTGTGGGAAAGCCTCGTGGGAAAGCCTCGAGGGACAGCCTTGAGGGAAAGCCACAGATCCCTTGATGCACGTGACAGGACGCGTGACACTACAGCTGCAGCTCGGGAGGAAAGCGCACGTGCATGCCCCCAATCGAGACGAGGCCTGACTCCCCTGGGGAGACTCAGAAGCACCCCAAGATCCATGCCAACACTGGAGAGGAATCCTCAGGTTCCGGCCGCGACTCCACAGAAGGACTGAGGCCCCGGCATGGATGGGAGAGGAATCCCGAGAGGTCCCCAAGCAACTCGCATGGGGACTGGCCTTTCCTGAGGCCACCAGAGCAGGTCCCTGAGGTCCCCGTCGTAACTCGAGAAGACCTGACCCAACTCAAGAAAATCCAGGAGGTTTTCCCCTCCAGGCGAGATGAGGCCCATTTCCGCTGAGGCGTCTCGAGGCTGATCACACCTCACCTCTGGAACTTCGAAAGGGTCCTTCACACCCTTGGTGCAAATCAAGAAGTTCCCCGACCTAGCCGTCTCCACTCGAGAGGAATCACGAGGGTCCCGCCCACATCCAGAGGAGCCCCGTTTCCGCCTCGTAGCTCGAGATGAGGGATCCTTTCCCTGCTTCGTCGGGAAAGTGTTCCCGGCGTTCCCGTCGCATCTCAAGAGGAGGCCCTGTCAACAGGAATGGCGAGAGGAACTCCAGGGTCGTGCCACCTTTCCAAGAGTCGCCAGATGTCTCAGTCCATTCCAGAGGAACCACTTTTCCCTTCACCGGCTCGTCTTTCACGCCGAGGATCGACTCACACCAAGGTGGCACGTGGCACAGCCCTGTGGGAAAGCCTCGTGGGAAAGCCTCGAGGGACAGCCTCGAGGGAAAGCCACAGATCCCTTGATCCACGTGACAGGAAGCGTGACAATACTGCTGCAGCTCGGGAGGAAAGCGCACGTGCATGCCCCCACACGAGACGAGGCCTGACTCCCCTGGGGAGTCTCAGAAGCTCCCCAAGATCCATGGCAACACTGGATAGGAATCCTCAGGTTCCGGCCCAGACTCCACACAAGGACTGAGGCCCCGGCATGAACGGGAGAGGAATCCCGAGAGGTCCCCTAGCAACTCGCATGGGGACTGGCCTTTCCTGAGGCCACCAGAGCGGGTCCCTGAGGTCCCCGTCGTAACTCGAGAAGACCTGCCGCAACTGGAGAAAATCCAGGAGGTTCTCCCCTCCAGGCGAGATGAGGCCCATTTCCGCTGAGGCGTCTCGAGGCTGATTACACCTCCCCTCTGGAACTTCGAAAGGGTCCTTCACACCCTTGGTGCAAATCAAGAAGTTCCCCGACATACCCGTCTCCACTCGAGAGGAATTACGAGGGTCCCGCCCACATCCAGAGGAGACCCGTTTCCGCCTCGTAGCTCGAGATGAGGGATCCTTTCCCTGCTTCGTCGGGAAAGAGTTCCCGGCGTTCCCGTCGCATCTCAAGAGGAGGCCCTCTCAACAGGAACGGCGAGAGGAACTCCAGGGTCGTGTCACCATTCCAAGAGTCCCCCAGATGTCTCAGTCCATTCCAGAGGAACCTCTTTTCCCTTCACCGGCTCGACTTTCACGGCGAGGATCGACTCACACCAAGGTGGCACGTGGCACAGCCCTGTGGAAAAGCCTCGTGGGAAAGCCTCGAGGGACAGCCTCGAGGGAAAGCCACAGATCCCTTGATCCACGTGACAGGAAGCGTGACACTACTGCTGCAGCTCGGGAGGAAGGCGAACGTGCATTCCCCCACTCGAGACGAGGCCTGACTCCCCTGGGGAGACTCAGAAGCACCCCAAGATCCATGGCAACACTGGAGAGGAATCCTCAGGTTCCGGCCCCGACTCCACACAAGGACTGAGGCCCCGGCATGGTCGGGAGAGGAATCCCGAGAGGTCCCCTAGCAACTCGCATGGGGACTGGCCTTTCCTGAGGCCACCAGAGTGGGTCCCTGAGGTCCCCGTCGTAACTCGAGGAGACCTGCCGCAACTCGAGAAAATCCAGGAGGTTCTCCCCTCCAGGCGAGATGAGGCCCATTTCCGCTGAGGCGTCTCGAGGCTGATCACACCTCACCTCTGGAACTTCGAAAGGGTCTTTAACACCCTTGGTGCAAATCAATAAGTTCCCCGACATACCCGTCTCCACTCGAGAGGAATCACGAGGGTCCCGCCCACATTCAGAGGAGCCCCGTTTCCGCCTCGTAGCTTGAAATGAGGGATCCTTTCCCTGCTTCGTCGGGAAAGAGTTCCCGGCGTTCCCGTCGCTTCTCAAGAGGAGGCCCTCTCAACAGGAACGGCGAGAGGAACTCCAGGGTCGTGCCACCATTCCAAGAGTCCCCCAGATGTCTCAGTCCATTCCAGAGGAACCTCTTTTCCCTTCACCGGCTCGTCTTTCACGCCGAGGATCGACTCACACCAAGGTGGCCCGTGGCACAGCCCTGTGGGAAAGCCTCGTGGGAAAGCCTCGAGGGACAGCCTCGAGGGAAAGCCACAGATCCCTTGATCCACGTGACAGGAAGCGTGACACTACTGCTGCAGCTCGGGAGGAAAGCGCACGTGCATGCCCCCACTCGAGACGAGGCCTGACTCCCCTGGGGAGACTCAGAAGCACCCCAAGATCCATGGCAACACTGGAGTCCGGCCCCGACTCCACACAAGGACTGAGGCCCCGGCATGGACGGGAGAGGAATCCCGAGAGGTCCCCTAGCAACTCGCATGGGGACTGGCCTTTCCTGAGGCCACCAGAGCGGGTCCCTGAGGTCCCCGTCGTAACTCGAGAACACCTGCCGCAACTCTAGAAAATCCAGGAGGTTCTCCCCTCCAGGCGAGATGAGGCCCATTTCCGCTGAGGCGTCTCCACAAGGCTGATCCCACCTCACCTCTGGAACTTTGAAAGGCTGCTTCACACCCTTGGTGCAAATCAAGAAGTTCCCCGATATACCCGTCTCCACTCGAGAGGAATCACGAGGGTCCCGCCCACATCCAGAGGAGCCCCGTTTCCGCCTCATAGCTCGAGATGAGGGATCCTTTCCCTGCTTCGTCGGGAAAGAGTTCCCGGCGTTCCCGTCGCATCTCAAGAGGAGGCCCTCTCAACAGGAACGGCGAGAGGAACTCCAGGGTCGTGCCACCATTCCAAGAGTCCCCCAGATGTCTCAGTCCATTCCAGAGAAACCTCTTTTCCCTTCACCGGCTCGTCTTTCACGCCGAGGATCGACTCACACCAAGGTGGCACGTGGCACAGCCCTGTGGGAAAGCCTCGTGGGAAAGCCTCGAGGGACAGCCTCGAGGGAAAGCCACAGATCCCTTGATCCACGTGACAGGAAGCGTGACACTACTGCTGCAGCTCGGGAGGAAAGCGCACGTGCATGCCCCCACTCGAGACGAGGCCTGACTCCCCTGGGGAGACTCAGAAGCACCCCAAGATCCATGGCAACACTGGAGAGGAATCCTCAGGTTCCGGCACCGACTCCACACAAGGACTGAGGCCCTGGCATGGACGGGAGAGGAATCCCGAGATGTCCCCTAGCAACTCGCATGGGGACTGGCCTTTCCTGAGGCCACCAGAGTGGGTCCCTGAGGTCCCCGTCGTAACTCGAGGAGACCTGCCGCAACTCGAGAAAATCCAGGAGGTTCTCCCCTCCAGGCGAGATGAGGCCCATTTCCGCTGAGGCGTCTCGAGGCTGATCACACCTCACCTCTGGAACTTCGAAAGGGTCTTTAACACCCTTGGTGCAAATCAAGAAATTCCCCGACATACCCGTCTCCACTCGAGAGGAATCACGAGGGTCCCGCCCACATCCAGAGGAGACCCGTTTCCGCCTCGTAGCTCGAAATGAGGGATCCTTTCCCTGCTTCGTCGGGAAAGAGTTCCCGGCGTTCCCGTCGCTTCTCAAGAGGAGGCCCTATCAACAGGAACGGCGAGAGGAACTCCAGGGTCGTGCCACCATTCCAAGAGTCCCCCAAATGTCTCAGTCCATTCCAGAGGAACCTATTTTCCCTTCACCGGCTCATCTTTCACGCCGAGGATCGACTCACACCAAGGTGGCACGTGGCACAGCCCTGTGGGAAAGCCTCGTGTGAAAGCCTCGAGGGACAGCCTCGAGGGAAAGCCACAGATCCCTTGATCCACGTGACAGGAAGAGTGACACTAAGGCTGCAGCTCGGGAGGAAGGCGCACGTGCATGCCCCCACTCGAGACGAGGCCTGCCTCCCCTGGGGAGTCCCAGAAGCACCCCAAGATCCATGGCAACACTGGAGAGGAATCCTCAGGTTCCGGCCCCGACTCCACACAAGGACTGAGGCCCCGGCATGGACGGGAGAGGAATCCCGAGAGGTCCCCTAGCAACTCGTATGGGGACTGGCCTTTACTGAGGCCACCAGAGCGGGTCCCTGAGGTCCCCGTCGTAACTCGAGAAGACCTGCCGCAACTCGAGAAAATCCAGGAGGTTCTCCCCTCCAGGCGAGATGAGGCCCATTTCCGCTGAGGCGTCTCCAGAAGGCTGATAACACCTCAACTCTGGAACTTTGAAAGGGTCCTTCACACCCTTGGTGCAAATCAAGAAGTTCCAAGACATACCCGTCTCCACTCGAGAGGAATCACGAGGCTCCCGCCCACATCCAGAGGAGCCCCGTTTACGCCTCGTAGCTCGAGATGAGGGATCCTTTCCCTGTTTCGTCAGGAAAGAGTTCCCGGCGTTCCCGTCGCATCTCAAGAGGAGGCCCTCTCAACAGGAACGGCGAGAGGAACTCCAGGGTCGTGCTACCATTCCAAAAGTCCCCTAGATATCTCAGTCCATTCCAGAGGAACCTCTTTTCCCTTCACTGGCTCGTCTTTCACGCCGAGGATTGACTCACACCAAGGTGGCACGTGGCACAGCCCTGTGGGAAAGCCTCGTGTGAAAGCCTCAAGGGACAGCCTCGAGGGAAAGCCACAGATCCCTTGATCCACGTGACAGGAATCGTGACACTAATGCTGCAGCTCGGGAGGAAAGCGCACGTGCATGCCCCCACTCGAGACGACGCCTGACTCCCCTGGGGAGACTCAGAAGCACCCCAAGATCCATGGCAACACTGGAGAGGAATCCTCAGGTTCCGGCCCCGACTCCACACAAGGACTGAGGCCCCGGCATGGACGGGAGAGGAATCCCGAGAGGTCCCCTAGCAACTCGCATGGGGACTGGCCTTTCCTGAGGCCACCAGAGCGGGTCCCTGAGGTCCCCGTCGTAACTCGAGAAGACCTGCCGCAACTCGAGAAAATCCAGGAGGTTCTCCCCTCCAGGCGAGATGAGGCCCATTTCCGCTGAGGCGTCTCGACAAGGCTGATCACACCTCACCTCTGGAACTTTGAAAGGCTCCTTCACACCCTTGGTGAAAATCAAGAAGTTCCCCGACCTAGCCGTCTCCACTCGAGAGGAATCACGAGGGTCCCGCCCACATCCAGAGGAGCCCCGTTTCCGCCTCGTAGCTCGAGATGAGGGATCCTTTCCTGCTTCGTCGGGAAAGAGTTCCCGGCGTTCCCGTCGCATCTCAAGAGGAGGCCCTCTCAACAGGAACGGCGAGAGGAACTCCAGGGTCGTGCCACCATTCCAAGAGTCCCCCAGATGTCTCAGTCCATTCCAGAGGAACCTATTTTCCCTTCACCGGCTCGTCTTTCACGCCGAGGATCGACTCACACCAAGGTGGCACGTGGCACAGCCCTGTGGGAAAGCCTCGTGGGAAAGCCTCGAGGGACAGCCTCGAGGGAAAGCCACAGATCCCTTGATCCACGTGACAGGAAGCGTGACACTACTGATGCACCTCGGGAGGAAGGCGCACGTGCATGCCCCCACTCGAGACGAGGCCTGACTCCCCTGGGGAGACTCAGAAGCACCCCAAGATCCATGGCAACACTGGAGAGGAATCCTCAGGTTCCGACCCCGACTCCACACAAGGACTGAGGCCCCGGCATGGACGGGAGAGGAATCCCGAGAGGTCCCCTAGCAACTCGCATGGGGACTGGCCTTTCCTGAGGCCACCAGAGCGGGTCCCTGAGGTCCCCGTGGTAACTCGAGAAGACCTGCCGCAACTCGAGAAAATCCAGGAGGTTCTCCCCTCCAGGAGAGATGAGGCCCATTTCCGCTGAGGCGTCTCCACAAGGCTGATCACACCTCACCTCTGGAACTTTGAAAGGCTCCTTCACACCCTTGGTGCAAATCAAGAAGTTCCCCGATATACCCGTCTCCACTCGAGAGGAATCACGAGGGTCCCGCCCACATCCAGAGGAGCCCCGTTTCCGCCTCGTAGCTCGAGATGAGGGATCCTTTCCCTGCTTCGTCGGGAAAGAGTTCCCGGCGTTCCCGTCGCATCTCAAGAGGAGGCCCTCTCAACAGGAACGGCGAGAGGAACTCCAGGGTCGTGCCACCATTCCAAGAGTCCCCCAGATGTCTCAGTCCATTCCAGAGCAACCTCTTTTCCCTTCACCGGCTCGTCTTTCACGCCGAGGATCGACTCACACCAAGGTGGCACGTGGCACAGCCCTGTGGGAAAGCCTCGTGGGAAAGCCTCGAGGGACAGCCTCGAGGGAAAGCCACAGATCCCTTGATCCACGTGACAGGAAGCGTGACACTACTGCTGCAGCTCGGGAGGAAAGCGCACGTGCATGCCCCCACTCGAGACGAGGCCTGACTCCCCTGGGGAGACTCAGAAGCACCCCAAGATCCATGGCAACACTGGAGAGGAATCCTCAGGTTCCGGCCCCGACTCCACACAAGGACTGAGGCCCTGGCATGGACGGGAGAGGAATCCCGAGAGGTCCCCTAGCAACTCGCATGGGGACTGGCCTTTCCTGAGGCCACCAGAGCGGGTCCCTGAGGTCCCCGTCGTAACTCGAGGAGACCTGCCGCAACTCGAGAAAATCCAGGAGGTTCTCCCCTCCAGGCGAGATGAGGCCCATTTCCGCTGAGGCGTCTCGAGGCTGATCACACCTCACCTCTGGAACTTCGAAAGGGTCTTTAACACCCTTGGTGCAAATCAAAAAGTTCCCCGACATAGCCGTCTCCACTCGATAGGAATCACGAGGGTCCCGCCCACATCCAGAGGAGCCCCGTTTCGGCCTCGTAGCTCGAGATGAGGGATCCTTTCCCTGCTTCGTCGGGAAAGAGTTCCCGGCGTTCCCGTCGCTTCTCAAGAGTAGGCCCTCTCAACAGGAACGTCGAGAGGAACTCCAGGGTCGTGCCAGCATTCCAAGAGTCCCCCAGATGTCTCAGTCCATTCCAGAGGAACCTCTTTTCCCTTCATCGGCTCATCTTTCACGCCGAGGATCGACTCACACCAAGGTGGCACGTGGCACAGCCCTGTGGGAAAGCCTCGTGGGAAAGCCTCGAGGGACAGCCTCGAGGGAAAGCCACAGATCCCTTGATCCACGTGACAGGAAGAGTGACACTAAGGCTGCAGCTCGGGAGGAAGGCGCACGTGCATGCCCGCACTCGAGACGAGGCCTGACTCCCCTGGGTAGACCCAGAAGCACCCCAAGATCCATGGCAACACTGGAGAGGAATCCTCAGGTTCCGGCCCCGACTCCACACAAGGACTGAGGCCCCGGCATGGACGGGAGAGGAATCCCGAGAGGTCCCCTAGCAACTCGTATGGGGACTGGCCTTTCCTGAGGCCACCAGAGCGGGTCCCTGAGGTCCCCGTCGTAACTCGAGAAGACCTGCCGCAACTCGAGAAAAACCAGGAGGTTCTCCCCTCCAGGCGAGATGAGGCCCATTTCCGCTGAGGCGTCTCGACAAGGTTGATCACACCTCAACTCTGGAACTTTTAAAGGGTCCTTCACACCCTTGGTGCAAATCAAGAAGTTCCAAGACATACCCGTCTCCACTCGAGAGGAATCACGAGGGTCCCGCCCACATCCAGAGGAGCCCCGTTTACGCCTCGTAGCTCGAGATGAGGGATCCTTTCCCTTTTTCGTCAGGAAAGAGTTCCCGGCGTTCCCGTTGCATCTCAAGAGGAGGCCCTCTCAACAGGAACGGCGAAAGGAACTCCAGGGTCGTGCTACCATTCCAAGAGTCCCCTAGATGTCTCAGTCCATTCCAGAGGAACCTCTTTTCCCTTCACCGGCTCGTCTTTCACGCCAAGGATCGACTCACACCAAGGTGGCACGTGGCACAGCCCTGTGGGAAAGCCTCGTGTGAAAGCCTCAAGGGACAGCCTCGAGGGAAAGCCACAGATCCCTTGATCCACGTGACAGGAATTGTGACACTAATGCTGCAGCTCGGGAGGAAAGCGCACGTGCATGCCCCCACTCGAGACGACGCCTGACTCCCCTGGGGAGACTCAGAAGCACCCCAAGATCCATGGCAACACTGGAGAGGAATCCTCAGGTTCCTGCCCCGACTCCACACAAGGACTGAGGCCCCGGCATGGACGGGAGAGGAATCCCGAGAGGTCCCCTAGCAACTCGCATGGGGATTGGCCTTTCCTGAGGCCACCAGAGCGGGTTCCTGAGGTCCCCGTCGTAACTCGAGAAGACCTGCCGCAACTCGAGAAAATCCAGGAGGTTCTCCCCTCCAGGCGAGATGAGGCCCTTGTCCGCTGAGGCGTCTCAACAAGGCTGATCACACCTCACCTCTGGAACTTTGAAAGGGTCCTTCACACCCTTGGTGCAAATCAAGAAGTTCCCCGACATACCAGTCTCCACTCGAGAGGAATCACGAGGGACCCGCCCATATCCAGAGGAGCCCCGTTTCCGCCTCGTAGCTCGAGATGAGGGATCCTTTCACTGTTTCGTCGGGAAAGATTTCCCGGCGTTCCCGTCGCATCTCAAGAGGAGGCCCTCTCAACAGGAACGGCGAGAGGAACTCCAGGGAGGTGCCACCATTCCAAGAGTCCCCCAGATGTCTCAGTCCATTCCAGAGGAACCTCTTTTCCCTTCACCGGCTCGTCTTTCACGCCGAGGATCGACTCACACCAAGGTGGCACGTGGCACAGCCCTGTGGGAAAGCCTTGTGGGAAAGCCTCGAGGGACAGCCTCGAGGGAAAGCCACAGATCCCTAGATCCACGTGACAGGAAGCGTGACATTACTGCTGCAGCTAGGGAGGAAGACGCACGTGCATGCCCCCACTCGAGACGACGCCTGACTCCCCTGGGGAGACTCAGAAGCACCCCAAGATCCATGGCAACACTGGAGAGGAATCCTCAGGTTCCGGCCCCGACTCCACACAAGGACTGATGCCCCGGCATGGACGGGAGAGGAATCCCGAGATGGCCCCTAGCAACTCGCATCGGGACTGGCCTTTCCTGAGGCCACCAGAGCGGGTCCCTGAGGTCCCCGTCGTAACTCGAGAAGACCTGCCGCAACTCGAGAAAATCCAGGAGGTTCTCCCCTGCAGGCGAGATGAGGCCCATTTCCGCTGAGGTGTCTCGACAAGGCTGATCACACTTCACCTCTGGAACTTTGAAAGGGTACTTCACACCCTTGGTGCAAATCAAGAAGTTCCCCGACATACCCGTCTCCACTCGAGAGGAATCACGAGGGTCCCGCCCACATCCAGAGGAGCCCCGTTTCCGCCTCGTAGCTCGAGATGAGGGGTCCTTTCCCTGCTTCGTCGGGAAAGATTTCCCGGCGTTCCCGTCGCATCTCAAGAGGAGGCCCTCTCAACAGGAACGGCGAGAGGAACTCCAGGGTCGTGCCACCATTCCAAGAGTCCCCCAGATGTCTCAGTCCATTCCAGAGCAACCTCTTTTCCCTTCACAGGCTCGTCTTTCACGCCGAGGATCGACTCACACCAAGGTGGCACGTGGCACAGCCCTGTGGGAAAGCCTCGTGGGAAAGCCTCGAGGGACAGCCTCGAGGGAAAGCCACAGATCCCTTGATCCACGTGACAGGAAGCGTGACACTACTGCTGCAGCTCGGGAGGAAAGCGCACGTGCATGCCCCCACTCGAGACGAGGCCTGACTCCCCTGGGGAGACTCAGAAGCACCCCAAGATCCATGGCAACACTGGAGAGGAATCCTCAGGTTCCGGCCCCGACTCCACACAAGGACTGAGGCCCTGGCATGGACGGGAGAGGAATCCCGAGAGGTCCCCTAGCAACTCGCATGGGGACTGGCCTTTCCTGAGGCCACCAGAGCGGGTCCCTGAGGTCCCCGTCGTAAGTCGAGAAGACATGTCGCAACTCGAGAAAATCCAGGAGGTTCTCCCCTCCAGACGAGATGAGGCCCATTTCCGCTGAGGCGTCTCGAGGCTGATCACACCTCCCCTCTGGAACTTCGAAAGCGTCCTTCACACCCTTGGTGCAAATCAAGAAGTTCCCCAACATACCCGTCTCCACTCGAGAGGAATCACGAGGGTCCCGCCCACATCCAGAGGAGCCCCGTTTCCGCCTCGTAGCTCGAGATGAGGGATCCTTTCCTGCTTCTTCGGGAAAGAGTTCCCGGCGTTCCCGTCGCATCTCAAGAGGAGGCCCTCTCAACAGGAAAGGCGAGAGGAACTCCAGGGTCGTGCCACCATTGCAAGAGTCTCCCTGGTGTCTCAGTCCATTCCAGAGGAACCTTTTTTCCCTTCACCGGCTCGACTTTCACGCCAAGGATCGACTCACACCAAGGTGGCACGTGGCACAGCCCTGTGGGAAAGCCTCGTGGGAAAGCCTCGAGGGACAGCCTCGAGGGAAAGCCACAGATCCCTTGATCCACGTGACAGGAAGCGTGACACTACTGCTGCAGCTCGGGAGGAAAGCGCACGTGCATGCCCCCACTCGAGACGAGTCCTGACTCCCCTGGGGAGACTCAGAAGCACCCCAAGATCCATGGCAACACTGGAGAGGAATCCTCAGGTTCCGGCCCCGACTCCACACAAGGACTGAGGCCCCGGCATGGACGGGAGAGGAATCCCGAGAGGTCCCCTAGCAACTCGCATGGGGACTGGCCTTTCCTGAGGCCAAAAGAGCGGGTCCCTGAGGTCCCCGTCGTAACTCGAGAAGACCAGCCGCAACTCGAGAAAATCCAGGAGGTTCTCCCCTCCAGGCGAGATGAGGCCCGTTTCCGCTGAGGCGTCTCGAGGCTGATCACACCTCACCTCTGGAACTTCGAAAGGGTCCTTCACACCCTTGGTGCAAATCAAGAAGTTCCCCGACATAGCCGTCTCCACTCGAGAGGAATCACGAGGGTCCCGCCCAATCCAGAGGAGCCCCTTTTCCGCCTCGTAGCTCGAGATCAGGGATCGTTTCCCTGCTTCGTCGGGAAAGAGTTCCCGGCGTTCCCGTCGCATCTCAAGTGGAGGCCCTCTCAACAGGAACGGCGAGAGGAACTCCAGGGTCGTTCCACCATTCCAAGAGTCCCCCAGATGTCTCAGTCCATTCCAGAGGAACCTCTTTTCCGTTCACCGGCTCGTCTTTCATGCCGAGGATCGACTCACACCAAGGTGGCACGTGGCACAGCCCTGTGGGAAAGCCTCGTGGGAAAGCCTCAAAGGACAGCCTCGAGGGAAAGCCACAAATCCCTTGATCCACGTGACAGGAAGCGTGACACTACTGCTGCAGCTCGGGAGGAAAGCGCACGTGCATGCCCCCACACGAGACGACGCCTGACTCCCCTGGGGAGACTCAGAAGCACCCCAAGATCCATGGCAACACTGGAGTCCGGCCCCGACTCCACACAAGGACTGAGGCCCCGGCATGGACGGGAGAGGAATCCCGAGAGGTCCCCGAGCAACTCGCATGGGGACTGGCCTTTCCTGAGGCCACCAGAGCGGGTCCCTGAGGTCCCCGTCGTAACTTGAGAAGACCTGCCACAACTGGAGAAAATCCAGGAGGTTCTCCCCTCCAGGCGAGATGAGGCCCATTTCCGCTGAGGCGTCTCGAGGCTGATCACACCTCACCTCTGGAACTTTGAAAGGGTCCTTCACACCCTTGGTGCAAATCAAGAAGTTCCCCGACCTAGCCGTCTCCACTCGAGAGGAATCACCAGGGTCCCGCCCATATCCAGAGGAGCCCCGTTTCCGCCTCGTAGCTCGAGATGAGTGATCCTTTCCCTGCTTCGTCGGGAAAGAGTTCCCAGCGTTCCCGTCGCATCTCAAGAGGAGGCCCTCTCAACAGAAACGGCGAGAGGAACTCCAGGGTCGTGCCACCATTCCAAGAGTCCCCCAGATGTCTCAGTCCATTCCAGAGGAACCTCTTTTCCCTTCACCGGCTCGTCTTTCACGCCGAGGATCGACTCACACAAAGGTGGCACGTGGCACAGCCCTGTGGGAAAGCCTCGTGGGAAAGCCTCGAGGGACAGCCTCGAGGGAAAGCCACAGATCCCTTGATCCACGTGACAGGAAGCGTGACACTACTGCTGCATCTCGGGAGGAAAGCGCATGTGCATGCCCCCACTCGAGACGAGGCCTGACTCCCCTGGGGAGACTCAGAAGCACCCCAAGATCCATGGCAACACTGGAGAGGAATCCTCAGGTTCCGGCCCCGACTCCACACAAGGACTGAGGCCCCGGCATGGACGGGAGAGGAATCCCGAGTGGTCCCCTAGCAACTCGCATGGGGACTGGCCTTTCCTGAGGCCACCAGAGCGGGTCCCTGAAGTCCCCGTCGTAACTGGAGAAGACCTGGCGCAACTCGAGAAAATCCAGGAGGTTCTCCCCTCCAGGCGAGGTGAGGCCCATTTCCGCTGAGGCGTCTCGAGGCTGATCACACCTCCCCTCTGGAACTTCGAAAGGGTCCTTCACACCCTTGGAGCAAATCAAGAAGTTGCTCGACATACCCGTCTCCACTCGAGAGGAATCACGAGGGTCCCGCCCAAATCCAGAGGAGCCCCGTTTCCCCCTCGTAGCTCGAGATGAGGGATCCTTTCCCTGCTTCGTCGGGAAAGAGTTCCCGGCATTCCCGTCGCATCTCAAGAGGAGGCCCTCTCAACAGGAACGGCGAGAGGAACTCCAGGGTCGTGCCACCATTCCAAGAGTCCCCCAGATGTCTCAGTCCATTCCAGAGGAACCTCTTTTCCCTTCACCGGCTCGTTTTTCACGCCGAGGATCGACTCACACCAAGGTGGCACGTGGCACAGCCCTGTGGGAAAGCCTCGTGGGAAAGCCTCGAGGGACAGCCTTGAGGGAAAGCCACAGATCCCTTGATGCACGTGACAGGACGCGTGACACTACAGCTGCAGCTCGGGAGGAAAGCGCACGTGCATGCCCCCAATCGAGACGAGGCCTGACTCCCCTGGGGAGACTCAGAAGCACCCCAAGATCCATGCCAACACTGGAGAGGAATCCTCAGGTTCCGGCCGCGACTCCACAGAAGGACTGAGGCCCCGGCATGGATGGGAGAGGAATCCCGAGAGGTCCCCAAGCAACTCGCATGGGGACTGGCCTTTCCTGAGGCCACCAGAGCAGGTCCCTGAGGTCCCCGTCGTAACTCGAGAAGACCTGACCCAACTCAAGAAAATCCAGGAGGTTTTCCCCTCCAGGCGAGATGAGGCCCATTTCCGCTGAGGCGTCTCGAGGCTGATCACACCTCACCTCTGGAACTTCGAAAGGGTCCTTCACACCCTTGGTGCAAATCAAGAAGTTCCCCGACCTAGCCGTCTCCACTCGAGAGGAATCACGAGGGTCCCGCCCACATCCAGAGGAGCCCCGTTTCCGCCTCGTAGCTCGAGATGAGGGATCCTTTCCCTGCTTCGTCGGGAAAGTGTTCCCGGCGTTCCCGTCGCATCTCAAGAGGAGGCCCTGTCAACAGGAATGGCGAGAGGAACTCCAGGGTCGTGCCACCTTTCCAAGAGTCGCCAGATGTCTCAGTCCATTCCAGAGGAACCACTTTTCCCTTCACCGGCTCGTCTTTCACGCCGAGGATCGACTCACACCAAGGTGGCACGTGGCACAGCCCTGTGGGAAAGCCTCGTGGGAAAGCCTCGAGGGACAGCCTCGAGGGAAAGCCACAGATCCCTTGATCCACGTGACAGGAAGCGTGACAATACTGCTGCAGCTCGGGAGGAAAGCGCACGTGCATGCCCCCACACGAGACGAGGCCTGACTCCCCTGGGGAGTCTCAGAAGCTCCCCAAGATCCATGGCAACACTGGATAGGAATCCTCAGGTTCCGGCCCAGACTCCACACAAGGACTGAGGCCCCGGCATGAACGGGAGAGGAATCCCGAGAGGTCCCCTAGCAACTCGCATGGGGACTGGCCTTTCCTGAGGCCACCAGAGCGGGTCCCTGAGGTCCCCGTCGTAACTCGAGAAGACCTGCCGCAACTGGAGAAAATCCAGGAGGTTCTCCCCTCCAGGCGAGATGAGGCCCATTTCCGCTGAGGCGTCTCGAGGCTGATTACACCTCCCCTCTGGAACTTCGAAAGGGTCCTTCACACCCTTGGTGCAAATCAAGAAGTTCCCCGACATACCCGTCTCCACTCGAGAGGAATTACGAGGGTCCCGCCCACATCCAGAGGAGACCCGTTTCCGCCTCGTAGCTCGAGATGAGGGATCCTTTCCCTGCTTCGTCGGGAAAGAGTTCCCGGCGTTCCCGTCGCATCTCAAGAGGAGGCCCTCTCAACAGGAACGGCGAGAGGAACTCCAGGGTCGTGTCACCATTCCAAGAGTCCCCCAGATGTCTCAGTCCATTCCAGAGGAACCTCTTTTCCCTTCACCGGCTCGACTTTCACGGCGAGGATCGACTCACACCAAGGTGGCACGTGGCACAGCCCTGTGGAAAAGCCTCGTGGGAAAGCCTCGAGGGACAGCCTCGAGGGAAAGCCACAGATCCCTTGATCCACGTGACAGGAAGCGTGACACTACTGCTGCAGCTCGGGAGGAAGGCGAACGTGCATTCCCCCACTCGAGACGAGGCCTGACTCCCCTGGGGAGACTCAGAAGCACCCCAAGATCCATGGCAACACTGGAGAGGAATCCTCAGGTTCCGGCCCCGACTCCACACAAGGACTGAGGCCCCGGCATGGTCGGGAGAGGAATCCCGAGAGGTCCCCTAGCAACTCGCATGGGGACTGGCCTTTCCTGAGGCCACCAGAGTGGGTCCCTGAGGTCCCCGTCGTAACTCGAGGAGACCTGCCGCAACTCGAGAAAATCCAGGAGGTTCTCCCCTCCAGGCGAGATGAGGCCCATTTCCGCTGAGGCGTCTCGAGGCTGATCACACCTCACCTCTGGAACTTCGAAAGGGTCTTTAACACCCTTGGTGCAAATCAATAAGTTCCCCGACATACCCGTCTCCACTCGAGAGGAATCACGAGGGTCCCGCCCACATTCAGAGGAGCCCCGTTTCCGCCTCGTAGCTTGAAATGAGGGATCCTTTCCCTGCTTCGTCGGGAAAGAGTTCCCGGCGTTCCCGTCGCTTCTCAAGAGGAGGCCCTCTCAACAGGAACGGCGAGAGGAACTCCAGGGTCGTGCCACCATTCCAAGAGTCCCCCAGATGTCTCAGTCCATTCCAGAGGAACCTCTTTTCCCTTCACCGGCTCGTCTTTCACGCCGAGGATCGACTCACACCAAGGTGGCCCGTGGCACAGCCCTGTGGGAAAGCCTCGTGGGAAAGCCTCGAGGGACAGCCTCGAGGGAAAGCCACAGATCCCTTGATCCACGTGACAGGAAGCGTGACACTACTGCTGCAGCTCGGGAGGAAAGCGCACGTGCATGCCCCCACTCGAGACGAGGCCTGACTCCCCTGGGGAGACTCAGAAGCACCCCAAGATCCATGGCAACACTGGAGTCCGGCCCCGACTCCACACAAGGACTGAGGCCCCGGCATGGACGGGAGAGGAATCCCGAGAGGTCCCCTAGCAACTCGCATGGGGACTGGCCTTTCCTGAGGCCACCAGAGCGGGTCCCTGAGGTCCCCGTCGTAACTCGAGAAGACCTGCCGCAACTCTAGAAAATCCAGGAGGTTCTCCCCTCCAGGCGAGATGAGGCCCATTTCCGCTGAGGCGTCTCCACAAGGCTGATCCCACCTCACCTCTGGAACTTTGAAAGGCTCCTTCACACCCTTGGTGCAAATCAAGAAGTTCCCCGATATACCCGTCTCCACTCGAGAGGAATCACGAGGGTCCCGCCCACATCCAGAGGAGCCCCGTTTCCGCCTCATAGCTCGAGATGAGGGATCCTTTCCCTGCTTCGTCGGGAAAGAGTTCCCGGCGTTCCCGTCGCATCTCAAGAGGAGGCCCTCTCAACAGGAACGGCGAGAGGAACTCCAGGGTCGTGCCACCATTCCAAGAGTCCCCCAGATGTCTCAGTCCATTCCAGAGAAACCTCTTTTCCCTTCACCGGCTCGTCTTTCACGCCGAGGATCGACTCACACCAAGGTGGCACGTGGCACAGCCCTGTGGGAAAGCCTCGTGGGAAAGCCTCGAGGGACAGCCTCGAGGGAAAGCCACAGATCCCTTGATCCACGTGACAGGAAGCGTGACACTACTGCTGCAGCTCGGGAGGAAAGCGCACGTGCATGCCCCCACTCGAGACGAGGCCTGACTCCCCTGGGGAGACTCAGAAGCACCCCAAGATCCATGGCAACACTGGAGAGGAATCCTCAGGTTCCGGCACCGACTCCACACAAGGACTGAGGCCCTGGCATGGACGGGAGAGGAATCCCGAGAGGTCCCCTAGCAACTCGCATGGGGACTGGCCTTTCCTGAGGCCACCAGAGTGGGTCCCTGAGGTCCCCGTCGTAACTCGAGGAGACCTGCCGCAACTCGAGAAAATCCAGGAGGTTCTCCCCTCCAGGCGAGATGAGGCCCATTTCCGCTGAGGCGTCTCGAGGCTGATCACACCTCACCTCTGGAACTTCGAAAGGGTCTTTAACACCCTTGGTGCAAATCAAGAAATTCCCCGACATACCCGTCTCCACTCGAGAGGAATCACGAGGGTCCCGCCCACATCCAGAGGAGACCCGTTTCCGCCTCGTAGCTCGAAATGAGGGATCCTTTCCCTGCTTCGTCGGGAAAGAGTTCCCGGCGTTCCCGTCGCTTCTCAAGAGGAGGCCCTATCAACAGGAACGGCAAGAGGAACTCCAGGGTCGTGCCACCATTCCAAGAGTCCCCCAAATGTCTCAGTCCATTCCAGAGGAACCTATTTTCCCTTCACCGGCTCATCTTTCACGCCGAGGATCGACTCACACCAAGGTGGCACGTGGCACAGCCCTGTGGGAAAGCCTCGTGTGAAAGCCTCGAGGGACAGCCTCGAGGGAAAGCCACAGATCCCTTGATCCACGTGACAGGAAGAGTGACACTAAGGCTGCAGCTCGGGAGGAAGGCGCACGTGCATGCCCCCACTCGAGACGAGGCCTGCCTCCCCTGGGGAGTCCCAGAAGCACCCCAAGATCCATGGCAACACTGGAGAGGAATCCTCAGGTTCCGGCCCCGACTCCACACAAGGACTGAGGCCCCGGCATGGACGGGAGAGGAATCCCGAGAGGTCCCCTAGCAACTCGTATGGGGACTGGCCTTTACTGAGGCCACCAGAGCGGGTCCCTGAGGTCCCCGTCGTAACTCGAGAAGACCTGCCGCAACTCGAGAAAATCCAGGAGGTTCTCCCCTCCAGGCGAGATGAGGCCCATTTCCGCTGAGGCGTCTCCAGAAGGCTGATAACACCTCAACTCTGGAACTTTGAAAGGGTCCTTCACACCCTTGGTGCAAATCAAGAAGTTCCAAGACATACCCGTCTCCACTCGAGAGGAATCACGAGGCTCCCGCCCACATCCAGAGGAGCCCCGTTTACGCCTCGTAGCTCGAGATGAGGGATCCTTTCCCTGTTTCGTCAGGAAAGAGTTCCCGGCGTTCCCGTCGCATCTCAAGAGGAGGCCCTCTCAACAGGAACGGCGAGAGGAACTCCAGGGTCGTGCTACCATTCCAAGAGTCCCCTAGATATCTCAGTCCATTCCAGAGGAACCTCTTTTCCCTTCACTGGCTCGTCTTTCACGCCGAGGATTGACTCACACCAAGGTGGCACGTGGCACAGCCCTGTGGGAAAGCCTCGTGTGAAAGCCTCAAGGGACAGCCTCGAGGGAAAGCCACAGATCCCTTGATCCACGTGACAGGAATCGTGACACTAATGCTGCAGCTCGGGAGGAAAGCGCACGTGCATGCCCCCACTCGAGACGACGCCTGACTCCCCTGGGGAGACTCAGAAGCACCCCAAGATCCATGGCAACACTGGAGAGGAATCCTCAGGTTCCGGCCCCGACTCCACACAAGGACTGAGGCCCCGGCATGGACGGGAGAGGAATCCCGAGAGGTCCCCTAGCAACTCGCATGGGGACTGGCCTTTCCTGAGGCCACCAGAGCGGGTCCCTGAGGTCCCCGTCGTAACTCGAGAAGACCTGCCGCAACTCGAGAAAATCCAGGAGGTTCTCCCCTCCAGGCGAGATGAGGCCCATTTCCGCTGAGGCGTCTCGACAAGGCTGATCACACCTCACCTCTGGAACTTTGAAAGGCTCCTTCACACCCTTGGTGAAAATCAAGAAGTTCCCCGACCTAGCCGTCTCCACTCGAGAGGAATCACGAGGGTCCCGCCCACATCCAGAGGAGCCCCGTTTCCGCCTCGTAGCTCGAGATGAGGGATCCTTTCCTGCTTCGTCGGGAAAGAGTTCCCGGCGTTCCCGTCGCATCTCAAGAGGAGGCCCTCTCAACAGGAACGGCGAGAGGAACTCCAGGGTCGTGCCACCATTCCAAGAGTCCCCCAGATGTCTCAGTCCATTCCAGAGGAACCTATTTTCCCTTCACCGGCTCGTCTTTCACGCCGAGGATCGACTCACACCAAGGTGGCACGTGGCACAGCCCTGTGGGAAAGCCTCGTGGGAAAGCCTCGAGGGACAGCCTCGAGGGAAAGCCACAGATCCCTTGATCCACGTGACAGGAAGCGTGACACTACTGCTGCACCTCGGGAGGAAGGCGCACGTGCATGCCCCCACTCGAGACGAGGCCTGACTCCCCTGGGGAGACTCAGAAGCACCCCAAGATCCATGGCAACACTGGAGAGGAATCCTCAGGTTCCGACCCCGACTCCACACAAGGACTGAGGCCCCGGCATGGACGGGAGAGGAATCCCGAGAGGTCCCCTAGCAACTCGCATGGGGACTGGCCTTTCCTGAGGCCACCAGAGCGGGTCCCTGAGGTCCCCGTGGTAACTCGAGAAGACCTGCCGCAACTCGAGAAAATCCAGGAGGTTCTCCCCTCCAGGAGAGATGAGGCCCATTTCCGCTGAGGCGTCTCCACAAGGCTGATCACACCTCACCTCTGGAACTTTGAAAGGCTCCTTCACACCCTTGGTGCAAATCAAGAAGTTCCCCGATATACCCGTCTCCACTCGAGAGGAATCACGAGGGTCCCGCCCACATCCAGAGGAGCCCCGTTTCCGCCTCGTAGCTCGAGATGAGGGATCCTTTCCCTGCTTCGTCGGGAAAGAGTTCCCGGCGTTCCCGTCGCATCTCAAGAGGAGGCCCTCTCAACAGGAACGGCGAGAGGAACTCCAGGGTCGTGCCACCATTCCAAGAGTCCCCCAGATGTCTCAGTCCATTCCAGAGCAACCTCTTTTCCCTTCACCGGCTCGTCTTTCACGCCGAGGATCGACTCACACCAAGGTGGCACGTGGCACAGCCCTGTGGGAAAGCCTCGTGGGAAAGCCTCGAGGGACAGCCTCGAGGGAAAGCCACAGATCCCTTGATCCACGTGACAGGAAGCGTGACACTACTGCTGCAGCTCGGGAGGAAAGCGCACGTGCATGCCCCCACTCGAGACGAGGCCTGACTCCCCTGGGGAGACTCAGAAGCACCCCAAGATCCATGGCAACACTGGAGAGGAATCCTCAGGTTCCGGCCCCGACTCCACACAAGGACTGAGGCCCTGGCATGGACGGGAGAGGAATCCCGAGAGGTCCCCTAGCAACTCGCATGGGGACTGGCCTTTCCTGAGGCCACCAGAGCGGGTCCCTGAGGTCCCCGTCGTAACTCGAGGAGACCTGCCGCAACTCGAGAAAATCCAGGAGGTTCTCCCCTCCAGGCGAGATGAGGCCCATTTCCGCTGAGGCGTCTCGAGGCTGATCACACCTCACCTCTGGAACTTCGAAAGGGTCTTTAACACCCTTGGTGCAAATCAAAAAGTTCCCCGACATAGCCGTCTCCACTCGATAGGAATCACGAGGGTCCCGCCCACATCCAGAGGAGCCCCGTTTCGGCCTCGTAGCTCGAGATGAGGGATCCTTTCCCTGCTTCGTCGGGAAAGAGTTCCCGGCGTTCCCGTCGCTTCTCAAGAGTAGGCCCTCTCAACAGGAACGTCGAGAGGAACTCCAGGGTCGTGCCAGCATTCCAAGAGTCCCCCAGATGTCTCAGTCCATTCCAGAGGAACCTCTTTTCCCTTCATCGGCTCATCTTTCACGCCGAGGATCGACTCACACCAAGGTGGCACGTGGCACAGCCCTGTGGGAAAGCCTCGTGGGAAAGCCTCGAGGGACAGCCTCGAGGGAAAGCCACAGATCCCTTGATCCACGTGACAGGAAGAGTGACACTAAGGCTGCAGCTCGGGAGGAAGGCGCACGTGCATGCCCGCACTCGAGACGAGGCCTGACTCCCCTGGGTAGACCCAGAAGCACCCCAAGATCCATGGCAACACTGGAGAGGAATCCTCAGGTTCCGGCCCCGACTCCACACAAGGACTGAGGCCCCGGCATGGACGGGAGAGGAATCCCGAGAGGTCCCCTAGCAACTCGTATGGGGACTGGCCTTTCCTGAGGCCACCAGAGCGGGTCCCTGAGGTCCCCGTCGTAACTCGAGAAGACCTGCCGCAACTCGAGAAAAACCAGGAGGTTCTCCCCTCCAGGCGAGATGAGGCCCATTTCCGCTGAGGCGTCTCGACAAGGTTGATCACACCTCAACTCTGGAACTTTTAAAGGGTCCTTCACACCCTTGGTGCAAATCAAGAAGTTCCAAGACATACCCGTCTCCACTCGAGAGGAATCACGAGGGTCCCGCCCACATCCAGAGGAGCCCCGTTTACGCCTCGTAGCTCGAGATGAGGGATCCTTTCCCTTTTTCGTCAGGAAAGAGTTCCCGGCGTTCCCGTTGCATCTCAAGAGGAGGCCCTCTCAACAGGAACGGCGAAAGGAACTCCAGGGTCGTGCTACCATTCCAAGAGTCCCCTAGATGTCTCAGTCCATTCCAGAGGAACCTCTTTTCCCTTCACCGGCTCGTCTTTCACGCCAAGGATCGACTCACACCAAGGTGGCACGTGGCACAGCCCTGTGGGAAAGCCTCGTGTGAAAGCCTCAAGGGACAGCCTCGAGGGAAAGCCACAGATCCCTTGATCCACGTGACAGGAATTGTGACACTAATGCTGCAGCTCGGGAGGAAAGCGCACGTGCATGCCCCCACTCGAGACGACGCCTGACTCCCCTGGGGAGACTCAGAAGCACCCCAAGATCCATGGCAACACTGGAGAGGAATCCTCAGGTTCCTGCCCCGACTCCACACAAGGACTGAGGCCCCGGCATGGACGGGAGAGGAATCCCGAGAGGTCCCCTAGCAACTCGCATGGGGATTGGCCTTTCCTGAGGCCACCAGAGCGGGTTCCTGAGGTCCCCGTCGTAACTCGAGAAGACCTGCCGCAACTCGAGAAAATCCAGGAGGTTCTCCCCTCCAGGCGAGATGAGGCCCTTGTCCGCTGAGGCGTCTCAACAAGGCTGATCACACCTCACCTCTGGAACTTTGAAAGGGTCCTTCACACCCTTGGTGCAAATCAAGAAGTTCCCCGACATACCAGTCTCCACTCGAGAGGAATCACGAGGGACCCGCCCATATCCAGAGGAGCCCCGTTTCCGCCTCGTAGCTCGAGATGAGGGATCCTTTCACTGTTTCGTCGGGAAAGATTTCCCGGCGTTCCCGTCGCATCTCAAGAGGAGGCCCTCTCAACAGGAACGGCGAGAGGAACTCCAGGGAGGTGCCACCATTCCAAGAGTCCCCCAGATGTCTCAGTCCATTCCAGAGGAACCTCTTTTCCCTTCACCGGCTCGTCTTTCACGCCGAGGATCGACTCACACCAAGGTGGCACGTGGCACAGCCCTGTGGGAAAGCCTTGTGGGAAAGCCTCGAGGGACAGCCTCGAGGGAAAGCCACAGATCCCTAGATCCACGTGACAGGAAGCGTGACACTACTGCTGCAGCTAGGGAGGAAGACGCACGTGCATGCCCCCACTCGAGACGACGCCTGACTCCCCTGGGGAGACTCAGAAGCACCCCAAGATCCATGGCAACACTGGAGAGGAATCCTCAGGTTCCGGCCCCGACTCCACACAAGGACTGATGCCCCGGCATGGACGGGAGAGGAATCCCGAGATGGCCCCTAGCAACTCGCATCGGGACTGGCCTTTCCTGAGGCCACCAGAGCGGGTCCCTGAGGTCCCCGTCGTAACTCGAGAAGACCTGCCGCAACTCGAGAAAATCCAGGAGGTTCTCCCCTGCAGGCGAGATGAGGCCCATTTCCGCTGAGGTGTCTCGACAAGGCTGATCACACTTCACCTCTGGAACTTTGAAAGGGTACTTCACACCCTTGGTGCAAATCAAGAAGTTCCCCGACATACCCGTCTCCACTCGAGAGGAATCACGAGGGTCCCGCCCACATCCAGAGGAGCCCCGTTTCCGCCTCGTAGCTCGAGATGAGGGGTCCTTTCCCTGCTTCGTCGGGAAAGATTTCCCGGCGTTCCCGTCGCATCTCAAGAGGAGGCCCTCTCAACAGGAACGGCGAGAGGAACTCCAGGGTCGTGCCACCATTCCAAGAGTCCCCCAGATGTCTCAGTCCATTCCAGAGCAACCTCTTTTCCCTTCACAGGCTCGTCTTTCACGCCGAGGATCGACTCACACCAAGGTGGCACGTGGCACAGCCCTGTGGGAAAGCCTCGTGGGAAAGCCTCGAGGGACAGCCTCGAGGGAAAGCCACAGATCCCTTGATCCACGTGACAGGAAGCGTGACACTACTGCTGCAGCTCGGGAGGAAAGCGCACGTGCATGCCCCCACTCGAGACGAGGCCTGACTCCCCTGGGGAGACTCAGAAGCACCCCAAGATCCATGGCAACACTGGAGAGGAATCCTCAGGTTCCGGCCCCGACTCCACACAAGGACTGAGGCCCTGGCATGGACGGGAGAGGAATCCCGAGAGGTCCCCTAGCAACTCGCATGGGGACTGGCCTTTCCTGAGGCCACCAGAGTGGGTCCCTGAGGTCCCCGTCGTAACTCGAGGAGACCTGCCACAACTCGAGAAAATACAGGAGGTTCTCCCCTCCAGGCGAGATGAGGCCCATTTCCGCTGAGGCGTCTCGAGGCTGATCACACCTCACCTCTGGAACTTCGAAAGGGTCTTTAACACCCTTGGTGCAAATCAAAAAGTTCCCCGACATAGCCGTCTCCACTCGATAGGAATCACGAGGGTCCCGCCCACATCCAGAGGAGCCCCGTTTCGGCCTCGTAGCTCGAGATGTGGGATCCTTTCCCTGCTTCGTCGGGAAAGAGTTCCCGGCGTTCCCGTCGCTTCTCAAGAGGAGGCCCTCTCAACAGGAACGTCGAGAGGAACTCCAGGGTCGTGCCACCATTCCAAGAGTCCCCCAGATGTCTCAGTCCATTCCAGAGGAACCTCTTTTCCCTTCACCGGCTCATCTTTCACGCCGAGGATCGACTCACACCAAGGTGGCACGTGGCACAGCCCTGTGGGAAAGCCTCGTGGGAAAGCCTCGAGGGACAGCCTCGAGGGAAAGCCACAGATCCCTTGATCCACGTGACAGGAAGAGTGACACTAAGGCTGCAGCTCGGGAGGAAGGCGCACGTGCATGCCCCCACTCGAGACGAGGCCTGACTCCCCTGGGTAGACCCAGAAGCACCCCAAGATCCATGGCAACACTGGAGAGGAATCCTCAGGTTCCGGCCCCGACTCCACACAAGGACTGAGGCCCCGGCATGGACGGGAGAGGAATCCCGAGAGGTCCACTAGCAACTCGTATGGGGACTGGCCTTTCCTGAGGCCACCAGAGCGGGTCCCTGAGGTCCCCGTCGTAACTCGAGAAGACCTGCCGCAACTCGAGAAAATCCAGGAGGTTCTCCCCTCCAGGCGAGATGAGGCCCATTTCCGCTGAGGCGTCTCGACAAGGTTGATCACACCTCAACTCTGGAACTTTTAAAGGGTCCTTCACACCCTTGGTGCAAATCAAGAAGTTCCAAGACATACCCGTCTCCACTCGAGAGGAATCACGAGGGTCCCGCCCACATCCAGAGGAGCCCCGTTTCCGCCTCGTAGCTCGAGATGAGGGATCCTTTCCCTGCTTCGTCGGGAAAGAGTTCCCGGCGTTCCCGTCGCATCTCAAGAGGAGGCCCTCTCAACAGGAACGGCGAGAGGAACTCCAGGGTCGTGCCACCATTCCAAGAGTCCCCCAGATGTCTCAGTCCATTCCAGAGGAAACTCTTTTCCCTTCACCGGCTCGTCTTTCACGCCGAGGATCGACTCACACCAAGGTGGCACGTGGCACAGCCCTGTGGGAAAGCCTCGTGGAAAGCCTCGAGGGACAGCCTCGAGGGAAAGCCACAGATCCCTTGATCCACGTGACAGGAAGCGTGACACTACTGCTGCAGCTCGGGAGGAAAGCGCACGTGCATGCCCCCACTCGAGACGAGGCCTGACTCCCCTGGGGAGACTCAGAAGCACCCCAAGATCCATGGCAACACTGGAGAGGAATCCTCAGGTTCCGGCCCCGACTCCACACAAGGACTGAGGCCCCGGCATGGACGGAAGAGGAATCCCGAGAGGTCCCCTAGCAACTCGCATGGGGACTGGCCTTTCCTGAGGCCACCAGAGCGGGTCCCTGAGGTCCCCGTCGTAACTCGAGAAGACCTGCCGCAACTCGAGAAAATCCAGGAGGTTCTCCCGTCCAGGCGACATGAGGCCCATTTCCGCTGAGGTGTCTCGAGGCTGATCACACCTCACCTCTGGAACTTCGAAAGGGTCCTTCACACCCTTGATGCAAATAAAGAAGTTCCCGACCTAGCCGTCTCCACTCGAGAGGAATCACGAGGGTCCCGCCCACATCCAGAGGAGCCCAGTTTCCGCCTCGTAGCTCGAGATGAGGGGTCCTTTCCCTGCTTCGTCGGGATAGATTTCCCGGCGTTCCCGTCGCATCTCAAGAGGAGGCCCTCTCAACAGGAACGGCGAGAGGAACTCCAGGGTCGTGCCACCATTCCAAGAGTCCCCCAGATCTCTCAGTCCATTCCAGAGGAACCTCTTTTCCCTTCACCGGCTCGTCTTTCACGCCGAGGATCGACTCACACCAAGGTGGCACGTGGCACAGCCCTGTGGGAAAGCCTCGTGGGAAAGCCTCAAGGGACAGCCTCGAGGGAAAGCCTCGAGGGAAAGCCACAGATCCCTTGATCCACGTGACAGGAAGAGTGACACTACTGCTGCAGCTCGGGAGGAAGGCGCACGTGCATGCCCCCACTCGAGACGAGGCCTGACTCCCCTGGGTAGACCCAGAAGCACCCGAAGATCCATGGCAACACTGGAGAGGAATCCTCAGGTTCCGGCCCCGACTCCACACAAGGACTGAGGCCCCGGCATGGACGGGAGAGGAATCCCGAGAGGTCCCCTAGCAACTCGTATGGGGACTGGCCTTTCCTGAGGCCACCAGAGCGGGTCCCTGAGGTCCCCGTCGTAACTCGAGAAGACCTGCCGCAACTCGAGAAAATCCAGGAGGTTCTCCCCTCCAGGCGAGATGAGGCCCTTGTCCGCTGAGGCGTCTCAACAAGGCTGATCACACCTCACCTCTGGAACTTTGAAAGGGTCCTTCACACCCTTGGTGCAAATCAAGAAGTTCCCCGACATACCAGTCTCCACTCGAGAGGAATCACGAGGGACCCGCCCATATCCAGAGGAGCCCCGTTTCCGCCTCGTAGCTCGAGATGAGGGATCCTTTCCCTGCTTCGTCGGGAAAGATTTCCCGGCGTTCCCGTCGCATCTCAAGAGGAGGCCCTCTCAACAGGAACGGCGAGAGGAACTCCAGGGAGGTGCCACCGTTCCAAGAGTCCCCCAGATGTCTCAGTCCATTCCAGAGGAACCTCTTTTCCCTTCACCGGCTCGTCTTTCACGCCGAGGATCGACTCACACCAAGGTGGCACGTGGCACAGCCCTGTGGGAAAGCCTTGTGGGAAAGCCTCGAGGGACAGCCTCGAGGGAAAGCCACAGATCCCTAGATCCACGTGACAGGAAGCGTGACATTACTGCTGCAGCTAGGGAGGAAGGCGCACGTGCATGCCCCCACTCGAGACGAGGCCTGACTCCCCTGGGGAGACTCAGAAGCACCCCAAGATCCATGGCAACACTGGAGAGGAATCCTCAGGTTCCGGCCCCGACTCCACACAAGGACTGATGCCCCGTCATGGACGGGAGAGGAATCCCAAGATGGCCCCTAGCAACTCGCATGGGGACTGGCCTTTCCTGAGGCCACCAGAGCGGGTCCCTGAGGTCCCCGTCGTAACTCGAGAAGACCTGCCGCAACTCGAGAAAATCCAGGAGGTTCTCCCCTGCAGGCGAGATGAGGCCCATTTCCGCTGAGGTGTCTCGACAAGGCTGATCACACTTCACCTCTGGAACTTTGAAAGGGTACTTCACACCCTTGGTGCAAATCAAGATGTTCCCCGATATACCCGTCTCCACTCGAGAGGAATCACGAGGGTCCCGCCCACATCCAGAGGAGCCCCGTTTCCGCCTCGTAGCTCGAGATGAGGGATCCTTTCCCTGCTTCGTCGGGAAAGAGTTCCCGGCGTTCCCGTCGCATCTCAAGAGGAGGCCCTCTCAACAGGAACGGCGAGAGGAACTCCAGGGTCGTGCCACCATTCCAAGAGTCCCCCAGATGTCTCAGTCCATTCCAGAGCAACCTCTTTTCCCTTCACCGGCTCGTCTTTCACGCCGAGGATCGACTCACACCAAGGTGGCACGTGGCACAGCCCTGTGGGAAAGCCTCGTGGAAAGCCTCGAGGGACAGCCTCGAGGGAAAGCCACAGATCCCTTGATCCACGTGACAGGAAGCGTGACACTACTGCTGCAGCTCGGGAGGAAAGCGCACGTGCATGCCCCCACTCGAGACGAGGCCTGACTCCCCTGGGGAGACTCAGAAGCACCCCAAGATCCATGGCAACACTGGAGAGGAATCCTCAGGTTCCGGCCCCGACTCCACACAAGGACTGATGCCCCGGCATGGACGGGAGAGGAATCCCGAGATGGCCCCTAGCAACTCGCATGGGGACTGGCCTTTCCTGAGGCCACCAGAGCGGGTCCCTGAGGTCCCCGTCGTAACTCGAGAAGACCTGCCGCAACTCGAGAAAATCCAGGAGGTTCTCCCCTGCAGGCGAGATGAGGCCCATTTCCGCTGAGGTGTCTCGACAAGGCTGATCACACTTCACCTCTGGAACTTTGAAAGGGTACTTCACACCCTTGGTGCAAATCAAGATGTTCCCCGATATACCCGTCTCCACTCGAGAGGAATCACGAGGGTCCCGCCCACATCCAGAGGAGCCCCGTTTCCGCCTCGTAGCTCGAGATGAGGGATCCTTTCCCTGCTTCGTCGGGAAAGAGTTCCCGGCGTTCCCGTCGCATCTCAAGAGGAGGCCCTCTCAACAGGAACGGCGAGAGGAACTCCAGGGTCGTGCCACCATTCCAAGAGTCCCCCAGATGTCTCAGTCCATTCCAGAGGAACCTCATTTCCCTTCACTGGCTCGTCTTTCACGCCGAGGATCGACTCACACCAAGGTGGCACGTGGCACAGCCCTGTGGGAAAGCCTCGTGGAAAGCCTCGAGGAACAGCCTCGAGGGAAAGCCACAGATCCCTTGATCCACGTGACAGGAAGCGTGACACTACTGCTGCAGCTCGGGAGGAAAGCGCACGTGCATGCCCCCACTCGAGACGAGGCCTGACTCCCCTGGGGAGACTCAGAAGCACCCCAAGATCCATGGCAACACTGGAGAGGAATCCTCAGGTTCCGGCCCCGACTCCACACAAGGACTGAGGCCCCGGCATGGACGGGAGAGGAATCCCGAGAGGTCCCCTAGCAACTCGCATGGGGACTGGCCTTTCCTGAAGCCACCAGAGCGGGTCCCTGAGGTCCCCGTCGTAACTCGAGAAGACCTGCCGCAACTCGAGAAAATCCAGGAGGTTCTCCCCTCCAGGCGACATGAGGCCATTTCCGCTGAGGTGTCTCGAGGCTGATCACACCTCACCTCTGGAACTTCGAAAGGGTCCATCACACCCTTGGTGCAAATCAAGAAATTCCCGACCTAGCCGTCTCCACTCGAGAGGAATCACGAGGGTCCCGCCCACATCCAGAGGAGCCCCGTTTCCGCCTCGTAGCTCGAGATGAGGGGTCCTTTCCCTGCTTCGTCGGGAAAGAGTTCCCGGCGTTCCCGTCGCATCTCAAGAGGAGGCCCTCTCAACAGGAACGGCGAGAGGAACTCCAGGTTCGTGCCACCATTCCAAGAGTCCCCCAGATGTCTCAGTCCATTCCAGAAGAACCTCTTTTCCCTTCACCGGCTCGTCTTTCACGCCGAGGATCGACTCACACCAAGGTGGCACGTGGCACAGCCCTGTGGGAAAGCCTCGTGGGAAAGCCTCGAGGGACAGCCTCGAGGGAAAGCCACAGATCCCTTGATCCACGTGACAGGAAGCGTGACACTACTGCTGCAGCTCGGGAGGAAGGCGCACGTGCATGCCCCCACTCGAGACGAGGCCTGACTCCCCTGGGGAGACTCAGAAGCACCCCAAGATCCATGGCAACACTGGAGAGGAATCCTCAGGTTCCGGCCACGACTCCACACAAGGACTGAGGCCCCGGCATGGACGGGAGAATAATCCCGAGAGGTCACCTAGCAACTCGTATGGGGACTGGCCTTTCCTGAGGCCACCAGAGCGGGTCCCTGAGGTCCCCGTCGTAACTCGAGAAGACCTGCCGCAACTCGAGAAAATCCAGGAGGTTCTCCCCTCCAGGCGAGATGAGGCCCATTTCGGCTGAGGCGTCTCGACAAGGCTGATCACACCTCAACTCTGGAACTTTGAAAGGGTCCTTCACACCCTTGGTGCAAATCAAGAAGTTCCCCAACATATCCGTCTCCACTCGAGAGGAATCACGAGGGTCCCGCCCACATCCAGAGTAGCCCCGTTTCCCCCTCGTAGCTCGAGATGAGGGATCCTTTCCCTGTTTCGTCAGGAAAGATTTCCCGGCATTCCCGTCGCATCTCAAGAGGAGGCCCTCTCAACAGGAACGGCGAGAGGAACTCCAGGGTCGTGCCACCATTCCAAGAGTCCCCTAGATGTCTCAGTCCATTCCAGAGGAACCTCTTTTCCCTTCACCGGCTCGTCTTTCACGCCGAGGATCGACTCACACCAAGGTGGCACGTGGAACAGCCCTGTGGGAAAGCCTCGTGTGAAAGCCTCAAGGGACAGCCTCGAGGGAAAGCCACAGATCCCTTGATCCACGTGACAGGAATCGTGACACTAATGCTGCAGCTCGGGAGGAAAGCGCACGTGCATGCCCCCACACGAGACGACGCCTGACTCCCCTGGGGAGACTCAGAAGCACCCCAAGATCCATGGCAACACTGGAGAGGAATCCTCAGGTTCCGGCCCCGACTCCACAAAAGGACTGAGGCCCCGGCATGGACGGGAGAGGAATCCCGAGAGGTCCCCTAGCAACTCGCATGAGGACTGGCCTTTCCTGAGGCCACCAGAGCGGGTCCCTGAGGTCCCCGTCGTAACTCGAGAAGACCTGCCGCAACTCGAGAAAATCCAGGAGGTTCTCCCCTCCGGGCGAGATGAGGCCCATTTCCGCTGAGGCGTCTCGACAAGGCTGATCACACCTCACCTCTGGAACTTTGAAAGGCTCCTTCACACCCTTGGTGCAAATCAAGAAGTTCCCCGACATACCCGTCTCCACTCGAGAGGAATCACGAGGGTCCCGCCCACATCCAGAGGAGCCCCGTTTCCGCCTCGTAGCTCGAGATGAGGGATCCTTTCCCTGCTTCGTCGGGAAAGAGTTCCCGGCGTTCCCGTCGCATCTCAAGAGGAGGCCCTCTCAACAGGAACGGCGAGAGGAACTCCAGGGTCGTGCCACCATTCCAAGAGTCCCCCAGATGTCTCAGTCCATTCCAGAGGAACCTCTTTTCACTTCACCGGCTCGTCTTTCACGCCGAGGATCGACTCACACCAAGGTGGCACGTGGCACAGCCCTGTGGGAAAGCCTCATGGGAAAGCCTCGAGGGACAGCCTCGAGGGAAAGCCACAGATCCCTTGATCCACGTGACAGGAAGCGTGACACTACTGCTGCAGCTCGGGAGGAAAGCGCACGTGCATGCCCCCACTCGAGACGAGGCCTGACTCCCCTGGGGAGACTCAGAAGCGCCCCAAGATCCATGGCAACACTGGAGAGGAATCCTCAGGTTCCGGCCCCGACTCCACACAAGGACTGAGGCCGGGGATGGACGGGAGAGGAATCCCGAGAGGTCCCCTAGCAACTCGCATGGGGACTGGCCTTTCCTGAGGCCACCAGAGCGGGTTCCTGAGGTCCCCGTCGTAACTCGAGAAGACCTGCCGCAACTCGAGAAAATCCAGGAGGTTCTCCCGTCCAGGCGAGATGAGGCCCATTTCCGCTGAGGCGTCTCAACAAGGCTGATCACACCTCACCTCTGGAACATTGAAAGGGTCCTTCACACCCTTGGTGCAAATCAAGAGGTTCCCCGACATACCCGTCTCCACTCGAGAGGAATCACGAGGGACCCGCCCATATCCAGAGGAGCCCCGTTTCCGCCTCGTAGCTCGAGATGAGGGATACTTTCCCTGTTTCGTCGGGAATGAGTTCCCGGCGTTCCCGTCGCATCTCAAGAGGAGGCCCTGTCAACAGGAACGGGGAGAGGAACTCCAGGGTCGTGCCACCATTCCAAGATTCCCCCGGATGTCTCAGTCCATTCCAGAGGAACCTCTTTTCCCTTCACCGGCTCGTCTTTCACGCCGAGGATCGACTCACACCAAGGTGGCACGTGGCACAGCCCTGTGGGAAAGCCTCGTGGGAAAGCCTCGAGGGACAGCCTCGAGGGAAAGCCACAGATCCCTTGATCCACGTGACAGGAAGCGTGACACTACTGCTGCAGCTCGGGAGGAAAGCACACCTGCATGCCCCCACTCGAGACGAGGCCTGACTCCCCTGGGGAGACTCAGAAGCACCCCAAGATCCATGGCAACACTGGAGAGGAATCCTCAGGTTCCGGCCCCGACTCCACACAAGGACTGAGGCCCCGGCATGGACGGGAGAGGAATCCCGAGAGGTCCCCTAGCAACTAGCATGGGGACTGGCCTTTTCTGAGGCCACCAGAGCAGGTCCCTGAGGTCCCCGTCATAACTCGAGAAGACCTGCCGCAACTCGACAAAATCCAGGAGGTTCTCCCCTCCAGGCGAGATGAGGTCCATTTCCGCTGAGGCGTCTCGAGGCTGATCACACCTCACCTCTGGAACTTCGAAAGGATCCTTCACACCCTTGGTGCAAATCAAGAAGTTCCCCGACATACCCGTCTCCACTCGAGAGGAATCACGAGGGTCCCGCCCACATCCAGAGGAGCCCCGTTTCCGCCTCGTAGCTCGAGATGAGGGATCCTTTCCCTGCTTCGTCGGGAAAGAGTTCCTGGCGTTCCCGTCGCATCTCAAGAGGAGGCCCTCTCAACAGGAACGGCGAGAGGAACTCCAGGGTCGTGCCACCATTCCAAGAGTCCCTCACATGTCTCAGTCCATTCCAGAGGAACCTCTTTTCCCTTCACCGGCTCGTCTTTCACGCCAAGGATCGACTCACACCAAGGTGGCACGTGGCACAGCCCTGTGGGAAAGCCTCGTGGGAAAGCCTCGAGGGACAGCCTCGAGGGAAAGCCACAGATCCCTTGATCCACGTGACAGGAAGCGTGACACTACTGCTGCAGCTCGGGAGGAAAGCGCACGTGCATGCCCCCACACGAGACGAGGCCTGACTCCCCTGGGGAGACTCAGAAGCACCCCAAGATACATGGCAACACTGGAGAGGAAACCTCAGGTTCCGGCCCCGACTCCACACAAGGACTGAGGCCCCGGCATGGACGGGAGAGGAATCCCGAGAGGTCCCCCAGCAACTCGCATGGGGACTGGCCTTTCCTGAGGCCACCAGAGCGGGTCCCTGAGGTCCCCGTCGTAACTCGAGAAGACCTGCCGCAACTCGAGAAAATCCAGGAGGTTCTCCCCTCCAGGCGAGATGAGGCCCATTTCCGCTGAGGCGTCTCGAGGCTGATCACACCTCCCCTCTGGAACTTCGAAAGGGTCCTTCACACCCTTGGTGCAAATCAAGAAGTTCCCCGACATACCCGTCTCCACTCGAGAGGAATCACGAGGGTCCCGCCCACATCCAGAGGAGCCCCGTTTCCGCCTCGTAGCTCGAGATGAGGGATACTTTCCCTGCTTCGTCGGGAAAGAGTTCCCGGCGTTCCCGTCGCATCTCAAGAGGAGGCCCTCTCAACAGGAACGGCGAGAGGAACTCCAGGGTCGTGCCACCATTCCAAGAGTCCCGCAGATGTCTCAGTCCATTCCAGAGGAACCTCTTTTCCCTTCACCGGCTCGTCTTTCACGCCGAGGATCGACTCACACCAAGGTGGCACGTGGCACAGCCCTGTGGGAAAGCCTCGTGGGAAAGCCTCGAGGGACAGCCTCGAGGGAAAGCCACAGATCCCTTGATCCACGTGACAGGAAGCGTGACACTACTGCTGCAGCTCGGGAGGAAAGCGCAAGTGCATGCCCCCACTCGAGACGAGGCCTGACTCCCCTGGGGAGACTCAGAAGCACCCCAAGATCCATGGCAACACTGGAGAGGAATCCTCAGATTCCGGCCCCGACTCCACACAAGGACTGAGGCCCCGGCATGGACGGGAGAGGAATCCCGAGAGGTCCCCTAGCAACTCGCATGGGGACTGGCCTTTCCTGAGGCCACCAGAGCGGGTCCCTGAGGTCCCCGTCATAACTCGAGAAGACCTGCCGCAACTCGAGAAAATACAGGAGGTTCTCCCCTCCAGGCGAGATGAGGCCCATTTCCGCTGAGGCGTCTCGAGGCTGATCACACCTCACCTCTGGAACTTCGAAAGGCTCCTTCACACCCTTGGTGCAAATCAAGAAGTTCCCCGACATACCCGTCTCCACTCGAGAGGAATCACGAGGGTCCCGCCCACATCCAGAGGAGCCCCGTTTCCGCCTCGTAGCTCGAGATGAGGGATCCTTTCCCTGCTTCGTCGGGAAAGAGTTCCCGGCGTTCCCGTCGCATCTCAAGAGGAGGCCCTCTCAACAGGAACGGCGAGAGGAACTCCAGGGTCTTGCCACCATTCCAAGAGTCCCTCACATGTCTCAGTCCATTCCAGAGGAACCTCTTTTCCCTTCACCGGCTCGTCTTTCACGCCGAGGATCGACTCACACCAAGGTGGCACGTGGCACAGCCCTGTGGGAAAGCCTCGTGGGAAAGCCTCGAGGGACAGCCTCGAGGGAAAGCCACAGATCCCTTGATCCACGTGACAGGAAGCGTGACACTACTGCTGCAGCTCGGGAGGAAAGCGCACGTGAATGCCCCCACTCGAGACGTGGCCTGACTCCCCTGGGGAGACTCAGAAGCACCCCAAGATCCATGGCAACACT
Source organism: Budorcas taxicolor (assembly GCF_023091745.1). Lineage (NCBI taxonomy): Eukaryota > Metazoa > Chordata > Mammalia > Artiodactyla > Bovidae > Budorcas > Budorcas taxicolor. The sequence goes on along the minus strand of NC_068930.1, from coordinate 2,662,112 downwards.
GGAGAGGAATCCTCAGGTTCCGGCCCCTTCTCCACACAAGGTCTTATGCCCCGGCATGGACGGGAGAGGAATCCCGAGAGGTCCCCTAGCAACTCGCATGGGGACTGGCCTTTCCTGAGGCCACCAGAGCGGGTCCCTGAGGTCCCCGTCGTAACTCGAGAAGACCTGCCGCAACTCGAGAAAATCCAGGAGGTTCTCCCCTCCAGGCGAGATGAGGCCCATTTCCGCTGAGGCGTCTCGAGGCTGATCACACCTCCCCTCTGGAACTTCGAACGGGTCCTTCACACCCTTGGTGCAAATCAAGAAGTTCCCCGACATACCCGTCTCCACTCGAGAGGAATCACGAGGGTCCCGCCCACATCCAGAGGAGCCCCGTTTCCGCCTCGGAGCTCGAGATGAGGGATCCTTTCCCTGCTTCATCGGGAAAGAGTTCCCGGCGTTCCCGTCGCATCGCAAGAGGAGGCCCTCTCAACAGGAACGGCGAGAGGAACTCCAGGGTCGTGCCACCATTCCAAGAGTCCCCCAGATGTCTCAGTCCATTCCAGAGGAACCTCTTTTCCCTTCACCGGCTCGTCTTTCACGCCGAGGATCGACTCACACCAAGGTGGCACGTGGCACAGCCCTGTGGGAAAGCCTCGTGGGAAAGCCTCGAGGGACAGCCTCGAGGGAAAGCCACAGATCCCTTGATCCACGTGACAGGAAGCGTGACACTACTGCTGCAGCTCGGGAGGAAAGCACACATGCATGCCCCCACTCGAGACGAGGCCTGACTCCCCTGGGGAGACTCAGAAGCACCCCAAGATCCATGGCAACACTGGAGAGGAATCCTCAGGTTCCGGCCCCGACTCCACACAAGGACTGAGGCCCCGGCATGGACGGGAGAGGAATCCCGAGAGGTCCCCTAGCAACTCGCATGGGGACTGGCCTTTCCTGAGGCCACCAGAGCGGGTCGCTGAGGTCCCCGTCGTAACTCGAGAAGACCTGCCGCAACTCGAGAAAATCCAGGAGGTTCTCCCCTCCAGGCGAGATGAGGCCCATTTCCGCTGAGGCGTCTCGACAAGGCTGATCACACCTCACCTTCTGGAACTTTGAAAGGGTCCTTCACACCCTTGGTGCAAAACAGGAAGTTCCCCGACATACCCGTCTCCACTCCAGAGGAATCACGAGGGTCCCGCCCACATCCAGAGGAGCCCCGTTTCCCCCTCGTAGCTCGAGATGAGGGATACTTTCCCTGCTTCGTCGGGAAAGAGTTCCCGGCGTTCCCGTCGCATCTCAAGAGGAGGCCCTCTCAACAGGAACGGCGAGAGGAACTCCAGGGTCGTGCCACCATTCCAAGAGTCCCGCAGATGTCTCAGTCCATTCCAGAGGAACCTCTTTTCCCTTCACCGGCTCGTCTTTCACGCCGAGGATCGACTCACACCAAGGTGGCACGTGGCACAGCCCTGTGGGAAAGCCTCGTGGGAAAGCCTCGAGGGACAGCCTCGAGGGAAAGCCACAGATCCCTTGATCCACGTGACAGGAAGCGTGACACTACTGCTGCAGCTCGGGAGGAAAGCGCAAGTGCATGCCCCCACTCGAGACGAGGCCTGACTCCCCTGGGGAGACTCAGAAGCACCCCAAGATCCATGGCAACACTGGAGAGGAATCCTCAGATTCCGGCCCGACTCCACACAAGGACTGAGGCCCCGGCATGGATGGGAGAGGAATCCCGAGAGGTCCCCTAGCAACTCGCATGGGGACTGGCCTTTCCTGAGGCCACCAGAGCGGGTCCCTGAGGTCCCGGTCGTAACTCGAGAAGACCTGCCGCAACTCGAGAAAATCCAGGAGGTTCTCCCCTCCAGGCGAGATGAGGCCCATTTCCGCTGAGGCGTCTCGAGGCTGATCACACCTCACCTCTGGAACTTCGAAAGGCTCCTTCACACCCTTGGTGCAAATCAAGAAGTTCCCCGACATACCCGTCTCCACTCGAGAGGAATCACGAGGGTCCCGCCCACATCCAGAGGAGCACCGTTTCCGCCTCGTAGCTCCAGATGAGGGATCCTTTCCCTGCTTCGTCGGGAAAGAGTTCCCGGCGTTCCTGTAGCATCTCAAGAGGAGGCCCTCTCAACAGGAACGGCGAGAGGAACTCCAGGGTCGAGCCAGCATTCCAAGAGTCCCCCAGATGTCTCAGTCCATTCCAGAGGAACCTCTTTTCCCTTCACCGGCTCGTCTTTCACGCCGAGGATTGACTCACACCAAGGTGGCACGTGGCACAGCCCTGTGGGAAAGCCTCGTGTGAAAGCCTCGAGGGACAGCCTCGAGGGAAAGCCACAGATCCCTTGATCCAGGTGACAGGAAGTGTGACACTACTGCTGCAGCTCGGGAGGAAAGCGCACGTGCATGCCCCCACTCGAGACGAGGCCTGACTCCCCTGGGGAGACTCAGAAGCACCCCAAGATCCATGGCAACACTGGAGAGGAATCCTCAGTTTCCGGCCCCGAATCCACACAAGGACTGAGGCCCCGACATGGACGGGAGAGGAATCCCAAGAGGTCCCCTAGCAACTCGCATGGGAATGGCCTTTCCTGAGGCCACCAGAGCGGGTCCCTGAGGTCCCCGTCGTAACTCAAGAAGACCTGCCTCAACTCGAGAATATCCAGGAGGTTCTCCCCTCCAGGCGAGATGAGGCCCATTTCCGCTGAGGCGTCTCGAGTCTGATCAAACCTCCCCTCTGGAACTTCGAAAGGGTCCTTCACACCCTTGGTGCAAATCAAGAAGTTCCCCGACATAGCCGTCTCCACTCGAGAGGAATCACGAGGGTCCCGCCCACATCCAGAGGAGCCCCGTTTCCGCCTCGTAGCTCGAGATGAGGGATCCTTTCCCTGCTTCGTCGGGAAAGAGTTCCCGGCGTTCCCGTCGCATCTCAAGAGGAGGCCCTCTCAACAGGAACGGCGAGAGGAACTCCAGGGTCGTGCCACCATTCCAAGAGTCCCCCAGATGTCTCAGTCCATTCCAGAGGAACCTCTTTTCCCTTCACCGGCTCGTCTTTCACACCGAGGATCGACTCACACCAAGGTGGCACGTGGCACAGCCCTGTGGGAAAGCCTCGTGGGAAAGCCTCGAGGGACAGCCTCGAGGGAAAGCCACAGATCCCTTGATCCACGTGACAGGAAGCATGACACTACTGCTGCAGCTCGGGAGGAAAGCGCACGTGCATGCCCCCACTCGAGACGAGGCCTGACTCCCCTGGGGAGACTCAGAAGCACCCCAAGATCCATGGCAACACTGGAGAGGAATCCTCAGGTTCCGGCCCCGACTCCACACAAGGACTGAGGCCCCGGCATGGACGGGAGAGGAATCCCGAGAGGTCCCCTAGCAACTCGCATGGGGACTGGCCTTTCCTGAGGCCACCAGAGCGGGTCCCTGAGGTCCCCGTCGTAACTCGAGAAGACCTGCCGCAACTCGAGAAAATCCAGGACGTTCTCCCCTCCAGGCGAGATGAGGCCCATTTCCGCTGAGGCGTCTCGAGGCTGATCACACCTCCCCTCTGGAACTTCGAAAGGGTCCTTCACACCCTTGGTGCAAATCAAGAAGTTCCCCGACATACCCGTCTCCACTCGAGAGGAATCACGAGGGTCCCGCCCATATCCAGAGGAGCCCCGTTTCCGCCTCGTAGCTCGAGGTGAGTGATCCTTTCCCTGCCTCGTCGGGAAAGAGTTCCCGGCGTTCCCGTCGCATCTCAAGAGGAGGCCCTCTCAACAGGAACGGCGAGAGGAACTCCAGGGTCGTGCCACCATTCCAAGAGTCCCCCAGATGTCTCAGTCCATTCCAGAGGAACCTCTTTTCCCTTCACCGGCTCGTCTTTCACGCCGACGATCGACACACACCAAGGTGGCACGTGGCACAGCCCTGTGGTAAAGCCTCGTGGGAAAGCCTCGAGCGACAGCCTCGAGGGAAAGCCACAGATCCCTTGATCCACGTGACAGGAAGCGTGACACTACTGCTGCAGCTCGGGAGGAAAGCGCACGTGCATGCCCCCACTCGAGACGAGGCCTGACTCCCCTGGGGAGACTCAGAAGCACCCCAAGATCCATGGCAACACTGGAGAGGAATCCTCAGGTTCCGGCCCCGACTCCACACAAGGACTGAGGCCCCGGCATGGACGGGAGAGGAATCCCGAGAGGTCCCCTAGCAACTCGCATGGGGACTGGCCTTTCCTGAGGCCACCAGAGCGGGTCCCTGAGGTCCCCGTCGTAACTCGAGAAGACCTGCCGCAACTCGAGAAAATCCAGGACGTTCTCCCCTCCAGGCGAGATGAGGCCCATTTCCGCTGAGGCGTCTCGAGGCTGATCACACCTCCCCTCTGGAACTTCGAAAGGGTCCTTCACACCCTTGGTGCAAATCAAGAAGTTCCCCGACATACCCGTCTCCACTCGAGAGGAATCATGAGGGTCCCGCTCACATCCAGAGGAGCCCCGTTTCCGCCTCGTAGCTCGAGGTGAGGGATCCTTTCCCTGCTTCGTGTTCCCGGCGTTCCCGTCGCATCTCAAGTGGAGGCCCTCTCAACAGGAACGGTGAGAGGAACTCCAGGGTCGTGCCACCATTCCAAGAGTCCCTCACATGTCTCATTCCATTCCAGAGGAACCTCTTTTCCCTTCACCGGCTCGTCTTTCACGCCGAGGATCGACTCACACCAAGGTGGCACGTGGCACAGCCCTGTGGGAAAGCCTCATGGGAAAGCCTCGAGGGACAGCCTCGAGGGAAAGCCACAGATCCCTTGATCGACGTGACAGGAAGCGTGACACTACTGCTGCAGCTCGGGAGGAAATCACACCTGCATGCCCCCACTCGAGACGAGGCCTGACTCCCCTGGGGAGACTCAGAAGCACCCCAAGATCCATGGCAACACTGGAGAGGAATCCTCAGGTTCCGGCCCCGACTCCACACAAGGACTGAGGCCCCGGCATGGACGGGAGAGGAATCCCGAGAGGTCCCCTAGCAACTCGCATGGGGACTGGCCTTTCCTGAGGCCTCCAGAGCGGGTCCCTGAGGTCCCCGTCGTAACTCGAGAAGACCTGCCGCAACTCGAGAAAATCCAGGAGGTTCTCCCCTCCAGGCGAGATGAGGCCCATTTCCGCTGAGGCGTCTCGACAAGGCTGATTACACCTCCCCTCTGGAACTTCGAAAGGGTCCTTCACACCCTTGGTGCAAATCAAGAAGTTCCCCGACATAGCCGTCTCCACTCGAGAGGAATCACGAGGGTCCCGCCCACATCCAGAGGAGCCCCGTTTCCGCCTCGTAGCTCGAGATGAGGGATCCTTTCCCTGCTTCGTCGGGAAAGAGTTCCCGGCGTTCCCGTCGCATCTCAAGAGGAGGCCCTCTCAACAGGAACGGCGAGAGGAACTCCAGGGTCGTGCCACCATTCCAAAAGTCCCCCAGATGTCTCAGTCCATTCCAGAGGAACCTCTTTTCCCTTCACCGGCTCGTCTTTCACGCCGATGATCGACTCACACCAAGGTGGCACGTGGCACAGCCCTGTGGGAAAGCCTCGTGGGAAAGCCTCGAGGGACAGCCTCGAGGGAAAGCCACAGATCCCTTGATCCACGTGACAGGAAGCGTGACACTACTGCTGCAGCTCGGGAGGAAAGCGCACGTTCATACCCCCACTCGAGACGAGGCCTGACTCCCCCGGGGAGACTCAGAAGCACCCGAAGATCCATGGCAACCCTGGAGAGGAATACTCCGGTTCCGGCCCCGACTCCACACAAGGACTGAGGCCCCGGCATGGACGGGAGAGGAATCCCGAGAGGTCCCCAGCAACTCGCATGGGGACTGGCCTTTCCTGAGGCCACCAGAGCGGGTCCCTGAGGTCCCCGTCGTAACTCGAGAAGACCTGCCGCAACTCGAGAAAATCCAGGAGGTTCTCCCCTCCAGGCGAGATGAGGCCCATTTCTGCTGAGGCGTCTCGAGGCTGATCACACCTCACCTCTGGAACTTCGAAAGGCTCCTTCACACCCTTGGTGCAAATCAAGAAGTTCCCCGACATACCCGTCTCCACTCGAGAGGAATCACGAGGGTCCCGCCCACATCCAGAGGAGCACCGTTTCCGCCTCGTAGCTCGAGATGAGGGATCCTTTCCCTGCTTCGTCGGGAAAGAGTTCCCGGGGTTCCCGTCGCATCTCAAGAGGAGGCCCTCTCAACAGGAACGGCGAGAGGAACTCCAGGGTCGAGCCAGCATTCCAAGAGTCCCCCAGATGTCTCAGTCCATTCCAGAGGAACCTCTTTTCCCTTCACCGGCTCGTCTTTCACGCCGAGGATCGACTCACACCAAGGTGGCACGTGGCACAGCCCTGTGGGAAAGCCTCGTGGGAAAGCCTCGAGGGACAGCCTCGAGGGAAAGCCACAGATCCCTTGATCCACGTGACAGGAAGCGTGACACTACTGCTGCAGCTCGGGAGGAAAGCGCACGTGCATGCCCCCACTCGAGACGAGGCCTGACTCCCCTGGGGAGACTCAGAAGCACCCCAAGATCCATGGCAACACTGGAGAGGAATCCTCAGGTTCCGGCCCCGACTCCACACAAGGACTGAGGCCCCGGCATGGACGGGAGAGGAATCCCGAGAGGTCCCCTAGCAACTCGCATGGGGACTGGCCTTTCCTGAGGCCACCAGAGCGGGTCCCTGAGGTCCCCGTCGTAACTCGAGAAGACCTGCCGCAACTCGAGAAAATCCAGGAGGTTCTCCCCTCCAGGCGAGATGAGGCCCATTTCCGCTGAGGCGTCTCGAGGCTGATCACACCTCCCCTCTGGAACTTCGAAAGGGTCCTTCACACCCTTGGTGCAAATCAAGAAGTTCCCCGACATACCCGTCTCCACTCGAGAGGAATCATGAGGGTCCCGCTCACATCCAGAGGAGCCCCGTTTCCGCCTCGTAGCTCGAGGTGAGGGATCCTTTCCCTGCTTCGTGTTCCCGGCGTTCCCGTCGCATCTCAAGTGGAGGCCCTCTCAACAGGAACGGTGAGAGGAACTCCAGGGTCGTGCCACCATTCCAAGAGTCCCTCACATGTCTCAGTCCATTCCAGAGGAACCTCTTTTCCCTTCACCGGCTCGTCTTTCACGCCGAGGATCGACTCACACCAAGGTGGCACGTGGCACAGCCCTGTGGGAAAGCCTCATGGGAAAGCCTCGAGGGACAGCCTCGAGGGAAAGCCACAGATCCCTTGATCGACGTGACAGGAAGCGTGACACTACTGCTGCAGCTCGGGAGGAAAGCACACCTGCATGCCCCCACTCGAGACGAGGCCTGACTCCCCTGGGGAGACTCAGAAGCACCCCAAGATCCATGGCAACACTGGAGAGGAATCCTCAGGTTCCGGCCCCGACTCCACACAAGGACTGAGGCCCCGGCATGGACGGGAGAGGAATCCCGAGAGGTCCCCTAGCAACTCGCATGGGGACTGGCCTTTCCTGAGGCCTCCAGAGCGGGTCCCTGAGGTCCCCGTCGTAACTCGAGAAGACCTGCCGCAACTCGAGAAAATCCAGGAGGTTCTCCCCTCCAGGCGAGATGAGGCCCATTTCCGCTGAGGCGTCTCGACAAGGCTGATCACACCTCCCCTCTGGAACTTCGAAAGGGTCCTTCACACCCTTGGTGCAAATCAAGAAGTTCCCCGACATAGCCGTCTCCACTCGAGAGGAATCACGAGGGTCCCGCCCACATCCAGAGGAGCCCCGTTTCCGCCTCGTAGCTCGAGATGAGGGATCCTTTCCCTGCTTCGTCGGGAAAGAGTTCCCGGCGTTCCCGTCGCATCTCAAGAGGAGGCCCTCTCAACAGGAACGGCGAGAGGAACTCCAGGGTCGTGCCACCATTCCAAAAGTCCCCCAGATGTCTCAGTCCATTCCAGAGGAACCTCTTTTCCCTTCACCGGCTCGTCTTTCACGCCGATGATCGACTCACACCAAGGTGGCACGTGGCACAGCCCTGTGGGAAAGCCTCGTGGGAAAGCCTCGAGGGACAGCCTCGAGGGAAAGCCACAGATCCCTTGATCCACGTGACAGGAAGCGTGACACTACTGCTGCAGCTCGGGAGGAAAGCGCACGTGCATACCCCCACTCGAGACGAGGCCTGACTCCCCCGGGGAGACTCAGAAGCACCCGAAGATCCATGGCAACCCTGGAGAGGAATACTCCGGTTCCGGCCCCGACTCCACACAAGGACTGAGGCCCCGGCATGGACGGGAGAGGAATCCCGAGAGGTCCCCAGCAACTCGCATGGGGACTGGCCTTTCCTGAGGCCACCAGAGCGGGTCCCTGAGGTCCCCGTCGTAACTCGAGAAGACCTGCCGCAACTCGAGAAAATCCAGGAGGTTCTCCCCTCCAGGCGAGATGAGGCCCATTTCTGCTGAGGCGTCTCGAGGCTGATCACACCTCACCTCTGGAACTTCGAAAGGCTCCTTCACACCCTTGGTGCAAATCAAGAAGTTCCCCGACATACCCGTCTCCACTCGAGAGGAATCACGAGGGTCCCGCCCACATCCAGAGGAGCACCGTTTCCGCCTCGTAGCTCCAGATGAGGGATCCTTTCCCTGCTTCGTCGGGAAAGAGTTCCCGGCGTTCCCGTCGCATCTCAAGAGGAGGCCCTCTCAACAGGAACGGCGAGAGGAACTCCAGGGTCGAGCCAGCATTCCAAGAGTCCCCCAGATGTCTCAGTCCATTCCAGAGGAACCTCTTTTCCCTTCACCGGCTCGTCGTTCACGCCGATTATCGACTCACACCAAGGTGGCACGTGGCACAGCCCTGTGGGAAAGCCTCGTGGGAAAGCCTCGAGGGACAGCCTCGAGGGAAAGCCACAGATCCCTTGATCCAGGTGACAGGAAGTGTGACACTACTGCTGCAGCTCGGGAGGAAAGCGCACGTGCATGCCCCCACTCGAGACGAGGCCTGACTCCCCTGGGGAGACTCAGAAGCACCCCAAGATCCATGGCAACACTGGAGAGGAATCCTCAGGTTCCGGCCCCGACTCCACACAAGAACTGAGGCCCCGACATGGACGGGAGAGGAATCCCGAGAGGTCCCCTAGCAACTCGCATGGGAATGGCCTTTCCTGAGGCCACCAGAGCGGGTCCCTGAGGTCCCCGTCGTAACTCAAGAAGACCTGCCGCAACTCGAGAAAATCCAGGAGGTTCCTCCCTCCAGGCGAGATGAGGCCCATTTCCGCTGAGGCGTCTCGACAAGGCTGATCACACCTCCCCTCTGGAACTTTGAAAGGGTCCTTCACACCCTTGGTGCAAATCAAGAAGTTCCCCGACATACCCGTCTCCACTCGAGAGGAATCACGAGGGTCCCGCCCACATCCAGAGGAGCCCCGTTTCCCCCTCGTAGCTCGAGATGAGGGATCCTTTCCCTGCTTCGTCGGGAAAGAGTTCCCGGCGTTCCCGTCGCATCTCAAGAGGAGGCCCTCTCAACAGGAACGGCGAGAGGAACTCCAGGGTCGTGCCACCATTCCAAGAGTCCCCCAGATGTCTCAGTCCATTCCAGAGGAACCTCTTTTCCCTTCACCGGCTCGTCTTTCACGCCGAGGATCGACTCACACCAAGGTGGCACGTGACACAGCCCTGTGGGAAAGCCTCGTGTGAAAGCCTCGAGGGACAGCCTCGAGGGAAAGCCACAGATCCCTTGATCCACGTGACAGGAAGCGTGACACTACTGCTGCAGCTCGGGAGGAAAGCGCACGTGCATGCCCCCACTCAAGACGAGGCCTGACTCCCCTGGGGAGACTCAGAAGCACCCCAAGATCCATGGCAACACTGGAGAGGAATCCTCAGATTCCGGCCCCGACACCACACAAGGACTGAGGCCCCGGCATGGACGGGAGGGGAATCCCGAGAGGTCCCCTAGCAACTCGCATGGGGACTGGCCTTTCCTGAGGCCACCAGAGCGGGTCCCTGAGGTCCCCGTCGTAACTCGAGAAGACCTGCCGCAACTCGAGAAAATCCAGGAGGTTCTCCCCTCCAGGCGAGATGAGGCCCATTTCCGCTGAGGCGTCTCGAGGCTGATCAAACCTCACCTATGGAACTTCGAAAGGGTCCTTCACACCCTTGGTGAAAATCAAGAAGTTCCCCGACATAGCCGTCTCCACTCGAGAGGAATCACGAGGGTCCCCCCCACATCCAGAGGAGCCCCTTTTCCGCCTCGTAGCTCGAGATGAGGGATCCTTTCCCTGCTTCGTCGGGAAAGAGTTCCCGGCATTCCTCTAGCATCTCAAGAGGAGGCCCTCTCAACAGGAACGGCAAGAGGAACTCCAGGGTCGAGCCAGCATTCCAAGAGTCCCCCACATGTTTCATTACATTCCAGAGGAACCTCTTTTCCCTTCACCGGCTCGTCTTTCACGCCGAGGATCGACTCACACCAAGGTGGCACGTGGCACAGCCCTGTGGGAAAGCCTCGTGGGAAAGCCTCGGGGGACCGCCTCGATGGAAAGCCACAGATCCCTTGATCCACGTGACAGGAAGCGTGACACTACTGCTGCAGCTCGGGAGGAAAGCGCACGTGCATGCCCCCACTCGAGACGAGGCCTGACTCCCCTGGGGAGACTCAGAAGCACCCCAAGATCCATGGCAACCCTGGAGAGGAATCCTCCGGTTTCGGCCCCGACTCCACACAAGGACTGAGGCCCCGGCATGGATGGGAGAGGAATCCCGAGAGGTCCCCTAGCAACTCGCATGGGGACTGGCCTTTCCTGAGGCCACCAGAGCGGGTCCCTGAGGTCCCCGTCGTAACTCGAGAAGACCTGCCGCAACTCGAGAAAATCCAGGAGGTTCTCCCCTCCAGGCGAGATGAGGCCCATTTCCGCTGAGGCGTCTCGAGGCTGATCACACCTCACCTCTGGAACTTCGAAAGGCTCCTTCACACCCTTGGTGCAAATCAAGAAGTTCCCCGACATACCCGTCTCCACTCGAGAGGAATCACGAGGGTCCCGCCCACATCCAGAGGAGCACCGTTTCCGCCTCGTAGCTCGAGATGAGGGATCCTTTCCCTGCTTCGTCGGGAAAGAGTTCCCGGCGTTCCTGTAGCATCTCAAGAGGAGGCCCTCTCAACAGGAACGGCGAGAGGATCTCCAGGGTCGAGCCAGCATTCCAAGAGTCCCCCAGATGTCTCAGTCTATTCCAGAGGAACCTCTTTTCCCTTCACCGGCTCGTCTTTCACGCCGAGGATCGACTCACACCAAGGTGGCACGTGGCACAGCCCTGTGGGAAAGCCTCGTGGGAAAGCCTCGAGGGACAGCCTCGAGGGAAAGCCACAGATCCCTTGATCCAGGTGACAGGAAGTGTGACACTACTGCTGCAGCTCGGGAGGAAACCGCACGTGCATGCCCCCACTCGAGACGAGGCCTGACTCCCCTGGGGAGACTCAGAAGCACCCCAAGATCCATGGCAACACTGGAGAGGAATCCTCAGTTTCCGGCCCCGAATCCACACAAGGACTGAGGCCCCGACATGGACGGGAGAGGAATCCCGAGAGGTCCCCTAGCAACTCGCATGGGAATGGCCTTTCCTGAGGCCACCAGAGCGGGTCCCTGAGGTCCCCGTCGTAACTCAAGAAAACCTGCCTCAACTCGAGAATATCCAGGAGGTTCTCCCCTCCAGGCGAGATGAGGCCCATTTCCGCTGAGGCGTCTCGCGGCTGATCACACCTCCCCTCTGGAACTTCGAAAGGGTCCTTCACACCCTTGGTGCAAATCAAGAAGTTCCCCGACATAGCCGTCTCCACTCGAGAGGAATCACGAGGGTCCCGCCCACAACCAGAGGAGCCCCGTTTCCGCCTCGTAGCTCGAGATGAGGGATCCTTTCCCTGCTTCGTCGGGAAAGAGTTCCCGGCGTTCCCGTCGCATCTCAAGAGGAGGCCCTCTCAACAGGAACGGCGAGAGGAACTCCAGGGTCGTGCCACCATTCCAAGAGTCCCCCAGATGTCTCAGTCCATTCCAGAGGAACCTCTTTTCCCTTCACCGGCTCGTCTTTCACACCGAGGATCGACTCACACCAAGGTGGCACGTGGCACAGCCCTGTGGGAAAGCCTCGTGGGAAAGCCTCGAGGGACAGCCTCGAGGGAAAGCCACAGATCCCTTGATCCACGTGACAGGAAGCGTGACACTACTGCTGCAGCTCGGGAGGAAAGCGCACGTGCATGCCCCCACTCGAGACGAGGCCTGACTCCCCTGGGGAGACTCAGAAGCACCCCAAGATCCATGGCAACACTGGAGAGGAATCCTCCGGTTTCGGCCCCGACTCCACACAAGGACTGAGGCCCCGGCATGGATGGGAGAGGAATCCCGAGAGGTCCCCTAGCAACTCGCATGGGGACTGGCCTTTCCTGAGGCCACCAGAGCGGGTCCCTGAGGACCCGTCGTAACTCGAGAAGACCTGCCGCAACTCGAGAAAATCCAGGAGGTTCTCCCCTCCAGGCGAGATGAGGCCCATTTCCGCTGAGGCGTCTCGAGGCTGATCACACCTCACCTCTGGAACTTCGAAAGGGTCCTTCACACCCTTGGTGCAAATCAAGAAGTTCCCCGACATACCCGTCTCCACTCGAGAGGAATCACGAGGGTCCCGCCCACATCCAGAGGAGCACCGTTTCCGCCTCGTAGCTCAGGATGAGGGATCCTTTCCCTGCTTCGTCGGGAAAGAGTTCCCGGCGTTCCTGTAGCATCTCAAGAGGAGGCCCTCTCAACAGGAACGGCGAGAGGAACTCCAGGGTCGAGCCAGCATTCCAAGAGTCCCCCAGATGTCTCAGTCCATTCCAGAGGAACCTCTTTTCCCTTCACCGGCTCGTCTTTCACGCCGAGGATCGACTCACACCAAGGTGGCACGTGGCACAGCCCTGTGGGAAAGCCTCGTGGGAAAGCCTCGAGGGACAGCCTCGAGGGAAAGCCACAGATCCCTTGATCCAGGTGACAGGAAGTGTGACACTACTGCTGCAGCTCGGGAGGAAACCGCACGTGCATGCCCCCACTCGAGACGAGGCCTGACTCCCCTGGGGAGACTCAGAAGCACCCCAAGATCCATGGCAACACTGGAGAGGAATCCTCAGTTTCCGGCCCCGAATCCACACAAGGACTGAGGCCCCGACATGGACGGGAGAGGAATCCCGAGAGGTCCCCTAGCAACTCGCATGGGAATGGCCTTTCCTGAGGCCACCAGAGCGGGTCCCTGAGGTCCCCGTCGTAACTCAAGAAAACCTTCCTCAACTCGAGAATATCCAGGAGGTTCTCCCCTCCAGGCGAGATGAGGCCCATTTCCGCTGAGGCGTCTCGAGGCTGATCACACCTCACCTCTGGAACTTCGAAAGGGTCCTTCACACCCTTGGTGCAAATCAAGAAGTTCCCCGACATAGCCGTCTCCACTCGAGAGGAATCACGAGGGTCCCGCCCACATCCAGAGGAGCCCCGTTTCCGCCTCGTAGCTCGAGATGAGGGATCCTTTCCCTGCTTCGTCGGGAAAGAGTTCCCGGCGTTCCCGTCGCATCTCAAGAGGAGGCCCTCTCAACAGGAACGGCGAGAGGAACTCCAGGGTCGTGCCACCATTCCAAGAGTCCCCCAGATGTCTCAGTCCATTCCAGAGGAACCTCTTTTCCCTTCACCGGCTCGTCTTTCACACCGAGGATCGACTCACACCAAGGTGGCACGTGGCACAGCCCTGTGGGAAAGCCTCGTGGGAAAGCCTCGAGGGACAGCCTCGAGGGAAAGCCACACATCCCTTGATCCACGTGACAGGAAGCGTGACACTACTGCTGCAGATCGGGAGGAAAGCGCACGTGCATGCCCCCACTCGAGACGAGGCCTGACTCCCCTGGGGAGACTCAGAAGCACCCCAAGATCCATGGCAACACTGGAGAGGAATCCTCCGGTTTCGGCCCCGACTCCACACAAGGACTGAGGCCCCGGCATGGATGGGAGAGGAATCCCGAGAGGTCCCCTAGCAACTCGCATGGGGACTGGCCTTTCCTGAGGCCACCAGAGCGGGTCCCTGAGGTCCCCGTCGTAACTCGAGAAGACCTGCCGCAACTCGAGAAAATCCAGGAGGTTCTCCCCTCCAGGCGAGATGAGGCCCATTTCCGCTGAGGCGTCTCGAGGCTGATCACACCTCACCTCTGGAACTTCGAAAGGCTCCTTCACACCCTTGGTGAAAATCACGAAGTTCCCCGACATACCCGTCTCCACTCGAGAGGAATCACGAGGGTCCCGCCCACATCCAGAGGAGCCCCGTTTCCGCCTCGTAGCTCGAGACGAGGGATCCTTTCCCTGCTTCGTCGGGAAAGTGTTCCCGGCGTTCCCGTCGCACCTCAAGAGGACGCCCTCTCAACAGGAACGGCGAGAGGAACTCCAGGGTCGTGCAACAATTCCAAGAGTCCCCCAGATGTCTCAGTCCATTCCAGAGGAACCTCTTTTCCCTTCACCGGCTCGTTTTTCATGCCGAGGATCGACTCACACCAAGGTGGCACGTGGCACAGCCCTGTGGGAAATCCTCGTGGGAAAGCCTCGGGGGACAGCCTCGAGGGAAAGCCACAGATCCCTTGATCCACGTGACAGGAAGCGTGACACTACTGCTGCAGCTCGGGAGGAAAGCGCACGTACATGCCCCCATTCGAGACGAGGCCTGACTCCCCTGGGGAGACTCAGAAGCACCCCAAGATCCATGGCAACACTGGAGAGGAATCCTCAGGTTCCGGCCCCGACTCCACACAAGGACTGAGGCCCCGGCATGGACGGGAGAGGAATCCCGAGAGGTCCCCTAGCAACTCGCATGGGGACTGGCCTTTCCTGAGGCCACCAGAGCGGGTCCCTGAGGTCCCCGTCGTAACTCGAGAAGACCTGCCGCAACTCGAGAAAATCCAGGAGGTTCTCCCCTCCAGGCTAGATGAGGCCCATTTCCGCTGAGGCGTCTCGAGGCTGATCACACCTCACCTCTGGAACTTCGAAAGGCTCCTTCACACCCTTGGTGCAAATCACGAAGTTCCCCGACATACCCGTCTCCACTCGAGAGGAATCACGAGGGTCCCGCCCACATCCAGAGGAGCCCCGTTTCCGCCTCGTAGCTCGAGACGAGGGATCCTTTACCTGCTTCGTCGGGAAAGTGTTCCCGGCGTTCCCGTCGCATCTCAAGAGGAGGCCCTCTCAACAGGAACGGCGAGAGGAACTCCAGGGTCGTGCCACCATTCCAAGAGTCCCCCAGATGTCTCAGTCCATTCCAGAGGAACCTCTTTTCCCTTCACCGGCTCGTCTTTCACGCCGAGGATCGACTCACACCAAGGTGGCACGTGGCACAGCCCTGTGGGAAAGCCTCGTGGGAAAGCCTCGAGGGACAGCCTCGAGGGAAAGCCACAGATCCCTTGATCCACGTGACAGGAAGCGTGACACTACTGCTGCAGCTCGGGAGGAAAGCGCACGTGCATGCCCCCACTCGAGACGAGGCCTGACTCCCCTGGGGAGACTCAGAAGCACCCCAAGATCCATGGCAACCCTGGAGAGGAATCCTCCGGTTCCGGCCCCGACTCCACACAAGGACTGAGGCCCCGGCATGGACGGGAGAGGAATCCCGAGAGGTCCCCTAGCAACTCGCATGGGGACTGGCCTTTCCTGAGGCCACCAGAGCGGGTCCCTGAGGTGCCGTCGTAACTGGAGAAGACCTGCCGCAACTCGAGAAAATCCAGGAGGCTCTCCCCTCCAGGCGAGATGAGGCCCATTTCCGCTGAGGCATCTCGAGGCTGATCACACCTCACCTCTGGAACTTCGAAAGGCTCCTTCACACCCTTGGTGCAAATCAAGAAGTTCCCCGACATACCCGTCTCCACTCGAGAGGAATCACGAGGGTCCCGCCCACATCCAGAGGAGCCCCTTTTCCGCCTCGTAGCTCGAGATGAGGGATCCTTTCCCTGCTTCGTCGGGAAAGAGTTCCCGGCGTTCCCGTCGCATCTCAAGAGGAGGCCCTCTCAACAGGAACAGCGAGAGGAACTCCAGGGTCGTGCCACCATTCCAAGAGTCCCCCAGATGTCTCAGTCCATTCCAGAGGAACCTCTTTTCCCTTCACCGGCTCGTCTTTCACGCCGAGGATCGACTCACACCATGGTGGCACGTGGCACAGCCCTGTGGGAAAGCCTCGTGGGAAAGCCTCGAGGGACAGCCTCGAGGGAAAGACACAGATCCCTTGATCCACGTGACAGGAAGCGTGACACTACTGCTGCAGCTCGGGAGGAAAGCGCACGTGCATGCCCCCACTCGAGACGAGGCCTGACTCCCCTGGGGAGACTCAGAAGCACCCCAAGATCCATGGCAACACTGCAGAGGATTCCTCAGGTTCCGGCCCCGACTCCACACAAGGACTGAGGCCCCGGCATGGACGGGAGAGGAATCCCGAGAGGTCCCCTAGCAACTCGCATGGCGACTGGCCTTTCCTGAGGCCACCAGAGCGGGTCCCTGAGGTCCCCGTCGTAACTCGAGAAGACCTGCCGCAACTCGAGAAAATCCAGGAGGTTCTCCCCTCCAGGCGAGATGAGGCCCATTTCCGCTGAGGCGTCTCGAGGCTGATCACACCTCACCTCTGGAACTTTGAATGGCTCCTTCACACCCTTGCTGCAAATCAAGAAGTTCCCCGACATACCCGTCTCCACTCGAGAGGAGTCACGAGGGTCCCGCCCACATCCAGAGGAGCCCCGTTTCCGCATCGTAGCTCGAGATGAGGGATCCTTTCCCTGCTTCGTCGGGAAAGAGGTCCCGGCGTTCCCGTCGCATCTCAAGAGGAGGCCCTCTCAACAGGAACGGCGAGAGGAACTCCAGGGTTGTGTCACCTTTCCAAGAGTCCCCCAGATGTCTCAGTCCATTCCAGAGGAAACTCTTTTCCCTTCACCGGCTCGTGTTTCACGCCGAGGATCGACTCACACCAAGGTGGCACGTGGCACAGCCCTGTGGGAAAGCCTCGTGGGAAAGCCTCGAGGGACAGCCTCGAGGGAAAGCCACAGATCCCTTGATCCACGTGACAGGAAGCGTGACACTACTGCTGCAGCTCGGGAGGAAAGCGCACGTGCATGCCCCCACTCGAGACGAGGCCTGACTCCCCTGGGGAGACTCAGAAGCACCCCAAGATCCATGGCAACACTGCAGAGGAATCCTCAGGTTCCGGCCCCGACTGCACACAAGGACTGAGGCCCCGACATGGACGGGAGAGGAATCCCGAGAGGTCCCCTAGCAACTCGCATGGGGACTGGCCTTTCCTGAGGCCACCAGGGCGGGTCCCTGAGGTCCCCGTCATAACTCGAGAAGACCTGCCGCAACTCGAGAAAATCCAGGAGGTTCTCCCCTCCAGTCGAGATGAGGCCCATTTCCGCTGAGGCGTCTCGAGGCTGATCACACCTCCCCTCTGGAACTTCGAAAGGCTCCTTCACACCCTTGCTGCAAATCAAGAAGTTCCCCGACATACCCGTTTCCACTCGAGAGGAATCACGAGGGTCCCGCCCACATCCAGAGGAGCCCCGTTTCCGCCTCGTAGCTCGAGATGAGGGATCCTTTCCCTGCTTCGTCGGGAAAGAGTTCCCGGTGTTCCCGTCGCATCTCAAGAGGAGGTCCTCTCAACAGGAACGGCGAGAGGATCTCCAGGGTCGTGCCACCATTCCAAGAGTCCCCCAGATATCTCAGTCCATTCCAGAGGAACCTCTTTTCCCTTCACCGGCTCATCTTTCACGCGAAGGATCGACTCACACCAATGTGGCACGTGGCACAGCCCTGAGGGAAAGCCTCGTGGGAAAGCCTCGAGGGACAGCCTCGAGGGAAAGCCACAGATACCTTGATCCACGTGACAGGAAGCGTGACACTACTGCTGCAGCTCGGGAGGAAAGCGCACGTGCATGCCCCCACTCGAGACGAGGCCTGACTCCCCTGGGGAGACTCAGAAGCACCCCAAGATCCATGGCAACACTGGAGAGGAATCCTCAGGTTCCGGCCCCGACTGCACACAAGGACTGAGGCCCCGACATGGACGGGAGAGGAATCCCGAGAGGCCCCTAGCAACTCGCATGGGGACTGGCCTTTCCTGAGGCCACCAGAGCGGGTCCCTGAGGTCCCCGTCGTAATTCGAGAAGACCTGCCGCAACTCGAGAAAATCCAGGAGGTTCTCCCCTCCAGGCGAGATGAGGCCCATTTCCGCTGAGGCGTCTCGAGGCTGATCACACCTCACCTCTGGAACTTTGAAAGGCTCCTTCACACCCTTGGTGCAAATCAAGAAGTTCCCCGACATAGCCGTCTCCACTCGAGAGGAATCACGAGGGTCCCGCCCACATCCAGAGGAGCCCCGTTTCCGCCTCGTAGCTCGAGATGAGGGATCCTTTCCCTGCTTCGTCGGGAAAGAGTTCCCGGCGTTCCCGTCGCATCTCAAGAGGAGGCCCTCTCAACAGGAACGGTGAGAGGAACTCCCGGGTCGTGCCACCATTCCAAGAGTCCCCCAGATGTCTCAGTCCATTCCAGAGGAACCTCTTTTCCCTTCACCGGCTCGTCTTTCACGCCAAGGATCGACTCACACCAAGGTGGAACGTGGCACAGCCCTGAGGGAAAGCCTCGTGGGAAAGCTTCGAGGGACAGCCTCGAGGGAAAGCCACAGATCCCTTGATCCACGTGACAGGAAGCGTGACACTACTGCTGCAGCTCGGGAGGAAAGCGCACGTGCATGCCCCCACTCGAGACGAGGCCTGACTCCCCTGGGGAGACTCAGAAGCACCCCAAGATCCATGGCAACACTGGAGAGGAATCCTCAGGTTCCGGCCCCGACTCCACACAAGGACTGAGGCCCCGGCATGGACGGGAGAGGAATCCCGAGAGGTCCCCTAGCAACTCGCATGGGGACTGGCCTTTCCTGAGGCCACCAGAGCGGGTCCCTGAGGTCCCCATCGTAACTCGAGAAGACCTGCCGCAACTCGAGAAAATCCAGGAGGTTCTCCCCTCCAGGCGAGATGAGGCCCATTTCCGCTGAGGCGTCTCGAGGCTGATCACACCTCCCCTCTGGAACTTCCAAAGGGTCCTTCACACCCTTGGTGCAAATCAAGAAGTTCCCCGACATACCCGTCTCCACTCGAGGGGAATCACGAGGGTCCCGCCCACATCCAGAGGAGCCCCGTTTCCGCCTCGTAGCTCGAGATGAGGGATCCTTTCCCTGCTTCGTCGGGAAAGAGTTCCCAGCGTTCCGGTCGCATCTCAAGAGGAGGCCCTCTCAACAGGAACGGCGAGAGGAACTCCAGGGTCGTGCCACCATTCCAAGAGTCCC
The DNA here is from genome assembly GCF_023091745.1 of Budorcas taxicolor. Taxonomy (NCBI): domain Eukaryota; kingdom Metazoa; phylum Chordata; class Mammalia; order Artiodactyla; family Bovidae; genus Budorcas; species Budorcas taxicolor. Next base: position 2,642,837 of record NC_068930.1, on the reverse strand, counting down.
CCAGATGTCTCAGTCCATTCCAGAGGAACCTCTTTTCCCTTCACCGGCTCGTCTTTCACACCGAGGATCGACTCACACCAAGGTGGCACGTGGCACAGCCCTGTGGGAAAGCCTCGTGGGAAAGCCTCGAGGGACAGCCTCGAGGGAAAGCCACACATCCCTTGATCCACGTGACAGGAAGCGTGACCCTACTGCTGCAGATCGGGAGGAAAGCGCACGTGCATGCCCCCACTCGAGACGAGGCCTGACTCCCCTGGGGAGACTCAGAAGCACCCCAAGATCCATGGCAACACTGGAGAGGAATCCTCCGGTTTCGGCCCCGACTCCACACAAGGACTGAGGCCCCGGCATGGATGGGAGAGGAATCCCGACAGGTCCCCTAGCAACTCGCATGGGGACTGGCCTTTCCTGAGGCCACCAGAGCGGGTCCCTGAGGTCCCCGTCGTAACTCGAGAAGACCTGCCGCAACTCGAGAAAATCCAGGAGGTTCTCCCCTCCAGGCGAGATGAGGCCCATTTCCGCTGAGGCGTCTCGAGGCTGATCACACCTCACCTCTGGAACTTCGAAAGGCTCCTTCACACCCTTGGTGCAAATCAAGAAGTTCCCCGACATACCCGTCTCCACTCGAGAGGAATCACGAGGGTCCCGCCCACATCCAGAGGAGCACCGTTTCCGCCTCGTAGCTCGAGATGAGGGATCCTTTCCCTGCTTCGTCGGGAAAGAGTTCCCGGCGTTCCCGTCGCATCTCAAGAGGAGGCCCTCTCAACAGGAACGGCGAGAGGAACTCCAGGGTCGAGCCAGCATTCCAAGAGTCCCCCAGATGTCTCAGTCCATTCCAGAGGAACCTCTTTTCCCTTCACCGGCTCGTCTTTCACGCCGAGGATCGACTCACACCAAGGTGGCACGTGGCACAGCCCTGTGGGAAAGCCTCATGGGAAAGCCTCGAGGGACAGCCTCGAGGGAAAGCCACACATCCCTTGATCCAGGTGACAGGAAGTGTGACACTACTGCTGCAGCTCGGGAGGAAAGCGCACGTGCATGCCCCCACTCGAGACGAGGCCTGACTCCCCTGGGGAGACTCAGAAGCACCCCAAGATCCATGGCAACACTGGAGAAGAATCCTCAGGTTCCGGCCCCGACTCCACACAAGGACTGAGGCCCCGGCATGGACGGGAGAGGAATCCCGAGAGGTCCCCTAGCAACTCGCATGGGGACTGGCCTTTCCTGAGGCCACCAGAGCGGGTCCCTGAGGTCCCCGTCGTAACTCGAGAAGACCTGCCGCAACTCGAGAAAATCCAGGAGGTTCTCCCCTCCAGGCGAGATGAGGCCCATTTCCGCTGAGGCGTCTCGAGGCTGATCACACCTCACCTCTGGAACTTCGAAAGGCTCCTTCACACCCTTGGTGCAAATCAAGAAGTTCCCCGACATACCCGTCTCCACTCGAGGGGAATCACGAGGGTCCCGCCCACATCCAGAGGAGCCCCGTTTCCGCCTCGTAGCTCGAGATGAGGGATCCTTTCCCTGCTTCGTCGGGAAAGAGTTCCCAGCGTTCCGGTCGCATCTCAAGAGGAGGCCCTCTCAACAGGAACGGCGAGAGGAACTCCAGGGTCGTGCCACCATTCCAAGAGTCCCCCAGATGTCTCAGTCCATTCCAGAGGAACCTCTTTTCCCTTCACCGGCTCGTCTTTCACGCCGAGGATCGACTCACACCAAGGTGGCACGTGGCACGGCCCTGTGGGAAAGCCTCGTGGGAAAGCCTCGGGGGACCGCCTCGATGGAAAGCCACAGATCCCTTGATCCACGTGACAGGAAGCGTGACACTACTGCTGCAGCTCGGGAGGAAAGCGCACGTGCATGCCCCCACTCGAGACGAGGCCTGACTCCCCTGGGGAGACTCAGAAGCACCCCAAGATCCATGGCAACCCTGGAGAGGAATCCTCCGGTTTCGGCCCCGACTCCACACAAGGACTGAGGCCCCGGCATGGATGGGAGAGGAATCCCGACAGGTCCCCTAGCAACTCGCATGGGGACTGGCCTTTCCTGAGGCCACCAGAGCGGGTCCCTGAGGTCCCCGTCGTAAATCGAGAAGACCTGTCGCAACTCGAGAAAATCCAGGAGGTTCTCCCCTCCAGGCGAGATGAGGCCCATTTCCGCTGAGGCGTCTCGAGGCTGATCACACCTCACCTCTGGAACTTCGAAAGGGTCCTTCACACCCTTGGTGCAAATCAAGAAGTTCCCCGACATAGCCGTCTCCACTCGAGAGGAATCACGAGGGTCCCGCCCACATCCAGAGGAGCACCGTTTCCGCCTCGTAGCTCGAGATGAGGGATCCTTTCCCTGCTTCGTCGGGAAAGAGTTCCCGGCGTTCCTGTAGCATCTCAAGAGGAGGCCCTCTCAACAGGAACGGCGAGAGGAACTCCAGGGTCGAGCCAGCATTCCAAGAGTCCCCCAGATGTCTCAGTCCATTCCAGAGGAACCTCTTTTCCCTTCACCGGCTCGTCTTTCACGCCGAGGATCGACTAACACCAAGGTGGCACGTGGCACAGCCCTGTGGGAAAGCCTCGTGGGAAAGCCTCGAGGGACAGCCCCGAGGGAAAGCCACAGATCCCTTGATCCAGGTGACAGGAAGTGTGACACTACTGCTGCAGCTCAGAAGGAAACCGCACGTGCATGCCCCCACTCGAGACGAGGCCTGACTCCCCTGGGGAGACTCAGAAGCACCCCAAGATCCATGGCAACACTGGAGAGGAATCCTCAGTTTCCGGCCCCGAATCCACACAAGAACTGAGGCCCCGACATGGACGGGAGAGGAATCCCGAGAGGTCCCCTAGCAACTCGCATGGGAATGGCCTTTCCTGAGGCCACCAGAGCGGGTCCCTGAGGTCCCCGTCGTAACTCAAGAAGACCTGCCTCAACTCGAGAATATCCAGGAGGTTCTCCCCTCCAGGCGAGTTGAGGCCCATTTCCGCTGAGGCGTCTCGAGGCTGATCACACCTCCCCTCTGGAACTTCGAAAGTGTCCTTCACACCCTTGGTGCAAATCAAGAAGTTCCCCGACATAGCCGTCTCCACTCGAGAGGAATCACGAGGGTCCCGCCCACATCCAGAGGAGCCCCGTTTCGGCCTCGGTAGCTCGAGATGAGGGATCCTTTCCCTGCTTCGTCGGGAAAGAGTTCCCGGCGTTCCCGTCGCATCTCAAGAGGAGGCCCTCTCAACAGGAACGGCGAGAGGAACTCCAGGGTCGTGCCACCATTCCAAGAGTCCCCCAGATGTCTCAGTCCATTCCAGAGGAACCTCTTTTCCCTTCACCGGCTCGTCTTTCACACCGAGGATCGACTCACACCAAGGTGGCACGTGGCACAGCCCTGTGGGAAAGCCTCGTGGGAAAGCCTCGAGGGACAGCCTCGAGGGAAAGCCACAGATCCCTTATTCCACGTGACAGGAAGCGTGACACTACTGCTGCAGATCGGGAGGAAAGCGCACGTGCACACCCCCACTCGAGACGAGGCCTGACTCCCCTGGGGAGACTCAGAAGCACCCCAAGATCCATGGCAACACTGGAGAGGAATCCTCCGGTTTTGGCCCCGACTCCACACAAGGACTGAGGCCCCGGCATGGATGGGAGAGGAATCCCGAGAGGTCCCCTAGCAACTCGCATGGGGACTGGCCTTTACTGAGGCCACCAGAGCGGGTCCCTGAGGTCCCCGTCGTAACTCGAGAAGACCTGCCGCAACTCGAGAAAATCCAGGAGGTTCTCCCCTCCAGGCGAGATGAGGCCCATTTCCGCTGAGGCGTCTCGAGGCTGATCACACCTCACCTCTGGAACTTCGAAAGGCTCCTTCACACCCTTGGTGCAAATCAAGAAGTTCCCCGACATACCCGTCTCCACTCGAGAGGAATCACGAGGGTCCCGCCCACATCCAGAGGAGCACCGTTTCCGCCTCGTAGCTCGAGATGAGGGATCCTTTCCTGCTTCGTCGGGAAAGAGTTCCCGGCGTTCCCGTCGCATCTCAAGAGGAGGCCCTCTCAACAGGAACGGCGAGAGGATCTCCAGGGTCGAGCCAGCATTCCAAGAGTCCCCCAGATGTCTCAGTCCATTCCAGAGGAACCTCTTTTCCCTTCACCGGCTCGTCTTTCACGCCGAGGATCGACTCACACCAAGGTGGCACGTGGCACAGCCCTGTGGGAAAGCCTCGTGGGAAAGCCTCGAGGGACAGCCTCGAGGGAAAGCCACAGATCCCTTGATCCAGGTGACAGGAAGTGTGACACTACTGCTGCAGCTCGGGAGGAAAGTGCACGTGCATGCCCCCACTCGAGACGAGGCCTGACTCCCCTGGGGAGACTCAGAAGCACCCCAAGATCCATGGCAACACTGGAGAGGAATCCTCAGGTTCCGGCCCCGACTCCACACAAGAACAGAGGCCCCGACATGGACGGGAGAGGAATCCCGAGAGGTCCCCTAGCAACTCGCATGGGAATGGCCTTTCCTGAGGCCACCAGAGCGGGTCCCTGAGGTCCCCGTCGTAAATCGAGAAGACCTGCCGCAACTCGAGAAAATCCAGGAGGTTCTCCCCTCCAGGCGAGATGAGGCCCATTTCCGCTGAGGCGTCTCGAGGCTGATCACACCTCACCTCTGGAACTTCGAAAGGGTCCTTCACACCCTTGGTGCAAATCAAGAAGTTCCCCGACATACCCGTCTCCACTCGAGAGGAATCACGAGGGTCCCGCCCACATCCAGAGGAGCACCGTTTCCGCCTCGTAGCTCGAGATGAGGGATCCTTTCCCTGCTTCGTCGGGAAAGAGTTCCCGGCGTTCCTGTAGCATCTCAAGAGGAGGCCCTCTCAACAGGAACGGCGAGAGGAAATCCAGGGTCGAGCCAGCATTCCAAGAGTCCCCCAGATGTCTCAGTCCATTCCAGAGGAACCTCTTTTCCCTTCACCGGCTCGTCTTTCACGCCGAGGATCGACTAACACCAAGGTGGCACGTGGCACAGCCCTGTGGGAAAGCCTCGTGGGAAAGCCTCGAGGGACAGCCCCGAGGGAAAGCCACAGATCCCTTGATCCAGGTGACAGGAAGTGTGACACTACTGCTGCAGCTCAGAAGGAAACCGCACGTGCATGCCCCCACTCGAGACGAGGCCTGACTCCCCTGGGGAGACTCAGAAGCACCCCAAGATCCATGGCAACACTGGAGAGGAATCCTCAGTTTCCGGCCCCGAATCCACACAAGAACTGAGGCCCCGACATGGACGGGAGAGGAATCCCGAGAGGTCCCCTAGCAACTCGCATGGGAATGGCCTTTCCTGAGGCCACCAGAGCGGGTCCCTGAGGTCCCCGTCGTAACTCAAGAAGACCTGCCTCAACTCGAGAATATCCAGGAGGTTCTCCCCTCCAGGCGAGTTGAGGCCCATTTCCGCTGAGGCGTCTCGAGTCTGATCACACCTCCCCTCTGGAACTTCGAAAGGGTCCTTCACACCCTTGGTGCAAATCAAGAAGTTCCCCGACATAGCCGTCTCCACTCGAGAGGAATCACGAGGGTCCCGCCCACATCCAGAGGAGCCCCGTTTCGGCCTCGGTAGCTCGAGATGAGGGATCCTTTCCCTGCTTCGTCGGGAAAGAGTTCCCGGCGTTCCCGTCGCATCTCAAGAGGAGGCCCTCTCAACAGGAACGGCGAGAGGAACTCCAGGGTCGTGCCACCATTCCAAGAGTCCCCCAGATGTCTCAGTCCATTCCAGAGGAACCTCTTTTCCCTTCACCGGCTCGTCTTTCACACCGAGGATCGACTCACACCAAGGTGGCACGTGGCACAGCCCTGTGGGAAAGCCTCGTGGGAAAGCCTCGAGGGACAGCCTCGAGGGAAAGCCACAGATCCTTTGATCCACGTGACAGGAAGCGTGACACTACTGCTGCAGATCGGGAGGAAAGCGCACGTGCACGCCCCCACTCGAGACGAGGCCTGACTCCCCTGGGGAGACTCAGAAGCACCCGAAGATCCATGGCAACCCTGGAGAGGAATACTCCGGTTCCGGCCCCGACTCCACACAAGGACTGAGGCCCCGGCATGGACGGGAGAGGAATCCCGAGAGGTCCCCAGCAACTCGCATGGGGACTGGCCTTTCCTGAGGCCACCAGAGCGGGTCCCTGAGGTCCCCGTCGTAACTCGAGAAGACCTGCCGCAACTCGAGAAAATCCAGGAGGTTCTCCCCTCCAGGCGAGATGAGGCCCATTTCCACTGAGGCGTCTCGAGGCTGATCACACCTCACCTCTGGAACTTCGAAAGGCTCCTTCACACCCTTGGTGCAAATCAAGAAGTTCCCCGACATACCCGTCTCCACTCGAGAGGAATCACGAGGGTCCCGCCCACATCCAGAGGAGCACCGTTTCCGCTTCGTAGCTCGAGATGAGGGATCCTTTCCCTGCTTCGTCGGGAAAGAGTTCCCGGCGTTCCCGTCGCAACTCAAGAGGAGGCCCTCTCAACAGGAACGGCGAGAGGAACTCCAGGGTCGAGCCAGCATTCCAAGAGTCCCCCAGATGTCTCAGTCCATTCCAGGGAACCACTTTTCCCTTCACCGGCTCGTCTTTCACGCCGAGGATCGACTCACACCAAGGTGGCACGTGGCACAGCCCTGTGGGAAAGCCTCGTGGGAAAGCCTCGAGGGACAGCCTCGAGGGAAAGCCACAGATCCCTTGATCCAGGTGACAGGAAGTGTGACACTACTGCTGCAGCTCGGGAGGAAACCGCACGTGCATGCCCCCACTCGAGACGAGGCCTGACTCCCCTGGGGAGACACAGAAGCACCCCAAGATCCATGGCAACACTGGAGAAGAATCCTCAGTTTCCGGCCCCGAATCCACACAAGAACTGAGGCCCCGACATGGACGGGAGAGGAATCCCGAGAGGTCCCCTAGCAACTCGCATGGGAATGGCCTTTCCTGAGGCCACCAGAGCGGGTCCCTGAGGTCCCCGTCGTAACTCAAGAAGACCTGCCTCAACTCGAGAATATGCAGGAGGTTCTCCCCTCCAGGCGAGTTGAGGCCCATTTCCGCTGAGGCGTCTCGAGGCTGATCACACCTCCCCTCTGGAACTTCGAAAGGGTCCTTCACACCCTTGGTGCAAATCAAGAATTTCCCCGACATAGCCGTCTCCACTCGAGAGGAATCACGAGGGTCCCGCCCACATCCAGAGGAGCCCCGTTTCCGCCTCGGTAGCTCGAGATGAGGGATCCTTTCCCTGCTTCGTCGAGAAAGAGTTCCCGGCGTTCCCGTCGCATCTCAAGAGGAGGCCCTCTCAACAGGAACGGCGAGAGGAACTCCAGGGTCGTGCCACCATTCCAAGAGTCCCCCAGATGTCTCAGTCCATTCCAGAGGAACCTCTTTTCCCTTCACCGGCTCGTCTTTCACACCGAGGATCGACTCACACCAAGGTGGCACGTGGCACAGCCCTGTGGGAAAGCCTCGTGGGAAAGCCTCGAGGGACAGCCTCGAGGGAAAGCCACACATCCCTTGATCCACGTGACAGGAAGCGTGACACTACTGCTGCAGATCGGGAGGAAAGCGCACGTGCATGCCCCCACTCGAGACGAGGCCTGACTCCCCTGGGGAGACTCAGAAGCACCCCAAGATCCATGGCAACACTGGAGAGGAATCCTCCGGTTTCGGCCCCGACTCCACACAAGGACTGAGGCCCCGGCATGGATGGGAGAGGAATCCCGAGAGGTCCCCTAGCAACTCGCATGGGGACTGGCCTTTCCTGAGGCCACCAGAGCGGGTCCCTGAGGACCCCGTCGTAACTCGAGAAGACCTGCCGCAACTCGAGAAAATCCAGGAGGTTCTCCCCTCCAGGCGAGATGAGGCCCATTTCCACTGAGGCGTCTCGAGGCTGATCACACCTCACCTCTGGAACTTCGAAAGGCTCCTTCACACCCTTGGTGCAAATCAAGAAGTTCCCCGACATACCCGTCTCCACTCGAGAGGAATCACGAGGGTCCCGCCCACATCCAGAGGAGCACCGTTTCCGCCTCGTAGCTCGAGATGAGGGATCCTTTCCCTGCTTCGTCGGGAAAGAGTTCCCGGCGTTCCCGTCACATCTCAAGAGGAGGCCCTCTCAACAGGAACGGCAAGAGGAACTCCAGGGTCGAGCCAGCATTCCAAGAGTCCCCCAGATGTCTCAGTCCGTTCCAGAGGAACCTCTTTTCCCTTCACCGGCTCGTCTTTCACGCCGAGGATCGACTCACACCAAGGTGGCACGTGGCACAGCCCTGTGGGAAAGCCTCGTGGGAAAGCCTCGGGGGACCGCCTCGATGGAAAGCCACAGATCCCTTGATCCACGTGACAGGAAGCGTGACACTACTGCTGCAGCTCGGGAGGAAAGCGCACGTGCATGCCCCCACTCGAGACGAGGCCTGACTCCCCTGGGGAGACTCAGAAGCACCCCAAGATCCATGGCAACCCTGGAGAGGAATCCTCCGGTTTCGGCCCCGACTCCACACAAGAACTGAGGCCCCGACATGGACGGGAGAGGAATCCCGAGAGGTCCCCTAGAAACTCGCATGGGAATGGCCTTTCCTGAGGCCACCAGAGCGGGTCCCTGAGGTCCCCGTCGTAACTCAAGAAGACCTGCCGCAACTCGAGAAAATCCAGGAGGTTCTCCCCTCCAGGCGAGATGAGGCCCATTTCCGCTGAGGCGTCTCGAGTCTGATCACACCTCCCCTCTGGAACTTCGAAAGGGTCCTTCACACCCTTGGTGCAAATCAAGAAGTTCCCCGACATACCCGTCTCCACTCGAGAGGAATCACGAGGGTCCCGCCCACATCCAGAGGAGCCCCGTTTCCGCTTCGTAGCTCGAGATGAGGGATCCTTTCCCTGCTTCGTCGGGAAAGAGTTCCCGGCGTTCCCGTCGCATCTCAAGAGGAGGCCCTCTCAACAGGAACGGCGAGAGGAACTCCAGGGTCGTGCCACCATTCCAAAAGTCCCCCAGATGTCTCAGTCCATTCCAGAGGAACCTATTTTCCCTTCACCGGCTCGTCTTTCACGCCGAGGATCGACTCACACCAAGGTGGCACGTGGCACAGCCCTGTGGGAAAGCCTCGTGGGAAAGCCTCGAGGGACAGCCTCGAGGGAAAGCCACACATCCCTTGATCCACGTGAACAGGAAGCGTGACACTACTGCTGCAGCTCGGGAGGAAAGCGCACGTGCATGCCCCCACTCGAGACGAGGCCTGACTCCCCTTGGGAAACTCAGAAGCACCCGAAGATCCATGGCAACCCTGGAGAGGAATACTCCGGTTCCGGCCCCGACTCCACACAAGGACTGAGGCCCCGGCATGGACGGGAGAGGAATCCCGAGAGGTCCCCAGCAACTCGCATGGGGACTGGCCTTTCCTGAGGCCACCAGAGCGGGTCCCTGAGGTCCCCGTCGTAACTCGAGAAGACCTGCTGCAACTCGAGAAAATCCAGGAGGTTCTCCCCTCCAGGCGAGATGAGGCCCATTTCTGCTGAGGCGTCTCGAGGCTGATCACACCTCACCTCTGGAACTTCGAAAGGCTCCTTCACACCCTTGGTGCAAATCAAGAAGTTCCCCGACATACCCGTCTCCACTCGAGAGGAATCACGAGGGTCTCGCCCACATCCATAGGAGCCCCGTTTCCGCCTCGTAGCTCGAGATGAGGGATCCTTTCCCCGCTTCGTCGGGAAAGATTTCCCGGCGTTCCCGTCGCATCTCAAGTGGAGGCCCTCTCAACCGGAAAGGCGAGAGGAACTCCAGGGTCGTGCCACCTTTCCAAGAGTCCCCCAGATGTCTCAGTCCATTCCAGAGGAACCTCTTTTCCCTTCACCGGCTCGTCTTTCACGCCGAGGATCGACTCACACCAAGGTGGCACGTGGCACAGCCCTGTGGGAAAGCCTCGTGTGAAAGCCTCGAGGGAAACCACAGATCCCTTGATCCACGTGACAGGAAGTGTGACACTACTTCTGCAGCTCGGGAGGAAAGCGCACGTGCATGCCCCCACTCGAGACGAGGCCTGACTCCCCTGGGGAGACTCAGAAGCACCCCAAGATCCATGGCAACACTGAAGAGGAATCCTCAGGTTCCGGCCCCGACTCTACACAAGGACTGAGGCCCCGACATGGACGGGAGAGGAATCCCGAGAGGTCCCCTAGCAACTCGCATGGGGACTGGCCTTTCCTGAGGCCACCAGAGCGGGTCCCTGAGGTCCCCGTCGTAACTCGAGAAGACCTGCCGCAACTCGAGAAAATCCAGGAGGTTCTCCCCTCCAGGCGAGATGAGGCCCATTTCTGCTGAGGCGTCTCGAGGCTGATCACACCTCACCTCTGGAACTTCGAAAGGCTCCTTCACACCCTTGGTGCAAATCAAGAAGTTCCCCGACATACCCGTCTCCACTCGAGAGGAATCACGAGGGTCCCGCCCACATCCAGAGGAGCCTCGTTTCCGCCTCGTAGCTCGAGACGAGGGATCCTTTCCCTGCTTCGTCGGGAAAGTGTTCCCGGCGTTCCCGTAGCATCTCAAGAGGAGGCCCTCTCAACAGGAACGGCGAGAGGAACTCCAGGGTCGTGCCACCATTCCAAGAGTCCCCCAGATGTCTCAGTCCATTCCAGAGGAACCTCTTTTCCTTTCACCGGCTCGTCTTTCACGCCGAGGATCGACTCACACCAAGGTGGCACGTGGCACAGCCCTGTGGGAAAGCCTCGTGGGAAAGCCTCGAGGGACAGCCTCGAGGGAAAGCCACAGATCCCTTGATCCACGTGACAGGAAGCGTGACACTACTGCTGCAGCTCGGGAGGAAAGCGCACGTGCATGCCCCCACTCGAGACGAGGCCTGACTCCCCTGGGGAGACTCAGAAGCACCCCAAGATCCATGGCAACCCTGGAGAGGAATCCTCCGGTTCCGGCCCCGACTCCACACAAGGACTGAGGCCCCGGCATGGACGGGAGAGGAATCCCGAGAGGTCCCCTAGCAACTCGCATGGGGACTGGCCTTTCCTGAGGCCACCAGAGCGGGTCCCTGAGGTCCCCGTCGTAACTCGAGAAGACCTGCCGCAACTCGAGAAAATCCAGGAGGTTCTCCCCTCCAGGCGAGATGAGGCCCATTTCCGCTGAGGCGTCTCGAGGCTGATCACACCTCACCTCTGGAACTTCGAAAGGCTCCTTCACACCCTTGGTGCAAATCAAGAAGTTCCCCGACATACCCGTCTCCACTCGAGAGGAATCACGAGGGTCCCGCCCACATCCAGAGGACCCCGTTTCCGCCTCGTAGTTCGAGATAAGGGATCCTTTCCCTGCTTCGTCGGGAAAGAGGTCCCGGCGTTCCCGTCGCATCTCAAGAGGAGGCCCTCTCAACAGGAACGGCGAGAGGAACTCCAGGGTCGTGCCACCATTCCAAGAGTCCCCCAGATGTCCCAGTCCATTCCAGAGGAACCTCTTTTCCCTTCACCGGCTCGTCTTTCACGCCGAGGATCGACTCACACCAAGGTGGCACGTGGCACAGCCCTGTGGGAAAGCCTCGTGGGTAAGCCTCGGGGGACAGCCTCGAGGGAAAGCGACAGATCCCTTGATCCACGTGACAGGAAGCGTGACACTACTGCTGCAGCTCGGGAGGAATGCGCACGTGCATGCCCCCACTCGAGATGAGGCCTGACTCCCCTGGGGAGACTCAGAAGCACCCCAAGATCCATGGCAACACTGGAGAGGAATCCTCAGGTTCCGGCCCCGACTCCACACAAGGACTGAGGCCCCGGCATGGACGGGAGAGGAATCCCGAGAGGTCCCCTAGCAACTCGCATGGGGAATGGCCTTTCCTGAGGCCACCAGAGCGGGTCCCTGAGGTCCCCGTCGTAACTCGAGAAGACCTGCCGCAACTCGAGAAAATCCAGGAGGTTCTCCCCTCCAGGCGAGATGAGGCACTTTTCCGCTGAGGCGTCTAGAGGCTGATCACACCTCCCCTCTGGAACTTCGAAAGGCTCCTTCACACCCTTGGTGCAAATCAAGAAGTTCCCCGACATACCCGTCTCCACTTGAGAGGAATCACGAGGGTCTCGCCCACATCCATAGGAGCCCCGTTTCCGCCTCATAGCTCGAGATGAGGGATCCTTTCCCCGCTTCGTCGGGAAAGATTTCCCGGCGTTCCCGTCGCATCTCAAGTGGAGGCCCTCTCAACCGGAAAGGCGAGAGGAACTCCAGGGTCGTGCCACCTTTCCAAGAGTCCCCCAGATGTCTCAGTCCATTCCAGAGGAACCTCTTTTCCCTTCACCGGCTCGTCTTTCACGCCGAGGATCCACTCACACCAAGGTGGCACGTGGCACAGCCCTGTGGGAAAGCCTCGTGTGAAAGCCTCGAGGGAAAGCCACAGATCCCTTGATCCACGTGACAGGAAGTGTGACAATACAGCTGCAGCTCGGGAGGAAAGCGCACGTGCATGCCCCCACTCGAGACGAGGCCTGACTCCCCTGGGGAGACTCAGAAGCACCCCAAGATCCATGGCAATACTGAAGAGGAATCCTCAGGTTCCGGCCCCGACTCTACACAAGGACTGAGGCCCCGGCATGGACGGGAGAGGAATCCCGAGAGGTCCCCTAGCAACTCGCATGGGGACTGGCCTTTCCTGAGGCCACCAGAGCGGGTCCCTGAGGTCCCCGTCGTAACTGGAGAAGACCTGCCGCAACTCGAGAAAATCCAGGAGGTTCTCCCCTCCAGGCGAGATGAGGCCCATTTCCGCTGAGGCGTCTCGAGGCTGATCACACCTCACCTCTGGAACTTCGAAAGGCTCCTTCACACCCTTGATGCAAATCAAGAAGTTCCCCGACATACCCGTCTCCACGCGAGAGGAATCACGAGGGTCCCGCCCACATCCAGAGGAGCCCCGTTTCCGCCTCGTAGCTCGAGACGAGGGATCCTTTCCCTAGTTCGTCGGGAAAGGGTTCCCGGCGTTCCCGTCGCATCTCAAGAGGAGGCCCTCTCAACAGGAAAGGCGAGAGGAACTCCATGGTCGAGCCAGCATTCCAAGAGTTCCCCAGATGTCTCAGTCCATTCCAGAGGAACCTCTTTTCCCTTCACCGGCTCGTCTTTCACGCCGAGGATCGACTCACACCAAGGTGGCACGTGGCACAGCCCTGTGGGAAAGCCTCGTGGGAAAGCCTCGAGGGACAGCCTCGAGGGAAAGCCACAGATCCCTTGATCCACGTGACAGGAAGCGTGACACTACTGCTGCAGCTCGGGAGGAAAGCGCACGTGCATGCCCCCACTCGAGACGAGGCCTGACTCCCCTGGGGAGACTCAGAAGCACCCCAAGATCCATGGCAACACTGGAGAGGAATCCTCAGGTTCCGGCCCCGACTCCACACAAGGACTGAGGGCCCGACATGGACGGGAAAGGAATCCCGAGAGGTCCCCTAGCAACTCGCATGGGGACTGGCCTTTCCTGAGGCCACCAGGGCGGGTCCCTGAGGTCCCCGTCGTAACTCGAGAAGACCTGCCGCAACTCGAGAAAATCCAGGAGGTTCTCCCCTCCAGTCGAGATGAGGCCCATTTCGCTGAGGCGTCTCGAGGCTGATCACACCTCCCCTCTGGAACTTCGAAAGGCTCTTTCACACCCTTGCTGCAAATCAAGAAGTTCCCCGACATACCCGTTTCCACTCGAGAGGAATCACGAGGGTCCCGCCCACATCCAGAGGAGCCCCGTTTCCGCCTCGTAGCTCGAGATGAGGGATCCTTTCCCTGCTTCGTCGGGAAAGAGTTCCCGGTGTTCCCGTCGCATCTCAAGAGGAGGCCCTCTAAACAGGAACGGCGAGAGGATCTCCAGGGTCGTGCCACCATTCCAAGAGTCCCCCAGATGTCTCAGTCCATTCCAGAGGAACCTCTTTTCCCTTCACCGGCTCATCTTTCACGCCAAGGATCGACTCACACCAATGTGGCACGTGGCACAGCCCTGAGGGAAAGCCTCGTGGGAAAGCCTCGAGGGACAGCCTCGAGGGAAAGCCACAGATCCCTTGATCCACGTGACAGGAAGCGTGACACTACTGCTGCAGCTCGGGAGGAAAGCACACGTGCATGCCCCCACTCGAGACGAGGCCTGACTCCCCTGGGGAGACTCAGAAGCACCCCAAGATCCATGGCAACACTGGAGAGGAATCCTCAGGTTTCGGCCCCGACTCCACACAAGGACTGAGGCCCCGGCATGGACGGTAGAGGAATCCTGAGAGGTCCCCTAGCAACTCGCATGGGGACTGGCCTTTCCTGAGGCCACCAGAGCGGGTCCCTGAGGTCCCCGTCGTAACTCGAGAAGACCTGCCGCAACTCGAGAAAATCCAGGAGGTTCTCCCCTCCAGGCGAGATGAGGCACTTTTCCGCTGAGGCGTCTAGAGGCTGATCACACCTCCCCTCTGGAACTTCGAAAGGCTCCTTCACACCCTTGGTGCAAATCAAGAAGTTCCCCGACATACCCGTCTCCACTTGAGAGGAATCACGAGGGTCTCGCCCACATCCATAGGAGCCCCGTTTCCGCCTCATAGCTCGAGATGAGGGATCCTTTCCCCGCTTCGTCGGGAAAGATTTCCCGGCGTTCCCGTCGCATCTCAAGTGGAGGCCCTCTCAACCGGAAAGGCGAGAGGAACTCCAGGGTCGTGCCACCTTTCCAAGAGTCCCCCAGATGTCTCAGTCCATTCCAGAGGAACCTCTTTTCCCTTCACCGGCTCGTCTTTCACGCCGAGGATCCACTCACACCAAGGTGGCACGTGGCACAGCCCTGTGGGAAAGCCTCGTGTGAAAGCCTCGAGGGAAAGCCACAGATCCCTTGATCCACGTGACAGGAAGTGTGACAATACAGCTGCAGCACGGGAGGAAAGCGCACGTGCATGCCCCCACTCGAGACGAGGCCTGACTCCCCTGGGGAGACTCAGAAGCACCCCAAGATCCATGGCAATACTGAAGAGGATCCTCAGGTTCCGGCCCCGACTCTACACAAGGACTGAGGCCCCGGCATGGACGGGAGAGGAATCCCGAGAGGTCCCCTAGCAACTCGCATGGGGACTGGCCTTTCCTGAGGCCACCAGAGCGGGTCCCTGAGGTCCCCGTCGTAACTGGAGAAGACCTGCCGCAACTCGAGAAAATCCAGGAGGTTCTCCCCTCCAGGCGAGATGAGGCCCATTTCCGCTGAGGCGTCTCGAGGCTGATCACACCTCACCTCTGGAACTTCGAAAGGCTCCTTCACACCCTTGATGCAAATCAAGAAGTTCCCCGACATACCCGTCTCCACGCGAGAGGAATCACGAGGGTCCCGCCCACATCCAGAGGAGCCCCGTTTCCGCCTCGTAGCTCGAGACGAGGGATCCTTTCCCTAGTTCGTCGGGAAAGGGTTCCCGGCGTTCCCGTCGCATCTCAAGAGGAGGCCCTCTCAACAGGAAAGGCGAGAGGAACTCCATGGTCGAGCCAGCATTCCAAGAGTTCCCCAGATGTCTCAGTCCATTCCAGAGGAACCTCTTTTCCCTTCACCGGCTCGTCTTTCACGCCGAGGATCGACTCACACCAAGGTGGCACGTGGCACAGCCCTGTGGGAAAGCCTCGTGGGAAAGCCTCGAGGGACAGCCTCGAGGGAAAGCCACAGATCCCTTGATCCACGTGACAGGAAGCGTGACACTACTGCTGCAGCTCGGGAGGAAAGCGCACGTGCATGCCCCCACTCGAGACGAGGCCTGACTCCCCTGGGGAGACTCAGAAGCACCCCAAGATCCATGGCAACACTGGAGAGGAATCCTCAGGTTCCGGCCCCGACTCCACACAAGGACTGAGGGCCCGACATGGACGGGAAAGGAATCCCGAGAGGTCCCCTAGCAACTCGCATGGGGACTGGCCTTTCCTGAGGCCACCAGGGCGGGTCCCTGAGGTCCCCGTCGTAACTCGAGAAGACCTGCCGCAACTCGAGAAAATCCAGGAGGTTCTCCCCTCCAGTCGAGATGAGGCCCATTTCGCTGAGGCGTCTCGAGGCTGATCACACCTCCCCTCTGGAACTTCGAAAGGCTCTTTCACACCCTTGCTGCAAATCAAGAAGTTCCCCGACATACCCGTTTCCACTCGAGAGGAATCACGAGGGTCCCGCCCACATCCAGAGGAGCCCCGTTTCCGCCTCGTAGCTCGAGATGAGGGATCCTTTCCCTGCTTCGTCGGGAAAGAGTTCCCGGTGTTCCCGTCGCATCTCAAGAGGAGGCCCTCTCAACAGGAACGGCGAGAGGATCTCCAGGGTCGTGCCACCATTCCAAGAGTCCCCCAGATGTCTCAGTCCATTCCAGAGGAACCTCTTTTCCCTTCACCGGCTCATCTTTCACGCCAAGGATCGACTCACACCAATGTGGCACGTGGCACAGCCCTGAGGGAAAGCCTCGTGGGAAAGCCTCGAGGGACAGCCTCGAGGGAAAGCCACAGATCCCTTGATCCACGTGACAGGAAGCGTGACACTACTGCTGCAGCTCGGGAGGAAAGCACACGTGCATGCCCCCACTCGAGACGAGGCCTGACTCCCCTGGGGAGACTCAGAAGCACCCCAAGATCCATGGCAACACTGGAGAGGAATCCTCAGGTTTCGGCCCCGACTCCACACAAGGACTGAGGCCCCGGCATGGACGGTAGAGGAATCCTGAGAGGTCCCCTAGCAACTCGCATGGGGACTGGCCTTTCCTGAGGCCACCAGAGCGGGTCCCTGAGGTCCCCGTCGTAACTCGAGAAGACCTGCCGCAACTCGAGAAAATCCAGGAGGTTCTCCCCTCCAGTCGAGATGAGGCACATTTCCGCTGAGGCGTCTCGAGGCTGATCATACCTCACCTCTGGAACTTCGAAAGGCTCCTTCACACCCTTGGTGCAAGTCAAGAAGTTCCCCGACATACCCGTCTCCACTCGAGAGGAATCACGAGGGTCCCGCCCACATCCAGAGGAGCCCCGTTTCCGCCTCGTAGCTCGAGATGAGGGATCCTTTCCCTGCTTCGTCGGGAAAGAGTTCCCGGAATTCCCGTCGCATCTCAAGAGGAGGCCCTCTCAACAGGAACGGCGAGAGGAACTCCCGGGTCGTGCCACCATTCCAAGAGTCCCCCAGATGTCTCAGTCCATTCCAGAGGAACCTCTTTTCCCTTCACCGGCTCGTCTTTCACGCCAAGGATCGACTCACACCATGGTGGCACGTGGCACAGCCCTGTGGGAAAGCCTCGTGGGAAAGCCTCGAGGGACAGCCTCGAGGGAAAGCCACAGATCCCTTGATCCACGTGACAGGAAGCGTGACCCTACTGCTGCAGCTCGGGAGGAAAGCGCACGTGCATGCCCCCACTCGAGACGAGGCCTGACTCCCCTGGGGAGACTCAGAAGCACCCCAAGATCCATGGCAAAACTGGAGAGGAATCCTCAGGTTCCGGCCCCGACTCCACACAAGGACTGAGGGCCCGACATGGACGGGAAAGGAATCCCGAGAGGTCCCCTAGCAACTCGCATGGGGACTGGCCTTTCCTGAGGCCACCAGGGCGGTTCCCTGAGGTTCCCGTCGTAACTCGAGAAGACCTGCCGCAACTCGAGAAAATCCAGGAGGTTCTCCCCTCCAGTCGAGATGAGGCCCATTTCCGCTGAGGCGTCTCGAGGCTGATCACACCTCCCCTCTGGAACTTCGAAAGGCTCTTTCACACCCTTGCTGCAAATCAAGAAGTTCCCCGACATACCCGTTTCCACTCGAGAGGAATCACGAGGGTCCCGCCCACATCCAGAGGAGCCCCGTTTCCGCCTCGTAGCTCGAGATGAGGGATCCTTTCCCTGCTTCGTCGGGAAAGAGTTCCCGGTGTTCCCGTCGCATCTCAAGAGGAGGCCCTCTCAACAGGAACGGCGAGAGGATCTCCAGGGTCGTGCCACCATTCCAAGAGTCC
Source organism: Budorcas taxicolor (assembly GCF_023091745.1). Lineage (NCBI taxonomy): Eukaryota > Metazoa > Chordata > Mammalia > Artiodactyla > Bovidae > Budorcas > Budorcas taxicolor. Next base: position 2,624,935 of record NC_068930.1, on the reverse strand, counting down.
CCCAGATGTCTCAGTCCATTCCAGAGGAACCTCTTTTCCCTTCACCGGCTCATCTTTCACGCCAAGGATCGACTCACACCAATGTGGCACGTGGCACAGCCCTGAGGGAAAGCCTCGTGGGAAAGCCTCGAGGGACAGCCTCGAGGGAAAGCCACAGATCCCTTGATCCACGTGACAGGAAGCGTGACACTACTGCTGCAGCTCGGGAGGAAAGCACACGTGCATGCCCCCACTCGAGACGAGGCCTGACTCCCCTGGGGAGACTCAGAAGCACCCCAAGATCCATGGCAACACTGGAGAGGAATCCTCAGGTTTCGGCCCCGACTCCACACAAGGACTGAGGCCCCGGCATGGACGGGAGAGGAATCCTGAGAGGTCCCCTAGCAACTCGCATGGGGACTGGCCTTTCCTGAGGCCACCAGAGCGGGTCCCTGAGGTCCCCGTCGTAACTCGAGAAGACCTGCCGCAACTCGAGAAAATCCAGGAGGTTCTCCCCTCCAGTCGAGATGAGGCCCATTTCCGCTGAGGCGTCTCGAGGCTGATCATACCTCACCTCTGGAACTTTGAAAGGCTCCTTCTCACCCTTGGTGCAAGTCAAGAAGTTCCCCGACATACCCGTCTCCACTCGAGAGGAATCACGAGGGTCCCGCCCACATCCAGAGGAGCCCCGTTTCCGCCTCGTAGCTCGAGATGAGGGATCCTTTCCCTGCTTCGTCGGGAAAGAGTTCCCGGCATTCCCGTCGCATCTCAAGAGGAGGCCCTCTCAACAGGAACGGTGAGAGGAACTCCCGGGTCGTGCCACCATTCCAAGAGTCCCCCAGATGTCTCAGTCCATTCCAGAGGAACCTCTTTTCCCTTCACCGGCTCGTCTTTCACGCCAAGGATCGACTCACACCAAGGTGGCACGTGGCACAGCCCTGAGGGAAAGCTTCGTGGGAAAGCCTCGAGGGACAGCCTCGAGGGAAAGCCACAGATCCCTTGATCCACGTGACAGGAAGCGTGACACTACTGCTGCAGCTCGGGAGGAAAGCGCACGTGCATGCCCCCACTCGAGACGAGGCCTGACTCCCCTGCTGAGACTCAGAAGCACCCCAAGATCCATGGCAACACTGGAGAAGAATCCTCAGGTTCCGGCCCCGACTCCACACAAGGACTGAGGCCCCGGCATGGACGGGAGAGGAATCCCGAGAGGTCCCCTAGCAACTCGCATGGGGACTGGCCTTTCCTGAGGCCACCAGAGCGGGTCCCTGAGGTCCCCGTCGTAACTCGAGAAGACCTGCCGCAACTCGAGAAAATCCAGGAGGTTCTCCCCTCCAGGCGAGATGAGGCCCATTTCCGCTGAGGCGTCTCGAGGCTGATCACACCTCCCCTCTGGAACTTCCAAAGGGTCCTTCACACCCTTGGTGCAAATCAAGAAGTTCCCCGACATACCCGTCTCCACTCGAGGGGAATCACGAGGGTCCCGCCCACATCCAGAGGAGCCCCGTTTCCGCCTCGTAGCTCGAGTTGAGGGATCCTTTCCCTGCTTCGTCGGGAAAGAGTTCCCGGCGTTCCTTTCGCAACTCAAGAGGAGGCCCTCTCTACAGGAACGGCGAGAGGAACTCCAGGGTCGTGCCACCATTCCAAGAGTCCCCCAGATGTCTCAGTCCATTCCAGAGGAACCTCTTTTCCCTTCACCGGCTCATCTTTCACGCCGAGGATTGACTCACACCAAGGTGGCACGTGGCACAGCCCTGTGGGAAAGCCTCGTGGGAAAGCCTCGAGGGACAGCCTCGAGGGAAAGCCACAGATCCCTTGATCCACGTGACAGGAAGCGTGACACTACTGCTGCAGCTCGGGAGGAAAGCGCACGTGCATGCCCCCACTCGAGACGAGGCCTGACTCCCCTGGGGAGACTCAGAAGCACCCCAAGATCCATGGCAACACTGGAGAGGAATCCTCAGGTTCCGGCCCCGACTCCACACAAGGACTGAGGACCCGGCATGGACTGGAGAGGAATCCAGAGGGGTCCCCTAGCAACTCGCATGGGGACTGGCCTTTCCTGAGGCCACCAGAGCGGTTCCCTGAGGTTCCCGTCGTAACTCGAGAAGACCTCCCGCAACTCGAGAAAATCCAGGAGGTTCTCCCCTCCAGGCGAGATGAGGCCCATTTCCGCTGAGGCGTCTCGAGACTGATCACACCTCTCCTCTGGAACTTCGAAAGGGTCCTTCACACCCTTGTTGCAAATCAAGAAGTTCCCCGACATACCCGTCTCCACTCGAGAGGAATCACGAGGGTCCCGCCCACATCCAGAGGAGCCCCGTTTCCGCCTCGTAGCTCGAGATGAGGGATCCTTTCCCTGCTTCGTCGGGAAAGAGTTCCCAGCGTTCCGGTCGCATCTCAAGAGGAGGCCCTCTCAACAGGAACGGCGAGAGGAACTCCAGGGTCGTGCCACCATTCCAAGAGTCCCCCAGATGTCTCAGTCCATTCCAGAGGAACCTCTTTTCCCTTCACCGGCTCGTCTTTCACGCCGAGGATCGACTCACACCAAGGTGGCACGTGGCACAGCCCTGTGGGAAAGCCTCGTGGGAAAGCCTCGAGGGACAGCCTCGAGGGAAAGCCACAGATCCCTTGATCCACGTGACAGGAAGCGTGACACTACTGCTGCGTCTCGGGAGGACAGCGCACGTGCATGCACCCACTCGAGACGAGGCCTGACTCCCCTGGGGAGACTCAGAAGCACCCCGCGATCCATGGCAACACTGGAGAGGAATCCTCAGGTTCCGGCCCCGACTGCACACAAGGACTGAGGCCCCGGCATGGACGGGAGAGGAATCCCGAGAGGTCCCCTAGCAACTCGCATGGGGACTGGCCTTTCCTGAGGCCACCAGAGCGGGTCCCTGAGGTCCCCGTCGTAACTCGAGAAGACCTGCCGCAACTCGAGAAAATCCAGGAGGTTCTCCCCTCCAGTCGAGATGAGGCCCATTTCCTCTGAGGCGTCTCGAGGCTGATCACACCTCCCCTCTGGAACATCGAAAGGGTCCTTCACACCCTTGCTGCAAATCAAGAAGTTCCCCGACATACCCGTCTCCACTCGAGAGGAATCACGAGGGTCCCGCCCACATCCAGAGGAGCCCCGTTTCCGCCTCGTAGCTCGAGATGAGGGATCCTTTCCCTGCTTCGTCGGGAAAGAGTTCCCGGCGTTCCCGTCGCATCTCAAGAGGAGGCCCTCTCAACAGGAATGGCGAGAGGAACTCCAGGGTCGTGCCACCATTCCAAGAGTCCCCCAGATGTCTCAGTCCATTCCAGAGGAACCTCTTTTCCCTTCACCGGCTCGTCTTTCACGCCGAGGATCGACTCACACCAAGGTGGCACGTGGCACAGCCCTGTGGGAAAGCCTCGTGGGAAAGCCTCGAGGGACAGCCTCGAGGGAAAGCCACAGATCCCTTGATCCACGTGACAGGAAGCGTGACACTACTGCTGCAGCTCGGGAGGAAAGCGCACGTGCATGCCCCCACTCGAGACGAGGCCTGACTCCCCTGGGGAGACTCAGAAGCACCCCAAGATCCATGGCAACACTGGAGAGGAATCCTCAGGTTCCGGCCCCGACTCCACACAAGGACTGAGGCCCCGGCATGGACTGGAGAGGAATCCAGAGGGGTCCCCTAGCAACTCGCATGGGGACTGGCCTTTCCTGAGGCCACCAGAGCGGGTCCCTGAGGTCCCCGTCGTAACTCGAGAAGACCTCCCGCAACTCGAGAAAATCCAGGAGGTTCTCCCCTCCAGGCGAGATGAGGCCCATTTCCGCTGAGGCGTCTCGAGACTGATCACACCTCTCCTCTGGAACTTCGAAAGGGTCCTTCACACCCTTGGTGCAAATCAAGAAGTTCCCCGACATACCCGTCTCCACTCGAGAGGAATCACGAGGGTCCCGCCCACATCCAGAGGAGCCCCGTTTCCGCCTCGTAGCTCGAGATGAGGGATCCTTTCCCTGCTTCGTCGGGAAAGAGTTCCCAGCGTTCCGGTCGCATCTCAAGAGGAGGCCCTCTCAACAGGAACGGCGAGAGGAACTCCAGGGTCGTGCCACCATTCCAAAAGTCCCCCAGATGTCTCAGTCCATTCCAGAGGAACCTCTTTTCCCTTCACCGGCTCGTCTTTCACGCCGAGGATCGACTCACACCAAGGTGGCACGTGGCACAGCCCTGTGGGAAAGCCTCGTGGGAAAGCCTCGAGGGACAGCCTCGAGGGAAAGCCACAGATCCCTTGATCCACGTGACAGGAAGCGTGACACTACTGCTGCGTCTCGGGAGGACAGCGCACGTGCATGCACCCACTCGAGACGAGGCCTGACTCCCCTGGGGAGACTCAGAAGCACCCCGCGATCCATGGCAACACTGGAGAGGAATCCTCAGGTTCCGGCCCCGACTGCACACAAGGACTGAGGCCCCGGCATGGACGGGAGAGGAATCCCGAGAGGTCCCCTAGCAACTCGCATGGGGACTGGCCTTTCCTGAGGCCACCAGAGCGGGTCCCTGAGGTCCCCGTCGTAACTCGAGAAGACCTGCCGCAACTCGAGAAAATCCAGGAGGTTCTCCCCTCCAGTCGAGATGAGGCCCATTTCCGCTGAGGCGTCTCGAGGCTGATCACACCTCCCCTCTGGAACATCGAAAGGGTCCTTCACACCCTTGCTGCAAATCAAGAAGTTCCCCGACATACCCGTATCCACTCGAGAGGAATCACGAGGGTCCCGCCCATATCCAGAGGAGCCCCGTTTCCGCCTCGTAGCTCGAGATGAGGGATCCTTTCCCTGCTTCGTCGGGAAAGAGTTCCCGGCGTTCCCGTCGCATCTCAAGAGGAGGCCCTCTCAACAGGAACGGCGAGAGGAACTCCAGGGTCGTGCCACCATTCCAAGAGTCCCCCAGATGTCTCAGTCCATTCCAGAGGAACCTCTTTTCCCTTCACCGGCTCGTCTTTCACGCCGAGGATCGACTCACACCAAGGTGGCACGTGGCACAGCCCTGTGGGAAAGCCTCGTGGGAAAGCCTCGAGGGACAGCCTCGAGGGAAAGCCACAGATCCCTTGATCCACGTGACAGGAAGCGTGACACTACTGCTGCAGCTCGGGAGGAAAGCGCACGTGCATGCCCCCACACGAGACGAGGCCTAACTCCCCTGGGGAGACTCAGAAGCACCCCAAGATCCATGGCAACACTGGAGAGGAATCCTCAGGTTCCGGCCCCGACTCCACACTAGGACTGAGGCCCCGGCATGGACGGGAGAGGAATCCCGAGAGGGCCCCTAGCAACTCGCATGGGGACTGGCCTTTCCTGAGGCCACCAGAGCGGGTCCCTGAGGTCCCCGTCGTAACTCGAGAAGACCTGCCGCAACTCGAGAAAATCCAGGAGGTTCTCCCCTCCAGGTGAGATGAGGCCCATTTCCGCTGAGGCGTCTCGAGGCTGATCACACCTCCCCTCTGGAACTTCGAAAGGGTCCTTCACACCCTTGGTGCAAATCAAGAAGTTCCCCGACATAGCCGTCTCCACTCGAGAGGAATCACGAGGGTCCCGCCCACATCCAGAGGAGCCCCGTTTCCGCCTCGTAGCTCGAGATGAGGGATCCTTTCCCTGCTTCGTCGGGAAAGAGTTCCCGGCGTTCCTTTCGCAACTCAAGAGGAGGCCCTCTCTACAGGAACGGCGAGAGGAACTCCAGGGTCGTGCCACCATTCCAAGAGTCCCCCAGATGTCTCAGTCCATTCCAGAGGAACCTCTTTTCCCTTCAACGGCTCGTCTTTCACGCCGAGGATTGACTCACACCAAGGTGGCACGTGGCACAGCCCTGTGGGAAAGCCTCGTGGGAAAGCCTCGAGGGACAGCCTCGAGGGAAAGCCACAGATCCCTTGATCCACGTGACAGGAAGCGTGACACTACTGCTGCAGCTCGGGAGGAAAGCGCACGTGCATGCCCCCACTCGAGACGAGGCCTGACTCCCCTGGGGAGACTCAGAAGCACCCCAAGATCCATGGCAACACTGGAGAGGAATCCTCAGGTTCCGGCCCCGACTCCACACAAGGACTGAGGCCCCGGCATGGACTGGAGAGGAATCCAGAGGGGTCCCCTAGCAACTCGCATGGGGACTGGCCTTTCCTGAGGCCACCAGAGCGGGTCCCTGAGGTTCCCGTCGTAACTCGAGAAGACCTCCCGCAACTCGAGAAAATCCAGGAGGTTCTCCCCTCCAGGCGAGATGAGGCCCATTTCCGCTGAGGCGTCTCGAGACTGATCACACCTCTCCTCTGGAACTTCGAAAGGGTCCTTCACACCCTTGGTGCAAATCAAGAAGTTCCCCGACATACCCGTCTCCACTCGAGAGGAATCACGAGGGTCCCGCCCACATCCAGAGGAGCCCCGTTTCTGCCTCGTAGCTCGAGATGAGGGTTCCTTTCCCTGCTTCGTCGGGAAAGAGTTCCCGGTGTTCCCCTCGCATCTCAAGAGGAGGCCCTCTCAACAGGAACGGCGAGAGGAACTCCAGGGTCGAGCCAGCATTCCAAGAGTCCCCCAGATGTCTCAGTCCATTCCAGAGGAACCTCTTTTCCCTTCACCGGCTCGTCTTTCACGCCGAGGATCGACTCACACCAAGGTGGCACGTGGCACAGCCCTGTGGGAAAGCCTCGTGGGAAAGCCTCGAGGGACAGCCTCGAGGGAAAGCCACAGATCCCTTGATCCACGTGACAGGAAGCGTGACACTACTGCTGCAGCTCGGGAGGAAAGCGCACGTGCATGCCCCCACTCGAGACGAGGCCTGACTCCCCTGGGGAGACTCAGAAGCACCTCAAGATCCATGGCAACACTGGAGAGGAATCCTCAGGTTCCGGCCCCGACTCCACACAAGGACTGAGGCCCCGTCATGGACGGGAGAGGAATCCCGAGAGGTTCCCTAGCAACTCGCATGGGGACTGGCCTTTCCTGAGGCCACCAGAGCGGGTCCCTGAGGTCCCCGTCGTAACTCGAGAAGACCTGCCGCAACTCGAGAAAATCCAGGAGGTTCTCCCCTCCAGGTGAGATGAGGCCCATTTCCGCTGAGGCGTCTCGAGGCTGATCACACCTCCCCTCTGGAACTTCGAAAGGGTCCTTCACAACATTGGTGCAAATCAAGAAGTTCCCCGACATACCCGTCTCCACTCGAGCGGAATCACGAAGGTCCCGCCCACATCCAGAGGAGCCCTGTTTCACCCTCGTAGCTCGAGATGAGGGATCCTTTCCCTGCTTCGTCGGGAAAGAGTTCCCGGCGTTTCCGTCGCATCTCAAGAGGAGGCCCTCTCAACAGGAACGGCGAGAGGATCTCCAGGGTCGTGCCACCATTCCAAGAGTCCCCCAGATGTCTCAGTCCATTCCAGAGGAACCTCTTTTCCCTTCACCGGCTCGTCTTTCACGCCGAGGATCGACTCACACCAAGGTGGCACGTGGCACAGCCCTGTGGGAAAGCCTCGTGGGAAAGCCTCGAGGGACAGCCTCGAGGGAAAGCCACAGATCCCTTGATCCACGTGACAGGAAGCGTGACACTACTGCTGCGTCTCGGGAGGACAGCGCACGTGCATGCACCCACTCGAGACGAGGCCTGACTCCCCTGGGGAGACTCAGAAGCACCCCGCGATCCATGGCAACACTGGAGAGGAATCCTCAGGTTCCGGCCCCGACTGCACACAAGGACTGAGGCCCCGGCATGGACGGGAGAGGAATCCCGAGAGGTCCCCTAGCAACTCGCATGGGGACTGGCCTTTCCTGAGGCCACCAGAGCGGGTCCCTGAGGTCCCCGTCGTAACTCGAGAAGACCTGCCGCAACTCGAGAAAATCCAGGAGGTTCTCCCCTCCAGTCGAGATGAGGCCCATTTCCTCTGAGGCGTCTCGAGGCTGACCACACCTCCCCTCTGGAACATCGAAAGGGTCCTTCACACCCTTGATGCAAATCAAGAAGTTCCCCGACATACCCGTCTCCACTCGAGAGGAATCACGAGGGTCCCGCCCACATCCAGAGGAGCCCCGTTTCCGCCTCGTAGCTCGAGATGAGGGATCCTTTCCCTGCTTCGTCGGGAAAGAGTTCCCGGCGTTCCCGTCGCATCTCAAGAGGAGGCCCTCTCAACTGGAACGGCGAGAGGAACTCCAGGGTCGTGCCACCATTCCAAGAGTCCCCCAGATGTCTCAGTCCATTCCAGAGGAACCTCTTTTCCCTTCACCGGCTCGTCTTTCACGCCGAGGATCGACTCACACCAAGGTGGCACGTGGCACAGCCCTGTGGGAAAGCCTCGTGGGAAAGCCTCGAGGGACAGCCTCGAGGGAAAGCCACAGATCCCTTGATCCACGTGACAGGAAGCGTGACACTACTGCTGCAGCTCGGGAGGAAAGCGCACGTGCATGCCCCCACTCGAGACGAGGCCTGACTCCCCTGGGGAGACTCAGAAGCACCCCAAGATCCATGGCAACACTGGCGAGGAATCCTCAGGTTCCGGCCCCGACTCCACACAAGGACTGAGGCCCCGGCATGGACTGGAGAGGAATCCAGAGGGGTCCCCTAGCAACTCGCATGGGGACTGGCCTTTCCTGAGGCCACCAGAGCGGGTCCCTGAGGTTCCCGTCGTAACTCGAGAAGACCTCCCGCAACTCGAGAAAATCCAGGAGGTTCTCCCCTCCAGGTGAGATGAGGCCCATTTCCGCTGAGGCGTCTCGAGACTGATCACACCTCTCCTCTGGAACTTCGAAAGGGTCCTTCACACCCTTGGTGCAAATCAAGAAGTTCCCCGACATACCCGTCTCCACTCGAGAGGAATCACGAGGGTCCCGCCCACATCCAGAGGAGCCCCGTTTCCGCCTCGTAGCTCGAGATGAGGGATCCTTTCCCTGCTTCGTCGGGAAAGAGTTCCCAGCGTTCCGGTCGCATCTCAAGAGGAGGCCCTCTCAACAGGAACGGCGAGAGGAACTCCAGGGTCGTGCCACCATTCCAAAAGTCCCCCAGATGTCTCAGTCCATTCCAGAGGAACCTCTTTTCCCTTCACCGGCTCGTCTTTCACGCCGAGGATCGACTCACACCAAGGTGGCACGTGGCACAGCCCTGTGGGAAAGCCTCGTGGGAAAGCCTCGAGGGACAGCCTCGAGGGAAAGCCACAGATCCCTTGATCCACGTGACAGGAAGCGTGACACTACTGCTGCGTCTCGGGAGGACAGCGCACGTGCATGCACCCACTCGAGACGAGGCCTGACTCCCCTGGGGAGTCTCAGAAGCACCCCGCGATCCATGGCAACACTGGAGAGGAATCCTCAGGTTCCGGCCCCGACTGCACACAAGGACTGAGGCCCCGGCATGGACGGGAGAGGAATCCCGAGAGGTCCCCTAGCAACTCGCATGGGGACTGGCCTTTCCTGAGGCCACCAGAGCGGGTCCCTGAGGTCCCCGTCGTAACTCGAGAAGACCTGCCGCAACTCGAGAAAATCCAGGAGGTTCTCCCCTCCAGTCGAGATGAGGCCCATTTCCGCTGAGGCGTCTCGAGGCTGATCACACCTCCCCTCTGGAACATCGAAAGGGTCCTTCACACCCTTGCTGCAAATCAAGAAGTTCCCCGACATACCCGTCTCCACTCGAGAGGAATCACGAGGGTCCCGCCCACATCCAGAGGAGCCCCGTTTCCGCCTCGTAGCTCGAGATGAGGGATCCTTTCCCTGCTTCGTCGGGAAAGAGTTCCCGGCGTTCCCGTCGCATCTCAAGAGGAGGCCCTCTCAACAGGAACGGCGAGAGGAACTCCAGGGTCGTGCCACCATTCCAAGAGTCCCCCAGATGTCTCAGTCCATTCCAGAGGAACCTCTTTTCCCTTCACCGGCTCGTCTTTCACGCCGAGGATCGACTCACACCAAGGTGGCACGTGGCACAGCCCTGTGGGAAAGCCTCGTGGGAAAGCCTCGAGGGACAGCCTCGAGGGAAAGCCACAGATCCCTTGATCCACGTGACAGGAAGCGTGACACTACTGCTGCAGCTCGGGAAGAAAGCGCACTTGCATGCCCCCACACGAGACGAGGCCTAACTCCCCTGGGGAGACTCAGAAGCACCCCAAGATCCATGGCAACACTGGAGAGGAATCCTCAGGTTCCGGCCCCGACTCCACACAAGGACTGAGGCCCCGGCATGGACGGGAGAGGAATCCCGAGAGGTCCCCTAGCAACTCGCATGGGGACTGGCCTTTCCTTAGGCCACCAGAGCGGGTCCCTGAGGTCCCCGTCGTAACTCGAGAAGACCTGCCGCAACTCGAGAAAATCCAGGAGGTTCTCCCCTCCAGGTGAGATGAGGCCCATTTCCGCTGAGGCGTCTCTAGGCTGATCACACCTCCCCTCTGGAACTTCGAAAGGGTCCTTCACACCCTTGGTGCAAATCAAGAAGTTCCCCGACATAGCCGTCTCCACTCGAGAGGAATCACGAGGGTCCCGCCCACATCCAGAGGAGCCCCGTTTCCGCCTCGTAGCTCGAGATGAGGGATCCTTTCCCTGCTTCGTCGGGAAAGAGTTCCCGGCGTTCCTTTCGCAACTCAAGAGGAGGCCCTCTCTACAGGAACGGCGAGAGGAACTCCAGGGTCGTGCCACCATTCCAAGAGTCCCCCAGATGTCTCAGTCCATTCCAGAGGAACCTCTTTTCCCTTCAACGGCTCGTCTTTCACGCCGAGGATTGACTCACACCAAGGTGGCACGTGGCACAGCCCTGTGGGAAAGCCTCGTGGGAAAGCCTCGAGGGACAGCCTCGAGGGAAAGCCACAGATCCCTTGATCCACGTGACAGGAAGCGTGACACTACTGCTGCAGCTCGGGAGGAAAGCGCACGTGCATGCCCCCACTCGAGACGAGGCCTGACTCCCCTGGGGAGACTCAGAAGCACCCCAAGATCCATGGCAACACTGGAGAGGAATCCTCAGGTTCCGGCCCCGACTCCACACAAGGACTGAGGCCCCGGCATGGACTGGAGAGGAATCCAGAGGGGTCCCCTAGCAACTCGCATGGGGACTGGCCTTTCCTGAGGCCAACAGAGCGGGTCCCTGAGGTTCCCGTCGTAACTCGAGAAGACCTCCCGCAACTCGAGAAAATCCAGGAGGTTCTCCCCTCCAGGCGAGATGAGGCCCATTTCCGCTGAGGCGTCTCGAGACTGATCACACCTCTCCTCTGGAACTTCGAAAGGGTCCTTCACACCCTTGGTGCAAATCAAGAAGTTCCCCGACATACCCGTCTCCACTCGAGCGGAATCACGAAGGTCCCGCCCACATCCAGAGGAGCCCTGTTTCACCCTCGTAGCTCGAGATGAGGGATCCTTTCCCTGCTTCGTCGGGAAAGAGTTCCCGGCGTTTCCGTCGCATCTCAAGAGGAGGCCCTCTCAAAAGGAACGGCGAGAGGAACTCCAGGTTTGTGCCACCTTTCCAAGAGTCCCCCAGATGTCTCAGTCCATTCCAGAGGAACCTCTTTTCCCTTAACTGGCTCGTGTTTCACGCCGAGGATCGACTCACACCAAGGTGGCTCGGGGCACAACCCTGTGGGAAAGCCTCGTGGGAAAGCCTCGAGGGACAGCCTCGAGGGAAAGCCACAGATCCCTTGATCCACGTGACAGGAAGCGTGACACTACTGCTGCAGCTCGGGAGGAAAGCGCACGTGCATGCCCCCACTCGAGACGAGGCCTGACTTCCCTGTGGAGACTCAGAAGCACCCCAAGATCCATGGCAACACTGGAGAGGAATCCTCAGGTTCCGGCCCCGACTCCACACAAGGACTGAGGCCCGGGCATGGACGGGAGAGGAATCCCGACAGGTCCCCTAGCAACTCGCATGGGGACTGGCCTTTCCTGAGGCCACCAGAGCGGGTCCCTGAGGTCCCGGCGTATCTCGAGAAGACCTGCCGCAACTCGAGAAAATCCAGGAGGTTCTCCCCTCCAGTCGAGATGAGGCCCATTTCCGCTGAGGCGTCTCGATGCTGATCACACCTCCCCTCTGGAACATCGAAAGGGTCCTTCACACCCTTGGTGCAAATCAAGAAGTTCCCCGACATACCCGTCTCCACTCGAGAGGAATCACGAGGGTCCCGCCCACATCCCGAGGAGCCCCGTTTCCGCCTCGTACCTCGAGATGAGGGATCCTTTCCCTGCTTCGTCGGGAAAGAGTTCCCGGCGTTCCCGTCGCATCTCAAGAGGAGGCCCTCTCAACAGGAACGGCGAGAGGAACTCCAAAGTCGTGCCACCATTCCAAGAGTCCCCCAGATGTCTCAGTCCATTCCAGAGGAACCTCTTTTCCCTTCACCGGCTCGTCTTTCACGCCGAGGATCGACTCACACCAAGGTGGCACGTGGCACAGCCCTGTGGGAAAGCCTCGTGGGAAAGCCTCGAGGGACAGCCTCGAGGGAAAGCCACAGATCCCTTGATCCACGTGACAGGAAGCGTGACACTACTGCTGCAGCTCGGGAGTAAAGCACACGTGCATGCCCCCACACGAGACGAGGCCTGACTCCCCTGGGGAGACTCAGAAGCACCCCAAGATCCATGGCAACACTGGAGAGGAATCCTCAGGTTCCGGCCCCGACTCCACACAAGGACTGAGGCCCCGGCATGGACGGGAGAGGAATCCCGAGAGGTCCCCTAGCAACTCGCATGGGGACTGGCCTTTCCTGAGGCCACCAGAGCGGGTCCCTGAGGTCCCCGTCGTAACTCGAGAAGACCTGCCGCAACTCGAGAAAATCCAGGAGGTTCTCCCCTCCAGGTGAGATGAGGCCCATTTCCGCTGAGGCGTCTCTAGGCTGATCACACCTCCCCTCTGGAACTTCGAAAGGGTCCTTCACACCCTTGGTGCAAATCAAGAAGTTCCCCGACATAGCCGTCTCCACTCGAGAGGAATCACGAGGGTCCCGCCCACATCCAGAGGAGCCCCGTTTCCGCCTCGTAGCTCGAGATGAGGGATCCTTTCCCTGCTTCGTCGGGAAAGAGCTCCCGGCGTTCATGTCGCAACTCAAGAGGAGGCCCTCTCTACAGGAACGGCGAGAGGAATTCCAGGGTCGAGCCAGCATTCCAAGAGTCCCCCAGATGTCTCAGTCCATTCCAGAGGAACCTCTTTTCCCTTCACCGGCTCGTCTTTCACGCCGAGGATCGACTCACACCAAGGTGGCACGTGGCACAGCCCTGTGGGAAAGCCTCGTGGGAAAGCCTCGAGGGACAGCCTCGAGGGAAAGCCACAGATCCCTTGATCCAGGTGACAGGAAGCGTGACACTACTGCTGCAGCTCGGGAGGAAAGCGCACGTGCATGCCCCCACTCGAGACGAGGCCTGACTCCCCTGGGGAGACTCAGAAGCACCTCAAGATCCATGGCAACACTGGAGAGGAATCCTCAGGTTCCGGCCCCGACTCCACACAAGGACTGAGGCCCCGGCATGGACGGGAGAGGAATCCCGAGAGGTTCCCTAGCAACTCGCATGGGGACTGGCCTTTCCTGAGGCCACCAGAGCGGGTCCCTGAGGTCCCCGTCGTAACTCGAGAAGACCTGCCGCAACTCGAGAAAATCCAGGAGGTTCTCCCCTCCAGGCGAGATGAGGCCCATTTCCGCTGAGGCGTCTCGAGGCTGATCACACCTCCCCTCTGGAACTTCGAAAGGGTCCTTCACACCATTGGTGCAAATCAAGAAGTTCCCCGACATACCCGTCTCCACTCGAGAGGAATCACGAAGGTCCCGCCCACATCCAGAGGAGCCCCGTTTCCGCTTCGTAGCTCGAGATGAGGGATCCTTTCCCTGCTTCTTCGGGAAAGAGTTCCCGGCGTTCCCGTCGCATCTCAAGAGGAGGCCCTCTCAACAGGAACGGCGAGAGGAACTCCAGGGTCGTGCCACCATTCCAAGAGTCCCCCAGATGTCTCAGTCCATTCAAGAGGAACCTCTTTTCCCTTCACCGGCTCGTCTTTCACGAGGAGGATCGACTCACACCAAGGTGGCACGTGGCACAGCCCTGTGGGAAAGCCTCGTGGGAAAGCCTCGAGGGACAGCCTCGAGGGAAAGCCACAGATCCCTTGATCCACGTGACAGGAAGCGTGACACTACTGCTGCAGCTCGGGAGGAAAGCGCACGTGCATGCCCCCACTCGAGACGAGGCCTGACTCCCCTGGGGAGACTCAGAAGCACCCCAAGATCCATGGCAACACTGGAGAGGAATCCTCAGGTTCCGGCCCCGACTCCACACAAGGACTGAGGCCCCGGCATGGACGGGAGAGGAATCCCGAGAGGTCCCCTAGCAACTCGCATGGGGACTGGCCTTTTCTGAGGCCACCAGAGCGGGTCCCTGAGGTCCCCGTCATAACTCGAGAAGACCTGCCACAACTCGAGAAAATCCAGGAGGTTCTCCCCTCCAGGCGAGATGAGGCCCATTTCCGCTGAGGCGTCTCGAGGCTGATCACACCTCCCCTCTGGAACTTCGAAAGGGTCCTTCACACCCTTGTTGCAAATCAAGAAGTTCCCCGACATACCCGTCTCCACTCGAGCGGAATCACGAGGGTCCCGCCCACATCCAGAGGAGCCCCGTTTCCGCCTCGTAGCTCGAGGTGAGGGATCCTTTCCCTGCTTCGTCGGGAAAGAGTTCCCGGCGTTCCCGTCGCATCTCAAGAGGAGGCCCTCTCAACAGGAACGGCGAGAGGAACTCCAGGGTCGTGCCACCATTCCAAGAGTCCCCCAGATGTCTCAGTCCATTCCAGAGGAACCTCTTTTCCCTTCACCGGCTCGTCTTTCACGAGGAGGATCGACTCACACCAAGGTGGCACGTGGCACAGCCCTGTGGGAAAGTCTCGTGGGAAAGCTTCGAGGAACAGCCTCGAGGGAAAGCCACAGATCCCTTGATCCACGTGACAGGAAGCGTGACACTACTGCTGCAGCTCGGGAGGAAAGCGCACGTGCATGCCCCCACTCGAGACGAGGCCTGACTCCCCTGGGGAGACTCAGAAGCACCCCAAGATCCATGGCAACACTGGAGAGGAATCCTCAGGTTCCGGCCCCGACTCCACACAAGGACTGAGGCCCCGGCATGGACGGGAGAGGAATCCCGAGAGGTCCCCTAGCAACTCGCATGGGGACTGGCCTTTCCTGAGGCCACCAGAGCGGGTCCCTGAGGTCCCCGTCGTAACTCGAGAAGACCTGCCGCAACTCGAGAAAATCCAGGAGGTTCTCCCCTCCAGGCGAGATGAGGGCCATTTCCGCTGAGGCGTCTCGAGGCTGATCACACCTCCCCTCTGGAACTTCGAAAGGCTCCTTCACACCCTTGGTGCAAATCAAGAAGTTCCCCGACATACCCGTCTCCACTCGAGAGGAATCACGAGGGTCCCGCCCACATCCAGAGGAGCCCCGTTTCCGCCTCGTAGCTCGAGGTGACGGATCCTTTCCCTGCTTCTTCGGGAAAGAGTTCCCGGCGTTCCCGTTGCATCTCAAGAGGAGGCCCTCTCAACAGGAACGGCGAGAGTAACTCCAGGGTCGTGCCACCATTCCAAGAGTCCCCCAGATGTCTCAGTCCATTCCAGAGGAACCTCTTTTCCCTTCACCGGCTCGTCTTTCACGCCGAAGATCGACTCACACCAAGGTGGCACGTGGCACAGCCCTGTGGGAAAGCCTCGTGGGAAAGCCTCGAGGGACAGCCTCGAGGGAAAGCCACAGATCCCTTGATCCACGTGACAGGAAGCGTGACACTACTGCTGCAGCTCGGGAGGAAAGCGCACGTGCATGCCCCCACTCGAGACGAGGCCTGACTCCCCTGGGGAGACTCAGAAGCACCCCAAGATCCATGGCAACACTGGAGAGGAATCCTCAGGTTCCGGCCCCGACTCCACACAAGGACTGAGGCCCCGGCATGGACGGGAGAGGAATCCCGAGAGGTCCCCTAGCAACTCGCATGGGGACTGGCCTTTCCTGAGGCCACCAGAGCGGGTCCCTGAGGTCCCCGTCATAACTCGAGAAGACCTGCCGCAACTCGAGAAAATCCAGGAGGTTCTCCCCTCCAGGCGAGATGAGGCCCATTTCCGCTGAGGCGTCTCGAGGCTGATCACACCTCACCTCTGGAACTTCGAAAGGCTCCTTCACACCCTTGGTGCAAATCAAGAAGTTCCCCGACCTAGCCGTCTCCACTCGAGAGGAATCACGAGGGTCCCGCCCACATCCAGGGGAGCCCCGTTTCCGCCTCGTAGCTCGAGATGAGGGATCCTTTCCCTGCTTCGTCGGGAAAGAGTTCCCGGCGTTCCCGTCGCATCTCAAGAGGAGGCCCTCTCAACAGGAACGGCGAGAGGAACTCCAGGGTCGTGCCACCATTCCAAGAGCCCCCAGATGTCTCAGTCCATTCCAGAGGAACCTCTTTTCCCTTCACCGGCTCGTCTTTCACGCCGAGGATCGACTCACACCAAGGTGGCACGTGGCACAGCCCTGTGGGAAAGCCTCGTGGGAAAGCCTCGAGGGACAGCCTCGAGGGAAAGCCACAGATCCCTTGATCCACGTGACAGGAAGCGTGACACTACTGCTGCAGCTCGGGAGGAAAGCGCACGTGCATGCCCCCACTCGAGACGAGGCCTGACTCCCCTGGGGAGACTCAGAAGCACCCCAAGATCCATGGCAACACTGGAGAGGAATCCTCAGGTTTCGGCCCCGACTCCACACAAGGACTGAGGCCCCGGCATGGACGGGAGAGGAATCCCGAGAGGTCCCCTAGCAACTCGCATGGGGACTGGCCTTTCCTGAGGCCACCAGAGCGGGTCCCTGAGGTCCCCGTCGTAACTCGAGAAGACCTGCCGCAACTCGAGAAAATCCAGGAGGTTCTCCCCTCCAGGCGAGATGAGGCCCATTTCCGCTGAGGCGTCTCGAGGCTGATCACACCTCACCTCTGGAACTTCGAAAGGCTCCTTCACACCCTTGCTGCAAATCAAGAAGTTCCCCGAGATACCCGTCTCCACTCGAGAGGAATCACGAGGGTCCCGCCCACATCCAGAGGAGCCCCGTTTCCGCCTCGTAGCTCGAGATGAGGCATCCTTTCCCTGCTTCGTCGGGAAAGAGTTCCCGGCGTTCCCGCCGCATCTCAAGAGGAGGCCCTCTCAATAGGAACGGCGAGAGGAACTCCAGGGTCGTGCCACCATTCCAAGAGTCCCCCAGATGTCTCAGTCCATTCCAGAGGAACCTCTTTTCCCTTCACCGGCTCGTCTTTCTCGCCGAGGATCGACTCACACCAAGGTGGCACGTGGCACAGCCCTGTGGGAAAGCCTCGTGGGAAAGCCTCGAGGGACAGCCTCGAGGGAAAGCCACAGATCCCTTGATCCACGTGACAGGAAGCGTGACACTACTGCTGCAGCTCGGGAGGAAAGCGCACGTGCATGCCCCCACTCGAGACGAGGCCTGACTCCCCTGGGGAGACTCAGAAGCACCCCAAGATCCATGGCAACACTGGAGAGGAATCCTCAGGTTCCGGCCCCGACTCCACACAAGGACTGAAGCCCCGGCATGGACGGGAGAGGAATGCCGAGAGGTCCCCTAGCAACTCGCATGGGGACTGGAATTTCCTGAGGCCACCAGAGCGGGTCCCTGAGGTCCCCGTCATAACTCGAGAAGACCTGCCGCAATTCGAGAAAATCCAGGAGGTTCTCCCCTCCAGGCGAGATGAGGCCCATTTCCGCTGAGGCGTCTCGAGGCTGATCACACCTCCCCTCTGGAACTTCGAAAGGGTCCTTCACACCCTTGGTGCAAATCAAGAAGTTCCCCGACATAGCCGTCTCCACTCGAGAGGAATCACGAGGGTCCCGCCCACATCCAGAGGAGCCCCGTTTCCGCCTCGTAGCTCGAGGTGAGGGATCCTTTCCCTGCTTCGTCGGGAAAGAGTTCCCGGCGTTCCCGCCGCATCTCAAGAGGAGGCCCTCTCAACAGGAACGGCGAGAGGAACTCCAGGGTCGTGCCACCATTCCAAGAGTCCCCCAGATGTCTCAGTCCATTCCAGAGGAACCTCTTTTCCCTTCACCGGCTCGTCTTTCACGCCGAGGATCGACTCACACCAAGGTGGCACGTGGCACAGCCCTGTGGGAAAGCCTCGTGGGAAAGCCTCGAGGGACAGCCTCGAGGGAAAGCCACAGATCCCTTGATCCACGTGACAGGAAGCGTGACACTACTGCTGCAGCTCGGGAGGAAAGCGCACGTGCATGCCCCCACTCGAGACGAGGCCTGACTCCCCTGGGGAGACTCAGAAGCACCCCAAGATCCATGGCAACACTGGAGAGGAAACCTCAGGTTCCGGCCCCGAATCCACACAAGGACTGAGGCCCCGGCATGGACGGGAGAGGAATCCCGAGAGGTCCCCTAGCAACTCGCATGGGGACTGGCCTTTCCTGAGGCCACCAGAGCGGGTCCCTGAGGTCCCCGTCATAACTCGAGAAGACCTGCCACAACTCGAGAAAATCCAGGAGGTTCTCCCCTCCAGGCGAGATGAGGCCCATTTCCGCTGAGGCGTCTCGAGGCTGATCACACCTCACCTCTGGAACTTCGAAAGGCTCCTTCACACCCTTGCTGCAAATCAAGAAGTTCCCCGACCTAGCCGTCTCCACTCGAGAGGAATCACGAGGGTCCCGCCCACATCCAGGGGAGCCCCGTTTCCGCCTCGTAGCTCGAGATGAGGGATCCTTTCCCTGCTTCGTCGGGAAAGAGTTCCCGGCGTTCCCGTCGCATCTCAAGAGGAGGCCCTCTCAACAGGAACGGCGAGAGGAACTCCAGGGTCGTGCCACCATTCCAATAGTCAACCAGATGTCCCAGTCCATTCCAGAGGAACCTCTTTTCCCTTCACCGGCACGTCTTTCACGAGGAGGATCGACTCACACCAAGGTGGCACGTGGCACAGTCCTGTGGGAAAGACTCGTGGGAAAGCCTCGAGGGACAGCATCGAGGGAAAGCCACAGATCCCTTGATCCACGTGACAGGAAGCGTGACACTACTGCTGCAGCTCGGGAGGAAAGCGCACGTGCATGCCCCCACTCGAGACGAGGCCTGACTCCCCTGGTGAGACTCAGAAGCACCCCAAGATCCATGGCAACACTGGAGAGGAATCCTCAGGTTCCGGCCCCGACTCCACACAAGGACTGAGGCCCCGGCATGGACGGGAGAGGTATCCCGAGAGGTCCCCTAGCCACTCGCATGGGGACTGGCCTTTCCTGAGGCCACCAGAGCGGGTCCCTGAGGTCCCCGTCGTAACTCGAGAAGACCTGCCGCAACTCGAGAAAATCCAGGAGGTTCTCCCCTCCATTCGAGATGAGGGCCATTTCCGCTGAGGCGTCTCGAGGCTGATCACACCTCCCCTCTGGAACTTCGAAAGGCTCCTTCACACCCTTGGTGCAAATCAAGAAATTCCCCGACATACCCGTCTCCACTCGAGAGGAATCACGAGGGTCCCGCCCACATCCAGAGGAGCCCCGTTTCCGCCTCGTAGCTCGAGATGAGGGATCCTTTCCCTGCTTCGTCGGGAAAGAGTTCCCGGCGTTCCCGTCGCATCTCAAGAGGAGGCCCTCTCAACAGGAACGGCGAGAGGAACTCCAGGGTCGTGCCACCATTCCAAGAGTCCCCCAGATGTCTCAGTCCATTCCAGAGGAACCTCTTTTCCCTTCACCGGCTCGTCTTTCTCGCCGAGGATCGACTCACACCAAGGTGGCACGTGGCACAGCCCTGTGGGAAAGCCTCGTGGGAAAGCCTCGAGGGACAGCCTCGAGGGAAAGCCACAGATCCCTTGATCCACGTGACAGGAAGCGTGACACTACTGCTGCAGCTCGGGAGGAAAGCGCACGTGCATGCCCCCACTCGAGACGAGGCCTGACTCCCCTGGGGAGACTCAGAAGCACCCCAAGATCCATGGCAACACTGGAGAGGAATCCTCAGGTTCCGGCCCCGACTCCACACAAGGACTGAGGCCCCGGCATGGACGGAAGAGGAATCCCGAGAGGTCCCCTAGCAACTCGCATGGGGACTGGCCTTTCCTGAGGCCACCAGAGCGGGTCCCTGAGGTCCCCGTCGTAACTCGAGAAGACCTGCCGCAACTCGAGAAAATCCAGGAGGTTCTCCCCTCCAGGCGAGATGAGGCCCATTTCCGCTGAGGCGTCTCGAGGCTGATCACACCTCACCTCTGGAACTTCGAAAGGCTCCTTCACACCCTTGCTGCAAATCAAGAAGTTCCCCGACATACCCGTCTCCACTCGAGAGGAATCACGAGGGTCCCGCCCACATCCAGAGGAGCCCCGTTTCCGCCTCGTAGCTCGAGATGAGGCATCCTTTCCCTGCTTCGTCGGGAAAGAGTTCCCGGCGATCCCGCCGCATCTCAAGAGGAGGCCCTCTCAATAGGAACGGCGAGAGGAACTCCAGGGTCGTGCCACCATTCCAAGAGTCCCCCAGATGTCTCAGTCCATTCCAGAGGAACCTCTTTTTCCTTCACCGGCTCGTCTTTCTCGCCGAGGATCGACTCACACCAAGGTGGCACGTGGCACAGCCCTGTGGGAAAGCCTCGTGGGAAAGCCTCGAGGGACAGCCTCGAGGGAAAGCCACAGATCCCTTGATCCACGTGACAGGAAGCGTGACACTACTGCTGCAGCTCGGGAGGAAAGCGCACGTGCATGCCCCCACTCGAGACCAGGCCTGACTCCCCTGGGGAGACTCAGAAGCACCCCAAGATCCATGGCAACACTGGAGAGGAATCCTCAGGTTCCGGCCCCGACTCCACACAAGGACTGAAGCCCCGGCATGGACGGGAGAGGAATCCCGAGAGGTCCCCTAGCAACTCGCATGGGGACTGGCCTTTCCTGAGGCCACCAGATTGGGTCGCTGAGGTCCCCGTCGTAACTCGAGAAGACCTGCCGCAACTCGAGAAAATCCAGGAGGTTCTCCCCTCCAGGCGAGACGAGGCCCATTTCCGCTGAGGCGTCTCGAGGCTGATCACACCTCCCCTCTGGAACTTTGAACGGCTCCTTCACACCCTTGGTGCAAATCAAGAAGTTCCCCGACATAGCCGTCTCCACTCGAGAGGAATCACGAGGGTCCCGCCCACATCCAGAGGAGTCCCGTTTCCGCCTCGTAGCTCGAGATGAGGGATCCTTTCACTGCTTCGTCGGGAAAGAGTTCCCGGCGTTCCCGCCACATCTCAAGAGGAGGCCCTCTCAACAGGAACGGCGAGAGGAACTCCAGGGTCGTGCCACCATTCCAAGAGTCCCCCAGATGTCTCAGTCCATTCCAGAGGAACCTCTTTTCCCTTCACCGGCTCGTCTTTCTCGCCGAGGATCGACTCACACCAAGGTGGCACGTGGCACAGCCCTGTGGGAAAGCCTCGTGGGAAAGCCTCGAGGGACAGCCTCGAGGGAAAGCCACAGATCCCTTGATCCACGTGACAGGAAGCGTGACACTACTGCTGCAGCTCGGGAGGAAAGCGCACGTGCATGCCCCCACTCGAGACGAGGCCTGACTCCCCTGGGGAGACTCAGAAGCACCCCAAGATCCATGGCAACACTGGAGAGGAATCCTCAGGTTCCGGCCCCGACTCCACACAAGGACTGAGGCCCCGGCATGGACGGGAGAGGAATGCCGAGAGGTCCCCTAGCAACTCGCATGGGGACTGGCCTTTCCTGAGGCCACCAGAGCGGGTCCCTGAGGTCCCCGTCGTAACTCGAGAAGACCTGCCGCAACTCGAGAAAATCCAGGAGGTTCTCCCCTCCAGGCGAGATGAGGCCCATTTCCGCTGAGGCGTCTCGAGGCTGATCACACCTCACCTCTGGAACTTCGAAAGGCTCCTTCACACCCTTGCTGCAAATCAAGAAGTTCCCCGACATACCCGTCTCCACTCGAGAGGAATCACGAGGGTCCCGCCCACATCCAAAGGAGCCCCGTTTCCGCCTCGTAGCTCGAGATGAGGCATCCTTTCCCTGCTTCGTCGGGAAAGAGTTCCCGGCGATCCCGCCCCATCTCAAGAGGAGGCCCTCTCAATAGGAACGGCGAGAGGAACTCCAGGGTCGTGCCACCATTCCAAGAGTCCCCCAGATGTCTCAGTCCATTCCAGAGGAACCTCTTTTCCCTTCACCGGCTCGTCTTTCTCGCCGAGGATCGACTCACACCAAGGTGGCACGTGGCACAGCCCTGTGGGAAAGCCTCGTGGGAAAGCCTCGAGGGACAGCCTCGAGGGAAAGCCACAGATCCCTTGATCCACGTGACAGGAAGCGTGACACTACTGCTGCAGCTCGGGAGGAAAGCGCACGTGCATGCCCCCACTCGAGACGAGGCCTGACTCCCCTGGGGAGACTCAGAAGCACCCCAAGATCCATGGAAACACTGGAGAGGAATCCTCAGGTTCCGGCCCCGACTCCACACAAGGACTGAAGCCCCGGCATGGACGGGAGAGGAATCCCGAGAGGTCCCCTAGCAACTCGCATGGGGACTGGCCTTTCCTGAGGCCACCAGAGCGGGTCGCTGAGGTCCCCGTCGTAACTCGAGAAGACCTGCCGCAACTCGAGAAAATCCAGGAGGTTCTCCCCTCCAGGCGAGATGAGGCCCATTTACGCTGAGGCGTCTCGAGGCTGATCACACCTCCCCTCTGGAACTTCGAAAGGGTCCTTCACACCCTTGGTGCAAATCAAGAAGTTCCCCGACATAGCCGTCTCCACTCGAGAGGAATCACGAGGGTCCCGCCCACATCCAGAGGAGCCCCGTTTCCGCCTCGTAGCTCGAGATGAGGGATCCTTTCTCTGCTTCTTCGGGAAAGAGTTCCCGGCGTTCCCGTCGCATCTCAAGAGGAGGCCCTCTCTACAGGAACGGCGAGAGGAACTCCAGGGTCGTGCCACCATTCCAAGAGTCCCCCAGATGTCTCAGTCCATTCCAGAGGAACCTCTTTTCCCTTCACCGGCTCGTCTTTCACGCCGAGGATCGACTCACACCAAGGTGGCACGTGGCACAGCCCTGTGGGAAAGCCTCGTGGGAAAGCCTCGAGGGACAGCCTCGAGGGAAAGCCACAGATCCCTTGATCCACGTGACAGGAAGCGTGACACTACTGCTGCAGCTCGGGAGGAAAGCGCACGTGCATGCCCCCACTCGAGACGAGGCCTGACTCCCCTGGGGAGACTCAGAAGCACCCCAAGATCCATGCCAACACGAGAGGAATCCTCAGGTTCCGGCCCCGACTCCACACAAGGACTGAGGCCCGGCATGGACGGGAGAGGAATCCCGAGAGGTCCCCTAGCAACTCGCATGGGGACTGGCCTTTCCTGAGGCCACCAGAGCGGGTCGCTGAGGTCCCCGTCGTAACTCGAGAAGACCTGCCGCAACTCGAGAAAATCCAGGAGGTTCTCCCCTCCAGGCGAGATGAGGCCCATTTCCGCTGAGGCGTCTCGAGGCTGATCACACCTCACCTCTGGAACTTCGAAAGGCTCCTTCACACCCTTGCTGCAAATCAAGAAGTTCCCCGAGATACCCGTCTCCACTCGAGAGGAATCACGAGGGTCCCGCCCACATCCAGAGGAGCCCCGTTTCCGCCTCGTAGATCGAGATGAGGGATCCTTTCCCTGCTTCGTCGGGAAAGAGTTCCCGTCTTTCCCGTTGTATCTCAAGAGGAGGCCCTCTCAACAGGAACGGTGAGAGGAACTCCAGGGTTGTGCCACCTTTCCAAGAGTCCCCCAGATGACTCAGTCCATTCCAGAGGAACCTCTTTTCCCTTCACCGGCTCGTCTTTCACGCCGAGGATCGACTCACACCAAGGTGGCACTTGGCACAGCCCTGTGGGAAAGCCTCGAGGGAAAGCCTCGAGGGACAGCCTCGAGGGAAAGCCACAGATCCCTTGATCCACGTGACAGGAAGCGTGACACTACTGCTGCAGCCCGGGAGGAAATCGCACGTGCATTCCCCCACTCGAGACGAGGCCTGACTCCCCTGGGGAGACTCAGAAGCACCCCAAGATCCATGGCAACACTGGAGAGGAATCCTCAGGTTCCGGCCCCGATTCCACACAAGGACTGAGGCCCCGGCATGGACGGGAGAGGAATCCCGAGAGGTCCCCTAGCAACTCGCATGGGGACTGGCCTTTCCTGAGGCCACCAGAGCGGGTCCCTGAGGTCCCCGTCGTAACTCGAGAAGACCTGCCGCAACTCGAGAAAATCCAGGAGGTTCTCCCCTCCAGACGAGATGAGGCCCATTTCCGCTGAGGCGTCTCGAGGCTGATCACACCTCCCCTCTGGAACTTCGAAAGCGTCCTTCACACCCTTGGTGCAAATCAAGAAGTTCCCCGACATACCCGTCTCCACTCGAGAGGAATCACGAGGGTCCCGCCCACATCCAGAGGAGCCCCGTTTCCGCCTCGTAGCTCGAGATGAGGGATCCTTTCCTGCTTCTTCGGGAAAGAGTTCCCGGCGTTCCCGTCGCATCTCAAGAGGAGGCCCTCTCAACAGGAAAGGCGAGAGGAACTCCAGGGTCGTGCCACCATTCCAAGAGTCTCCCAGATGTCTCAGTCCATTCCAGAGGAACCTTTTTTCCCTTCACCGGCTCGTCTTTCACGCCAAGGATCGACTCACACCAAGGTGGCACGTGGCACAGCCCTGTGGGGAAGCCTCGTGGGAAAGCCTCGAGGGACAGCCTCGAGGGAAAGCCACAGATCCCTTGATCCACGTGACAGGAAGCGTGACACTACTGCTGCAGCTCGGGAGGAAAGCGCACGTGCATGCCCCCACTCGAGACGAGGCCTGACTCCCCTGGGGAGACTCAGAAGCACCCCAAGATCCATGGCAACACTGGAGAGGAATCCTCAGGTTCCGGCCTCGACTCCACACAAGGACTGAGGCCCCGGCATGGACGGGAGAGGAATCCCGAGAGGTCCCCTAGCAACTCGCATGGGGACTGGCCTTTCCTGAGGCCAAAAGAGCGGGTCCCTGAGGTCCCCGTCGTAACTCGAGAAGACCAGCCGCAACTCGAGAAAATCCAGGAGGTTCTCCCCTCCAGGCGAGATGAGGCCCATTTCCGCTGAGGCGTCTCGAGGCTGATCACACCTCACCTCTGGAACTTCGAAAGGGTCCTTCACACCCTTGGTGCAAATCAAGAAGTTCCCCGACATAGCCGTCTCCACTCGAGAGGAATCACGAGGGTCCCGCCCACATCCAGAGGAGCCCCGTTTCCGCCTCGTAGCTCGAGATGAGTGATCCTTTCCCTGCTTCGTCGGGAAAGAGTTCCCAGCGTTCCCGTCGCATCTCAAGAGGAGGCCCTCTCAACAGAAACGGCGAGAGGAACTCCAGGGTCGTGCCACCATTCCAAGAGTCCCCCAGATGTCTCAGTCCATTCCAGAGGAACCTCTTTTCCCTTCACCGGCTCGTCTTTCACGCCGAGGATCGACTCACACCAAGGTGGCACGTGGCACAGCCCTGTGGGAAAGCCTCGTGGGAAAGCCTCGAGGGACAGCCTCGAGGGAAAGCCACAGATCCCTTGATCCACGTGACAGGAAGCGTGACACTACTGCTGCAGCTCGGGAGGAAAGCGCACGTGCATGCCCCCACTCGAGACGAGGCCTGACTCCCCTGGGGAGACTCAGAAGCACCCCAAGATCCATGGCAACACTGGAGAGGAATCCTCAGGTTCCGGCCCCGATTCCACACAAGGACTGAGGCCCCGGCATGGACGGGAGAGGAATCCCGAGTGGTCCCCTAGCAACTCGCATGGGGACTGGCCTTTCCTGAGGCCACCAGAGCGGGTCCCTGAGGTCCCCGTCGTAAGTCGAGAAGACCTGTCGCAACTCGAGAAAATCCAGGAGGTTCTCCCCTCCAGACGAGATGAGGCCCATTTCCGCTGAGGCGTCTCGAGGCTGATCACACCTCCCCTCTGGAACTTCGAAAGCGTCCTTCACACCCTTGGTGCAAATCAAGAAGTTCCCCGACATACCCGTCTCCACTCGAGAGGAATCACGAGGGTCCCGCCCACATCCAGAGGAGCCCCGTTTCCGCCTCGTAGCTCGAGATGAGGGATCCTTTCCTGCTTCTTCGGGAAAGAGTTCCCGGCGTTCCCGTCGCATCTCAAGAGGAGGCCCTCTCAACAGGAAAGGCGAGAGGAACTCCAGGGTCGTGCCACCATTGCAAGAGTCTCCCTGGTGTCTCAGTCCATTCCAGAGGAACCTTTTTTCCCTTCACCGGCTCGACTTTCACGCCAAGGATCGACTCACACCAAGGTGGCACGTGGCACAGCCCTGTGGGAAAGCCTCGTGGGAAAGCCTCGAGGGACAGCCTCGAGGGAAAGCCACAGATCCCTTGATCCACGTGACAGGAAGTGTGACACTACTGCTGCAGCTCGGGAGGAAAGTGCACGTGCATGCCCCCACGCGAGACGTGTCCTGACTCCCCTGGGGAGACTCAGAAGCACCCCAAGATCCATGGCAACACTGGAGAGGAATCCTCAGGTTCCGGCCCCGACTCCACACAAGGACTGAGGCCCCGGCATGGACGGGAGAGGAATCCCGAGAGGTCCCCTAGCAACTCGCATGGGGACTGGCCTTTCCTGAGGCCAAAAGAGCGGGTCCCTGAGGTCCCCGTCGTAACTCGAGAAGACCAGCCGCAACTCGAGAAAATCCAGGAGGTTCTCCCCTCCAGGCGAGATGAGGCCCGTTTCCGCTGAGGCGTCTCGAGGCTGATCACACCTCACCTCTGGAACTTCGAAAGGGTCCTTCACACCCTTGGTGCAAATCAAGAAGTTCCCCGACATAGCCGTCTCCACTCGAGAGGAATCACGAGGGTCCCGCCCAATCCAGAGGAGCCCCTTTTCCGCCTCGTAGCTCGAGATCAGGGATCGTTTCCCTGCTTCGTCGGGAAAGAGTTCCCGGCGTTCCCGTCGCATCTCAAGTGGAGGCCCTCTCAACAGGAACGGCGAGAGGAACTCCAGGGTCGTTCCACCATTCCAAGAGTCCCCCGATGTCTCAGTCCATTCCAGAGGAACCTCTTTTCCGTTCACCGGCTCGTCTTTCACGCCGAGGATCGACTCACACCAAGGTGGCACGTGGCACAGCCCTGTGGGAAAGCCTCGTGGGAAAGCCTCAAAGGACAGCCTCGAGGGAAAGCCACAAATCCCTTGATCCACGTGACAGGAAGCGTGACACTACTGCTGCAGCTCGGGAGGAAAGCGCACGTGCATGCCCCCACACGAGACGACGCCTGACTCCCCTGGGGAGACTCAGAAGCACCCCAAGATCCATGGCAACACTGGAGTCCGGCCCCGACTCCACACAAGGACTGAGGCCCCGGCATGGACGGGAGAGGAATCCCGAGAGGTCCCCTAGCAACTCGCATGGGGACTGGCCTTTCCTGAGGCCACCAGAGCGGGTCCCTGAGGTCCCCGTCGTAACTTGAGAAGACCTGCCACAACTGGAGAAAATCCAGGAGGTTCTCCCCTCCAGGCGAGATGAGGCCCATTTCCGCTGAGGCGTCTCGAGGCTGATCACACCTCACCTCTGGAACTTTGAAAGGGTCCTTCACACCCTTGGTGCAAATCAAGAAGTTCCCCGACCTAGCCGTCTCCACTCGAGAGGAATCACCAGGGTCCCGCCCATATCCAGAGGAGCCCCGTTTCCGCCTCGTAGCTCGAGATGAGTGATCCTTTCCCTGCTTCGTCGGGAAAGAGTTCCCAGCGTTCCCGTCGCATCTCAAGAGGAGGCCCTCTCAACAGAAACGGCGAGAGGAACTCCAGGGTCGTGCCACCATTCCAAGAGTCCCCCAGATGTCTCAGTCCATTCCAGAGGAACCTCTTTTCCCTTCACCGGCTCGTCTTTCACGCCGAGGTTCGACTCACACCAAGGTGGCACGTGGCACAGCCCTGTGGGAAAGCCTCGTGGGAAAGCCTCGAGGGACAGCCTCGAGGGAAAGCCACAGATCCCTTGATCCACGTGACAGGAAGCGTGACACTACTGCTGCATCTCGGGAGGAAAGCACATGTGCATGCCCCCACTCGAGACGAGGCCTGACTCCCCTGGGGAGACTCAGAAGCACCCCAATATCCATGGCAACACTGGAGAGGAATCCTCAGGTTCCGGCCCCGACTCCACACAAGGACTGAGGCCCCGGCATGGACGGGAGAGGAATCCCGAGTGGTCCCCTAGCAACTCGCATGGGGACTGGCCTTTCCTGAGGCCACCAGAGCGGGTCCCTGAGGTCCCCGTCGTAACTCGAGAAGACCTGGCGCAACTCGAGAAAATCCAGGAGGTTCTCCCCTCCAGGCGAGGTGAGGCCCATTTCCGCTGAGGCGTCTCGAGGCTGATCACACCTCCCCTCTGGAACTTCGAAAGGGTCCTTCACACCCTTGGAGCAAATCAAGAAGTTGCTCGACATACCCGTCTCCACTCGAGAGGAATCACGAGGGTCCCGCCCACATCCAGAGGAGCCCCGTTTCCCCCTCGTAGCTCGAGATGAGGGATCCTTTCCCTGCTTCGTCGGGAAAGAGTTCCCGGCGTTCCCGTCGCATCTCAAGAGGAGGCCCTCTCAACAGGAACGGCGAGAGGAACTCCAGGGTCGTGCCACCATTCCAAGAGTCCCCCAGATGTCTCAGTCCATTCCAGAGGAACCTCTTTTCCCTTCACCGGCTCGTTTTTCACGCCGAGGATCGACTCACACCAAGGTGGCACGTGGCACAGCCCTGTGGGAAAGCCTCGTGGGAAAGCCTCGAGGGACAGCCTTGAGGGAAAGCCACAAATCCCTTGATCCACGTGACAGGACGCGTGACACTACAGCTGCAGCTCGGGAGGAAAGCGCACGTGCATGCCCCCAATCGAGACGAGGCCTGACTCCCCTGGGGAGACTCAGAAGCACCCCAAGATCCATGCCAACACTGGAGAGGAATCCTCAGGTTCCGGCCGCGACTCCACAGAAGGACTGAGGCCCCGGCATGGATGGGAGAGGAATCCCGAGAGGTCCCCAAGCAACTCGCATGGGGACTGGCCTTTCCTGAGGCCACCAGAGCAGGTCCCTGAGGTCCCCGTCGTAACTCGAGAAGACCTGACCCAACTCGAGAAAATCCAGGAGGTTTTCCCCTCCAGGCGAGATGAGGCCCATTTCCGCTGAGGCGTCTCGAGGCTGATCACACCTCACCTCTGGAACTTCGAAAGGGTCCTTCACACCCTTGGTGCAAATCAAGAAGTTCCCGGGCCTAGCCGTCTCCACTCGAGAGGAATCACGAGGGTCCCGCCCACATCCAGAGGAGCCCCGTTTCCGCCTCGTAGCTCGAGATGAGGGATCCTTTCCCTGCTTCGTCGGGAAAGTGTTCCCGGCGTTCCCGTCGCATCTCAAGAGGAGGCCCTGTCAACAGGAATGGCGAGAGGAACTCCAGGGTCGTGCCACCTTTCCAAGAGTCGCCAGATGTCTCAGTCCATTCCAGAGGAACCTCTTTTCCCTTCACCGGCTCGTCTTTCACGCCGAGGATCGACTCACACCAAGGTGGCACGTGGCACAGCCCTGTGGGAAAGCCTCGTGGGAAAGCCTCGAGGGACAGCCTCGAGGGAAAGCCACAGATCCCTTGATCCACGTGACAGGAAGCGTGACAATACTGCTGCAGCTCGGGAGGAAAGCGCACGTGCATGCCCCCACACGAGACGAGGCCTGACTCCCCTGGGGAGTCTCAGAAGCTCCCCAAGATCCATGGCAACACTGGATAGGAATCCTCAGGTTCCGGCCCAGACTCCACACAAGGACTGAGGCCCCGGCATGAACGGGAGAGGAATCCCGAGAGGTCCCCTAGCAACTCGCATGGGGACTGGCCTTTCCTGAGGCCACCAGAGCGGGTCCCTGAGGTCCCCGTCGTAACTCGAGAAGACCTGCCGCAACTGGAGAAAATCCAGGAGGTTCTCCCCTCCAGGCGAGATGAGGCCCATTTCCGCTGAGGCGTCTCGAGGCTGATTACACCTCCCCTCTGGAACTTCGAAAGGGTCCTTCACACCCTTGGTGCAAATCAAGAAGTTCCCCGACATACCCGTCTCCACTCGAGAGGAATTACGAGGGTCCCGCCCACATCCAGAGGAGCCCCGTTTCCGCCTCGTAGCTCGAGATGAGGGATCCTTTCCCTGCTTCGTCGGGAAAGAGTTCCCGGCGTTCCCGTCGCATCTCAAGGGGAGGCCCTCTCAACAGGAACGGCGAGAGGAACTCCAGGGTCGTGTCACCATTCCAAGAGTCCCCCAGATGTCTCAGTCCATTCCAGAGGAACCTCTTTTCCCTTCACCGGCTCGACTTTCACGGCGAGGATCGACTCACACCAAGGTGGCACGTGGCACAGCCCTGTGGAAAAGCCTCGTGGGAAAGCCTCGAGGGACAGCCTCGAGGGAAAGCCACAGATCCCTTGATCCACGTGGCAGGAAGCGTGACACTACTGCTGCAGCTCGGGAGGAAGGCGAACGTGCATTCCCCCACTCGAGACGAGGCCTGACTCCCCTGGGGAGACTCAGAAGCACCCCAAGATCCATGGCAACACTGGAGAGGAATCCTCAGGTTCCGGCCCCGACTCCACACAAGGACTGAGGCCCCGGCATGGACGGGAGAGGAATCCCGAGAGGTCCCCTAGCAACTCGCATGGGGACTGGCCTTTCCTGAGGCCACCAGAGTGGGTCCCTGAGGTCCCCGTCGTAACTCGAGGAGACCTGCCGCAACTCGAGAAAATCCAGGAGGTTCTCCCCTCCAGGCGAGATGAGGCCCATTTCCGCTGAGGCGTCTCGAGGCTGATCACACCTCACCTCTGGAACTTCGAAAGGGTCTTTAACACCCTTGGTGCAAATCAATAAGTTCCCCGACATACCCGTCTCCACTCGAGAGGAATCACGAGGGTCCCGCCCACATTCAGAGGAGCCCCGTTTCCGCCTCGTAGCTTGAAATGAGGGATCCTTTCCCTGCTTCGTCGGGAAAGAGTTCCCGGCGTTCCCGTCGCTTCTCAAGAGGAGGCCCTCTCAACAGGAACGGCGAGAGGAACTCCAGGGTCGTGCCACCATTCCAAGAGTCCCCCAGATGTCTCAGTCCATTCCAGAGGAACCTCTTTTCCCTTCACCGGCTCGTCTTTCACGCCGAGGATCGACTCACACCAAGGTGGCCCGTGGCACAGCCCTGTCGGAAAGCCTCGTGGGAAAGCCTCGAGGGACAGCCTCGAGGGAAAGCCACAGATCCCTTGATCCACGTGACAGGAAGCGTGACACTACTGCTGCAGCTCGGGAGGAAAGCGCACGTGCATGCCCCCACTCGAGACGAGGCCTGACTCCCCTGGGGAGACTCAGAAGCACCCCAAGATCCATGGCAACACTGGAGTCCGGCCCCGACTCCACACAAGGACTGAGGCCCCGGCATGGACGGGAGAGGAATCCCGAGAGGTCCCCTAGCAACTCGCATGGGGACTGGCCTTTCCTGAGGCCACCAGAGCGGGTCCCTGAGGTCCCCGTCGTAACTCGAGAAGACCTGCCGCAACTCTAGAAAATCCAGGAGGTTCTCCCCTCCAGGCGAGATGAGGCCCATTTCCGCTGAGGCGTCTCCACAAGGCTGATCCCACCTCACCTCTGGAACTTTGAAAGGCTCCTTCACACCCTTGGTGCAAATCAAGAAGTTCCCCGATATACCCGTCTCCACTCGAGAGGAATCACGAGGGTCCCGCCCACATCCAGAGGAGCCCCGTTTCCGCCTCATAGCTGGAGATGAGGGATCCTTTCCCTGCTTCGTCGGGAAAGAGTTCCCGGCGTTCCCGTCGCATCTCAAGAGGAGGCCCTCTCAACAGGAACGGCGAGAGGAACTCCAGGGTCGTGCCACCATTCCAAGAGTCCCCCAGATGTCTCAGTCCATTCCAGAGAAACCTCTTTTCCCTTCACCGGCTCGTCTTTCACGCCGAGGATCGACTCACACCAAGGTGGCACGTGGTACAGCCCTGTGGGAAAGCCTCGTGGGAAAGCCTCGAGGGACAGCCTCGAGGGAAAGCCACAGATCCCTTGATCCACGTGACAGGAAGCGTGACACTACTGCTGCAGCTCGGGAGGAAAGCGCACGTGCATGCCCCCACTCGAGACGAGGCCTGACTCCCCTGGGGAGACTCAGAAGCACCCCAAGATCCATGGCAACACTGGAGAGGAATCCTCAGGTTCCGGCACCGACTCCACACAAGGACTGAGGCCCTGGCATGGACGGGAGAGGAATCCCGAGAGGTCCCCTAGCAACTCGCATGGGGACTGGCCTTTCCTGAGGCCACCAGAGTGGGTCCCTGAGGTCCCCGTCGTAACTCGAGGAGACCTGCCGCAACTCGAGAAAATCCAGGAGGTTCTCCCCTCCAGGCGAGATGAGGCCCATTTCCGCTGAGGCGTCTCGAGGCTGATCACACCTCACCTCTGGAACTTCGAAAGGGTCTTTAACACCCTTGGTGCAAATCAAGAAATTCCCCGACATACCCGTCTCCACTCGAGAGGAATCACGAGGGTCCCGCCCACATCCAGAGGAGCCCCGTTTCCGCCTCGTAGCTCGAAATGAGGGATCCTTTCCCTGCTTCGTCGGGAAAGAGTTCCCGGCGTTCCCGTCGCTTCTCAAGAGGAGGCCCTATCAACAGGAACGGCGAGAGGAACTCCAGGGTCGTGCCACCATTCCAAGAGTCCCCCAAATGTCTCAGTCCATTCCAGAGGAACATATTTTCCCTTCACCGGCTCATCTTTCACGCCGAGGATCGACTCACACCAAGGTGGCACGTGGCACAGCCCTGTGGGAAAGCCTCGTGTGAAAGCCTCGAGGGACAGCCTCGAGGGAAAGCCACAGATCCCTTGATCCACGTGACAGGAAGAGTGACACTAAGGCTGCAGCTCGGGAGGAAGGCGCACGTGCATGCCCCCACTCGAGACGAGGCCTGCCTCCCCTGGGGAGTCCCAGAAGCACCCCAAGATCCATGGCAACACTGGAGATGAATCCTCAGGTTCCGGCCCCGACTCCACACAAGGACTGAGGCCCCGGCATGGACGGGAGAGGAATCCCGAGAGGTCCCCTAGCAACTCGTATGGGGACTGGCCTTTACTGAGGCCACCAGAGCGGGTCCCTGAGGTCCCCGTCGTAACTCGAGAAGACCTGCCGCAACTCGAGAAAATCCAGGAGGTTCTCCCCTCCAGGCGAGATGAGGCCCATTTCCGCTGAGGCGTCTCCAGAAGGCTGATAACACCTCAACTCTGGAACTTTGAAAGGGTCCTTCACACCCTTGGTGCAAATCAAGAAGTTCCAAGACATACCCGTCTCCACTCGAGAGGAATCACGAGGCTCCCGCCCACATCCAGAGGAGCCCCGTTTACGCCTCGTAGCTCGAGATGAGGGATCCTTTCCCTGTTTCGTCAGGAAAGAGTTCCCGGCGTTCCCGTCGCATCTCAAGAGGAGGCCCTCTCAACAGGAACGGCGAGAGGAACTCCAGGGTCGTGCTACCATTCCAAGAGTCCCCTAGATATCTCAGTCCATTCCAGAGGAACCTCTTTTCCCTTCACTGGCTCGTCTTTCACGCCGAGGATTGACTCACACCAAGGTGGCACGTGGCACAGCCCTGTGGGAAAGCCTCGTGTGAAAGCCTCAAGGGACAGCCTCGAGGGAAAGCCACAGATCCCTTGATCCACGTGACAGGAATCGTGACACTAATGCTGCAGCTCGGGAGGAAAGCGCACGTGCATGCCCCCACTCGAGACGACGCCTGACTCCCCTGGGGAGACTCAGAAGCACCCCAAGATCCATGGCAACACTGGAGAGGAATCCTCAGGTTCCGGCCCCGACTCCACACAAGGACTGAGGCCCCGGCATGGACGGGAGAGGAATCCCGAGAGGTCCCCTAGCAACTCGCATGGGGACTGGCCTTTCCTGAGGCCACCAGAGCGGGTCCCTGAGGTCCCCGTCGTAACTCGAGAAGACCTGCCGCAACTCGAGAAAATCCAGGAGGTTCTCCCCTCCAGGCGAGATGAGGCCCATTTCCGCTGAGGCGTCTCGACAAGGCTGATCACACCTCACCTCTGGAACTTTGAAAGGCTCCTTCACACCCTTGGTGAAAATCAAGAAGTTCCCCGACCTAGCCGTCTCCACTCGAGAGGAATCACGAGGGTCCCGCCCACATCCAGAGGAGCCCCGTTTCCGCCTCGTAGCTCGAGATGAGGGATCCTTTCCCTGCTTCGTCGGGAAAGAGTTCCCGGCGTTCCCGTCGCATCTCAAGAGGAGGCCCTCTCAACAGGAACGGCGAGAGGAACTCCAGGGTCGTGCCACCATTCCAAGAGTCCCCCAGATGTCTCAGTCCATTCCAGAGGAACCTATTTTCCCTTCACCGGCTCGTCTTTCACGCCAAGGATCGACTCACACCAAGGTGGCACGTGGCACAGCCCTGTGGGAAAGCCTCGTGGGAAAGCCTCGAGGGACAGCCTCGAGGGAAAGCCACAGATCCCTTGATCCACGTGACAGGAAGCGTGACACTACTGCTGCACCTCGGGAGGAAGGCACACGTGCATGCCCCCACTCGAGACGAGGCCTGACTCCCCTGGGGAGACTCAGAAGCACCCCAAGATCCATGGCAACACTGGAGAGGAATCCTCAGGTTCCGACCCCGACTCCACACAAGGACTGAGGCCCCGGCATGGACGGGAGAGGAATCCCGAGAGGTCCCCTAGCAACTCGCATGGGGACTGGCCTTTCCTGAGGCCACCAGAGCGGGTCCCTGAGGTCCCCGTGGTAACTCGAGAAGACCTGCCGCAACTCGAGAAAATCCAGGAGGTTCTCCCCTCCAGGAGAGATGAGGCCCATTTCCGCTGAGGCGTCTCCACAAGGCTGATCACACCTCACCTCTGGAACTTTGAAAGGCTCCTTCACACCCTTGGTGCAAATCAAGAAGTTCCCCGATATACCCGTCTCCACTCGAGAGGAATCACGAGGGTCCCGCCCACATCCAGAGGAGCCCCGTTTCCGCCTCGTAGCTCGAGATGAGGGATCCTTTCCCTGCTTCGTCGGGAAAGAGTTCCCGGCGTTCCCGTCGCATCTCAAGAGGAGGCCCTCTCAACAGGAACGGCGAGAGGAACTCCAGGGTCGTGCCACCATTCCAAGAGTCCCCCAGATGTCTCAGTCCATTCCAGAGCAACCTCTTTTCCCTTCACCGGCTCGACTTTCACGGCGAGGATCGACTCACACCAAGGTGGCACGTGGCACAGCCCTGTGGAAAAGCCTCGTGGGAAAGCCTCGAGGGACAGCCTCGAGGGAAAGCCACAGATCCCTTGATCCACGTGGCAGGAAGCGTGACACTACTGCTGCAGCTCGGGAGGAAGGCGAACGTGCATTCCCCCACTCGAGACGAGGCCTGACTCCCCTGGGGAGACTCAGAAGCACCCCAAGATCCATGGCAACACTGGAGAGGAATCCTCAGGTTCCGGCCCCGACTCCACACAAGGACTGAGGCCCCGGCATGGACGGGAGAGGAATCCCGAGAGGTCCCCTAGCAACTCGCATGGGGACTGGCCTTTCCTGAGGCCACCAGAGTGGGTCCCTGAGGTCCCCGTCGTAACTCGAGGAGACCTGCCGCAACTCGAGAAAATCCAGGAGGTTCTCCCCTCCAGGCGAGATGAGGCCCATTTCCGCTGAGGCGTCTCGAGGCTGATCACACCTCACCTCTGGAACTTCGAAAGGGTCTTTAACACCCTTGGTGCAAATCAATAAGTTCCCCGACATACCCGTCTCCACTCGAGAGGAATCACGAGGGTCCCGCCCACATTCAGAGGAGCCCCGTTTCCGCCTCGTAGCTTGAAATGAGGGATCCTTTCCCTGCTTCGTCGGGAAAGAGTTCCCGGCGTTCCCGTCGCTTCTCAAGAGGAGGCCCTCTCAACAGGAACGGCGAGAGGAACTCCAGGGTCGTGCCACCATTCCAAGAGTCCCCCAGATGTCTCAGTCCATTCCAGAGGAACCTCTTTTCCCTTCACCGGCTCGTCTTTCACGCCGAGGATCGACTCACACCAAGGTGGCCCGTGGCACAGCCCTGTCGGAAAGCCTCGTGGGAAAGCCTCGAGGGACAGCCTCGAGGGAAAGCCACAGATCCCTTGATCCACGTGACAGGAAGCGTGACACTACTGCTGCAGCTCGGGAGGAAAGCGCACGTGCATGCCCCCACTCGAGACGAGGCCTGACTCCCCTGGGGAGACTCAGAAGCACCCCAAGATCCATGGCAACACTGGAGTCCGGCCCCGACTCCACACAAGGACTGAGGCCCCGGCATGGACGGGAGAGGAATCCCGAGAGGTCCCCTAGCAACTCGCATGGGGACTGGCCTTTCCTGAGGCCACCAGAGCGGGTCCCTGAGGTCCCCGTCGTAACTCGAGAAGACCTGCCGCAACTCTAGAAAATCCAGGAGGTTCTCCCCTCCAGGCGAGATGAGGCCCATTTCCGCTGAGGCGTCTCCACAAGGCTGATCCCACCTCACCTCTGGAACTTTGAAAGGCTCCTTCACACCCTTGGTGCAAATCAAGAAGTTCCCCGATATACCCGTCTCCACTCGAGAGGAATCACGAGGGTCCCGCCCACATCCAGAGGAGCCCCGTTTCCGCCTCATAGCTGGAGATGAGGGATCCTTTCCCTGCTTCGTCGGGAAAGAGTTCCCGGCGTTCCCGTCGCATCTCAAGAGGAGGCCCTCTCAACAGGAACGGCGAGAGGAACTCCAGGGTCGTGCCACCATTCCAAGAGTCCCCCAGATGTCTCAGTCCATTCCAGAGAAACCTCTTTTCCCTTCACCGGCTCGTCTTTCACGCCGAGGATCGACTCACACCAAGGTGGCACGTGGTACAGCCCTGTGGGAAAGCCTCGTGGGAAAGCCTCGAGGGACAGCCTCGAGGGAAAGCCACAGATCCCTTGATCCACGTGACAGGAAGCGTGACACTACTGCTGCAGCTCGGGAGGAAAGCGCACGTGCATGCCCCCACTCGAGACGAGGCCTGACTCCCCTGGGGAGACTCAGAAGCACCCCAAGATCCATGGCAACACTGGAGAGGAATCCTCAGGTTCCGGCACCGACTCCACACAAGGACTGAGGCCCTGGCATGGACGGGAGAGGAATCCCGAGAGGTCCCCTAGCAACTCGCATGGGGACTGGCCTTTCCTGAGGCCACCAGAGTGGGTCCCTGAGGTCCCCGTCGTAACTCGAGGAGACCTGCCGCAACTCGAGAAAATCCAGGAGGTTCTCCCCTCCAGGCGAGATGAGGCCCATTTCCGCTGAGGCGTCTCGAGGCTGATCACACCTCACCTCTGGAACTTCGAAAGGGTCTTTAACACCCTTGGTGCAAATCAAGAAATTCCCCGACATACCCGTCTCCACTCGAGAGGAATCACGAGGGTCCCGCCCACATCCAGAGGAGCCCCGTTTCCGCCTCGTAGCTCGAAATGAGGGATCCTTTCCCTGCTTCGTCGGGAAAGAGTTCCCGGCGTTCCCGTCGCTTCTCAAGAGGAGGCCCTATCAACAGGAACGGCGAGAGGAACTCCAGGGTCGTGCCACCATTCCAAGAGTCCCCCAAATGTCTCAGTCCATTCCAGAGGAACATATTTTCCCTTCACCGGCTCATCTTTCACGCCGAGGATCGACTCACACCAAGGTGGCACGTGGCACAGCCCTGTGGGAAAGCCTCGTGTGAAAGCCTCGAGGGACAGCCTCGAGGGAAAGCCACAGATCCCTTGATCCACGTGACAGGAAGAGTGACACTAAGGCTGCAGCTCGGGAGGAAGGCGCACGTGCATGCCCCCACTCGAGACGAGGCCTGCCTCCCCTGGGGAGTCCCAGAAGCACCCCAAGATCCATGGCAACACTGGAGATGAATCCTCAGGTTCCGGCCCCGACTCCACACAAGGACTGAGGCCCCGGCATGGACGGGAGAGGAATCCCGAGAGGTCCCCTAGCAACTCGTATGGGGACTGGCCTTTACTGAGGCCACCAGAGCGGGTCCCTGAGGTCCCCGTCGTAACTCGAGAAGACCTGCCGCAACTCGAGAAAATCCAGGAGGTTCTCCCCTCCAGGCGAGATGAGGCCCATTTCCGCTGAGGCGTCTCCAGAAGGCTGATAACACCTCAACTCTGGAACTTTGAAAGGGTCCTTCACACCCTTGGTGCAAATCAAGAAGTTCCAAGACATACCCGTCTCCACTCGAGAGGAATCACGAGGCTCCCGCCCACATCCAGAGGAGCCCCGTTTACGCCTCGTAGCTCGAGATGAGGGATCCTTTCCCTGTTTCGTCAGGAAAGAGTTCCCGGCGTTCCCGTCGCATCTCAAGAGGAGGCCCTCTCAACAGGAACGGCGAGAGGAACTCCAGGGTCGTGCTACCATTCCAAGAGTCCCCTAGATATCTCAGTCCATTCCAGAGGAACCTCTTTTCCCTTCACTGGCTCGTCTTTCACGCCGAGGATTGACTCACACCAAGGTGGCACGTGGCACAGCCCTGTGGGAAAGCCTCGTGTGAAAGCCTCAAGGGACAGCCTCGAGGGAAAGCCACAGATCCCTTGATCCACGTGACAGGAATCGTGACACTAATGCTGCAGCTCGGGAGGAAAGCGCACGTGCATGCCCCCACTCGAGACGACGCCTGACTCCCCTGGGGAGACTCAGAAGCACCCCAAGATCCATGGCAACACTGGAGAGGAATCCTCAGGTTCCGGCCCCGACTCCACACAAGGACTGAGGCCCCGGCATGGACGGGAGAGGAATCCCGAGAGGTCCCCTAGCAACTCGCATGGGGACTGGCCTTTCCTGAGGCCACCAGAGCGGGTCCCTGAGGTCCCCGTCGTAACTCGAGAAGACCTGCCGCAACTCGAGAAAATCCAGGAGGTTCTCCCCTCCAGGCGAGATGAGGCCCATTTCCGCTGAGGCGTCTCGACAAGGCTGATCACACCTCACCTCTGGAACTTTGAAAGGCTCCTTCACACCCTTGGTGAAAATCAAGAAGTTCCCCGACCTAGCCGTCTCCACTCGAGAGGAATCACGAGGGTCCCGCCCACATCCAGAGGAGCCCCGTTTCCGCCTCGTAGCTCGAGATGAGGGATCCTTTCCCTGCTTCGTCGGGAAAGAGTT
Organism: Budorcas taxicolor; assembly: GCF_023091745.1. Taxonomy (NCBI): domain Eukaryota; kingdom Metazoa; phylum Chordata; class Mammalia; order Artiodactyla; family Bovidae; genus Budorcas; species Budorcas taxicolor. The sequence continues at coordinate 2,585,887 of NC_068930.1, read as the reverse complement.
CCCGGCGTTCCCGTCGCATCTCAAGAGGAGGCCCTCTCAACAGGAACGGCGAGAGGAACTCCAGGGTCGTGCCACCATTCCAAGAGTCCCCCAGATGTCTCAGTCCATTCCAGAGGAACCTATTTTCCCTTCACCGGCTCGTCTTTCACGCCAAGGATCGACTCACACCAAGGTGGCACGTGGCACAGCCCTGTGGGAAAGCCTCGTGGGAAAGCCTCGAGGGACAGCCTCGAGGGAAAGCCACAGATCCCTTGATCCACGTGACAGGAAGCGTGACACTACTGCTGCACCTCGGGAGGAAGGCACACGTGCATGCCCCCACTCGAGACGAGGCCTGACTCCCCTGGGGAGACTCAGAAGCACCCCAAGATCCATGGCAACACTGGAGAGGAATCCTCAGGTTCCGACCCCGACTCCACACAAGGACTGAGGCCCCGGCATGGACGGGAGAGGAATCCCGAGAGGTCCCCTAGCAACTCGCATGGGGACTGGCCTTTCCTGAGGCCACCAGAGCGGGTCCCTGAGGTCCCCGTGGTAACTCGAGAAGACCTGCCGCAACTCGAGAAAATCCAGGAGGTTCTCCCCTCCAGGAGAGATGAGGCCCATTTCCGCTGAGGCGTCTCCACAAGGCTGATCACACCTCACCTCTGGAACTTTGAAAGGCTCCTTCACACCCTTGGTGCAAATCAAGAAGTTCCCCGATATACCCGTCTCCACTCGAGAGGAATCACGAGGGTCCCGCCCACATCCAGAGGAGCCCCGTTTCCGCCTCGTAGCTCGAGATGAGGGATCCTTTCCCTGCTTCGTCGGGAAAGAGTTCCCGGCGTTCCCGTCGCATCTCAAGAGGAGGCCCTCTCAACAGGAACGGCGAGAGGAACTCCAGGGTCGTGCCACCATTCCAAGAGTCCCCCAGATGTCTCAGTCCATTCCAGAGCAACCTCTTTTCCCTTCACCGGCTCGTCTTTCACGCCAAGGATCGACTCACACCAAGGTGGCACGTGGCACAGCCCTGTGGGAAAGCCTCGTGGGAAAGCCTCGAGGGACAGCCTCGAGGGAAAGCCACAGATCCCTTGATCCACGTGACAGGAAGCGTGACACTACTGCTGCAGCTCGGGAGGAAAGCGCACGTGCATGCCCCCACTCGAGACGAGGCCTGACTCCCCTGGGGAGACTCAGAAGCACCCCAAGATCCATGGCAACACTGGAGAGGAATCCTCAGGTTCCGGCCCCGACTCCACACAAGGACTGAGGCCCTGGCATGGACGGGAGAGGAATCCCGAGAGGTCCCCTAGCAACTCGCATGGGGACTGGCCTTTCCTGAGGCCACCAGAGCGGGTCCCTGAGGTCCCCGTCGTAACTCGAGGAGACCTGCCGCAACTCGAGAAAATCCAGGAGGTTCTCCCCTCCAGGCGAGATGAGGCCCATTTCCGCTGAGGTGTCTCGAGGCTGGTCACACCTCACCTCTGGAACTTCGAAAGGGTCTTTAACACACTTGGTGCAAATCAAAAAGTTCCCCGACATAGCCGTCTCCACTCGATAGGAATCACGAGGGTCCCGCCCACATCCAGAGGAGCCCCGTTTCGGCCTCGTAGCTCGAGATGAGGGATCCTTTCCCTGCTTCGTCGGGAAAGAGTTCCCGGCGTTCCCGTCGCTTCTCAAGAGGAGGCCCTCTCAACAGGAACGTCGAGAGGAACTCCAGGGTCGTGCCACCATTCCAAGAGTCCCCCAGATGTCTCAGTCCATTCCAGAGGAACCTCTTTTCCCTTCATCGGCTCATCTTTCACGCCGAGGATCGACTCACACCAAGGTGGCACGTGGCACAGCCCTGTGGGAAAGCCTCGTGGGAAAGCCTCGAGGGACAGCCTCGAGGGAAAGCCACAGATCCCTTGATCCACGTGACAGGAAGAGTGACACTAAGGCTGCAGCTCGGGAGGAAGGCGCACGTGCATGCCCCCACTCGAGACGAGGCCTGACTCCCCTGGGTAGACCCAGAAGCACCCCAAGATCCATGGCAACACTGGAGAGGAATCCTCAGGTTCCGGCCCCGACTCCACACAAGGACTGAGGCCCCGGCATGGACGGGAGAGGAATCCCGAGAGGTCCCCTAGCAACTCGCATGGGGACTGGCCTTTCCTGAGGCCACCAGAGCGGGTCCCTGAGGTCCCCGTCGTAACTCGAGAAGACCTCCCGCAACTCGAGAAAATCCAGGAGGTTCTCCCGTCCAGGCGACATGAGGCCCATTTCCGCTGAGGTGTCTCGAGGCTGATCACACCTCACCTCTGGAACTTCGAAAGGGTCCTTCACACCCTTGATGCAAATCAAGAAGTTCCCGACCTAGCCGTCTCCACTCGAGAGGAATCACGAGGGTCCCGCCCACATCCAGAGGAGCCCCGTTTCCGCCTCGTAGCTCGAGATGAGGGGTCCTTTCCCTGCTTCGTCGGGAAAGATTTCCCGGCGTTCCCGTCGCATCTCAAGAGGAGGCCCTCTCAACAGGAACGGCGAGAGGAACTCCAGGGTCGTGCCACCATTCCAAGAGTCCCCCAGATGTCTCAGTCCATTCCAGAGCAACCTCTTTTCCCTTCACAGGCTCGTCTTTCACGCCGAGGATCGACTCACACCAAGGTGGCACGTGGCACAGCCCTGTGGGAAAGCCTCGTGGGAAAGCCTCGAGGGACAGCCTCGAGGGAAAGCCACAGATCCCTTGATCCACGTGACAGGAAGCGTGACACTACTGCTGCAGCTCGGGAGGAAAGCGCACGTGCATGCCCCCACTCGAGACGAGGCCTGACTCCCCTGGGGAGACTCAGAAGCACCCCAAGATCCATGGCAACACTGGAGAGGAATCCTCAGGTTCCGGCCCCGACTCCACACAAGGACTGAGGCCCCGGCATGGACGGGAGAGGAATCCCGAGAGGTCCCCTAGCAACTCGTATGGGGACTGGCCTTTCCTGAGGCCACCAGAGCGGGTCCCTGAGGTCCCCGTCGTAACTCGAGAAGACCTGCCGCAACTCGAGAAAATCCAGGAGGTTCTCCCCTCCAGGCGAGATGAGGCCCTTGTCCGCTGAGGCGTCTCAACAAGGCTGATCACACCTCACCTCTGGAACTTTGAAAGGGTCCTTCACACCCTTGGTGCAAATCAAGAAGTTCCCCGACATACCAGTCTCCACTCGAGAGGAATCACGAGGGACCCGCCCATATCCAGAGGAGCCCCGTTTCCGCCTCGTAGCTCGAGATGAGGGATCCTTTCCCTGCTTCGTCGGGAAAGATTTCCCGGCGTTCCCGTCGCATCTCAAGAGGAGGCCCTCTCAACAGGAACGGCGAGAGGAACTCCAGGGAGGTGCCACCATTCCAAGAGTCCCCCAGATGTCTCAGTCCATTCCAGAGGAACCTCTTTTCCCTTCACCGGCTCGTCTTTCACGCCGAGGATCGACTCACACCAAGGTGGCACGTGGCACAGCCCTGTGGGAAAGCCTTGTGGGAAAGCCTCGAGGGACAGCCTCGAGGGAAAGCCACAGATCCCTAGATCCACGTGACAGGAAGCGTGACATTACTGCTGCAGCTAGGGAGGAAGGCGCACGTGCATGCCCCCACTCGAGACGAGGCCTGACTCCCCTGGGGAGACTCAGAAGCACCCCAAGATCCATGGCAACACTGGAGAGGAATCCTCAGGTTCCGGCCCCGACTCCACACAAGGACTGATGCCCCGGCATGGACGGGAGAGGAATCCCAAGATGGCCCCTAGCAACTCGCATGGGGACTGGCCTTTCCTGAGGCCACCAGAGCGGGTCCCTGAGGTCCCCGTCGTAACTCGAGAAGACCTGCCGCAACTCGAGAAAATCCAGGAGGTTCTCCCCTGCAGGCGAGATGAGGCCCATTTCCGCTGAGGTGTCTCGACAAGGCTGATCACACTTCACCTCTGGAACTTTGAAAGGGTACTTCACACCCTTGGTGCAAATCAAGATGTTCCCCGATATACCCGTCTCCACTCGAGAGGAATCACGAGGGTCCCGCCCACATCCAGAGGAGCCCCGTTTCCGCCTCGTAGCTCGAGATGAGGGATCCTTTCCCTGCTTCGTCGGGAAAGAGTTCCCGGCGTTCCCGTCGCATCTCAAGAGGAGGCCCTCTCAACAGGAACGGCGAGAGGAACTCCAGGGTCGTGCCACCATTCCAAGAGTCCCCCAGATGTCTCAGTCCATTCCAGAGGAACCTCATTTCCCTTCACTGGCTCGTCTTTCACGCCGAGGATCGACTCACACCAAGGTGGCACGTGGTACAGCCCTGTGGGAAAGCCTCGTGGAAAGCCTCGAGGAACAGCCTCGAGGGAAAGCCACAGATCCCTTGATCCACGTGACAGGAAGCGTGACACTACTGCTGCAGCTCGGGAGGAAAGCGCACGTGCAAGCCCCCACTCGAGACGAGGCCTGACTCCCCTTGGGAGACTCAGAAGCACCCCAAGATCCATGGCAACACTGGAGAGGAATCCTCAGGTTCCGGCCTCGACTCCACACAAGGACTGAGGCCCCGGCATGGACGGGAGAGGAATCCCGAGAGGTCCCCTAGCAACTCGCATGGGGACTGGCCTTTCCTGAGGCCAAAAGAGCGGGTCCCTGAGGTCCCCGTCGTAACTCGAGAAGACCAGCCGCAACTCGAGAAAATCCAGGAGGTTCTCCCCTCCAGGCGAGATGAGGCCCATTTCCGCTGAGGCGTCTCGAGGCTGATCACACCTCACTTCTGGAACTTCGAAAGGGTCCTTCACACCCTTGGTGCAAATCAAGAAGTTCCCCGACATAGCCGTCTCCACTCGAGAGGAATCACGAGGGTCCCGCCCACATCCAGAGGAGCCCCGTTTCCGCCTCGTAGCTCGAGATGAGTGATCCTTTCCCTGCTTCGTCGGGAAAGAGTTCCCAGCGTTCCCGTCGCATCTCAAGAGGAGGCCCTCTCAACAGAAACGGCGAGAGGAACTCCAGGGTCGTGCCACCATTCCAAGAGTCCCCCAGATGTCTCAGTCCATTCCAGAGGAACCTCTTTTCCCTTCACCGGCTCGTCTTTCACGCCGAGGATCGACTCACACCAAGGTGGCACGTGGCACAGCCCTGTGGGAAAGCCTCGTGGGAAAGCCTCGAGGGACAGCCTCGAGGGAAAGCCACAGATCCCTTGATCCACGTGACAGGAAGCGTGACACTACTGCTGCAGCTCGGGAGGAAAGCGCACGTGCATGCCCCCACTCGAGACGAGGCCTGACTCCCCTGGGGAGACTCAGAAGCACCACAAGATCCATGGCAACACTGGAGAGGAATCCTCAGGTTCCGGCCCCGATTCCACACAAGGACTGAGGCCCCGGCATGGACGGGAGAGGAATCCCGAGTGGTCCCCTAGCAACTCGCATGGGGACTGGCCTTTCCTGAGGCCACCAGAGCGGGTCCCTGAGGTCCCCGTCGTAAGTCGAGAAGACCTGTCGCAACTCGAGAAAATCCAGGAGGTTCTCCCCTCCAGACGAGATGAGGCCCATTTCCGCTGAGGCGTCTCGAGGCTGATCACACCTCCCCTCTGGAACTTCGAAAGCGTCCTTCACACCCTTGGTGCAAATCAAGAAGTTCCCCGACATACCCGTCTCCACTCGAGAGGAATCACGAGGGTCCCGCCCACATCCAGAGGAGCCCCGTTTCCGCCTCGTAGCTCGAGATGAGGGATCCTTTCCTGCTTCTTCGGGAAAGAGTTCCCGGCGTTCCCGTCGCATCTCAAGAGGAGGCCCTCTCAACAGGAAAGGCGAGAGGAACTCCAGGGTCGTGCCACCATTGCAAGAGTCTCCCTGGTGTCTCAGTCCATTCCAGAGGAACCTTTTTTCCCTTCACCGGCTCGACTTTCACGCCAAGGATCGACTCACACCAAGGTGGCACGTGGCACAGCCCTGTGGGAAAGCCTCGTGGGAAAGCCTCGAGGGACAGCCTCGAGGGAAAGCCACAGATCCCTTGATCCACGTGACAGGAAGCGTGACACTACTGCTGCAGCTCGGGAGGAAAGCGCACGTGCATGCCCCCACTCGAGACGAGTCCTGACTCCCCTGGGGAGACTCAGAAGCACCCCAAGATCCATGGCAACACTGGAGAGGAATCCTCAGGTTCCGGCCCCGACTCCACACAAGGACTGAGGCCCCGGCATGGACGGGAGAGGAATCCCGAGAGGTCCCCTAGCAACTCGCATGGGGACTGGCCTTTCCTGACGCCAAAAGAGCGGGTCCCTGAGGTCCCCGTCGTAACTCGAGAAGACCAGCCGCAACTCGAGAAAATCCAGGAGGTTCTCCCCTCCAGGCGAGATGAGGCCCGTTTCCGCTGAGGCGTCTCGAGGTTGATCACACCTCACCTCTGGAACTTCGAAAGGGTCCTTCACACCCTTGGTGCAAATCAAGAAGTTCCCCGACATAGCCGTCTCCACTCGAGAGGAATCACGAGGGTCCCGCCCAATCCAGAGGAGCCCCTTTTCCGCCTCGTAGCTCGAGATCAGGGATCGTTTCCCTGCTTCGTCGGGAAAGAGTTCCCGGCGTTCCCGTCGCATCTCAAGTGGAGGCCCTCTCAACAGGAACGGCGAGAGGAACTCCAGGGTCGTTCCACCATTCCAAGAGTCCCCCGATGTCTCAGTCCATTCCAGAGGAACCTCTTTTCCGTTCACCGGCTCGTCTTTCACGCCGAGGATCGACTCACACCAAGGTGGCACGTGGCACAGCCCTGTGGGAAAGCCTCGTGGGAAAGCCTCAAAGGACAGCCTCGAGGGAAAGCCACAAATCCCTTGATCCACGTGACAGGAAGCGTGACACTACTGCTGCAGCTCGGGAGGAAAGCGCACGTGCATGCCCCCACACGAGACGACGCCTGACTCCCCTGGGGAGACTCAGAAGCACCCCAAGATCCATGGCAACACTGGAGTCCGGCCCCGACTCCACACAAGGACTGAGGCCCCGGCATGGACGGGAGAGGAATCCCGAGAGGTCCCCTAGCAACTCGCATGGGGACTGGCCTTTCCTGAGGCCACCAGAGCGGGTCCCTGAGGTCCCGGTCGTAACTTGAGAAGACCTGCCACAACTGGAGAAAATCCAGGAGGTTCTCCCCTCCAGGCGAGATGAGGCCCATTTCCGCTGAGGCGTCTCGAGGCTGCTCACACCTCACCTCTGGAACTTTGAAAGGGTCCTTCACACCCTTGGTGCAAATCAAGAAGTTCCCCGACCTAGCCGTCTCCACTCGAGAGGAATCACCAGGGTCCCGCCCATATCCAGAGGAGCCCCGTTTCCGCCTCGTAGCTCGAGATGAGTGATCCTTTCCCTGCTTCGTCGGGAAAGAGTTCCCAGCGTTCCCGTCGCATCTCAAGAGGAGGCCCTCTCAACAGAAACGGCGAGAGGAACTCCAGGGTCGTGCCACCATTCCAAGAGTCCCCCAGATGTCTCAGTCCATTCCAGAGGAACCTCTTTTCCCTTCACCGGCTCGTCTTTCACGCCGAGGATCGACTCACACAAAGGTGGCACGTGGCACAGCCCTGTGGGAAAGCCTCGTGGGAAAGCCTCGAGGGACAGCCTCGAGGGAAAGCCACAGATCCCTTGATCCACGTGACAGGAAGCGTGACACTACTGCTGCATCTCGGGAGGAAAGCACATGTGCATGCCCCCACTCGAGACGAGGCCTGACTCCCCTGGGGAGACTCAGAAGCACCCCAAGATCCATGGCAACACTGGAGAGGAATCCTCAGGTTCCGGCCCCGACTCCACACAAGGACTGAGGCCCCGGCATGGACGGGAGAGGAATCCCGAGTGGTCCCCTAGCAACTCGCATGGGGACTGGCCTTTCCTGAGGCCACCAGAGCGGGTCACTGAGGTCCCCGTCGTAACTCGAGAAGACCTGGCGCAACTCGAGAAAATCCAGGAGGTTCTCCCCTCCAGGCGAGGTGAGGCCCATTTCCGCTGAGGCGTCTCGAGGCTGATCACACCTCCCCTCTGGAACTTCGAAAGGGTCCTTCACACCCTTGGAGCAAATCAAGAAGTTGCTCGACATACCCGTCTCCACTCGAGAGGAATCACGAGGGTCCCGCCCACATCCAGAGGAGCCCCGTTTCCCCCTCGTAGCTCGAGATGAGGGATCCTTTCCCTGCTTCGTCGGGAAAGAGTTCCCGGCGTTCCCGTCGCATCTCAAGAGGAGGCCCTCTCAACAGGAACGGCGAGAGGAACTCCAGGGTCGTGCCACCATTCCAAGAGTCCCCCAGATGTCTCAGTCCATTCCAGAGGAACCTCTTTTTCCTTCACCGGCTCGTTTTTCACGCCGAGGATCGACTCACACCAAGGTGGCACGTGGCACAGCCCTGTGGGAAAGCCTCGTGGGAAAGCCTCGAGGGACAGCCTTGAGGGAAAGCCACAGATCCCTTGATCCACGTGACAGGACGCGTGACACTACAGCTGCAGCTCGGGAGGAAAGCGCACGTGCATGCCCCCAATCGAGACGAGGCCTGACTCCCCTGGGGAGACTCAGAAGCACCCCAAGATCCATGCCAACACTGGAGAGGAATCCTCAGGTTCCGGCCGCGACTCCAGGGAAGGACTGAGGCCCCGGCATGGATGGGAGAGGAATCCCGAGAGGTCCCCAAGCAACTCGCATGGGGACTGGCCTTTCCTGAGGCCACCAGAGCAGGTCCCTGAGGTCCCCGTCGTAACTCGAGAAGACCTGACCCAACTCGAGAAAATCCAGGAGGTTTTCCCCTCCAGGCGAGATGAGGCCCATTTCCGCTGAGGCGTCTCGAGGCTGATCACACCTCACCTCTGGAACTTCGAAAGGGTCCTTCACACCCTTGGTGCAAATCAAGAAGTTCCCCGACCTAGCCGTCTCCACTCGAGAGGAATCACGAGGGTCCCGCCCACATCCAGAGGAGCCCCGTTTCCGCCTCGTAGCTCGAGATGAGGGATCCTTTCCCTGCTTCGTCGGGAAAGTGTTCCCGGCGTTCCCGTCGCATCTCAAGAGGAGGCCCTGTCAACAGGAATGGCGAGAGGAACTCCAGGGTCGTGCCACCTTTCCAAGAGTCGCCAGATGTCTCAGTCCATTCCAGAGGAACCTCTTTTCCCTTCACCGGCTCGTCTTTCATGCCGAGGATCGACTCACACCAAGGTGGCACGTGGCACAGCCCTGTGGGAAAGCCTCGTGGGAAAGCCTCGAGGGACAGCCTCGAGGGAAAGCCACAGATCCCTTGATCCACGTGACAGGAAGAGTGACACTAAGGCTGCAGCTCGGGAGGAAGGCGCACGTGCATGCCCCCACTCGAGACGAGGCCTGCCTCTCCTGGGGAGTCACAGAAGCACCCCAAGATCCATGGCAACACTGGAGAGGAATCCTCAGGTTCCGGCCCCGACTCCACACAAGGACTGAGGCCCCGGCATGGACGGGAGAGGAATCCCGAGAGGTCCCCTAGCAACTCGTATGGGGACTGGCCTTTACTGAGGCCACCAGAGCGGGTCCCTGAGGTCCCCGTCGTAACTCGAGAAGACCTGCCGCAACTCGAGAAAATCCAGGAGGTTCTCCCCTCCAGGCGAGATGAGGCCCATTTCCGCTGAGGCGTCTCCAGAAGGCTGATAACACCTCAACTCTGGAACTTTGAAAGGGTCCTTCACACCCTTGGTGCAAATCAAGAAGTTCCAAGACATACCCGTCTCCACTCGAGAGGAATCACGAGGCTCCCGCCCACATCCAGAGGAGCCCCGTTTACGCCTCGTAGCTCGAGATGAGGGATCCTTTCCCTGTTTCGTCAGGAAAGAGTTCCCGGCGTTCCCGTCGCATCTCAAGAGGAGGCCCTCTCAACAGAAACGGCGAGAGGAACTCCAGGGTCGTGCTACCATTCCAAGAGTCCCCTAGATATCTCAGTCCATTCCAGAGGAACCTCTTTTCCCTTCACTGGCTCGTCTTTCACGCCGAGGATTGACTCACACCAAGGTGGCACGTGGCACAGCCCTGTGGGAAAGCCTCGTGTGAAAGCCTCAAGGGACAGCCTCGAGGGAAAGCCACAGATCCCTTGATCCACGTGACAGGAATCGTGACACTAATGCTGCAGCTCGGGAGGAAAGCGCACGTGCATGCCCCCACACGAGACGACGCCTGACTCCCCTGGGGAGACTCAGAAGCACCCCAAGATCCATGGCAACACTGGAGAGGAATCCTCAGGTTCCGGCCCCGACTCCACACAAGGACTGAGGCCCCGGCATGGACGGGAGAGGAATCCCGAGAGGTCCCCTAGCAACTCGCATGGGGACTGGCCTTTCCTGAGGCCACCAGAGCGGGTCCCTGAGGTCCCCGTCGTAACTCGAGAAGACCTGCCGCAACTCGAGAAAATCCAGGAGGTTCTCCCCTCCAGGCGAGATGAGGCCCATTTCCGCTGAGGCGTCTCGACAAGGCTGATCACACCTCACCTCTGGAACTTTGAAAGGCTCCTTCACACCCTTGGTGAAAATCAAGAAGTTCCCCGACCTAGCCGTCTCCACTCGAGAGGAATCACGAGGGTCCCGCCCACATCCAGAGGAGCCCCGTTTCCGCCTCGTAGCTCGAGATGAGGGATCCTTTCCCTGCTTCGTCGGGAAAGAGTTCCCGGCGTTCCCGTCGCATCTCAAGAGGAGGCCCTCTCAACAGGAACGGCGAGAGGAACTCCAGGGTCGTGCCACCATTCCAAGAGTCCCCCAGATGTCTCAGTCCATTCCAGAGGAACCTATTTTCCCTTCACCGGCTCGTCTTTCACGCCGAGGATCGACTCACACCAAGGTGGCACGTGGCACAGCCCTGTGGGAAAGCCTCGTGGGAAAGCCTCGAGGGACAGCCTCGAGGGAAAGCCACAGATCCCTTGATCCACGTGACAGGAAGCGTGACACTACTGCTGCACCTCGGGAGGAAGGCGCACGTGCATGCCCCCACTCGAGACGAGGCCTGACTCCCCTGGGGAGACTCAGAAGCACCCCAAGATCCATGGCAACACTGGACAGGAATCCTCAGGTTCCGGCCCCGCCTCCACACAAGGACTGAGGCCCCGGCATGGACGGGAGAGGAATCCCGAGAGGTCCCCTAGCAACTCGCATGGGGACTGGCCTTTCCTGAGGCCACCAGAGCGGGTCCCTGAGGTCCCCGTGGTAACTCGAGAAGACCTGCCGCAACTCGAGAAAATCCAGGAGGTTCTCCCCTCCAGGAGAGATGAGGCCCATTTCCGCTGAGGCGTCTCCACAAGGCTGATCACACCTCACCTCTGGAACTTTGAAAGGCTCCTTCACACCCTTGGTGCAAATCAAGAAGTTCCCCGATATACCCGTCTCCACTCGAGAGGAATCACGAGGGTCCCGCCCACATCCAGAGGAGCCCCGTTTCCGCCTCGTAGCTCGAGATGAGGGATCCTTTCCCTGCTTCGTCGGGAAAGAGTTCCCGGCGTTCCCGTCGCATCTCAAGAGGAGGCCCTCTCAACAGGAACGGCGAGAGGAACTCCAGGGTCGTGCCACCATTCCAAGAGTCCCCCAGATGTCTCAGTCCATTCCAGAGCAACCTCTTTTCCCTTCACCGGCTCGTCTTTCACGCCGAGGATCGACTCACACCAAGGTGGCACGTGGCACAGCCCTGTGGGAAAGCCTCGTGGGAAAGCCTCGAGGGACAGCCTCGAGGGAAAGCCACAGATCCCTTGATCCACGTGACAGGAAGCGTGACACTACTGCTGCAGCTCGGGAGGAAAGCGCACGTGCATGCCCCCACTCGAGACGAGGCCTGACTCCCCTGGGGAGACTCAGAAGCACCCCAAGATCCATGGCAACACTGGAGAGGAATCCTCAGGTTCCGGCCCCGACTCCACACAAGGACTGAGGCCCTGGCATGGACGGGAGAGGAATCCCGAGAGGTCCCCTAGCAACTCGCATGGGGACTGGCCTTTCCTGAGGCCACCAGAGCGGGTCCCTGAGGTCCCCGTCGTAACTCGAGGAGACCTGCCGCAACTCGAGAAAATCCAGGAGGTTCTCCCCTCCAGGCGAGATGAGGCCCATTTCCGCTGAGGCGTCTCGAGGCTGATCACACCTCACCTCTGGAACTTCGAAAGGGTCTTTAACACCCTTGGTGCAAATCAAAAAGTTCCCCGACATAGCCGTCTCCACTCGATAGGAATCACGAGGGTCCCGCCCACATCCAGAGGAGCCCCGTTTCGGCCTCGTAGCTCGAGATGAGGGATCCTTTCCCTGCTTCGTCGGGAAAGAGTTCCCGGCGTTCCCGTCGCTTCTCAAGAGGAGGCCCTCTCAACAGGAACGTCGAGAGGAACTCCAGGGTCGTGCCACCATTCCAAGAGTCCCCCAGATGTCTCAGTCCATTCCAGAGGAACCTCTTTTCCCTTCACCGGCTCATCTTTCACGCCGAGGATCGACTCACACCAAGGTGGCACGTGGCACAGCCCTGTGGGAAAGCCTCGTGGGAAAGCCTCGAGGGACAGCCTCGAGGGAAAGCCACAGATCCCTTGATCCACGTGACAGGAAGAGTGACACTAAGGCTGCAGCTCGGGAGGAAGGCGCACGTGCATGCCCCCACTCGAGACGAGGCCTGACTCCCCTGGGTAGACCCAGAAGCACCCCAAGATCCATGGCAACACTGGAGAGGAATCCTCAGGTTCCGGCCCCGACTCCACACAAGGACTGAGGCCCCGGCATGGACGGGAGAGGAATCCCGAGAGGTCCCCTAGCAACTCGCATGGGGACTGGCCTTTCCTGAGGCCACCAGAGCGGGTCCCTGAGGTCCCCGTCGTAACTCGAGAAGACCTGCCGCAACTCGAGAAAATCCAGGAGGTTCTCCCGTCCAGGCGACATGAGGCCCATTTCCGCTGAGGTGTCTCGAGGCTGATCACACCTCACCTCTGGAACTTCGAAAGGGTCCTTCACACCCTTGATGCAAATCAAGAAGTTCCCGACCTAGCCGTCTCCACTCGAGAGGAATCACGAGGGTCCCGCCCACATCCAGAGGAGCCCCGTTTCCGCCTCGTAGCTCGAGATGAGGGGTCCTTTCCCTGCTTCGTCGGGAAAGATTTCCCGGCGTTCCCGTCGCATCTCAAGAGGAGGCCCTCTCAACAGGAACGGCGAGAGGAACTCCAGGGTCGTGCCACCATTCCAAGAGTCCCCCAGATGTCTCAGTCCATTCCAGAGCAACCTCTTTTCCCTTCACAGGCTCGTCTTTCACGCCGAGGATCGACTCACACCAAGGTGGCACGTGGCACAGCCCTGTGGGAAAGCCTCGTGGGAAAGCCTCGAGGGACAGCCTCGAGGGAAAGCCACAGATCCCTTGATCCACGTGACAGGAAGCGTGACACTACTGCTGCAGCTCGGGAGGAAAGTGCACGTGCATGCCCCCACTCGAGACGAGGCCTGACTCCCCTGGGGAGACTCAGAAGCACCCCAAGATCCATGGCAACACTGGAGAGGAAACCTCAGGTTCCGGCCCCGACTCCACAAAAGGACTGAGGCCCCGGCATGGACGGGAGAGGAATCCCGAGAGGTCCCCTAGCAACTCGCATGAGGACTGGCCTTTCCTGAGGCCACCAGAGCGGGTCCCTGTGGTCCCCGTCGTAACTCGAGAAGACCTGCCGCAACTCGAGAAAATCCAGGAGGTTCTCCCCTCCGGGCGAGATGAGGCCCATTTCCGCTGAGGCGTCTCGACAAGGCTGATCACACCTCACCTCTGGAACTTTGAAAGGCTCCTTCACACCCTTGGTGCAAATCAAGAAGTTCCCCGACATACCCGTCTCCACTCGAGAGGAATCACGAGGGTCCCGCCCACATCCAGAGGAGCCCCGTTTCCGCCTCGTAGCTCGAGATGAGGGATCCTTTCCCTGCTTCGTCGGGAAAGAGTTCCCGGCGTTCCCGTCGCTTCTCAAGAGGAGGCCCTCTCAACAGGAACGTCGAGAGGAACTCCAGGGTCGTGCCACCATTCCAAGAGTCCCCCAGATGTCTCAGTCCATTCCAGAGGAACCTCTTTTCCCTTCACCGGCTCATCTTTCACGCCGAGGATCGACTCACACCAAGGTGGCACGTGGCACAGCCCTGTGGGAAAGCCTCGTGGGAAAGCCTCGAGGGACAGCCTCGAGGGAAAGCCACAGATCCCTTGATCCACGTGACAGGAAGAGTGACACTAAGGCTGCAGCTCGGGAGGAAGGCGCACGTGCATGCCCCCACTCGAGACGAGGCCTGACTCCCCTGGGTAGACCCAGAAGCACCCGAATATCCATGGCAACACTGGAGAGGAATCCTCAGGTTCCGGCCCCGACTCCACACAAGGACTGAGGCCCCGGCATGGACGGGAGAGGAATCCCGAGAGGTCCCCTAGCAACTCGTATGGGGACTGGCCTTTCCTGAGGCCACCAGAGCGGGTCCCTGAGGTCCCCGTCATAACTCGAGAAGACCTGCCTCAACTCGAGAAAATCCAGGAGGTTCTCCCCTCCAGGCGAGATGAGGCCCTTGTCCGCTGAGGCGTCTCAACAAGGCTGATCACACCTCACCTCTGGAACTTTGAAAGGGTCCTTCACACCCTTGGTGCAAATCAAGAAGTTCCCCGACATACCAGTCTCCACTCGAGAGGAATCACGAGGGACCCGCCCATATCCAGAGGAGCCCCGTTTCCGCCTCGTAACTCGAGATGAGGGATCCTTTCCCTGCTTCGTCGGGAAAGATTTCCCGGCGTTCCCGTCGCATCTCAAGAGGAGGCCCTCTCAACAGGAACGGCGAGAGGAACACCAGGGAGGTGCCACCATTCCAAGAGTCCCCCAGATGTCTCAGTCCATTCCAGAGGAACCTCTTTTCCCTTCACCGGCTCGTCTTTCACGCCGAGGATCGACTCACACCAAGGTGGCACGTGGCACAGCCCTGTGGGAAAGCCTTGTGGGAAAGCCTCGAGGGACAGCCTCGAGGGAAAGCCACAGATCCCTAGATCCACGTGACAGGAAGCGTGACACTACTGCTGCAGCTAGGGAGGAAGGCGCACGTGCATGCCCCCACTCGAGACGAGGCCTGACTCCCCTGGGGAGACTCAGAAGCACCCCAAGATCCATGGCAACACTGGAGAGGAATCCTCAGGTTCCGGCCCCGACTCCACACAAGGACTGATGCCCCGGCATGGACGGGAGAGGAATCCCAAGATGGCCCCTAGCAACTCGCATGGGGACTGGCCTTTCCTGAGGCCACCAGAGCGGGTCCCTGAGGTCCCCGTCGTAACTCGAGAAGACCTGCCGCAACTCGAGAAAATCCAGGAGGTTCTCCCCTGCAGGCGAGATGAGGCCCATTTCCGCTGAGGTGTCTCGACAAGGCTGATCACACTTCACCTCTGGAACTTTGAAAGGGTACTTCACACCCTTGGTGCAAATCAAGATGTTCCCCGATATACCCGTCTCCACTCGAGAGGAATCACGAGGGTCCCGCCCACATCCAGAGGAGCCCCGTTTCCGCCTCGTAGCTCGAGATGAGGGATCCTTTCCCTGCTTCGTCGGGAAAGAGTTCCCGGCGTTCCCGTCGCATCTCAAGAGGAGGCCCTCTCAACAGGAACGGCGAGAGGAACTCCAGGGTCGTGCCACCATTCCAAGAGTCCCCCAGATGTCTCAGTCCATTCCAGAGCAACCTCTTTTCCCTTCACCGGCTCGTCTTTCACGCCGAGGATCGACTCACACCAAGGTGGCACGTGGCACAGCCCTGTGGGAAAGCCTCGTGGAAAGCCTCGAGGGACAGCCTCGAGGGAAAGCCACAGATCCCTTGATCCACGTGACAGGAAGCGTGACACTACTGCGGCAGCTCGGGAGGAAAGCGCACGTGCATGCCCCCACTCGAGACGAGGCCTGACTCCCCTGGGGAGACTCAGAAGCACCCCAAGATCCATGGCAACACTGGAGAGGAATCCTCAGGTTCCGGCCCCGACTCCACACAAGGACTGATGCCCCGGCATGGACGGGAGAGGAATCCCGAGATGGCCCCTAGCAACTCGCATGGGGACTGGCCTTTCCTGAGGCCACCAGAGCGGGTCCCTGAGGTCCCCGTCGTAACTCGAGAAGACCTGCCGCAACTCGAGAAAATCCAGGAGGTTCTCCCCTGCAGGCGAGATGAGGCCCATTTCCGCTGAGGTGTCTCGACAAGGCTGATCACACTTCACCTCTGGAACTTTGAAAGGGTACTTCACACCCTTGGTGCAAATCAAGATGTTCCCCGATATACCCGTCTCCACTCGAGAGGAATCACGAGGGTCCCGCCCACATCCAGAGGAGCCCCGTTTCCGCCTCGTAGCTCGAGATGAGGGATCCTTTCCCTGCTTCGTCGGGAAAGAGTTCCCGGCGTTCCCGTCGCATCTCAAGAGGAGGCCCTCTCAACAGGAACGGCGAGAGGAACTCCAGGGTCGTGCCACCATTCCAAGAGTCCCCCAGATGTCTCAGTCCATTCCAGAGGAACCTCATTTCCCTTCACTGGCTCGTCTTTCACGCCGAGGATCGACTCACACCAAGGTGGCACGTGGCACAGCCCTGTGGGAAAGCCTCGTGGAAAGCCTCGAGGAACAGCCTCGAGGGAAAGCCACAGATCCCTTGATCCACGTGACAGGAAGCGTGACACTACTGCTGCAGCTCGGGAGGAAAGCGCACGTGCATGCCCCCACTCGAGACGAGGCCTGACTCCCCTGGGGAGACTCAGAAGCACCCCAAGATCCATGGCAACACTGGAGAGGAATCCTCAGGTTCCGGCCCCGACTCCACACAAGGACTGAGGCCCCGGCATGGACGGGAGAGGAATCCCGAGAGGTCCCCTAGCAACTCGCATGGGGACTGGCCTTTCCTGAAGCCACCAGAGCGGGTCCCTGAGGTCCCCGTCGTAACTCGAGAAGACCTGCCGCAACTCGAGAAAATCCAGGAGGTTCTCCCCTCCAGGCGACATGAGGCCATTTCCGCTGAGGTGTCTCGAGGCTGATCACACCTCACCTCTGGAACTTCGAAAGGGTCCATCACACCCTTGGTGCAAATCAAGAAATTCCCGACCTAGCCGTCTCCACTCGAGAGGAATCACGAGGGTCCCGCCCACATCCAGAGGAGCCCTGTTTCCGCCTCGTAGCTCGAGATGAGGGGTCTTTTCCCTGCTTCGTCGGGAAAGAGTTCCCGGCGTTCCCGTCGCATCTCAAGAGGAGGCCCTCTCAACAGGAACGGCGAGAGGAACTCCAGGTTCGTGCCACCATTCCAAGAGTCCCCCAGATGTCTCAGTCCATTCCAGAAGAACCTCTTTTCCCTTCACCGGCTCGTCTTTCACGCCGAGGATCGACTCACACCAAGGTGGCACGTGGCACAGCCCTGTGGGAAAGCCTCGTGGGAAAGCCTCGAGGGACAGCCTCGAGGGAAAGCCACAGATCCCTTGATCCACGTGACAGGAAGCGTGACACTACTGCTGCAGCTCGGGAGGAAGGCGCACGTGCATGCCCCCACTCGAGACGAGGCCTGACTCCCCTGGGGAGACTCAGAAGCACCCCAAGATCCATGGCAACACTGGAGAGGAATCCTCAGGTTCCGGCCCCGACTCCACACAAGGACTGAGGCCCCGGCATGGACGGGAGAATAATCCCGAGAGGTCACCTAGCAACTCGTATGGCGACTGGCCTTTCCTGAGGCCACCAGAGCGGGTCCCTGAGGTCCCCGTCGTAACTCGAGAAGACCTGCCGCAACTCGAGAAAATCCAGGAGGTTCTCCCCTCCAGGCGAGATGAGGCCCATTTCGGCTGAGGCGTCTCGACAAGGCTGATCACACCTCAACTCTGGAACTTTGAAAGGGTCCTTCACACCCTTGGTGCAAATCAAGAAGTTCCCCAACATATCCGTCTCCACTCGAGAGGAATCACGAGGGTCCCGCCCACATCCAGAGTAGCCCCGTTTCCCCCTCGTAGCTCGAGATGAGGGATCCTTTCCCTGTTTCGTCAGGAAAGATTTCCCGGCATTCCCGTCGCATCTCAAGAGGAGGCCCTCTCAACAGGAACGGCGAGAGGAACTCCAGGGTCGTGCCACCATTCCAAGAGTACCCTAGATGTCTCAGTCCATTCCAGAGGAACCTCTTTTCCCTTCACCGGCTCGTCTTTCACGCCGAGGATCGACTCACACCAAGGTGGCACGTGGAACAGCCCTGTGGGAAAGCCTCGTGTGAAAGCCTCAAGGGACAGCCTCGAGGGAAAGCCACAGATCCCTTGATCCACGTGACAGGAATCGTGACACTAATGCTGCAGCTCGGGAGGAAAGCGCACGTGCATGCCCCCACACGAGACGACGCCTGACTCCCCTGGGGAGACTCAGAAGCACCCCAAGATCCATGGCAACACTGGAGAGGAATCCTCAGGTTCCGGCCCCGACTCCACAAAAGGACTGAGGCCCCGGCATGGACGGGAGAGGAATCCCGAGAGGTCCCCTAGCAACTCGCATGAGGACTGGCCTTTCCTGAGGCCACCAGAGCGGGTCCCTGAGGTCCCCGTCGTAACTCGAGAAGACCTGCCGCAACTCGAGAAAATCCAGGAGGTTCTCCCCTCCGGGCGAGATGAGGCCCATTTCCGCTGAGGCGTCTCGACAAGGCTGATCACACCTCACCTCTGGAACTTTGAAAGGCTCCTTCACACCCTTGGTGCAAATCAAGAAGTTCCCCGACATACCCGTCTCCACTCGAGAGGAATCACGAGGGTCCCGCCCACATCCAGAGGAGCCCCGTTTCCGCCTCGTAGCTCGAGATGAGGGATCCTTTCCCTGCTTCGTCGGGAAAGAGTTCCCGGCGTTCCCGTCGCATCTCAAGAGGAGGCCCTCTCAACAGGAACGGCGAGAGGAACTCCAGGGTCGTGCCACCATTCCAAGAGTCCCCCAGATGTCTCAGTCCATTCCAGAGGAACCTCTTTTCACTTCACCGGCTCGTCTTTCACGCCGAGGATCGACTCACACCAAGGTGGCACGTGGCACAGCCCTGTGGGAAAGCCTCATGGGAAAGCCTCGAGGGACAGCCTCGAGGGAAAGCCACAGATCCCTTGATCCACGTTACAGGAAGCGTGACACTACTGCTGCAGCTCGGGAGGAAAGCGCACGTGCATGCCCCCACTCGAGACGAGGCCTGACTCCCCTGGGGAGACTCAGAAGCGCCCCAAGATCCATGGCAACACTGGAGAGGAATCCTCAGGTTCCGGCCCCGACTCCACACAAGGACTGAGGCCGGGGATGGACGGGAGAGGAATCCCGAGAGGTCCCCTAGCAACTCGCATGGGGACTGGCCTTTCCTGAGGCCACCAGAGCGGGTTCCTGAGGTCCCCGTCGTAACTCGAGAAGACCTGCCGCAACTCGAGAAAATCCAGGAGGTTCTCCCGTCCAGGCGAGATGAGGCCCATTTCCGCTGAGGCGTCTCAACAAGGCTGATCACACCTCACCTCTGGAACATTGAAAGGGTCCTTCACACCCTTGGTGCAAATCAAGAGGTTCCCCGACATACCCGTCTCCACTCGAGAGGAATCACGAGGGACCCGCCCATATCCAGAGGAGCCCCGTTTCCGCCTCGTAGCTCGAGATGAGGGATCCTTTCCCTGTTTCGTCGGGAATGAGTTCCCGGCGTTCCCGTCGCATCTCAAGAGGAGGCCCTGTCAACAGGAACGGCGAGAGGAACTCCAGGGTCGTGCCACCATTCCAAGAGTCCCCCGGATGTCTCAGTCCATTCCAGAGGAACCTCTTTTCCCTTCACCGGCTCGTCTTTCACGCCGAGGATCGACTCACACCAAGGTGGCACGTGGCACAGCCCTGTGGGAAAGCCTCGTGGGAAAGCCTCGAGGGACAGCCTCGAGGGAAAACCACAGATCCCTTGATCCACGTGACAGGAAGCGTGACACTACTGCTGCAGCTCGGGAGGAAAGCGCACGTGCATGCCCCCACTCGAGACGAGGCCTGACTCCCCTGGGGAGACTCAGAAGCACCCCAAGATCCATGGCAACACTGGAGAGGAATCCTCAGGTTCCGGCCCCGACTCCACACAAGGACTGATGCCCCGGCATGGACGGGAGAGGAATCCCAAGATGGCCCCTAGCAACTCGCATGGGGACTGGCCTTTCCTGAGGCCACCAGAGCGGGTCCCTGAGGTCCCCGTCGTAACTCGAGAAGACCTGCCGCAACTCGAGAAAATCCAGGAGGTTCTCCCCTGCAGGCGAGATGAGGCCCATTTCCGCTGAGGTGTCTCGACAAGGCTGATCACACTTCACCTCTGGAACTTTGAAAGGGTACTTCACACCCTTGGTGCAAATCAAGATGTTCCCCGATATACCCGTCTCCACTCGAGAGGAATCACGAGGGTCCCGCCCACATCCAGAGGAGCCCCGTTTCCGCCTCGTAGCTCGAGATGAGGGATCCTTTCCCTGCTTCGTCGGGAAAGAGTTCCCGGCGTTCCCGTCGCATCTCAAGAGGAGGCCCTCTCAACAGGAACGGCGAGAGGAACTCCAGGGTCGTGCCACCATTCCAAGAGTCCCCCAGATGTCTCAGTCCATTCCAGAGCAACCTCTTTTCCCTTCACCGGCTCGTCTTTCACGCCGAGGATCGACTCACACCAAGGTGGCACGTGGCACAGCCCTGTGGGAAAGCCTCGTGGAAAGCCTCGAGGGACAGCCTCGAGGGAAAGCCACAGATCCCTTGATCCACGTGACAGGAAGCGTGACACTACTGCTGCAGCTCGGGAGGAAAGCGCACGTGCATGCCCCCACTCGAGACGAGGCCTGACTCCCCTGGGGAGACTCAGAAGCACCCCAAGATCCATGGCAACACTGGAGAGGAATCCTCAGGTTCCGGCCCCGACTCCACACAAGGACTGATGCCCCGGCATGGACGGGAGAGGAATCCCGAGATGGCCCCTAGCAACTCGCATGGGGACTGGCCTTTCCTGAGGCCACCAGAGCGGGTCCCTGAGGTCCCCGTCGTAACTCGAGAAGACCTGCCGCAACTCGAGAAAATCCAGGAGGTTCTCCCCTGCAGGCGAGATGAGGCCCATTTCCGCTGAGGTGTCTCGACAAGGCTGATCACACTTCACCTCTGGAACTTTGAAAGGGTACTTCACACCCTTGGTGCAAATCAAGATGTTCCCCGATATACCCGTCTCCACTCGAGAGGAATCACGAGGGTCCCGCCCACATCCAGAGGAGCCCCGTTTCCGCCTCGTAGCTCGAGATGAGGGATCCTTTCCCTGCTTCGTCGGGAAAGAGTTCCCGGCGTTCCCGTCGCATCTCAAGAGGAGGCCCTCTCAACAGGAACGGCGAGAGGAACTCCAGGGTCGTGCCACCATTCCAAGAGTCCCCCAGATGTCTCAGTCCATTCCAGAGGAACCTCATTTCCCTTCACTGGCTCGTCTTTCACGCCGAGGATCGACTCACACCAAGGTGGCACGTGGCACAGCCCTGTGGGAAAGCCTCGTGGAAAGCCTCGAGGAACAGCCTCGAGGGAAAGCCACAGATCCCTTGATCCACGTGACAGGAAGCGTGACACTACTGCTGCAGCTCGGGAGGAAAGCGCACGTGCATGCCCCCACTCGAGACGAGGCCTGACTCCCCTGGGGAGACTCAGAAGCACCCCAAGATCCATGGCAACACTGGAGAGGAATCCTCAGGTTCCGGCCCCGACTCCACACAAGGACTGAGGCCCCGGCATGGACGGGAGAGGAATCCCGAGAGGTCCCCTAGCAACTCGCATGGGGACTGGCCTTTCCTGAAGCCACCAGAGCGGGTCCCTGAGGTCCCCGTCGTAACTCGAGAAGACCTGCCGCAACTCGAGAAAATCCAGGAGGTTCTCCCCTCCAGGCGACATGAGGCCATTTCCGCTGAGGTGTCTCGAGGCTGATCACACCTCACCTCTGGAACTTCGAAAGGGTCCATCACACCCTTGGTGCAAATCAAGAAATTCCCGACCTAGCCGTCTCCACTCGAGAGGAATCACGAGGGTCCCGCCCACATCCAGAGGAGCCCCGTTTCCGCCTCGTAGCTCGAGATGAGGGGTCCTTTCCCTGCTTCGTCGGGAAAGAGTTCCCGGCGTTCCCGTCGCATCTCAAGAGGAGGCCCTCTCAACAGGAACGGCGAGAGGAACTCCAGGTTCGTGCCACCATTCCAAGAGTCCCCCAGATGTCTCAGTCCATTCCAGAAGAACCTCTTTTCCCTTCACCGGCTCGTCTTTCACGCCGAGGATCGACTCACACCAAGGTGGCACGTGGCACAGCCCTGTGGGAAAGCCTCGTGGGAAAGCCTCGAGGGACAGCCTCGAGGGAAAGCCACAGATCCCTTGATCCACGTGACAGGAAGCGTGACACTACTGCTGCAGCTCGGGAGGAAGGCGCACGTGCATGCCCCCACTCGAGACGAGGCCTGACTCCCCTGGGGAGACTCAGAAGCACCCCAAGATCCATGGCAACACTGGAGAGGAATCCTCAGGTTCCGGCCCCGACTCCACACAAGGACTGAGGCCCCGGCATGGACGGGAGAATAATCCCGAGAGGTCACCTAGCAACTCGTATGGGGACTGGCCTTTCCTGAGGCCACCAGAGCGGGTCCCTGAGGTCCCCGTCGTAACTCGAGAAGACCTGCCGCAACTCGAGAAAATCCAGGAGGTTCTCCCCTCCAGGCGAGATGAGGCCCATTTCGGCTGAGGCGTCTCGACAAGGCTGATCACACCTCAACTCTGGAACTTTGAAAGGGTCCTTCACACCCTTGGTGCAAATCAAGAAGTTCCCCAACATATCCGTCTCCACTCGAGAGGAATCACGAGGGTCCCGCCCACATCCAGAGTAGCCCCGTTTCCCCCTCGTAGCTCGAGATGAGGGATCCTTTCCCTGTTTCGTCAGGAAAGATTTCCCGGCATTCCCGTCGCATCTCAAGAGGAGGCCCTCTCAACAGGAACGGCGAGAGGAACTCCAGGGTCGTGCCACCATTCCAAGAGTCCCCTAGATGTCTCAGTCCATTCCAGAGGAACCTCTTTTCCCTTCACCGGCTCGTCTTTCACGCCGAGGATCGACTCACACCAAGGTGGCACGTGGAACAGCCCTGTGGGAAAGCCTCGTGTGAAAGCCTCAAGGGACAGCCTCGAGGGAAAGCCACAGATCCCTTGATCCACGTGACAGGAATCGTGACACTAATGCTGCAGCTCGGGAGGAAAGCGCACGTGCATGCCCCCACACGAGACGACGCCTGACTCCCCTGGGGAGACTCAGAAGCACCCCAAGATCCATGGCAACACTGGAGAGGAATCCTCAGGTTCCGGCCCCGACTCCACAAAAGGACTGAGGCCCCGGCATGGACGGGAGAGGAATCCCGAGAGGTCCCCTAGCAACTCGCATGAGGACTGGCCTTTCCTGAGGCCACCAGAGCGGGTCCCTGAGGTCCCCGTCGTAACTCGAGAAGACCTGCCGCAACTCCAGAAAATCCAGGAGGTTCTCCCCTCCGGGCGAGATGAGGCCCATTTCCGCTGAGGCGTCTCGACAAGGCTGATCACACCTCACCTCTGGAACTTTGAAAGGCTCCTTCACACCCTTGGTGCAAATCAAGAAGTTCCCCGACATACCCGTCTCCACTCGAGAGGAATCACGAGGGTCCCGCCCACATCCAGAGGAGCCCCTTTTCCGCCTCGTAGCTCGAGATGAGGGATCCTTTCCCTGCTTCGTCGGGAAAGAGTTCCCGGCGTTCCCGTCGCATCTCAAGAGGAGGCCCTCTCAACAGGAACGGCGAGAGGAACTCCAGGGTCGTGCCACCATTCCAAGAGTCCCCCAGATGTCTCAGTCCATTCCAGAGGAACCTCTTTTCACTTCACCGGCTGGTCTTTCACGCCGAGGATCGACTCACACCAAGGTGGCACGTGGCACAGCCCTGTGGGAAAGCCTCATGGGAAAGCCTCGAGGGACAGCCTCGAGGGAAAGCCACAGATCCCTTGATCCACGTTACAGGAAGCGTGACACTACTGCTGCAGCTCGGGAGGAAAGCGCACGTGCATGCCCCCACTCGAGACGAGGCCTGACTCCCCTGGGGAGACTCAGAAGCGCCCCAAGATCCATGGCAACACTGGAGAGGAATCCTCAGGTTCCGGCCCCGACTCCACACAAGGACTGAGGCCGGGGATGGACGGGAGAGGAATCCCGAGAGGTCCCCTAGCAACTCGCATGGGGACTGGCCTTTCCTGAGGCCACCAGAGCGGGTTCCTGAGGTCCCCGTCGTAACTCGAGAAGACCTGCCGCAACTCGAGAAAATCCAGGAGGTTCTCCCGTCCAGGCGAGATGAGGCCCATTTCCGCTGAGGCGTCTCAACAAGGCTGATCACACCTCACCTCTGGAACATTGAAAGGGTCCTTCACACCCTTGGTGCAAATCAAGAGGTTCCCCGACATACCCGTCTCCACTCGAGAGGAATCACGAGGGACCCGCCCATATCCAGAGGAGCCCCGTTTCCGCCTCGTAGCTCGAGATGAGGGATCCTTTCCCTGTTTCGTCGGGAATGAGTTCCCGGCGTTCCCGTCGCATCTCAAGAGGAGGCCCTGTCAACAGGAACGGCGAGAGGAACTCCAGGGTCGTGCCACCATTCCAAGAGTCCCCCGGATGTCTCAGTCCATTCCAGAGGAACCTCTTTTCCCTTCACCGGCTCGTCTTTCACGCCGAGGATCGACTCACACCAAGGTGGCACGTGGCACAGCCCTGTGGGAAAGCCTCGTGGGAAAGCCTCGAGGGACAGCCTCGAGGGAAAACCACAGATCCCGTGATCCACGTGACAGGAAGCGTGACACTACTGCTGCAGCTCGGGAGGAAAGCGCACGTGCATGCCCCCACTCGAGACGAGGCCTGACTCCCCTGGGGAGACTCAGAAGCACCCCAAGATCCATGGCAACACTGGAGAGGAATCCTCAGGTTCCGGCCCCGACTCCACACAAGGACTGAGGCCCCGGCATGGACGGGAGAGGAATCCCGAGAGGTCCCCTAGCAACTCGCATGGGGACTGGCCTTTCCTGAAGCCACCAGAGCGGGTCCCTGAGGTCCCCGTCGTAACTCGAGAAGACCCTCCGCAACTCGAGAAAATCCAGGAGGTTCTCCCCTCCAGGCGACATGAGGCCATTTCCGCTGAGGTGTCTCGAGGCTGATCACACCTCACCTCTGGAACTTCGAAAGGGTCCATCACACCCTTGGTGCAAATCAAGAAATTCCCGACCTAGCCGTCTCCACTCGAGAGGAATCACGAGGGTCCCGCCCACATCCAGAGGAGCCCCGTTTCCGCCTCGTAGCTCGAGATGAGGGGTCCTTTCCCTGCTTCGTCGGGAAAGAGTTCCCGGCGTTCCCGTCGCATCTCAAGAGGAGGCCCTCTCAACAGGAACGGCGAGAGGAACTCCAGGTTCGTGCCACCATTCCAAGAGTCCCCCAGATGTCTCAGTCCATTCCAGAAGAACCTCTTTTCCCTTCACCGGCTCGTCTTTCACGCCGAGGATCGACTCACACCAAGGTGGCACGTGGCACAGCCCTGTGGGAAAGCCTCGTGGGAAAGCCTCGAGGGACAGCCTCGAGGGAAAGCCACAGATCCCTTGATCCACGTGACAGGAAGCGTGACACTACTGCTGCAGCTCGGGAGGAAGGCGCACGTGCATGCCCCCACTCGAGACGAGGCCTGACTCCCCTGGGGAGACTCAGAAGCACCCCAAGATCCATGGCAACACTGGAGAGGAATCCTCAGGTTCCGGCCCCGACTCCACACAAGGACTGAGGCCCCGGCATGGACGGGAGAATAATCCCGAGAGGTCACCTAGCAACTCGTATGGGGACTGGCCTTTCCTGAGGCCACCAGAGCGGGTCCCTGAGGTCCCCGTCGTAACTCGAGAAGACCTGCCGCAACTCGAGAAAATCCAGGAGGTTCTCCCCTCCAGGCGAGATGAGGCCCATTTCGGCTGAGGCGTCTCGACAAGGCTGATCACACCTCAACTCTGGAACTTTAAAAGGGTCCTTCACACCCTTGGTGCAAATCAAGAAGTTCCCCAACATATCCGTCTCCACTCGAGAGGAATCACGAGGGTCCCGCCCACATCCAGAGTAGCCCCGTTTCCCCCTCGTAGCTCGAGATGAGGGATCCTTTCCCTGTTTCGTCAGGAAAGATTTCCCGGCATTCCCGTCGCATCTCAAGAGGAGGCCCTCTCAACAGGAACGGCGAGAGGAACTCCAGGGTCGTGCCACCATTCCAAGAGTCCCCTAGATGTCTCAGTCCATTCCAGAGGAACCTCTTTTCCCTTCACCGGCTCGTCTTTCACGCCGAGGATCGACTCACACCAAGGTGGCACGTGGAACAGCCCTGTGGGAAAGCCTCGTGTGAAAGCCTCAAGGGACAGCCTCGAGGGAAAGCCACAGATCCCTTGATCCACGTGACAGGAATCGTGACACTAATGCTGCAGCTCGGGAGGAAAGCGCACGTGCATGCCCCCACACGAGACGACGCCTGACTCCCCTGGGGAGACTCAGAAGCGCCCCAAGATCCATGGCAACACTGGAGAGGAATCCTCAGGTTCCGGCCCCGACTCCACAAAAGGACTGAGGCCCCGGCATGGACGGGAGAGGAATCCCGAGAGGTCCCCTAGCAACTCGCATGAGGACTGGCCTTTCCTGAGGCCACCAGAGCGGGTCCCTGAGGTCCCCGTCGTAACTCGAGAAGACCTGCCGCAACTCGAGAAAATCCAGGAGGTTCTCCCCTCCGGGCGAGATGAGGCCCATTTCCGCTGAGGCGTCTCGACAAGGCTGATCACACCTCACCTCTGGAACTTTGAAAGGCTCCTTCACACCCTTGGTGCAAATCAAGAAGTTCCCCGACATACCCGTCTCCACTCGAGAGGAATCACGAGGGTCCCGCCCACATCCAGAGGAGCCCCGTTTCCGCCTCGTAGCTCGAGATGAGGGATCCTTTCCCTGCTTCGTCGGGAAAGAGTTCCCGGCGTTCCCGTCGCATCTCAAGAGGAGGCCCTCTCAACAGGAACGGCGAGAGGAACTCCAGGGTCGTGCCACCATTCCAAGAGTCCCCCAGATGTCTCAGTCCATTCCAGAGGAACCTCTTTTCACTTCACCGGCTCGTCTTCCACGCCGAGGATCTACTCACACCAAGGTGGCACGTGGCACAGCCCTGTGGGAAAGCCTCATGGGAAAGCCTCGAGGGACAGCCTCGAGGGAAAGCCACAGATCCCTTGATCCACGTTACAGGAAGCGTGACACTACTGCTGCAGCTCGGGAGGAAAGCGCACGTGCATGCCCCCACTCGAGACGAGGCCTGACTCCCCTGGGGAGACTCAGAAGCGCCCCAAGATCCATGGCAACACTGGAGAGGAATCCTCAGGTTCCGGCCCCGACTCCACACAAGGACTGAGGCCGGGGATGGACGGGAGAGGAATCCCGAGAGGTCCCCTAGCAACTCGCATGGGGACTGGCCTTTCCTGAGGCCACCAGAGCGGGTTCCTGAGGTCCCCGTCGTAACTCGAGAAGACCTGCCGCAACTCGAGAAAATCCAGGAGGTTCTCCCGTCCAGGCGAGATGAGGCCCATTTCCGCTGAGGCGTCTCAACAAGGCTGATCACACCTCACCTCTGGAACATTGAAAGGGTCCTTCACACCCTTGGTGCAAATCAAGAGGTTCCCCGACATACCCGTCTCCACTCGAGAGGAATCACGAGGGACCCGCCCATATCCAGAGGAGCCCCGTTTCCGCCTCGTAGCTCGAGATGAGGGATCCTTTCCCTGTTTCGTCGGGAATGAGTTCCCGCCGTTCCCGTCGCATCTCAAGAGGAGGCCCTGTCAACAGGAACGGCGAGAGGAACTCCAGGGTCGTGCCACCATTCCAAGAGTCCCCCGGATGTCTCAGTCCATTCCAGAGGAACCTCTTTTCCCTTCACCGGCTCGTCTTTCACGCCGAGGATCGACTCACACCAAGGTGGCACGTGGCACAGCCCTGTGGGAAAGCCTCGTGGGAAAGCCTCGAGGGACAGCCTCGAGGGAAAACCACAGATCCCTTGATCCACGTGACAGGAAGCGTGACACTACTGCTGCAGCTTGGGAGGAAGGCGCACGTGCATGCCCCCACTCGAGACGAGGCCTGACTCCCCTGGGGAGACTCAGAAGCACCCCAAGATCCATGGCAACACTGGAGAGGAATCCTCAGGTTCCGGCCCCGACTCCACACAAGGACTGAGGCCCCGGCATGGACGGGAGAGGAATCCCGAGATGGCCCCTAGCAACTCGCATGGGGACTGGCCTTTCCTGAGGCCACCAGAGCGGGTCCCTGAGGTCCCCGTCGTAACTCGAGAAGACCTGCCGCAACTCGAGAAAATCCAGGAGGTTCTCCCGTCCAGGCGAGATGAGGCCCATTTCCGCTGAGGCATCTCGACAAGGCTGATCACACCTCACCTCTGGAACTTTGAAAGGGTACTTCACACCCTTGGTGCAAATCAAGAAGTTCCCCGACATACCCGTCTCCACTCGAGAGGAATCACGAGGGTCCCGCCCACATCCAGAGGAGCCCCGTTTCCGCCTCGTAGCTCGAGATGAGGGATCCTTTCCCTGTTTCGTCGGGAAAGAGTTCCCGGCGTTCCCGTCGCATCTCAAGAGGAGGCCCTCTCTACAGGAACGGCGAGAGGAACTCCAGGGTCGTGCCACCATTCCAAGAGTCCCCCAGATGTCTCAGTCCATTCCAGAGGAACCTCTTTTCCCTTCACCGGCTCGTCTTTCACGCCGAGGATCGACTCACACCAAGGTGGCACGTGGCACAGCCCTTTGGGAAAGCCCCGTGGGAAAGCCTCGAGGGACAGCCTCGAGGGAAAGCCACAGATCCCTTGATCCACGTGACAGGAAGCGTGACACTACTGCTGCAGCTCGGGAGGAAGGCGCACGTGCATGCCCCCACTCGAGACGAGGCCTGACTCCCCTGGGGAGACTCAGATGCACCCCAAGATCCATGGCAACACTGGAGAGGAATCCTCAGGTTCCGGCCCCGACTCCACACAAGGACTGAGGCCCCGGCATGGACGGGAGAGGAATCCCGAGAGGTCCCCTAGCAACTCGCATGGGGACTGGCCTTTCCTGAGGCCACCAGAGCGGGTCCCTGAGGTCCCCGTCGTAACTCGAGAAGACCTGCCGCAACTCGAGAAAATCCAGGAGGTTCTCCCCTCCAGGCGAGATGAGGCCCATTTCCGCTGAGGCGTCTCGAGGCTGATCACACCTCCCCTCTGGAACTTCGATAGGGTCATTCACACCCTTGGTGCAAATCAAGAAGTTCCCCGACATACCCGTCTCCACTCGAGAGGAATCACGAGGGACCCGCCCACATCCAGAGGAGCCCCGTTTCCGCCTCGTAGCTCGAGATGAGGGATCCATTCCCTGTTTCGTCGGGAATGAGTTCCCGGCGTTCCCGTCGCATCTCAAGAGGAGGCCCTCTCAACAGGAACGGCGAGAGGAACTCCAGGGTCGTGCCACCATTCCAAGAGTCCCCCGGATGTCTCAGTCCATTACATAGGAATCTCTTTTCCCTTCACCGGCTCGTCTTTCACGCCGAGGATCGACTCACACCAAGCTGGCACGTGGCACAGCCCTGTGGGAAAGCCTCGAGGGAAAGCCACAGATCCCTTGATCCACGTGACAGGAAGCGTGACACTACTGCTGCAGCTCGGGAGGAAGGCGCACGTGCATGCCCCCACTCGAGACGAGGCCTGACTCCCTTGGGGAGACTCAGAAGCACCCCAAGATCCATGGCAACACTGGAGAGGAATCCTCAGGTTCCGGCCCCGACTCCACACAAGGACTGAGGCCCCGGCATGGACGGGAGAGGAATCCCGAGATGGCCCCTAGCAACTCGCATGGGGACTGGCCTTTCCTGAGGCGACCAGAGCGGGTCCCTGAGGTCCCCGTCGTAACTCGAGAAGACCTGCGGCAACTCGAGAAAATCCAGTAGGTTCTCCCCTCCAGGCGAGATGAGGCCCATTTCCACTGAGGCGTCTCGACAAGGCTGATCACACCTCACCTCTGGAACTTTGAAAGGGTACTTCACACCCTTGGTGCAAATCAAGAAGTTCCCCGACATACCCGTCTCCACTCGAGAGGAATCACGAGGGTCCCGCCCACATCCAGAGGAGCCCCGTTTCCGCCTCGTAGCTCGAGATGAGGGTTCCTTTCCCTGTTTCGTCGGGAAAGAGTTCCCGGCGTTCCCGTCGCATCTCAAGAGGAGGCCCTCTCAACAGGAACGGCGAGAGGAACTCCAGGGTCGTGCCACCATTCCAAGAGTCCCCCAGAGGTCTCAGTCCATTCCAGAGGAACCTCTTTTCCCTTCACCGGCTCGTCTTTCACGCCGAGGATCGACTCACACCAAGGTGGCACATGGCACAGCCCTGTGGGAAAGCCTCGTGGGAAAGCCTCGAGGGACAGCCTCGAGGGAAAGCCACAGATCCCTTGATCCACGTGACAGGAAGCGTGACACTACTGCTGCAGCTCGGGAGGAAGGCGCACGTGCATGCCCCCACTCGAGACGAGGCCTGACTCCCCTGGGGAGACTCAGAAGCACCCCAAGATCCATGGCAACACTGGAGAGGAATCCTCAGGTTCCGGCCCCGACTCCACACAAGGACTGAGGCCCCGGCATGGACGGGAGAGGAATCCCGAGAGGTCCCCTAGCAACTCGCATGAGGACTGGCCTTTCCTGAGGCCAACAGAGCGGGTCCCTGAGGTCCCCGTCGTAACTCGAGAAGCCCTGCCGCAACTCGAGAAAATCCAGGAGGTTCTCCCCTCCAGGCGAGATGAGGCCCATTTCCGCTGAGGCATCTCGAGGCTGATCACACCTCCCCTCTGGAACTTGGATAGGGTCATTCACACCCTTGGTGCAAATCAAGAAGTTCCCCGACATACCCGTCTCCACTCGAGAGGAATCACGAGGGTCCCGCCCACATCCAGAGGAGCCCCGTTTCCGCCTCGTAGCTCGAGATGAGGGATCCTTTCTCTGCTTCGTCGGGAAAGAGTTCCCGGCGTTCCCGTCGCATCTCAAGAGGAGGCCCTCTCAACAGGAACGGCGAGAGGAACTCCAGGGTCGTGCCACCATTCCAAGAGTCCCCCAGATGTCTCAGTCCATTCCAGAGGAACCTCTTTTCCCTTCACCGGCTCGTCTTTCACGCCGAGGATCGACTCACACGAAGGTGGCACGTGGAACAGCCCTGTGGGAAAGCCTCGTGTGAAAGCCTCAAGGGACAGCCTCGAGGGAAAGCCACAGATCCCTTGATCCACGTGACAGGAGGCGTGACACTACTGCTGCAGCTCGGGAGGAAGGCGCACGTGCATGCCCCCACTCGAGACGAGGCCTGACTCCCCTGGGGAGACTCAGAAGCACCCCAAGATCCATGGCAACACTGGAGAGGAATCCTCAGGTTCCGGCCCCGACTCCACACAAGGACTGAGGCCCCGGCATGGACGGGAGAGGAATCCCGAGAGGTCCCCTAGCAACTCGCATGGGGACTGGCCTTTCCTGAGGCCACCAGAGCGGGTCCCTGAGGTCCCCGTCGTAACTCGAGAAGACCTGCCGCAACTCGAGAAAATCCAGGAGGTTCTCCCCTCCAGGCGAGATGAGGCCCATTTCCGCTGAGGCGTCTCGACAAGGCTGATCACACCTCACCTCTGGAACTTTGAAAGGGTCCTTCACACCCTTGGTGCAAATCAAGAAGTTCCCCGACATACCCGTCTCCACTCGAGAGGAATCACGAGGGTCCCGCCCACATCCAGAGGAGCCCCGTTTCCGCCTCGTAGCTCGAAATGAGGGATCCTTTCCCTGCTTCATCGGGAAAGAGTTCCCGGCGTTCCCGTCGCATCTCAAGAGGAGGCCCTCTCAACAGGAACGGCGAGAGGAACTCCAGGGTCGTGCCACCATTCCAAGAGTCCCCCAGATGTCTCAGTCCATTCCAGAGCAACCTCTTTTCCCTTCACCGGCTCGTCTTTCACGCCGAGGATCGACTCACACCAAGGTGGCACGTGGCACAGCCCTGTGGGAAAGAATCGTGGGAAAGCCTCGAGGGACAGCCTCGAGGGAAAGCCACAGATCCCTTGATCCACGTGACAGGAAGCGTGACACTACTGCTGCAGCTCGGGAGGAAAGCGTACGTGCATGCCCCCACTCGAGACGAGGCCTGACTCCCCTGGGGAGACTCAGAAGCACCCCAAGATCCATGGCAACACTGGAGAGGAATCCTCAGGTTCCGGCCCCGACTCCACATAAGGACTGATGCCCCGGCATGGACGGGAGAGGAATCCCGAGAGGTCCCCTAGCAACTCGCATGGGGACTGGCCTTTCCTGAGGCCACCAGAGCGGGTCCCTGAGGTCCCCGTCGTAACTCGAGAAGACCTGCCGCAACTCGAGATAATCCAGGAGGTTCTCCCATCCAGGCGAGATGAGGCCCATTTCCGCTGAGGCGTCTCGACAAGGCTGATCACACCTCACCTCTGGAACTTTGAAAGGGTACTTCACACCCTTGGTGCAAATCAAGAAGTTCCCCGACATACCCGTCTCCACTCGAGAGGAATCACGAGGGTCCCGCCCACATCCAGAGGAGCCCCGTTTCCGCCTCGTAGCTCGAGATGAGGGATCCTTTCCCTGCCTCGTCGGGAAAGAGTTCCCGGCGTTCCCGTCGCATCTCAAGAGGAGGCCCTCTCAACAGGAACGGCGAGAGGAACTCCAGGGTCGTGCCACCATTCCAAGAGTCCCCCAGATGTCTCAGTCCATTCCAGAGCAACCTCTTTTCCCTTCACCGGCTCGTCTTTCACGCCGAGGATCGACTCACACCAAGGTGGCACGTGGCACAGCCCTGTGGGAAAGAATCGTGGGAAAGCCTCGAGGGACAGCCTCGAGGGAAAGCCACAGATCCCTTGATCCAAGTGACAGGAAGCGTGACACTACTGCTGCAGCTCGGGAGGAAAGCGTACGTGCATGCCCCCACTCGAGACGAGGCTTGACTCCTCTGGGGAGACTCAGAAGCACCCCAAGATCCATGGCAACACTGGAGAGGAATCCTCAGGTTCTGGCCCCGACTCCACATAAGGACTGAGGCCCCGGCATGGACGGGAGAGGAATCCCGAGAGGTCCCCTAGCAACTCACATGGGGACTGGCCTTTCCTGAGGCCACCAGAGCGGGTCCCTGAGGTCCCCGTCGTAACTCGAGAAGACCTGCCGCAACTCGAGAAAATCCAGGAGGTTCTCCCATCCAGGCGAGATGAGGCCCATTTCCGCTGAGGCGTCTCGAGGCTGATCACACCTCACCTCTGGAACTTCGAAAGGCTCCTTCACACCCTTGCTGCAAATCCAGAAGTTCCCCGACATACCCGTCTCCACTCGACCGGAATCACGAGGGTCCCGCCCA
Source organism: Budorcas taxicolor (assembly GCF_023091745.1). Classification (NCBI taxonomy): domain Eukaryota; kingdom Metazoa; phylum Chordata; class Mammalia; order Artiodactyla; family Bovidae; genus Budorcas; species Budorcas taxicolor. Next base: position 2,552,490 of record NC_068930.1, on the reverse strand, counting down.
CATCCAGAGGAGCCCCGTTTCCGCCTCGTAGCTCGAGATGAGGGATCCTTTCCCTGCTTCGTCTGGAAAGAGTTCCCAGCGTTCCCGTCGCATCACAAGAGGAGGCCCTCACAACAGGAACAGCAAGAGGAACTCCAGGGTGGTGCCACCATTCCAAGAGTCCCCCAGATGTCTCAGTCCATTCCAGAGGAACCTCTTTTCCCTTCACCGGCTCGTCTTTCACGCCGAGGATCGACTCACACCAAGGTGGCACGTGGCACAGCCCTGTGGGAAAGCCTCGTGGGAAAGCCTCGAGGGACAGCCTCGAGGGAAAGCCACAGATCCCTTGATCCACGTGACAGGAAGCGTGACACTACTGCTGCAGCTCGGGAGGAAAGCGCACGTGCATGCCCCCACTCGAGACGAGGCCTGACTCCCCTGGGGAGACTCAGAAGCACCCCAAGATCCATGGCAACACTGGAGAGGAATCCTCAGGTTCCGGCCCCGACTCCACACAAGGACTGAGGCCCCGGCATGGACGGGAGAGGAATCCCGAGAGGTCCCCTAGCAACTCGCATGGGGACTGGCCTTTCCTGAAGCCACCAGAGCGGGTCCCTGAGGTCCCCGTCGTAACTCGAGAAGACCTGCCACAACTCGAGAAAATCCAGGAGGTTCTCCCCTCCAGGCGAGATGAGGCCCATTTCCGCTGAGGCGTCTCGAGGCTGATCACACCTCACCTCTGGAACTTCGAAAGGGTCCTTCACACCCTTGGTGCAAATCAAGAAGTTCCCCGACATACCCGTCTCCACTCGAGAGGAATCACGAGGGTCCCGCCCACATCCAGAGGAGCCCCGTTTCCGCCTCGTAGCTCGAGATGAGGGATCCTTTCCCTGTTTCGTCGGGAAAGAGTTCCCGGCGTTCCCGTCGCATCTCAAGAGGAGGCCCTCTCAACAGGAACGGCGAGAGGAACTCCAGGGTCGTGCCACCATTCCAAGAGTCCCCCAGATGTCTCAGTCCATTCCAGAGGAACCTCTTTTCCCTTCACCGGCTCGTCTTTCACGCCGAGGATCGACTCACACCAAGGTGGCACGTGGCACAGCCCTGTGGGAAAGCCTCGTGGGAAAGCCTCGAGGGACAGCCTTGAGGGAAAGCCACAGATCCCTTGATCCACGTGACAGGAAGCGTGACACTACAGCTGCAGCTCGGGAGGAAAGCGCACGTGCATGCCCCCACTCGAGACGAGGCCTGACTCCCCTGGGGAGACTCAGAAGCACCCCAAGATCCATGGCAACACTGGAGAGGAATCCTCAGGTTCCGGCCCCGAACCACACAAGGACTGAGGCCCGGCATGGACGGGAGAGGAATCCTGAGAGGCCCCGTAGCAACTCGCATGGGGACTGGCCTTTCCTGAGGCCACAAGAGCGGGTCCCTGAGGTCCCCGTCGTAACTCGAGAAGACCTGCCGCAACTCGAGAAAATCCAGGAGGTTCTCCCCTCCAGGCGAGATGAGGCCCATTTCCGCTGAGGCGTCTCGAGGCTGATCACACCTCACCTCTGGAACTTCGAAAGGGTGCTTCAAAACGTTGGTGCAAATCAAGAAGTTCCCCGACATACCCGTCTCCACTCGAGAGGCATCACGAGGGTCCCGCCCACATCCAGAGGAGCCCCGTCTCTGCCTCGTAGCTCGAGATGAGGGATCCTTTCCCTTCTTCGTCGGGAAAGAGTTCCCGGCGTTCCCGTCGCAACTCAAGAGGAGGCCCTCTCAAAAGGAACGGCGAGAGGAACTCCAGGGTCTTGCCACCATTCCAAGAGTCCCCCAGATGTCTCAGTCCATTCCAGAGGAACCTCTTTTCCCTTCACCGGCTCGTCTTTCACGCCGAGGATCGACTCACACCAAGGTGGCACGTGGCACAGCCCTGTGGGAAAGCCTCGTGGGAAAGCCTCGAGGGACAGCTTCGAGGGAAAGCCACAGATCCCTTGATCCACGTGACCGGAAGCGTGACACTACTGCTGCAGCTCGGGAGGATAGCGCACGTGCATGCCACCACTCGAGACGAGGCCTGACTCCCCTGGGGAGACTCAGAAGCACCCCAAGATCCATGGCAACACTGGAGAGGAATCCTCAGGTTCCGGCCCCGACTCCACACAAGGACTGAGGCCCCGGCATGGACGGGAGAGGAATCCCGAGAGGTCCCCTAGCAACTCGCATGGGGACTGGCCTTTCCTGAGGCCACAAGAGCGGGTCCCTGAGGTCCCCGTCGTAACTCGAGAAGACCTGCCGCAACTCGAGGAAATCCAGGAGGTTCTCCCCTCCAGGCGAGATGAGGCCCATTTCCGCTGTGGCGTCTCGAGGCTGATCAAACCTCACCTCTGGAACTTCGAAAGGGTCCTTCACACCCTTGGTGCAAATCAAGAAGTTCCCCGACATACCCGTCTCCACTCGAGAGGAATCACGAGGGTCCCGCCCACATCCAGAGGAGCCCCGTTTCCGCCTCGTAGCTCGAGATGAGGGATCCTTTCCCTGCTTCGTCGGCAAAGAGTTCCCGGCGTTCCCGTCGCATCTCAAGAGGAGGCCCTCTCAACAGGAACGGCGAGAGGAACTCCAGGGTCGTGCCACCATTCCAAGAGTCCCCCGGATGTCTCAGTCCATTCCAGAGGAACCTCTTTTCCCTTCACCGGCTCGTCTTTCACGCCGAGGATCGACTCACACCAAGGTGGCACGTGGCACAGCCCTGTGGGAAAGCCTCGTGGGAAAGCCTCGAGGGACAGCCTCGAGGGAAAACCACAGATCCCTTGATCCACGTGACAGGAAGCGTGACACTACTGCTGCAGCTTGGGAGGAAGGCGCACGAGCATGCCCCCACTCGAGACGAGGCCTGACTCCCCTGGGGAGACTCAGAAGCACCCCAAGATCCATGGCAACACTGGAGAGGAATCCTCAGGTTCCGGCCCCGACTCCACACAAGGACTGAGGCCCCGGCATGGACGGGAGAGGAATCCCGAGATGGCCCCTAGCAACTCGCATGGGGACTGGCCTTTCCTGAGGCCACCAGAGCGGGTCCCTGAGGTCCCCGTCGTAACTCGGGAAGACCTGCCGCAACTCGAGAAAATCCAGGAGGTTCTCCCGTCCAGGCGAGCTGAGGCCCATTTCCGCTGAGGCATCTCGACAAGGCTGATCACACCTCACTTCTGGAACTTTGAAAGGGTACTTCACACCCTTGGTGCAAATCAAGAAGTTCCCCGACATACCCGTCTCCACTCGAGAGGAATCACGAGGGTCCCGCCCACATCCAGAGGAGCCCCGTTTCCGCCTCGTAGCTCGAGATGAGGGATCCTTTCCCTGTTTCGTCGGGAAAGAGTTCCCGGCGTTCCCGTCGCATCTCAAGAGGAGGCCCTCTCAACAGGAACGGCGAGAGGAACTCCAGGGTCGTGCCACCATTCCAAGAGTCCCCCAGATGTCTCAGTCCATTCCAGAGGAACCTCTTTTCCCTTCACCGGCTCGTCTTTCACGCCGAGGATCGACTCACACCAAGGTGGCACGTGGCACAGCCCTGTGGGAAAGCCTCGTGGGAAAGCCTCGAGGGACAGCCTCGAGGGAAAGCCACAGATCCCTTGATCCACGTGACAGGAAGCGTGACACTACTGCTGCAGCTCGGGAGGAAGGCGCACGTGCATGCCCCCACTCGAGACGAGGCCTGACTCCCCTGGGGAGACTCAGAAGCACCCCAAGATCCATGGCAACACTGGAGAGGAATCCTCAGGTTCCGGCCCCGACTCCACACAAGGACTGAGGCCCCGGCATGGACGGGAGAGGAATCCCGAGAGGTCCCCTAGCAACTCGCATGAGGACTGGCCTTTCCTGAGGCCAACAGAGCGGGTCCCTGAGGTCCCCGTCGTAACTCGAGAAGCCCTGCCGCAACTCGAGAAAATCCAGGAGGTTCTCCCCTCCAGGCGAGATGAGGCCCATTTCCGCTGAGGCATCTCGAGGCTGATCACACCTCCCCTCTGGAACTTCGATAGGGTCATTCACACCCTTGGTGCAAATCAAGAAGTTCCCCGACATACCCGTCTCCACTCGAGAGGAATCACGAGGGTCCCGCCCACATCCAGAGGAGCCCCGTTTCCGCCTCGTAGCTCGAGATGAGGGATCCTTTCTCTGCTTCGTCGGGAAAGAGTTCCCGGCGTTCCCGTCGCATCTCAAGAGGAGGCCCTCTCAACAGGAACGGCGAGAGGAACTCCAGGGTCGTGCCACCATTCCAAGAGTCCCCCAGATGTCTCAGTCCATTCCAGAGGAACCTCTTTTCCCTTCACCGGCTCGTCTTTCACGCCGAGGATCGACTCACACCAAGGTGGCACGTGGAACAGCCCTGTGGGAAAGCCTCGTGTGAAAGCCTCAAGGGACAGCCTCGAGGGAAAGCCACAGATCCCTTGATCCACGTGACAGGAGGCGTGACACTACTGCTGCAGCTCGGGAGGAAGGCGCACGTGCATGCCCCCACTCGAGACGAGGCCTGACTCCCCTGGGGAGACTCAGAAGCACCCCAAGATCCATGGCAACACTGGAGAGGAATCCTCAGGTTCCGGCCCCGACTCCACACAAGGACTGAGGCCCCGGCATGGACGGGAGAGGAATCCCGAGAGGTCCCCTAGCAACTCGCATGGGGACTGGCCTTTCCTGAGGCCACCAGAGCGGGTCCCTGAGGTCCCCGTCGTAACTCGAGAAGACCTGCCGCAACTCGAGAAAATCCAGGAGGTTCTCCCCTCCAGGCGAGATGAGGCCCATTTCCGCTGAGGCGTCTCGACAAGGCTGATCACACCTCACCTCTGGAACTTTGAAAGGGTCCTTCACACCCTTGGTGCAAATCAAGAAGTTCCCCGACATACCCGTCTCCACTCGAGAGGAATCACGAGGGTCCCGCCCACATCCAGAGGAGCCCCGTTTCCGCCTCGTAGCTCGAAATGAGGGATCCTTTCCCTGCTTCATCGGGAAAGAGTTCCCGGCGTTCCCGTCGCATCTCAAGAGGAGGCCCTCTCAACAGGAACGGCGAGAGGAACTCCAGGGTCGTGCCACCATTCCAAGAGTCCCCCAGATGTCTCAGTCCATTCCAGAGCAACCTCTTTTCCCTTCACCGGCTCGTCTTTCACGCCGAGGATCGACTCACACCAAGGTGGCACGTGGCACAGCCCTGTGGGAAAGCCTCGTGGGAAAGCCTCGAGGGACAGCCTTGAGGGAAAGCCACAGATCCCTTGATCCACGTGACAGGAAGCGTGACACTACAGCTGCAGCTCGGGAGGAAAGCGCACGTGCATGCCCCCACTCGAGACGAGGCCTGACTCCCCTGGGGAGACTCAGAAGCACCCCAAGATCCATGGCAACACTGGAGAGGAATCCTCAGGTTCCGGCCCCGAACCACACAAGGACTGAGGCCCGGCATGGACGGGAGAGGAATCCTGAGAGGCCCCGTAGCAACTCGCATGGGGACTGGCCTTTCCTGAGGCCACAAGAGCGGGTCCCTGAGGTCCCCGTCGTAACTCGAGAAGACCTGCCGCAACTCGAGAAAATCCAGGAGGTTCTCCCCTCCAGGCGAGATGAGGCCCATTTCCGCTGAGGCGTCTCGAGGCTGATCACACCTCACCTCTGGAACTTCGAAAGGGTGCTTCAAAACGTTGGTGCAAATCAAGAAGTTCCCCGACATACCCGTCTCCACTCGAGAGGCATCACGAGGGTCCCGCCCACATCCAGAGGAGCCCCGTCTCTGCCTCGTAGCTCGAGATGAGGGATCCTTTCCCTTCTTCGTCGGGAAAGAGTTCCCGGCGTTCCCGTCGCAACTCAAGAGGAGGCCCTCTCAAAAGGAACGGCGAGAGGAACTCCAGGGTCTTGCCACCATTCCAAGAGTCCCCCAGATGTCTCAGTCCATTCCAGAGGAACCTCTTTTCCCTTCACCGGCTCGTCTTTCACGCCGAGGATCGACTCACACCAAGGTGGCACGTGGCACAGCCCTGTGGGAAAGCCTCGTGGGAAAGCCTCGAGGGACAGCTTCGAGGGAAAGCCACAGATCCCTTGATCCACGTGACAGGAAGCGTGACACTACTGCTGCAGCTCGGGAGGATAGCGCACGTGCATGCCACCACTCGAGACGAGGCCTGACTCCCCTGGGGAGACTCAGAAGCACCCCAAGATCCATGGCAACACTGGAGAGGAATCCTCAGGTTCCGGCCCCGACTCCACACAAGGACTGAGGCCCCGGCATGGACGGGAGAGGAATCCCAAGAGGTCCCCTAGCAACTCGCATGGGGACTGGCCTTTCCTGAGGCCACAAGAGCGGGTCCCTGAGGTCCCCGTCGTAACTCGAGAAGACCTGCCGCAACTCGAGAAAATCCAGGAGGTTCTCCCCTCCAGGCGAGATGAGGCCCATTTCCGCTGTGGCGTCTCGAGGCTGATCAAACCTCACCTCTGGAACTTCGAAAGGGTCCTTCACACCCTTGGTGCAAATCAAGAAGTTCCCCGACATACCCGTCTCCACTCGAGAGGAATCACGAGGGTCCCGCCCACATCCAGAGGAGCCCCGTTTCCGCCTCGTAGCTCGAGATGAGGGATCCTTTCCCTGCTTCGTCGGCAAAGAGTTCCCGGCGTTCCCGTCGCATCTCAAGAGGAGGCCCTCTCAACAGGAACGGCGAGAGGAACTCCAGGGTCGTGCCACCATTCCAAGAGTCCCCCGGATGTCTCAGTCCATTCCAGAGGAACCTCTTTTCCCTTCACCGGCTCGTCTTTCACGCCGAGGATCGACTCACACCAAGGTGGCACGTGGCACAGCCCTGTGGGAAAGCCTCGTGGGAAAGCCTCGAGGGACAGCCTCGAGGGAAAACCACAGATCCCTTGATCCACGTGACAGGAAGCGTGACACTACTGCTGCAGCTTGGGAGGAAGGCGCACGAGCATGCCCCCACTCGAGACGAGGCCTGACTCCCCTGGGGAGACTCAGAAGCACCCCAAGATCCATGGCAACACTGGAGAGGAATCCTCAGGTTCCGGCCCCGACTCCACACAAGGACTGAGGCCCCGGCATGGACGGGAGAGGAATCCCGAGATGGCCCCTAGCAACTCGCATGGGGACTGTCCTTTCCTGAGGCCACCAGAGCGGGTCCCTGAGGTCCCCGTCGTAACTCGGGAAGACCTGCCGCAACTCGAGAAAATCCAGGAGGTTCTCCCGTCCAGGCGAGCTGAGGCCCATTTCCGCTGAGGCATCTCGACAAGGCTGATCACACCTCACTTCTGGAACTTTGAAAGGGTACTTCACACCCTTGGTGCAAATCAAGAAGTTCCCCGACATACCCGTCTCCACTCGAGAGGAATCACGAGGGTCCCGCCCACATCCAGAGGAGCCCCGTTTCCGCCTCGTAGCTCGAGATGAGGGATCCTTTCCCTGTTTCGTCGGGAAAGAGTTCCCGGCGTTCCCGTCGCATCTCAAGAGGAGGCCCTCTCAACAGGAACGGCGAGAGGAACTCCAGGGTCGTGCCACCATTCCAAGAGTCCCCCAGATGTCTCAGTCCATTCCAGAGGAACCTCTTTTCCCTTCACCGGCTCGTCTTTCACGCCGAGGATCGACTCACACCAAGGTGGCACGTGGCACAGCCCTGTGGGAAAGCCTCGTGGGAAAGCCTCGAGGGACAGCCTCGAGGGAAAGCCACAGATCCCTTGATCCACGTGACAGGAAGCGTGACACTACTGCTGCAGCTCGGGAGGAAGGCGCACGTGCATGCCCCCACTCGAGACGAGGCCTGACTCCCCTGGGGAGACTCAGAAGCACCCCAAGATCCATGGCAACACTGGAGAGGAATCCTCAGGTTCCGGCCCCGACTCCACACAAGGACTGAGGCCCCGGCATGGACGGGAGAGGAATCCCGAGAGGTCCCCTAGCAACTCGCATGAGGACTGGCCTTTCCTGAGGCCAACAGAGCGGGTCCCTGAGGTCCCCGTCGTAACTCGAGAAGCCCTGCCGCAACTCGAGAAAATCCAGGAGGTTCTCCCCTCCAGGCGAGATGAGGCCCATTTCCGCTGAGGCATCTCGAGGCTGATCACACCTCCCCTCTGGAACTTCGATAGGGTCATTCACACCCTTGGTGCAAATCAAGAAGTTCCCCGACATACCCGTCTCCACTCGAGAGGAATCACGAGGGTCCCGCCCACATCCAGAGGAGCCCCGTTTCCGCCTCGTAGCTCGAGATGAGGGATCCTTTCTCTGCTTCGTCGGGAAAGAGTTCCCGGCGTTCCCGTCGCATCTCAAGAGGAGGCCCTCTCAACAGGAACGGCGAGAGGAACTCCAGGGTCGTGCCACCATTCCAAGAGTCCCCCAGATGTCTCAGTCCATTCCAGAGGAACCTCTTTTCCCTTCACCGGCTCGTCTTTCATGCCGAGGATCGACTCACACCAAGGTGGCACGTGGAACAGCCCTGTGGGAAAGCCTCGTGTGAAAGCCTCAAGGGACAGCCTCGAGGGAAAGCCACAGATCCCTTGATCCACGTGACAGGAGGCGTGACACTACTGCTGCAGCTCGGGAGGAAGGCGCACGTGCATGCCCCCACTCGAGACGAGGCCTGACTCCCCTGGGGAGACTCAGAAGCACCCCAAGATCCATGGCAACACTGGAGAGGAATCCTCAGGTTCCGGCCCCGACTCCACACAAGGACTGAGGCCCCGGCATGGACGGGAGAGGAATCCCGAGAGGTCCCCTAGCAACTCGCATGGGGACTGGCCTTTCCTGAGGCCACCAGAGCGGGTCCCTGAGGTCCCCGTCGTAACTCGAGAAGACCTGCCGCAACTCGAGAAAATCCAGGAGGTTCTCCCCTCCAGGCGAGATGAGGCCCATTTCCGCTGAGGCGTCTCGACAAGGCTGATCACACCTCACCTCTGGAACTTTGAAAGGGTCCTTCACACCCTTGGTGCAAATCAAGAAGTTCCCCGACATACCCGTCTCCACTCGAGAGGAATCACGAGGGTCCCGCCCACATCCAGAGGAGCCCCGTTTCCGCCTCGTAGCTCGAAATGAGGGATCCTTTCCCTGCTTCATCGGGAAAGAGTTCCCGGCGTTCCCGTCGCATCTCAAGAGGAGGCCCTCTCAACAGGAACGGCGAGAGGAACTCCAGGGTCGTGCCACCATTCCAAGAGTCCCCCAGATGTCTCAGTCCATTCCAGAGCAACCTCTTTTCCCTTCACCGGCTCGTCTTTCACGCCGAGGATCGACTCACACCAAGGTGGCACGTGGCACAGCCCTGTGGGAAAGAATCGTGGGAAAGCCTCGAGGGACAGCCTCGAGGGAAAGCCACAGATCCCTTGATCCACGTGACAGGAAGCGTGACACTACTGCTGCAGCTCGGGAGGAAAGCGTACGTGCATGCCCCCACTCGAGACGAGGCCTGACTCCCCTGGGGAGACTCAGAAGCACCCCAAGATCCATGGCAACACTGGAGAGGAATCCTCAGGTTCCGGCCCCGACTCCACATAAGGACTGATGCCCCGGCATGGACGGGAGAGGAATCCCGAGAGGTCCCCTAGCAACTCGCATGGGGACTGGCCTTTCCTGAGGCCACCAGAGCGGGTCCCTGAGGTCCCCGTCGTAACTCGAGAAGACCTGCCGCAACTCGAGATAATCCAGGAGGTTCTCCCATCCAGGCGAGATGAGGCCCATTTCCGCTGAGGCGTCTCGACAAGGCTGATCACACCTCACCTCTGGAACTTTGAAAGGGTACTTCACACCCTTGGTGCAAATCAAGAAGTTCCCCGACATACCCGTCTCCACTCGAGAGGAATCACGAGGGTCCCGCCCACATCCAGAGGAGCCCCGTTTCCGCCTCGTAGCTCGAGATGAGGGATCCTTTCCCTGCTTCGTCGGGAAAGAGTTCCCGGCGTTCCCGTCGCATCTCAAGAGGAGGCCCTCTCAACAGGAACGGCGAGAGGAACTCCAGGGTCGTGCCACCATTCCAAGAGTCCCCCAGATGTCTCAGTCCATTCCAGAGCAACCTCTTTTCCCTTCACCGGCTCGTCTTTCACGCCGAGGATCGACTCACACCAAGGTGGCACGTGGCACAGCCCTGTGGGAAAGAATCGTGGGAAAGCCTCGAGGGACAGCCTCGAGGGAAAGCCACAGATCCCTTGATCCAAGTGACAGGAAGCGTGACACTACTGCTGCAGCTCGGGAGGAAAGCGTACGTGCATGCCCTCACTCGAGACGAGGCTTGACTCCTCTGGGGAGACTCAGAAGCACCCCAAGATCCATGGCAACACTGGAGAGGAATCCTCAGGTTCCGGCCCCGACTCCACATAAGGACTGAGGCCCCGGCATGGACGGGAGAGGAATCCCGAGAGGTCCCCTAGCAACTCGCATGGGTACTGGCCTTTCCTGAGGCCACCAGAGCGGGTCCCTGAGGTCCCCGTCGTAACTCGAGAAGACCTGCCGCAACTCGAGATAATCCAGGAGGTTCTCCCATCCAGGCGAGATGAGGCAAATTTCCGCTGAGGCGTCTCGAGGCTGATCACACCTCACCTCTGGAACTTCGAAAGGCTCCTTCACACCCTTGCTGCAAATCAAGAAGTTCCCCGACATACCCGTCTCCACTCGACCGGAATCACGAGGGTCCCGCCCACATCCAGAGGAGCCCCGTTTCCGCCTCGTAGCTCGAGATGAGGGATCCTTTCCCTGCTTCGTCGGGAAAGAGTTCCCAGCGTTCCCGTCGCATCTCAAGAGGAGGCCCTCTCAACAGGAACAGCAAGAGGAACTCCAGGGTGGTGCCACCATTCCAAGAGTCCCCCAGATGTCTCAGTCCATTCCAGAGGAACCTCTTTTCCCTTCACCGGCTCGTCTTTCACGCCGAGGATCGACTCACACCAAGGTGGCACGTAGCACAGCCCTGTGGGAAAGCCTCGTGGGAAAGCCTCGAGGGGCAGCCTCGAGGGAAAGCCACAGATCCCTTGATCCACGTGACAGGAAGCGTGACACTACTGCTGCAGCTCGGGAGGAAAGCGCACGTGCATGCCCCCACTCGAGACGAGGCCTGACTCCCCTGGGGAGACTCAGAAGCACCCCAAGATCCATGGCAACACTGGAGAGGAATCCTCAGGTTCCGGCCCCGACTCCACACAAGGACTGAGGCCCCGGCATGGACGGGAGAGGAATCCCGAGAGGTCCCCTAGCAACTCGCATGGGGACTGGCCTTTCCTGAGGCCACCAGAGCGGGTCCCTGAGGTCCCCGTCGTAACTCGAGAAGACCTGCCACAACTCGAGAAAATCCAGGAGGTTCTCCCCTCCAGGCGAGATGAGGCCCATTTCCGCTGAGGCGTCTCGAGGCTGATCACACCTCACCTCTGGAACTTCGAAAGGGTCCTTCACACCCTTGGTGCAAATCAAGAAGTTCCCCGACATACCCGTCTCCACTCGAGAGGAATCACGAGGGTCCCGCCCACATCCAGAGGAGCCCCGTTTCCTCCTCGTAGCTCGAGATGAGGGATCCTTTCCCTGTTTCGTCGGGAAAGAGTTCCCGGCGTTCCCGTCGCATCTCAAGAGGAGGCCCTCTCAACAGGAACGGCGAGAGGAACTCCAGGGTCGTGCCACCATTCCAAGAGTCCCCCAGATGTCTCAGTCCATTCCATAGGAACCTCTTTTCCCTTCACCGGCTCGTCTTTCACGCCGAGGATCGACTCCCACCAAGGTGGCACGTGGCACAGCCCTGTGGGAAAGCCTCGTGGGAAAGCCTCGAGGGACAGCCTTGAGGGAAAGCCACAGATCCCTTGATCCACGTGACAGGAAGCGTGACACTACAGCTGCAGCTCGGGAGGAAAGCGCACGTGCATGCCCCCACTCGAGAAGAGGCCTGACTCCCCTGGGGAGACTCAGAAGCACCCCAAGATCCATGGAAACACTGGAGAGGAATCCTCAGGTTCCGGCCCCAAACCACACAAGGACTGAGGCCCCGGCATGGACGGGAGAGGAATCCCGAGAGGTCCCCTAGCAACTCGCATGGGGACTGGCCTTTCCTGAGGCCACCAGAGCGGGTCCCTGAGGTCCCCGTCGTAACTCGAGAAGACCTGCCGCAACTCGAGAAAATCCAGGAGGTTCTCCCATCCAGGCGAGATGAGGCCCATTTCCGCTGAGGCGTCTCGAGGCTGATCTCACCTCACCTCTGGAACTTCGAAAGGCTCCTTCACACCCTTGCTGCAAATCAAGAAGTTCCCCGACATACCCGTCTCCACTCGAGAGGAATCACGAGGGTCCCGCCCACATCCAGAGGAGCCCCGTTTCCGCCTCGTAGCTCGAGATGAGGGATCCTTTCCCTGTTTCATCGGGAAAGAGTTCCCGGCGTTCCCGTCGCATCTCAAGAGGAGGCCCTCTCAACAGGAACGGCGAGAGGAACTCCAGGGTCGTGCCACCATTCCAAGAGTCCCCCAGATGTCTCAGTCCATTCCAGAGGAACCTCTTTTCCCTTCACCGGCTCGTCTTTCACGCCGAGGATCGACTCACACCAAGGTGGCACGTGGCACAGCCCTGTGGGAAAGCCTCGTGGGAAAGCCTCGAGGGACAGCCTTGAGGGAAAGCCACAGATCCCTTGATCCACGTGACAGGAAGCGTGACACTACAGCTGCAGCTCGGGAGGAAAGCGCACGTGCATGCCCCCACTCGAGACGAGGCCTGACTCCCCTGGGGAGACTCAGAAGCACCCCAAGATCCATGGCAACACTGGAGAGGAATCCTCAGGTTCCGGCCCCGAACCACACAAGGACTGAGGCCCGGCATGGACGGGAGAGGAATCCTGAGAGGCCCCGTAGCAACTCGCATGGGGACTGGCCTTTCCTGAGGCCACAAGAGCGGGTCCCTGAGGTCCCCGTCGTAACTCGAGAAGACCTGCCGCAACTCGAGAAAATCCAGGAGGTTCTCCCCTCCAGGCGAGATGAGGCCCATTTCCGCTGAGGCGTCTCGAGGCTGATCACACCTCACCTCTGGAACTTCGAAAGGGTCCTTCACACCCTTGGTGCAAATCAAGAAGTTCCCCGACATACCCGTCTCCACTCGAGAGGAATCACGAGGGTCCCGCCCACATCCAGAGGAGCCCCGTTTCCGCCTCGTAGCTCGAGATGAGGGATCCTTTCCCTGCTTCGTCGGCAAAGAGTTCCCGGCGTTCCCGTCGCATCTCAAGAGGAGGCCCTCTCAACAGGAACGGCGAGAGGAACTCCAGGGTCGTGCCACCATTCCAAGAGTCCCCCGGATGTCTCAGTCCATTCCAGAGGAACCTCTTTTCCCTTCACCGGCTCGTCTTTCACGCCGAGGATCGACTCACACCAAGGTGGCACGTGGCACAGCCCTGTGGGAAAGCCTCGTGGGAAAGCCTCGAGGGACAGCCTCGAGGGAAATCCACAGATCCCTTGATCCACGTGACAGGAAGCGTGACACTACTGCTGCAGCTTGGGAGGAAGGCGCACGTGCATGCCCCCACTCGAGACGAGGCCTGACTCCCCTGGGGAGACTCAGAAGCACCCCAAGATCCATGGCAACACTGGAGAGGAATCCTCAGGTTCCGGCCCCGACTCCACACAAGGACTGAGGCCCCGGCATGGACGGGAGAGGAATCCCGAGATGGCCCTTAGCAACTCGCATGGGGACTGGCCTTTCCTGAGGCCACCAGAGCGGGTCCCTGAGGTCCCCGTCGTAACTCGGGAAGACCTGCCGCAACTCGAGAAAATCCAGGAGGTTCTCCCGTCCAGGCGAGCTGAGGCCCATTTCCGCTGAGGCATCTCGACAAGGCTGATCACACCTCACCTCTGGAACTTCGAAAGGGTCCTTCACACCCTTGGTGCAAATCAAGAAGTTCCCCGACATACCCGTCTCCACTCGAGAGGAATCACGAGGGTCCCGCCCACATCCAGAGGAGCCCCGTTTCCTCCTCGTAGCTCGAGATGAGGGATCCTTTCACTGTTTCGTCGGGAAAGAGTTCCCGGCGTTCCCGTCGCATCTCAAGAGGAGGCCCTCTCAACAGGAACGGCGAGAGGAACTCCAGGGTCGTGCCACCATTCCAAGAGTCCCCCAGATGTCTCAGTCCATTCCATAGGAACCTCTTTTCCCTTCACCGGCTCGTCTTTCACGCCGAGGATCGACTCACACCAAGGTGGCACGTGGCACAGCCCTGTGGGAAAGCCTCGTGGGAAAGCCTCGAGGGACAGCCTTGAGGGAAAGCCACAGATCCCTTGATCCACGTGACAGGAAGCGTGACACTACAGCTGCAGCTCGGGAGGAAAGCGCACGTGCATGCCCCCACTCGAGACGAGGCCTGACTCCCCTGGGGAGACTCAGAAGCACCCCAAGATCCATGGAAACACTGGAGAGGAATCCTCAGGTTCCGGCCCCGAACCACACAAGGACTGAGGCCCGGCATGGACGGGAGAGGAATCCCGAGAGGTCCCCTAGCAACTCGCATGGGGACTGGCCTTTCCTGAGGCCACCAGAGCGGGTCCCTGAGGTCCCCGTCGTAACTCGAGAAGACCTGCCGCAACTCGAGAAAATCCAGGAGGTTCTCCCATCCAGGCGAGATGAGGCCCATTTCCGCTGAGGCGTCTCGAGGCTGATCACACCTCACCTCTGGAACTTCGAAAGGCTCCTTCACACCCTTGCTGCAAATCAAGAAGTTCCCCGACATACCCGTCTCCACTCGAGAGGAATCACGAGGGTCCCGCCCACATCCAGAGGAGCCCCGTTTCCGCCTCGTAGCTCGAGATGAGGGATCCTTTCCCTGTTTCGTCGGGAAAGAGTTCCCGGCGTTCCCGTCGCATCTCAAGAGGAGGCCCTCTCAACAGGAACGGCGAGAGGAACTCCAGGGTCGTGCCACCATTCCAAGAGTCCCCCAGATGTCTCAGTCCATTCCAGAGGAACCTCTTTTCCCTTCACCGGCTCGTCTTTCACGCCGAGGATCGACTCACACCAAGGTGGCACGTGGCACAGCCCTGTGGGAAAGCCTCGTGGGAAAGCCTCGAGGGACAGCCTTGAGGGAAAGCCACAGATCCCTTGATCCACGTGACAGGAAGCGTGACACTACAGCTGCAGCTCGGGAGGAAAGCGCACGTGCATGCCCCCACTCGAGACGAGGCCTGACTCCCCTGGGGAGACTCAGAAGCACCCCAAGATCCATGGCAACACTGGAGAGGAATCCTCAGGTTCCGGCCCCGAACCACACAAGGACTGAGGCCCGGCATGGACGGGAGAGGAATCCTGAGAGGTCCCGTAGCAACTCGCATGGGGACTGGCCTTTCCTGAGGCCACAAGAGCGGGTCCCTGAGGTCCCCGTCGTAACTCGAGAAGACCTGCCGCAACTCGAGAAAATCCAGGAGGTTCTCCCCTCCAGGCGAGATGAGGCCCATTTCCGCTGAGGCGTCTCGAGGCTGATCACACCTCACCTCTGGAACTTCGAAAGGGTGCTTCAAAACGTTGGTGCAAATCAAGAAGTTCCCCGACATACCCGTCTCCACTCGAGAGGCATCACGAGGGTCCCGCCCACATCCAGAGGAGCCCCGTCTCTGCCTCGTAGCTCGAGATGAGGGATCCTTTCCCTTCTTCGTCGGGAAAGAGTTCCCGGCGTTCCCGTCGCAACTCAAGAGGAGGCCCTCTCAAAAGGAACGGCGAGAGGAACTCCAGGGTCTTGCCACCATTCCAAGAGTCCCCCAGATGTCTCAGTCCATTCCAGAGGAACCTCTTTTCCCTTCACCGGCTCGTCTTTCACGCCGAGGATCGACTCACACCAAGGTGGCACGTGGCACAGCCCTGTGGGAAAGCCTCGTGGGAAAGCCTCGAGGGACAGCTTCGAGGGAAAGCCACAGATCCCTTGATCCACGTGACAGGAAGCGTGACACTACTGCTGCAGCTCGGGAGGAAAGCGCACGTGCATGCCACCACTCGAGACGAGGCCTGACTCCCCTGGGGAGACACAGAAGCACCCCAAGATCCATGGCAACACTGGAGAGGAATCCTCAGGTTCCGGCCCCGACTCCACACAAGGACTGAGGCCCCGGCATGGACGGGAGAGGAATCCCGAGAGGTCCCCTAGCAACTCGCATGGGGACTGGCCTTTCCTGAGGCCACAAGAGCGGGTCCCTGAGGTCCCCGTCGTAACTCGAGAAGACCTGCCGCAACTCGAGAAAATCCAGGAGGTTCTCCCCTCCAGGCGAGATGAGGCCCATTTCCGCTGTGGCGTCTCGAGGCTGATCAAACCTCACCTCTGGAACTTCGAAAGGGTCCTTCACACCCTTGGTGCAAATCAAGAAGTTCCCCGACATACCCGTCTCCACTCGAGAGGAATCACGAGGGTCCCGCCCACATCCAGAGGAGCCCCGTTTCCGCCTCGTAGCTCGAGATGAGGGATCCTTTCCCTGCTTCGTCGGCAAAGAGTTCCCGGCGTTCCCGTCGCATCTCAAGAGGAGGCCCTCTCAACAGGAACGGCGAGAGGAACTCCAGGGTCGTGCCACCATTCCAAGAGTCCCCCGGATGTCTCAGTCCATTCCAGAGGAACCTCTTTTCCCTTCACCGGCTCGTCTTTCACGCCGAGGATCGACTCACACCAAGGTGGCACGTGGCACAGCCCTGTGGGAAAGCCTCGTGGGAAAGCCTCGAGGGACAGCCTCGAGGGAAAACCACAGATCCCTTGATCCACGTGACAGGAAGCGTGACACTACTGCTGCAGCTTGGGAGGAAGGCGCACGTGCATGCCCCCACTCGAGACGAGGCCTGACTCCCCTGGGGAGACTCAGAAGCACCCCAAGATCCATGGCAACACTGGAGAGGAATCCTCAGGTTCCGGCCCCGACTCCACACAAGGACTGAGGCCCCGGCATGGACGGGAGAGGAATCCCGAGATGGCCCTTAGCAACTCGCATGGGGACTGGCCTTTCCTGAGGCCACCAGAGCGGGTCCCTGAGGTCCCCGTCGTAACTCGGGAAGACCTGCCGCAACTCGAGAAAATCCAGGAGGTTCTCCCGTCCAGGCGAGCTGAGGCCCATTTCCGCTGAGGCATCTCGACAAGGCTGATCACACCTCACCTCTGGAACTTTGAAAGGGTACTTCACACCCTTGGTGCAAATCAAGAAGTTCCCCGACATACCCGTCTCCACTCGAGAGGAATCACGAGGGTCCCGCCCACATCCAGAGGAGCCCCGTTTCCGCCTCGTAGCTCGAGATGAGGGATCCTTTCCCTGTTTCGTCGGGAAAGAGTTCCCGGCGTTCCCGTCGCATCTCAAGAGGAGGCCCTCTCAACAGGAACGGCGAGAGGAACTCCAGGGTCGTGCCACCATTCCAAGAGTCCCCCAGATGTCTCAGTCCATTCCAGAGCAACGTCTTTTCCCTTCACCGGCTCGTCTTTCACGCCGAGGATCGACTCACACCAAGGTGGCACGTGGCACAGCCCTGTGGGAAAGCCTCGTGGGAAAGCCTCGAGGGACAGCCTCGAGGGAAAGCCACAGATCCCTTGATCCAAGTGACAGGAAGCGTGACACTACTGCTGCAGCTCGGGAGGAAAGCGTACGTGCATGCCCCCACTCGAGACGAGGCTTGACTCCTCTGGGGAGACTCAGAAGCACCCCAAGATCCATGGCAACACTGGAGAGGAATCCTCAGGTTCCGGCCCCGACTCCACATAAGGACTGAGGCCCCGGCATGGACGGGAGAGGAATCCCGAGAGGTCCCCTAGCAACTCGCATGGGGACTGGCCTTTCCTGAGGCCACCAGAGCGGGTCCCTGAGGTCCCCGTCGTAACTCGAGAAGACCTGCCGCAACTCGAGATAATCCAGGAGGTTCTCCCATCCAGGCGAGATGAGGCAAATTTCCGCTGAGGCGTCTCGAGGCTGATCACACCTCACCTCTGGAACTTCGAAAGGCTCCTTCACACCCTTGCTGCAAATCAAGAAGTTCCCCGACATACCCGTCTCCACTCGACCGGAATCACGAGGGTCCCGCCCACATCCAGAGGAGCCCCGTTTCCGCCTCGTAGCTCGAGATGAGGGATCCTTTCCCTGCTTCTTCGGGAAAGAGTTCCCAGCGTTCCCGTCGCATCTCAAGAGGAGGCCCTCTCAACAGGAATAGCAAGAGGAACTCCAGGGTGGTGCCACCATTCCAAGAGTCCCCCAGATGTCTCAGTCCATTCCAGAGGAACCTCTTTTCCCTTCACCGGCTCGTCTTTCACGCCGAGGATCGACTCACACCAAGGTGGCACGTGGCACAGCCCTGTGGGAAAGCCTCGTGGGAAAGCCTCGAGGGGCAGCCTCGAGGGAAAGCCACAGATCCCTTGATCCACGTGACAGGAAGCGTGACACTACTGCTGCAGCTCGGGAGGAAAGCGCACGTGCATGCCCCCACTCGAGACGAGGCCTGACTCCCCTGGGGAGACTCAGAAGCACCCCAAGATCCAGGGCAACACTGGAGAGGAATCCTCAGGTTCCGGCCCCGACTCCACACAAGGACTGAGGCCCCGGCATGGACGGGAGAGGAATCCCGAGAGGTCCCCTAGCAACTCGCATGGGGACTGGCCTTTCCTGAGGCCACCAGAGCGGGTCCCTGAGGTCCCCGTCGTAACTCGAGAAGACCTGCCACAACTCGAGAAAATCCAGGAGGTTCTCCCCTCCAGGCGAGATGAGGCCCATTTCCGCTGAGGCGTCTCGAGGCTGATCACACCTCACCTCTGGAACTTCGAAAGGGTCCTTCACACCCTTGGTGCAAATCAAGAAGTTCCCCGACATACCCGTCTCCACTCGAGAGGAATCACGAGGGTCCCGCCCACATCCAGAGGAGCCCCGTTTCGGCCTCGTAGCTCGAGATGAGGGATCCTTTCCCTGCTTCGTCGGGAAAGAGTTCCCGGCGTTCCCGTCGCATCTCAAGAGGAGGCCCTCTCAACAGGAACGGCGAGAGGAACTCCAGGGTCGTGCCACCATTCCAAGAGTCCCCCAGATGTCTCAGTCCATTCCAGAGGAACCTCTTTTCCCTTCACCGGCTCGTCTTTCACGCCGAGGATCGACCCACACCAAGGTGGCACGTGGCACAGCCCTGTGGGAAAGCCTCGTGGGAAAGCCTGGAAGGACAGCCTCGACGGAAAGCCACAGATCCCTTGATCCACGTGACAGGAAGCGTGACACTACTGCTGCAGCTCGGGAGGAAAGCGTACGTGCATGCCCCCACTCGAGACGAGGCCTGACTCCCCTGGGGCGACTTAGAAGCACCCCAAGATCCATGGCAACACTGGAGAGGAATCCTCAGGTTCCGGCCCCGACTCCACACAAGGACTGAGGCCCCGGCATGGACGGGAGAGGAATCCCGAGAGGTCCCCTAGCAACTCGCATGAGGACTGGCCTTTCCTGAGGCCACCAGAGCGGGTCCCTGAGGTCCCCGTCGTAACTCGAGAAGACCTGCCGCAACTCGAGAAAATCCAGGAGGTTCTCCCCTCCAGGCGAGATGAGGCCCATTTCCGCTGAGGCGTCTCGAGGCTGATCACACCTCCCCTCTGGAACTTCGATAGGGTCATTCACACCCTTGGTGCAAATCAAGAAGTTCCCCGACACACCCGTCTCCACTCGAGAGGAATCACGAGGGTCCCGCCCACATCCAGAGGAGCCCCGTTTTCGCCTCATAGCTCGAGATGAGGGATCCTTTCCCTGTTTCGTCGGGAAAGACTTCCCGGCGTTCCCGTCGCATCTCAAGAGGAGGCCCTCTCAACAGGAACGGCGAGAGGAACTCCAGGGTCGTGCCACCGTACCAAGAGTCCCCAAGATGTCTCAGTCCATTCCAGAGGAACCTCTTTTCCCTTCAGCGGCTCGTCTATCACGCCGAGGATCGACTCACACCAAGGTGGCACGTGGCACAGCCCTGTGGGAAAGCCTCGTGGGAAAGCCTCGAGGGACAGCCTCGAGGGAAAGCCACAGATCCCTTGATCCACGTGACAGGAAGCGTGACACTACTGCTGCAGCTCGGGAGGAAAGCGCACGTGCATGCCCCCACTCGAGACGAGGCCTGACTCCCCTGGTGAGACTCAGAAGCACCCCAATATCCATGGAAAAACTGGAGAGGAATCCTCAGGTTCCGGCCCCGACTCCACACAAGGACTGAGGCCCCGGCATGGACGGGAGAGGAATCCCGAGAGGCCCCGTAGCAACTCGCATGGGGACTGGCCTTTCCTGAGGCCACCAGAGCGGGTCCCTGAGGTCCCCGTCGTAAGTCGAGAAGACCTGCCGCAACTCGAGAAAATCCAGGAGGTTCTCCCCTCCAGGCGAGATGAGGCCCATTTCCGCTGAGGCGTCTCGACAAGGCTGATCACACCTCACCTCTGGAACTTTGAAAGGGTCCTTCACACCCTTGGTGCAAATCAAGAAGTTCCCCGACATACCCGTCTCCACTCGAGAGGAACCACGAGGGTCCCGCCCACATCCAGAGGAGCCCCGTTTCCGCCTCGTAGCTCGAGATGAGGGATCCTTTCCCTGCTTCGTCGGGAAAGAGTTCCCAGCGTTCCCGTCGCATCTCAAGAGGAGGCCCTCTCAACAGGAACGGCGAGAGGAACTCCAGGGTCGTGCCACCATTCCAAGAGTCCCCCAGATGTATCAGTCCATTCCAGAAGAACCTCTTTTCCCTTCACAGGCTCGTCTTTCACGCCTAGGATCGACTCACACCAAGGTGGCACGTGGCACAGCCCTGTGGGAAAGCCTCGTGGGAAAGCCTCGAGGGACAGCCTCGAGGGAAAGCCACAGATCCCTTGATCCACGTGACAGGAAGCGTGACACTACTGCTGCAGCTCGGGAGGAAAACGCACGTGCATGCCCCCACTCGAGACGAGGCCTGACTCCCCTGGGGAGACTCAGAAGCACCCCAAGATCCATGGCAACACTGGAGAGGAATCCTCAGGTTCCGGCCCCGACTCCACACAAGGACTGAGGCCCCGGCATGGACGGGAGAGGAATCCCGAGAGGCCCCGTAGCAACTCGCATGGGGACTGGCCTTTCCTGAGGCCACCAGAGTGGGTCCCTGAGGTCCCCGTGGTAACTCGAGAAGACCTGCCGCCACTCGAGAAAATCCAGGAGGTTCTCCCCTCCAGGCGAGATGAGGCCCATTTCCGCTGAGGCGTCTCGACAAGGCTGATCACACCTCACCTCTGGAACTTTGAAGGGGTTCTTCACACCCTTGGTGCAAATCAAGAAGTTCCCCGACATACCCGTCTCCACTCGAGAGGAATCACGAGGGTCCCGCCCACATCCAGAGGAGCCCCGTTTCCGCCTCGTAGCTCGAGATGAGGGATCCTTTCCCTGTTTCGTCAGGAAAGAGTTCCCGGCGTTCCCGTCGCATTTCAAGAGGAGGCCCTCTCAACAGGAACGGCGAGAGGAACTCCAGGGTCGTGCCACCATTCCAAGAGTCCCCCAGATGTCTCAGTCCAATCCAGAGGAACCTCTTTTCCCTTCACCAGCTCGTCTTTCACGCCGAGGATCGACTCACACCAAGGTGGCACGTGGCACAGCCCTGTGGGAAAGCCTCGTGGGAAAGCCTCGAGGGACACCCTGGAGGGAAAGCCACAGATCCCTTGATCCACGTGACAGGAAGCGTGACACTACTGCTGCAGCTCGGGAGGAAGGCGCACGTGCATGCCCCCACTCGAGACGAGGCCTGACTCCCCTGGGGAGACTCAGAAGCACCCCAAGATCCATGGCAACACTGGAGAGGAATCCTCAGGTTCCGGCCCCGACTCCACACAAGGACTGAGGCCCCGGCATGGACGAGAGAGGAATCCCGAGAGGTCCCCTAGCAACTCGCATGAGGACTGGCCTTTCCTGAGGCTACCAGAGCGGGTCCCTGAGGTCCCCGTCGTAACTCGAGAAGACCTGCCGCAACTCGAGAAAATCCAGGAGGTTCTCCCCTCCAGGCGAGATGAGGCCCATTTCCGCTGAGGCGTCTCGAGGCTGATCACACCTCACCTCTGGAACTTCGATAGGGTCATTCACACCCTTGGTGCAAATCAAGAAGTTCCCCGACATACCCGTCTCCACTCGAGAGGAATCACGAGGGTCCCGCCCACATCCAGAGGAGCCCCGTTTCCGCCTCATAGCTCGAGATGAGGGATCCTTTCCCTGCTTCGTCGGGAAAGACTTCCCGGCGTTCCCGTCGCATCTCAAGAGGAGGCCCTCTCAACAGGAACGGCGAGAGGAACTCCAGGGTCGTGCCACCATTCCAAGAGTCCCCAAGATGTCTCAGTCCATTCCAGAGGAACCTCTTTTCCCTTCAGCGGCTCGTCTATCACGCCGAGGATCGACTCACACCAAGGTGGCACGTGGCACAGCCCTGTGGGAAAGCCTCGTGGGAAAGCCTCGAGGGACAGCCTCGAGGGAAAGCCACAGATCCCTTGATCCACGTGACAGGAAGCGTGACACTACTGCTGCAGCTCGGGAGGAAAGGGCACGTGCATACCCCCACTCGAGACGAGGCCTGACTCCCCTGGGGAGACTCAGAAGCACCCCAAGATCCATGGCAACACTGGAGAGGAATCCTCAGGTTCCGGCCCCGACTCCACACAAGGACTGAGGCCCCGGCATGGACGGGAGAGGAATCCCGAGAGGTCCCCTAGCAACTCGCATGGGGACTGGCCTTTCCTGAGGCCACCAGAGCGGGTCCCTGAGGTCCCCGTCGTAACTCGAGAAGACCTGCCCCAACTCGAGAAAATCCAGGAGGTTCTCCCCTCCAGGCGAGATGAGGCCCATTTCCGCTGAGGCGTCTCGAGGCTGATCACACCTCCCCTCTGGAACTTCGAAAGGGTCCTTCACACCCTTGGTGCAAATCAAGAAGTTCCCCGACATACCCGTCTCCACTCGACCGGAATCACGAGGGTCCCGCCCACATCCAGAGGAGCCCCGTTTCCGCCTCGTAGCTCGAGATGAGGGATCCTTTCCCTGTTTCGTCGGAAAAGAGTTCCCGGCGTTCCCGTCGCATCTCAAGAGGAGGCCCTCTCTACAGGAACGGCGAGAGGAACTCCAGGGTCGTGCCACCATTCCAAGAGTCCCCCAGATATCTCAGTCCATTCCAGAGGAACCTCTTTTCCCTTCACCGGCTCGTCTTTCACGCCGAGGATCGACTCACACCAAGGTGGCACGTGGCACAGCCCTGTGGGAAAGCCTCGTGGGAAAGCCTCGAGGAACAGCCTCGAGGGAAAGCCACAGATCCCTTGATCCACGTGACAGGAAGCGTGACACTACTGCTGCAGCTCGGGAGGAAAGCGCACGTGCATGCCCCAACTCGAGACGAGGCCTGACTCCCCTGGGGAGACTCAGAAGCACCCCAAGATCCATGGCAACACTGGAGAGGAATCCTCAGGTTCCGGCCCCGACTCCACACAAGGACTGAGGCCCCGGCATGGACGGGAGAGGAATCCCGAGAGGCCCCGTAGCAACTCGCATGGGGACTGGCCTTTCCTGAGGCCACCAGAGCGGGTCCCTGAGGTCCCCGTCGTAACTCGAGAAGACCTTCCGCAACTCGAGAAAATCCAGGAGGTTCTCCCCTCCAGGCGAGATGAGGCCCATTTCCGCTGAGGCGTCTCGAGGCTGATCACATCTCACCTCTGGAACTTAGAAAGGCTCCTTCAAAACCTTGGTGCAAATCAAGAAGTTCCCCGACATAGCCGTCTCCACTCGAGAGGAATCACGAGGGTCCCGCCCACATCCAGAGGAGCCCCGTTTTCGCCTCGTAGCTCGAGATGAGGGATCCTTTTCCTGCTTCATCGGGAAAGAATTCCCGGCGTTCCCGTCGCATCTCAAGAGGAGGCCCTCTCTACAGGAACGGCGAGAGGAACTCCAGGGTCGTGCCACCATTCCAAGAGTCCCCCAGATATCTCAGTCCATTCCAGAGGAACCTCTTTTCCCTTCACCGTCTCGTCTTTCACGCCGAGGATCGACTCACACCAAGGTGGCACGTGGCACAGCCCTGTGGGAAAGCCTCGTGGGAAAGCCCCGAGGAACAGCCTCGAGGGAAAGCCACAGATCCCTTGATCCACGTGACAGGAAGCGTGACACTACTGCTGCAGCTCGGGAGGAAAGCGCACGTGCATGCCCCCACTCGAGACGAGGCCTGACTCCCCTGGGGAGACTCAAAAGCACCCCAAGATCCATGGCAACACTGGAGAGGAATCCTCAGGTTCCAGCCCCGACTCCACACAAGGACTGAGTCCCCGGCATGGACGGGAGAGGAATCCCGAGAGGCCCCGTGGCAACTCGCATGGAGACTGGCCTTTCCTGAGGCCACCAGAGCGGGTCCCTGAGGTCCCCGTTGTAACTCGTGAAGACCTGCCGCCACTCGAGAAAATCCAGGAGGTTCTCCCCTCCAGGCGAGATGAGGCCCATTTCCGCTGAGGCGTCTCGAGGCTGATCACACCTCCCCTCTGGAACTTCGAAAGGGTCCTTCACACCCTTGGTGCAAATCAAGAAGTTCCCCGACATAGCCGTCTCCACTCGAGAGGAATCACGAGGGTCCCGCCCACATCCAGAGGAGCCCCGTTTTCGCCTCGTAGCTCGAGATGAGGGATCCTTTTCCTGCTTCATCGGGAAAGAATTCCCGGCGTTCCCGTCGCATCTCAAGAGGAGGCCCTCTCTACAGGAACGGCGAGAGGAACTCCAGGGTCGTGCCACCATTCCAAGAGTCCCCCAGATATCTCAGTCCATTCCAGAGGAACCTCTTTTCCCTTCACCGGCTCGTCTTTCACGCCGAGGATCGACTCACACCAAGGTGGCACGTGGCACAGCCCTGTGGGAAAGCCTCGTGGGAAAGCCTCGAGGAACAGCCTCGAGGGAAAGCCACAGATCCCTTGATCCACGTGACAGGAAGCGTGACACTACTGCTGCAGCTCGGGAGGAAAGCGCACGTGCATGCCCCCACTCGAGACGAGGCCTGACTCCCCTGGGGAGACTCAGAAGCACCCCAAGATCCATGGCAACACTGGAGAGGAATCCTCAGGTTCCGGCCCCGACTCCACACAAGGACTGAGGCCCCGGCATGGACGGGAGAGGAATCCCGAGAGGTCCCCTAGCAACTCGCATGGGGACTGGCCTTTCCTGAGGCCACCAGAGCGGGTCCCTGAGGTCCCTGTTGTAACTCGAGAAGACCTGCCGCCACTCGAGAAAATCCAGGAGGTTCTCCCCTCCAGGCGAGATGAGGCCCATTTCTGCTGAGGCGTCTCGAGGCTGATTACACCTCACCTCTGGAACTTCGAAAGGGTCCTTCACACCCTTGGTGCAAATCAAGAAGTTCCCCGACATACCCGTTTCCACTCGAGAGGAACCACGAGGGTCCCGCCCACATCCAGAGGAGCCCCGTTTCCGCCTCGTAGCTCGAGATGAGGGATCCTTTCCCTGCTTCGTCGGGAAAGACTTCCCGGCGTTCCCGTCGCATCTCAAGAGGAGGCCCTCTCAACAGGAACGGCGAGAGGAACTCCAGGGTCGTGCCACCGTACCAAGAGTCCCCAAGATGTCTCAGTCCATTCCAGAGGAACCTCTTTTCCCTTCAGCGGCTCGTCTTTCACGCCGAGGATCGACTCACACCAAGGTGGCACGTGGCACAGCCCTGTGGGAAAGCCTCGTGGGAAAGCCTCGAGGGACAGCCTCGAGGGAAAGCCACAGATCCCTTGATCCACGTGACAGGAAGCGTGACACTACTGCTGCAGCTCGGGAGGAAAGGGCACGTGCATGCCCCCACTCGAGACGAGGCCTGACTCCCCTGGGGAGACTCAGAAGCACCCCAAGATCCATGGCAACACTGGAGAGGAATCCTCAGGTTCCGGCCCCGACTCCACACAAGGACTGAGGCCCCGGCATGGACGGGAGAGGAATCCCGAGAGGTCCCCTAGCAACTCGCATGGGGACTGGCCTTTCCTGAGGCCACCAGAGCGGGTCCCTGAGGTCCCCGTCGTAACTCGAGAAGACCTGCCCCAACTCGAGAAAATCCAGGAGGTTCTCCCCTCCAGGCGAGATGAGGCCCATTTCCGCTGAGGCGTCTCGAGGCTGATCACACCTCCCCTCTGGAACTTCGAAAGGGTCCTTCACACCCTTGGTGCAAATCAAGAAGTTCCCCGACATACCCGTCTCCACTCGAGAGGAATCACGAGGGTCCCGCCCACATCCAGAGGAGCCCCGTTTCCGCCTCGTAGCTCGAGATGAGGGATCCTTTCCCTGTTTCGTCGGAAAAGAGTTCCCGGCGTTCCCGTCGCATCTCAAGAGGAGGCCCTCTCTACAGGAACGGCGAGAGGAACTCCAGGGTCGTGCCACCATTCCAAGAGTCCCCCAGATATCTCAGTCCATTCCAGAGGAACCTCTTTTCCCTTCACCGGCTCGTCTTTCACGCCGAGGATCGACTCACACCAAGGTGGCACGTGGCACAGCCCTGTGGGAAAGCCTCGTGGGAAAGCCTCGAGGAACAGCCTCGAGGGAAAGCCACAGATCCCTTGATCCACGTGACAGGAAGCGTGACACTACTGCTGCAGCTCGGGAGGAAAGCGCACGTGCATGCCCCAACTCGAGACGAGGCCTGACTCCCCTGGGGAGACTCAGAAGCACCCCAAGATCCATGGCAACACTGGAGAGGAATCCTCAGGTTCCGGCCCCGACTCCACACAAGGACTGAGGCCCCGGCATGGACGGGAGAGGAATCCCGTGAGGCCCCGTAGCAACTCGCATGGGGACTGGCCTTTCCTGAGGCCACCAGAGCGGGTCCCTGAGGTCCCCGTCGTAACTCGAGAAGACCTTCCGCAACTCGAGAAAATCCAGGAGGTTCTCCCCTCCAGGCGAGATGAGGCCCATTTCCGCTGAGGCGTCTCGAGGCTGATCACATCTCACCTCTGGAACTTCGAAAGGCTCCTTCAAAACCTTGGTGCAAATCAAGAAGTTCCCCGACATAGCCGTCTCCACTCGAGAGGAATCACGAGGGTCCCGCCCACATCCAGAGGAGCCCCGTTTTCGCCTCGTAGCTCGAGATGAGGGATCCTTTTCCTGCTTCATCGGGAAAGAATTCCCGGCGTTCCCGTCGCATCTCAAGAGGAGGCCCTCTCTACAGGAACGGCGAGAGGAACTCCAGGGTCGTGCCACCATTCCAAGAGTCCCCCAGATATCTCAGTCCATTCCAGAGGAACCTCTTTTCCCTTCACCGTCTCGTCTTTCACGCCGAGGATCGACTCACACCAAGGTGGCACGTGGCACAGCCCTGTGGGAAAGCCTCGTGGGAAAGCCTCGAGGAACAGCCTCGAGGGAAAGCCACAGATCCCTTGATCCACGTGACAGGAAGCGTGACACTACTGCTGCAGCTCGGGAGGAAAGCGCACGTGCATGCCCCCACTCGAGACGAGGCCTGACTCCCCTGGGGAGACTCAAAAGCACCCCAAGATCCATGGCAACACTGGAGAGGAATCCTCAGGTTCCAGCCCCGACTCGACACAAGGACTGAGTCCCCGGCATGGACGGGAGAGGAATCCCGAGAGGCCCCGTGGCAACTCGCATGGGGACTGGCCTTTCCTGAGGCCACCAGAGCGGGTCCCTGAGGTCCCCGTTGTAACTCGAGAAGACCTGCCGCCACTCGAGAAAATCCAGGAGGTTCTCCCCTCCAGGCGAGATGAGGCCCATTTCCGCTGAGGCGTCTCGAGGCTGATCACACCTCCCCTCTGGAACTTCGAAAGGGTCCTTCACACCCTTGGTGCAAATCAAGAAGTTCCCCGACATACCCGTCTCCACTCGAGAGGAATCACGAGGGTCCCGCCCACATCCAGAGGAGCCCCGTTTCCGCCTCGTAGCTCGAGATGAGGGATCCTTTCCCTGTTTCGTCGGAAAAGAGTTCCCGGCGTTCCCGTTGCATCTGAAGAGGAGGCCCTCTCTACAGGAACGGCGAGAGGAACTCCAGGGTCGTGCCACCATTCCAAGAGTCCCCCAGATATCTCAGTCCATTCCAGAGGAAACTCTTTTCCCTTCACCGGCTCGTCTATCACGCCGAGGATCGACTCACACCAAGGTGGCACGTGGCACAGCCCTGTGGGAAAGCCTCGTGGGAAAGCCTCGAGGAACAGCCTCGAGGGAAAGCCACAGATCCCTTGATCCACGTGACAGGAAGCGTGACACTACTGCTGCAGCTCGGGAGGAAAGCGCACGTGCATGCCCCCACTCGAGACGAGGCCTGACTCCCCTGGGGAGACTCAGAAGCACCCCAAGATCCAGGGCAACACTGGAGAGGAATCCTCAGGTTCCGGCCCCGACTCCACACAAGGACTGAGGCCCCGGCATGGACGGGAGAGGAATCCCGAGAGGTCCCCTAGCAACTCGCATGGGGACTGGCCTTTCCTGAGGCCACCAGAGCGGGTCCCTGAGGTCCCCGTTGTAACTCGAGAAGACCTGCTGCCACTGGAGAAAATTCAGGAGGTTCTCCCCTCCAGGCGAGATGAGGCCCATTTCTGCTGAGGCGTCTCGAGGCTGATTACACCTCACCTCTGGAACTTCGAAAGGGTCCTTCACACCCTTGGTGCAAATCAAGAAGTTCCCCGACATACCCGTCTCCACTCGAGAGGAATCACGAGGGTCCCGCCCACATCCAGAGGAGCCCCGTTTCCGCCTCGTAGCTCGAGATGAGGAATCCTTTCCCTGTTTCGTCGGAAAAGAGTTCCCGGCGTTCCCGTCGCATCTCAAGAGGAGGCCCTCTCAACAGGAACGGGGAGAGGAACTCCAGGGTCGTGCCACCATTCCAAGAGTCCCCCAGATGTCTCAGTCCATTCCAGAGGAACCTCTTTTCCCTTCACCGGCTCGTCTTTCACGCCGAGGATCGACTCACACCAAGGTGGCACTTGGCACAGCCCTGTGGGAAAGCCTCGTGGGAAAGCCTCGAGGAACAGCCTCGAGGGAAAGCCACAGATCCCTTGATCCACGTGACAGGAAGCGTGACACTACTGCTGCAGCTCGGGAGGAAAGCGCACGTGCATGCCCCCACTCGAGACGAGGCCTGACTCCCCTGGGGAGACTCAGAAGCACCCCAAGATCCATGGCAACACTGGAGAGGAATCCTCAGGTTCCGGCCCCGACTCCACACAAGGACTGAGGCCCCGGCATGGACGGGAGAGGAATCCCGAGAGGTCCCCTAGCAACTCGCATGGGGACTGGCCTTTCCTGAGGCCACCAGAGCGGGTCCCTGAGGTCCCTGTTGTAACTCGAGAAGACCTGCCGCCACTCGAGAAAATCCAGGAGGTTCTCCCCTCCAGGCGAGATGAGGCCCATTTCTGCTGAGGCGTCTCGAGGCTGATTACACCTCACCTCTGGAACTTCGATAGGGTCCTTCACACCCTTGGTGCAAATCAAGAAGTTCCCCGACATACCCGTTTCCACTCGAGAGGAACCACGAGGGTCCCGCCCACATCCAGAGGAGCCCCGTTTCCGCCTCGTAGCTCGAGATGAGCGATCCTTTCCCTGCTTCGTCGGGAAAGAGTTCCCGGCGTTCGCGTCGCATCTCAAGAGGAGGCCCTCTCAACAGGAACGGCGAGAGGAACTCCAGGGTCGTGCCACCATTCCAAGAGTCCCCCAGATGTCTCAGTCCATTCCAGAGGAACCTATTTTCCCTTCACCGGCTCGTCTTTCACGCCGAGGATCGACTCACACCAAGGTGGCACGAGGCACAGCCCTTTGGGAAAGCCTCGAGGGACAGCCTCGAGGGAAAGCCACAGATCCCTTGATCCACGTGACAGGAAGCGTGACACTACTGCTGCAGCTCGGGAGGAAAGCGCACGTGCATGCCCCCACTCGAGACGAGGCCTGACTCACCTGGGGAGACTCAGAAGCACCCCAAGATCCATGGCAACACTGGAGAGGAATCCTCAGGTTCCGGCCCCGACTCCACACAAGGACTGAGGCCCCGGCATGGACGGGAGAGGAATCCCGAGAGGCCCCGTAGCAACTCGCATGGGGACTGGCCTTTCCTGAGGCCACCAGAGCGGGTCCCTGAGGTCCCCGTCGTAACTCGAGAAGACCTGCCGCAACTCGAGAAAATCCAGGAGGTTCTCCCCTCCAGGCGAGATGAGGCCCATTTCCGCTGAGGCGTCTCGAGGCTGATCACATCTCACCTCTGGAACTTCGAAAGGCTCCTTCAAAACCTTGGTGCAAATCAAGAAGTTCCCCGACATAGCCGTCTCCACTCGAGAGGAATCACGAGGGTCCCGCCCACATCCAGAGGAGCCCCGTTTCCGCCTCGTAGCTCGAGATGAGGGATCCTTTCCCTGCTTCGTCGGGAAAGAGTTCCCGGCGTTCCCGTCGCATCTCAAGAGGAGGCCCTCTCTACAGGAATGGCGAGAGGAACTCCAGGGTCGTGCCACCATTCCAAGAGTCCCCCAGATGTCTCAGTCCATTCCAGAGGAATCTCTTTTCCCTTCACCGGCTCGTCTTTCACGCCAAGGATCGACTCACACCAAGGTGGCACGTGGCACAGCCCTGTGGGAAAGCCTCGTGGGAAAGCCACGAGGGACAGCCTCGAGGGAAAGCCACAGATCCCTTGATCCACGTGACAGGAAGCGTGACACTACTGCTGCAGCTCGGGAGGAAAGCGCACGTGCATGCCGCCACTCGAGACGAGGCCTGACTCCCCTGGGGAGACTCAGAAGCACCCCAAGATCCATGGCAACACTGGAGAGGAATCCTCAGGTTCCGGCCCCGACTCCACACAAGGACTGAGGCCCCGGCATGGACGGGAGAGGAATCCCGAGAGGTCCCCTAGCAACTCGCATGGGGACTGGCCTTTCCTGAGGCCACCAGAGCGGGTTCCTGAGGTCCCCGTTGTAACTCGAGAAGACCTGCCGCCACTCGAGAAAATCCAGGAGGTTCTCCCCTCCAGGCGAGATGAGGCCCATTTCTGCTGAGGCGTCTCGAGGCTGATTACACCTCACCTCTGGAACTTCGAAAGGGTCCTTCACACCCTTGGTGCAAATCAAGAAGTTCCCCGACATACCCGTCTCCACTCGAGAGGAATCACGAGGGTCCCGCCCACATCCAGAGGAGCCCCGTTTCCGCCTCGTAGCTCGAGATGAGGGATCCTTTTCCTGCTTCATCGGAAAAGAATTCCCGGCGTTCCCGTCGCATCTCAAGAGTAGGCCCTCTCTACAGGAACGGCGAGAGGAACTCCAGGGTCGTGCCACCATTCCAAGAGTCCCCCAGATATCTCAGTCCATTCCAGAGGAACCTCTTTTCCCTTCACCGTCTCGTCTTTCACGCCGAGGATCGACTCACACCAAGGTGGCACGTGGCACAGCCCTGTGGGAAAGCCTCGTGGGAAAGCCTCGAGGAACAGCCTCGAGGGAAAGCCACAGATCCCTTGATCCACGTGACAGGAAGCGTGACACTACTGCTGCAGCTCGGGAGGAAAGCGCACGTGCATGCCCCCACTCGAGACGAGGCCTGACTCCCCTGGGGAGACTCAGAAGCACCCCAAGATCCATGGCAACACTGGAGAGGAATCCTCAGGTTCCGGCCCCGACTCCACACAAGGACTGAGGCCCCGGCATGGACGGGAGAGGAATCCCGAGAGGTCCCCTAGCAACTCGCATGGGGACTGGCCTTTCCTGAGGCCACCAGAGCGGGTCCCTGAGGTCCCCGTTGTAACTCGAGAAGACCTGCCGCCACTCGAGAAAATCCAGGAGGTTCTCCCCTCCAGGCGAGATGAGGCCCATTTCCGCTGAGGCGTCTCGACAAGGCTGATCACACCTCACCTCTGGAACTTTGAAAGGGTCCTTCACACCCTTGGTGCAAATCAAGAAGTTCCCCGACATACCCGTCTCCACTCGAGAGGAACCACGAGGGTCCCGCCCACATCCAGAGGAGCCCCGTTTCCGCCTCGTAGCTCGAGATGAGGGATCCTTTCCCTGCTTCGTCGGGAAAGAGTTCCCGGCGTTCGCGTCGCATCTCAAGAGGAGGCCCTCTCAACAGGAACGGCGAGAGGAACTCCAGGGTCGTGCCACCATTCAAAGAGTCCCCCAGATATCTCAGTCCAATCCAGAGGAACCTCTTTTCCTTTCACCGGCTCGTCTTTCACGCCGAGGATCGACTCACACCAAGGTGGCACGTGGCACAGCCCTGTGGGAAATCCTCGTGGGAAAGCCTCGAGGGACAGCCTCGAGGGAAAGCCACAGATCCCTTGATCCACGTGACAGGAAGCGTGACACTACTGCTGCAGCTCGGGAGGAAAGCGCACGTGCATGCCCCCACTCGAGACGAGGCCTGACTCCCCTGGGGAGACTCAGAAGCACCCCAAGATCCATGGCAACACTGGAGAGGAATCCTCAGGTTCCGGCCCCGACTCCACACAAGGACTGAGGCCCCGGCATGGACGGGAGAGGAATCCCGAGAGGTCCCCTAGCAACTCGCATGGGGACTGGCCTTTCCTGAGGCCACCAGAGCGGGTCCCTGAGGTCCCTGTTGTAACTCGAGAAGACCTGCCGCCACTCGAGAAAATCCAGGAGGTTCTCCCCTCCAGGCGAGATGAGGCCCATTTCTGCTGAGGCGTCTCGAGGCTGATTACACCTCACCTCTGGAACTTCGATAGGGTCCTTCACACCCTTGGTGCAAATCAAGAAGTTCCCCGACATACCCGTTTCCACTCGAGAGGAACCACGAGGGTCCCGCCCACATCCAGAGGAGCCCCGTTTCCGCCTCGTAGCTCGAGATGAGGGATCCTTTCCCTGCTTCGTCGGGAAAGAGTTCCCGGCGTTCGCGTCGCATCTCAAGAGGAGGCCCTCTCAACAGGAACGGCGAGAGGAACTCCAGGGTCGTGCCACCATTCCAAGAGTCCCCCAGATGTCTCAGTCCATTCCAGAGGAACCTATTTTCCCTTCACCGGCTCGTCTTTCACGCCGAGGATCGACTCACACCAAGGTGGCACGAGGCACAGCCCTTTGGGAAAGCCTCGAGGGACAGCCTCGAGGGAAAGCCACAGATCCCTTGATCCACGTGACAGGAAGCGTGACACTACTGCTGCAGCTCGGGAGGAAAGCGCACGTGCATGCCCCAACTCGAGACGAGGCCTAACTCCCCTGGGGAGACTCAGAAGCACCCCAAGATCCATGGCAACACTGGAGAGGAATCCTCAGGTTCCGGCCCCGACTCCACACAAGGACTGAGGCCCCGGCATGGACGGGAGAGGAATCCCGAGAGGCCCCCTAGCAACTCGCATGGGGACTGGCCTTTCCTGAGGCCACCAGAGCGGGTCCCTGAGGTCCCCGTCGTAACTCGAGAAGACCTGCCGCAACTCGCGAAAATCCAGGAGGTTCTCCCCTCCAGGCGAGATGAGGCCCATTTCCGCTGAGGCGTCTCGAGGCTGATCACACCTCACCTCTGGAACTTTGAAAGGCTCCTTCACACCCTTGGTGCAAATCAAGAAGTTCCCCAACATACCCGTCTCCACTCGAGAGGAATCACGAGGGTCCCGCCCACATCCAGAGGAGCCCCGTTTCCGCCTCGTAGCTCGAGATGAGGGATCCTTTCCCTGCTTCGTCGGGAAAGAGTTCCCGGCGTTCCCGTCGCATCTCAAGTGGAGGCCCTCTCAACAGGAACGGCGAGAGGAACTCCAGGGTTGTGCCACCTTTCCAAGAGTCCCCCAGATGTCTCAGTCCATTCCAGAGGAACCTCTTTTCCCTTCACCGGCTCGTCTTTCACGCCGAGGATCGACTCACACCAAGGTGGCACGTGGCACAGCCCTGTGAGAAAGCCTCGTGAGAAAGCCTCGAGGAACAGCCTCGAGGGAAAGCCACAGATCCCTTGATCCACGTGACAGGAAGCATGACACTACTGCTGCAGCTCGGGAGGAAAGCGCACGTGCATGCCCCCACTCGAGACGAGGCCTGACTCACCTGGGGAGACTCAGAAGCACCCCAAGATCCATGGCAACACTGGAGAGGAATCCTCAGGTTCCGGCCCCGACTCCACACAAGGACTGAGGCCCCGGCATGGACGGGCGAGGAATCCCGAGAGGCCCCGAAGCAACTCGCATGGGGACTGGCCTTTCCTGAGGCTACCAGAGCGGGTCCCTGAGGTCCCCGTCATAACTCGAGAAGACCTGCCGCAACTCGAGAAAATCCAGGAGGTTCTCCCCTCCAGGCGAGATGAGGCCCATTTCCGCTGAGGCGTCTCGAGGCTGATCACATCTCACCTCTGGAACTTCGAAAGGCTCCTTCAAAACCTTGGTGCAAATCAAGAAGTTCCCCGACATAGCCGTCTCCACTCGAGAGGAATCACGAGGGTCCCGCCCACATCCAGAGGAGCCCCGTTTCCGCCTCGTAGCTCGAGATGAGGGATCCTTTCCCTGCTTCGTCGGGAAAGAGTTCCCGGCGTTCCCGTCGCATCTCAAGAGGAGGCCCTCTCTACAGGAATGGCGAGAGGAACTCCAGGGTCGTGCCACCATTCCAAGAGTCCCCCAGATGTCTCAGTCCATTCCAGAGGAATCTCTTTTCCCTTCACCGGCTCGTCTTTCACGCCAAGGATCGACTCACACCAAGGTGGCACGTGGCACAGCCCTGTGGGAAAGCCTCGTGGGAAAGCCTCGAGGGACAGCCTCGAGGGAAAGCCACAGATCCCTTGATCCACGTGACAGGAAGCGTGACACTACTGCTGCAGCTCGGGAGGAAAGCGCACGTGCATGCCGCCACTCGAGACGAGGCCTGACTCCCCTGGGGAGACTCAGAAGCACCCCAAGATCCATGGCAACACTGGAGAGGAATCCTCAGGTTCCGGCCCCGACTCCACACAAGGACTGAGGCCCCGGCATGGACGGGAGAGGAATCCCGAGAGGTCCCCTAGCAACTCGCATGGGGACTGGCCTTTCCTGAGGCCACCAGAGCGGGTTCCTGAGGTCCCCGTTGTAACTCGAGAAGACCTGCCGCCACTCGAGAAAATCCAGGAGGTTCTCCCCTCCAGGCGAGATGAGGCCCATTTCTGCTGAGGCGTCTCGAGGCTGATTACACCTCACCTCTGGAACTTCGAAAGGGTCCTTCACACCCTTGGTGCAAATCAAGAAGTTCCCCGACATACCCGTCTCCACTCGAGAGGAATCACGAGGGTCCCGCCCACATCCAGAGGAGCCCCGTTTCCGCCTCGTAGCTCGAGATGAGGGATCCTTTTCCTGCTTCATCGGAAAAGAATTCCCGGCGTTCCCGTCGCATCTCAAGAGTAGGCCCTCTCTACAGGAACGGCGAGAGGAACTCCAGGGTCGTGCCACCATTCCAAGAGTCCCCCAGATATCTCAGTCCATTCCAGAGGAACCTCTTTTCCCTTCACCGTCTCGTCTTTCACGCCGAGGATCGACTCACACCAAGGTGGCACGTGGCACAGCCCTGTGGGAAAGCCTCGTGGGAAAGCCTCGAGGAACAGCCTCGAGGGAAAGCCACAGATCCCTTGATCCACGTGACAGGAAGCGTGACACTACTGCTGCAGCTCGGGAGGAAAGCGCACGTGCATGCCCCCACTCGAGACGAGGCCTGACTCCCCTGGGGAGACTCAGAAGCACCCCAAGATCCATGGCAACACTGGAGAGGAATCCTCAGGTTCCGGCCCCGACTCCACACAAGGACTGAGGCCCCGGCATGGACGGGAGAGGAATCCCGAGAGGTCCCCTAGCAACTCGCATGGGGACTGGCCTTTCCTGAGGCCACCAGAGCGGGTCCCTGAGGTCCCCGTTGTAACTCGAGGAGACCTGCCGCCACTCGAGAAAATCCAGGAGGTTCTCCCCTCCAGGCGAGATGAGGCCCATTTCCGCTGAGGCGTCTCGACAAGGCTGATCACACCTCACCTCTGGAACTTTGAAAGGGTCCTTCACACCCTTGGTGCAAATCAAGAAGTTCCCCGACATACCCGTCTCCACTCGAGAGGAACCACGAGGGTCCCGCCCACATCCAGAGGAGCCCCGTTTCCGCCTCGTAGCTCGAGATGAGGGATCCTTTCCCTGCTTCGTCGGGAAAGAGTTCCCGGCGTTCGCGTCGCATCTCAAGAGGAGGCCCTCTCAACAGGAACGGCGAGAGGAACTCCAGGGTCGTGCCACCATTCCAAGAGTCCCCCAGATATCTCAGTCCAATCCAGAGGAACCTCTTTTCCTTTCACCGGCTCGTCTTTCACGCCGAGGATCGACTCACACCAAGGTGGCACGTGGCACAGCCCTGTGGGAAATCCTCGTGGGAAAGCCTCGAGGGACAGCCTCGAGGGAAAGCCACAGATCCCTTGATCCACGTGACAGGAAGCGTGACACTACTGCTGCAGCTCGGGAGGAAAGCGCACGTGCATGCCCCCACTCGAGACGAGGCCTGACTCCCCTGGGGAGACTCAGAAGCACCCCAAGATCCATGGCAACACTGGAGAGGAATCCTCAGGTTCCGGCCCCGACTCCACACAAGGACTGAGGCCCCGGCATGGACGGGAGAGGAATCCCGAGAGGTCCCCTAGCAACTCGCATGGGGACTGGCCTTTCCTGAGGCCACCAGAGCGGGTCCCTGAGGTCCCCGTCGTAACTCGAGAAGACCTGCCGCAACTCGAGAAAATCCAGGAGGTTCTCCCCTCCAGGCGAGATGAGGCCCATTTCCGCTGAGGCGTCTCGACAAGGCTGATCACACCTCACCTCTGGAACTTTGAAGGGGTTCTTCACACCCTTGGTGCAAATCAAGAAGTTCCCCGACATACCCGTCTCCACTCGAGAGGAATCACGAGGGTCCCGCCCACATCCAGAGGAGCCCCGTTTCCGCCTCGTAGCTCGAGATGAGGGATCCTTTCCCTGTTTCGTCAGGAAAGAGTTCCCGGCGTTCCCGTCCCATCTCAAGAGGAGGCCCTCTCAACAGGAACGGCGAGAGGAACTCCAGGGTCGTGCCACCATTCCAAGAGTCTCCCAGATGTCTCAGTCCAATCCAGAGGAACCTCTTTTCCCTTCACCAGCTCGTCTTTCACGCCGAGGATTGACTCACACCAAGGTGGCACGTGGCACATCCCTGTGGGAAAGCCTCGTGGGAAAGCCTCGAGGGACACCCTGGAGGGAAAGCCACAGATCCCTTGATCCACGTGACAGGAAGCGTGACACTAGTGCTGCAGCTCGGGAGGAAGGCGCACGTGCATGCCCCCACTCAAGACGAGGCCTGACTCCCCTGGGGAGACTCAGAAGCACCCCAAGATCCATGGCAACACTGGAGAGGAATCCTCAGGTTCCGGCCCCGACTCCACACAAGGACTGAGGCCCCGGCATGGACGGGAGAGGAATCCGGAGAGGTCCCCTAGCAACTCGCATGAGGACTGGCCTTTCCTGAGGCCACCAGAGCGGGTCCCTGAGGTCCCCGTCGTAACTCGAGAAGACCTGCCGCAACTCGAGAAAATCCAGGAGGTTCTCCCCTCCAGGCGAGATGAGGCCCATTTCCGCTGAGGCGTCTCGAGGCTGATCACACCTCCCCTCTGGAACTTCGATAGGGTCATTCACACCCTTGGTGCAAATCAAGAAGTTCCCCGACATACCCGTCTCCACTCGAGAGGAATCACGAGGGTCCCGCCCACATCCAGAGGAGCCCCGCATCCGCCTCATAGCTCGAGATGAGGGATCCTTTCCCTGCTTCGTCGGGAAAGACTTCCCGGCGTTCCCGTCGCATCTCAAGAGGAGGCCCTCTCAACAGGAACGGCGAGAGGAACTCCAGGGTCGTGCCACCGTACCAAGAGACCCCAAGATGTCTCAGTCCATTCCAGAGGAACCTCTTTTCCCTTCAGCGGCTCGTCTATCACGCCGAGGATCGACTCACACCAAGGTGGCACGTGGCACAGCCCTGTGGGAAAGCCTCGTGGGAAAGCCTCGAGGGACAGCCTCGAGGGAAAGCCACAGATCCCTTGATCCACGTGACAGGAAGCGTGACCCTACTGCTGCAGCTCGGGAGGAAAGCGCACGTGCATGCCCCCACTCGAGACGAGGCCTGACTCCCCTGGGGAGACTCAGAAGCACCCCAAGATCCATGGCAACACTGGAGAGGAATCCTCAGGTTCCGGCCCCGACTCCACACAAGGACTGAGGCCCCGGCATGGACGGGAGAGGAATCCCGAGAGGTCCCCTAGCAACTCGCATGGGGACTGGCCTTTCCTGAGGCCACCAGAGCGGGTCCCTGAGGTCCCCGTTGTAACTCGAGAAGACCTGCTGCCACTGGAGAAAATTCAGGAGGTTCTCCCCTCCAGGCGAGATGAGGCCCATTTCTGCTGAGGCGTCTCGAGGCTGATTACACCTCACCTCTGGAACTTCGAAAGGGTCCTTCACACCCTTGGTGCAAATCAAGAAGTTCCCCGACATACCCGTCTCCACTCGAGAGGAATCACGAGGGTCCCGCCCACATCCAGAGGAGCCCCGTTTCCGCCTCGTAGCTCGAGATGAGGAATCCTTTCCCTGTTTCGTCGGAAAAGAGTTCCCGGCGTTCCCGTCGCATCTCAAGAGGAGGCCCTCTCAACAGGAACGGGGAGAGGAACTCCAGGGTCGTGCCACCATTCCAAGAGTCCCCCAGATGTCTCAGTCCATTCCAGAGGAACCTCTTTTCCCTTCACCGGCTCGTCTTTCACGCCGAGGATCGACTCACACCAAGGTGGCACTTGGCACAGCCCTGTGGGAAAGCCTCGTGGGAAAGCCTCGAGGAACAGCCTCGAGGGAAAGCCACAGATCCCTTGATCCACGTGACAGGAAGCGTGACACTACTGCTGCAGCTCGGGAGGAAAGCGCACGTGCATGCCCCCACTCGAGACGAGGCCTGACTCCCCTGGGGAGACTCAGAAGCACCCCAAGATCCATGGCAACACTGGAGAGGAATCCTCAGGTTCCGGCCCCGACTCCACACAAGGACTGAGGCCCCGGCATGGACGGGAGAGGAATCCCGAGAGGCCCCGTAGCAACTCGCATGGGGACTGGCCTTTCCTGAGGCCACCAGAGCGGGTCCCTGAGGTCCCCGTCGTAACTCGAGAAGACCTGCCGCAACTCGAGAAAATCCAGGAGGTTCTCCCCTCCAGGCGAGATGAGGCCCATTTCCGCTGAGGCGTCTCGAGGCTGATCACATCTCACCTCTGGAACTTAGAAAGGCTCCTTCAAAACCTTGGTGCAAATCAAGAAGTTCCCCGACATAGCCGTCTCCACTCGAGAGGAATCACGAGGGTCCCGCCCACATCCAGAGGAGCCCCGTTTTCGCCTCGTAGCTCGAGATGAGGGATCCTTTTCCTGCTTCATCGGGAAATAATTCCCGGCGTTCCCGTCGCATCTCAAGAGGAGGCCCTCTCTACAGGAACGGCGAGAGGAACTCCAGGGTCGTGCCACCATTCCAAGAGTCCCCCAGATATCTCAGTCCATTCCAGAGGAACCTCTTTTCCCTTCACCGTCTCGTCTTTCACGCCGAGGATCGACTCACACCACGGTGGCACGTGGCACAGCCCTGTGGGAAAGCCTCGTGGGAAAGCCTCGAGGAACAGCCTCGAGGGAAAGCCACAGATCCCTTGATCCACGTGACAGGAAGCGTGACACTACTGCTGCAGCTCGGGAGGAAAGGGCACGTGCATGCCCCCACTCGAGACGAGGCCTGACTCCCCTGGGGAGACTCAGAAGCACCCCAAGATCCATGGCAACACTGGAGAGGAATCCTCAGGTTCCGGCCCCGACTCCACACAAGGACTGAGGCCCCGGCATGGACGGGAGAGGAATCCCGAGAGGTCCCCTAGCAACTCGCATGGGGACTGGCCTTTCCTGAGGCCACCAGAGCGGGTCCCTGAGGTCCCCGTTGTAACTCGAGAAGACCTGCTGCCACTCGAGAAAATCCAGGAGGTTCTCCCCTCCAGGCGAGATGAGGCCCATTTCTGCTGAGGCGTCTCGAGGCTGATTACACCTCACCTCTGGAACTTCGAAAGGGTCCTTCACACCCTTGGTGCAAATCAAGAAGTTCCCCGACATACCCGTCTCCACTCGAGAGGAATCACGAGTGTCCCGCCCACATCCAGAGGAGCCCCGTTTCCGCCTCGTAGCTCGAGATGAGGAATCCTTTCCCTGTTTCGTCGGAAAAGAGTTCCCGGCGTTCCCGTCGCATCTCAAGAGGAGGCCCTCTCAACAGGAACGGGGAGAGGAACTCCAGGGTCGTGCCACCATTCCAAGAGTCCCCCAGATGTCTCAGTCCATTCCAGAGGAACCTCTTTTCCCTTCACCGGCTCGTCTTTCACGCCGAGGATCGACTCACACCAAGGTGGCACTTGGCACAGCCCTGTGGGAAAGCCTCGTGGGAAAGCCTCGAGGGACAGCCTCGAGGGAAAGCCACAGATCCCTTGATCCACGTGACAGGAAGCGTGACACTACTGCTGCAGCTCGGGAGGAAAGCGCACGTGCATGCCCCCACTCGAGACGAGGCCTGACTCCCCTGGGGAGACTCAGAAGCACCCCAAGATCCATGGCAACACTGGAGAGGAATCCTCAGGTTCCAGCCCCGACTCCACACAAGGACTGAGTCCCCGGCATGGACCGGAGAGGAATCCCGAGAGGCCCCGTAGCAACTCGCATGGGGACTGGCCTTTCCTGAGGCCACCAGAGCGGGTCCCTGAGGTCCCCGTTGTAACTCGAGAAGACCTTCTGCCACTCGAGAAAATCCAGGAGGTTCTCCCCTCCAGGCGAGATGAGGCCCATTTCCGCTGAGGCGTCTCGAGGCTGATCACACCTCCCCTCTGGAACTTCGAAAGGGTCCTTCACACCCTTGGTGCAAATCAAGAAGTTCCCCGACATACCCGTCTCCACTCGAGAGGAATCACGAGGGTCCCGCCCACATCCAGAGGAGCCCCGTTTCCGCCTCGTAGTTCGAGATGAGGAATCCTTTCCCTGTATCGTCGGAAAAGATTTCCCGGCGTTCCCGTCGCATCTCAAGAGGAGGCCCTCTCAACAGGAACGGCGAGAGGAACTCCAGGGTCGTGCCACCATTCCAAGAGTCCCCCAGATGTCTCAGTCCATTCCAGAGGAACCTCTTTTCCCTTCACCGGCTCGTCTTTCACGCCGAGGATCGACTCACACCAAGGTGGCACTTGGCACAGCCCTGTGGGAAAGCCTCGTGGGAAAGCCTCGAGGGACAGCCTCGAGGGAAAGCCACAGATCCCTTGATCCACGTGACAGGAAGCGTGACACTACTGCTGCAGCTCGGGAGGAAAGCGCACGTGCATGCCCCCACTCGAGACGAGGCCTGACTCCCCTGGGGAGACTCAGAAGCACCCCAAGATCCATGGCAACACTGGAGAGGAATCCTCAGGTTCCAGCCCCGACTCCACACAAGGACTGAGTCCCCGGCATGGACGGGAGAGGAATCCCGAGAGGCCCCGTAGCAACTCGCATGGGGACTGGCCTTTCCTGAGGCCACCAGAGCGGGTCCCTGAGGTCCCCGTCGTAACTCGAGAAGACCTGCCGCAACTCGAGAAAATCCAGGAGGTTCTTCCCTCCAGGCGAGATGAGGCCCATTTCCGCTGAGGCTTCTCGACAAGGCTGATCACACCTCACCTCTGGAACTTTGAAAGGGTCCTTCACACCCTTGGTGCAAATCAAGAAGTTCCCCGACATACCCGTCTCCACTCGAGAGGAACCACGAGGGTCCCGCCCACATCCAGAGGAGCCCCGTTTCCGCCTCGTAGCTCGAGATGAGGGATCCTTTCCCTGCTTCGTCGGGAAAGAGTTCCCGGCGTTCGCGTCGCATCTCAAGAGGAGGCCCTCTCAACAGGAACGGCGAGAGGAACTCCAGGGTCGTGCCACCATTCCAAGAGTCCCCCAGATGTCTCAGTCCATTCCAGAGGAACCTCTTTTCCCTTCACCGGCTCGTCTTTCACGCCGAGGATCGACTCACACCAAGGTGGCACGAGGCACAGCCCTTTGGGAAGCCTCGAGGGACAGCCTCGAGGGAAAGCCACAGATCCCTTGATCCACGTGACAGGAAGCGTGACACTACTGCTGCAGCTCGGGAGGAAAGCGCACGTGCATGCCCCAACTCGAGACGAGGCCTGACTTCCCTGGGGAGACTCAGAAGCACCCCAAGATCCATGGCAACACTGGAGAGGAATCCTCAGGTTCCGGCCCCGACTCCACACAAGGACTGAGGCCCCGGCATGGACGGGAGAGGAATCCCGAGAGGCCCCCTAGCAACTCGCATGGGGACTGGCCTTTCCTGAGGCCACCAGAGCGGGTCCCTGAGGTCCCCGTCGTAACTCGAGAAGACCTGCCGCAACTCGAGAAAATCCAGGAGGTTCTCCCCTCCAGGCGAGATGAGGCCCATTTCCGCTGAGGCGTCTCGAGGCTGATCACATCTCACCTCTGGAACTTAGAAAGGCTCCTTCAAAACCTTGGTGCAAATCAAGAAGTTCCCCGACATAGCCGTCTCCACTCGAGAGGAATCACGAGGGTCCCGCCCACATCCAGAGGAGCCCCGTTTTCGCCTCGTAGCTCGAGATGAGGGATCCTTTTCCTGCTTCATCGGGAAATAATTCCCGGCGTTCCCGTCGCATCTCAAGAGGAGGCCCTCTCTACAGGAACGGCGAGAGGAACTCCAGGGTCGTGCCACCATTCCAAGAGTCCCCCAGATATCTCAGTCCATTCCAGAGGAACCTCTTTTCCCTTCACCGTCTCGTCTTTCACGCCGAGGATCGACTCACACCACGGTGGCACGTGGCACAGCCCTGTGGGAAAGCCTCGTGGGAAAGCCTCGAGGAACAGCCTCGAGGGAAAGCCACAGATCCCTTGATCCACGTGACAGGAAGCGTGACACTACTGCTGCAGCTCGGGAGGAAAGCGCACGTGCATGCCCCCACTCGAGACGAGGCCTGACTCCCCTGGGGAGACTCAGAAGCACCCCAAGATCCATGGCAACACTGGAGAGGAATCCTCAGGTTCCGGCCCCGACTCCACACAAGGACTGAGGCCCCGGCATGGACGGGAGAGGAATCCCGAGAGGTCCCCTAGCAACTCGCATGGGGACTGGCCTTTCCTGAGGCCACCAGAGCGGGTCCCTGAGGTCCCCGTTGTAACTCGAGAAGACCTTCTGCCACTCGAGAAAATCCAGGAGGTTCTCCCCTCCAGGCGAGATGAGGCCCATTTCTGCTGAGGCGTCTCGAGGCTGATTACACCTCACCTCTGGAACTTCGAAAGGGTCCTTCACACCCTTGGTGCAAATCAAGAAGTTCCCCGACATACCCGTCTCCACTCGAGAGGAATCACGAGTGTCCCGCCCACATCCAGAGGAGCCCCGTTTCCGCCTCGTAGCTCGAGATGAGGAATCCTTTCCCTGTTTCGTCGGAAAAGAGTTCCCGGCGTTCCCGTCGCATCTCAAGAGGAGGCCCTCTCAACAGGAACGGGGAGAGGAACTCCAGGGTCGTGCCACCATTCCAAGAGTCCCCCAGATGTCTCAGTCCATTCCAGAGGAACCTCTTTTCCCTTCACCGGCTCGTCTTTCACGCCGAGGATCGACTCACACCAAGGTGGCACTTGGCACAGCCCTGTGGGAAAGCCTCGTGGGAAAGCCTCGAGGGACAGCCTCGAGGGAAAGCCACAGATCCCTTGATCCACGTGACAGGAAGCGTGACACTACTGCTGCAGCTCGGGAGGAAAGCGCACGTGCATGCCCCCACTCGAGACGAGGCCTGACTCCCCTGGGGAGACTCAGAAGCACCCCAAGATCCATGGCAACACTGGAGAGGAATCCTCAGGTTCCAGCCCCGACTCCACACAAGGACTGAGTCCCCGGCATGGACCGGAGAGGAATCCCGAGAGGCCCCGTAGCAACTCGCATG
Source organism: Budorcas taxicolor (assembly GCF_023091745.1). Lineage (NCBI taxonomy): Eukaryota > Metazoa > Chordata > Mammalia > Artiodactyla > Bovidae > Budorcas > Budorcas taxicolor. Next base: position 2,508,696 of record NC_068930.1, on the reverse strand, counting down.
GGGACTGGCCTTTCCTGAGGCCACCAGAGCGGGTCCCTGAGGTCCCCGTTGTAACTCGAGAAGACCTGCCGCCACTCGAGAAAATCCAGGAGGTTCTCCCCTCCAGGCGAGATGAGGCCCATTTCCGCTGAGGCGTCTCGAGGCTGATCACACCTCCCCTCTGGAACTTCGAAAGGGTCCTTCACACCCTTGGTGCAAATCAAGAAGTTCCCCGACATACCCGTCTCCACTCGAGAGGAATCACGAGGGTCCCGCCCACATCCAGAGGAGCCCCGTTTCCGCCTCGTAGTTCGAGATGAGGAATCCTTTCCCTGTATCGTCGGAAAAGATTTCCCGGCGTTCCCGTCGCATCTCAAGAGGAGGCCCTCTCAACAGGAACGGCGAGAGGAACTCCAGGGTCGTGCCACCATTCCAAGAGTCCCCCAGATGTCTCAGTCCATTCCAGAGGAACCTCTTTTCCCTTCACCGGCTCGTCTTTCACGCCGAGGATCGACTCACACCAAGGTGGCACTTGGCACAGCCCTGTGGGAAAGCCTCGTGGGAAAGCCTCGAGGGACAGCCTCGAGGGAAAGCCACAGATCCCTTGATCCACGTGACAGGAAGCGTGACACTACTGCTGCAGCTCGGGAGGAAAGCGCACGTGCATGCCCCCACTCGAGACGAGGCCTGACTCCCCTGGGGAGACTCAGAAGCACCCCAAGATCCATGGCAACACTGGAGAGGAATCCTCAGGTTCCAGCCCCGACTCCACACAAGGACTGAGTCCCCGGCATGGACGGGAGAGGAATCCCGAGAGGCCCCGTAGCAACTCGCATGGGGACTGGCCTTTCCTGAGGCCACCAGAGCGGGTCCCTGAGGTCCCCGTCGTAACTCGAGAAGACCTGCCGCAACTCGAGAAAATCCAGGAGGTTCTTCCCTCCAGGCGAGATGAGGCCCATTTCCGCTGAGGCTTCTCGACAAGGCTGATCACACCTCACCTCTGGAACTTTGAAAGGGTCCTTCACACCCTTGGTGCAAATCAAGAAGTTCCCCGACATACCCGTCTCCACTCGAGAGGAACCACGAGGGTCCCGCCCACATCCAGAGGAGCCCCGTTTCCGCCTCGTAGCTCGAGATGAGGGATCCTTTCCCTGCTTCGTCGGGAAAGAGTTCCCGGCGTTCGCGTCGCATCTCAAGAGGAGGCCCTCTCAACAGGAACGGCGAGAGGAACTCCAGGGTCGTGCCACCATTCCAAGAGTCCCCCAGATGTCTCAGTCCATTCCAGAGGAACCTCTTTTCCCTTCACCGGCTCGTCTTTCACGCCGAGGATCGACTCACACCAAGGTGGCACGAGGCACAGCCCTTTGGGAAAGCCTCGAGGGACAGCCTCGAGGGAAAGCCACAGATCCCTTGATCCACGTGACAGGAAGCGTGACACTACTGCTGCAGCTCGGGAGGAAAGCGCACGTGCATGCCCCAACTCGAGACGAGGCCTGACTTCCCTGGGGAGACTCAGAAGCACCCCAAGATCCATGGCAACACTGGAGAGGAATCCTCAGGTTCCGGCCCCGACTCCACACAAGGACTGAGGCCCCGGCATGGACGGGAGAGGAATCCCGAGAGGCCCCCTAGCAACTCGCATGGGGACTGGCCTTTCCTGAGGCCACCAGAGCGGGTCCCTGAGGTCCCCGTCGTAACTCGAGAAGACCTGCCGCAACTCGAGAAAATCCAGGAGGTTCTCCCCTCCAGGCGAGATGAGGCCCATTTCCGCTGAGGCGTCTCGAGGCTGATCACATCTCACCTCTGGAACTTAGAAAGGCTCCTTCAAAACCTTGGTGCAAATCAAGAAGTTCCCCGACATAGCCGTCTCCACTCGAGAGGAATCACGAGGGTCCCGCCCACATCCAGAGGAGCCCCGTTTCCGCCTCGTAGCTCGAGATGAGGAATCCTTTCCCTGTTTCGTCGGAAAAGAGTTCCCGGCGTTCCCGTCGCATCTCAAGAGGAGGCCCTCTCAACAGGAACGGGGAGAGGAACTCCAGGGTCGTGCCACCATTCCAAGAGTCCCCCAGATGTCTCAGTCCATTCCAGAGGAACCTCTTTTCCCTTCACCGGCTCGTCTTTCACGCGGAGGATCGACTCACACCAAGGTGGCACTTGGCACAGCCCTGTGGGAAAGCCTCGTGGGAAAGCCTCGAGGGACAGCCTCGAGGGAAAGCCACAGATCCCTTGATCCACGTGACAGGAAGCGTGACACTACTGCTGCAGCTCGGGAGGAAAGCGCACGTGCATGCCCCCACTCGAGACGAGGCCTGACTCCCCTGGGGAGACTCAGAAGCACCCCAAGACCCATGGCAACACTGGAGAGGAATCCTCAGGTTCCAGCCCCGACTCCACACAAGGACTGAGTCCCCGGCATGGACCGGAGAGGAATCCCGAGAGGCCCCGTAGCAACTCGCATGGGGACTGGCCTTTCCTGAGGCCACCAGAGCGGGTCCCTGAGGTCCCCGTTGTAACTCGAGAAGACCTGCCGCCACTCGAGAAAATCCAGGAGGTTCTCCCCTCCAGGCGAGATGAGGCCCATTTCCGCTGAGGCGTCTCGAGGCTGATCACACCTCCCCTCTGGAACTTCGAAAGGGTCCTTCACACCCTTGGTGCATATCAAGAAGTTCCCCGACATACCCGTCTCCACTCGAGAGGAATCACGAGGGTCCCGCCCACATCCAGAGGAGCCCCGTTTCCGCCTCGTAGCTCGAGATGAGGGATCCTTTCCCTGTTTCGTCAGGAAAGAGTTCCCGGCGTTCCCGTCGCATCTCAAGAGGAGGCCCTCTCAACAGGAACGGCGAGAGGAACTCCAGGGTCGTGCCACCATTCCAAGAGTCCCCCAGATGTCTCAGTCCAATCCAGAGGAACCTCTTTTCCCTTCACCAGCTCGTCTTTCACGCCGAGGATCGACTCACACCAAGGTGGCACGTGGCACAGCCCTGTGGGAAAGCCTCGTGGGAAAGCCTCGAGGGACACCCTGGAGGGAAAGCCACAGATCCCTTGATCCACGTGACAGGAAGCGTGACACTAGTGCTGCAGCTCGGGAGGAAGGCGCACGTGCATGCCCTCACTCAAGACGAGGCCTGACTCCCCTGGGGAGACTCAGAAGCACCCCAAGATCCATGGCAACACTGGAGAGGAATCCTCAGGTTCCGGCCCCGACTCCACACAAGGACTGAGGCCCCGGCATGGACGGGAGAGGAATCCGGAGAGGTCCCCTAGCAACTCGCATGAGGACTGGCCTTTCCTGAGGCCACCAGAGCGGGTCCCTGAGGTCCCCGTCGTAACTCGAGAAGACCTGCCGCAACTCGAGAAAATCCAGGAGGTTCTCCCCTCCAGGCGAGATGAGGCCCATTTCCGCTGAGGCGTCTCGAGGCTGATCACACCTCCCCTCTGGAACTTCGATAGGGTCCTTCACACCCTTGGTGCAAATCAAGAAGTTCCCCGACATACCCGTCTCCACTCGAGAGGAATCACGAGGGTCCCGCCCACATCCAGAGGAGCCCCGTTTCCGCCTCATAGCTCGAGATGAGGGATCCTTTCCCTGCTTCGTCGGGAAAGACTTCCCGGCGTTCCCGTCGCATCTCAAGAGGAGGCCCTCTCAACAGGAACGGCGAGAGGAACTCCAGGGTCGTGCCACCGTACCAAGAGACCACAAGATGTCTCAGTCCATTCCAGAGGAACCTCTTTTCCCTTCAGCGGCTCGTCTATCACGCCGAGGATCGACTCACACCAAGGTGGCACGTGGCACAGCCCTGTGGGAAAGCCTCGTGGGAAAGCCTCGAGGGACAGCCTCGAGGGAAAGCCACAGATCCCTTGATCCACGTGACAGGAAGCGTGACCCTACTGCTGCAGCTCGGGAGGAAAGCGCACGTGCATGCCCCCACTCGAGACGAGGCCTGACTCCCCTGGGGAGACTCAGAAGCACCCCAAGATCCATGGCAACACTGCAGAGGAATCCTCAGGTTCCGGCCCCGACTCCACACAAGGACTGAGGCCCCGGCATGGACGGGAGAGGAATCCCGAGAGGCCCCCTAGCAACTCGCATGGGGACTGGCCTTTCCTGAGGCCACCAGAGCGGGTTCCTGAGGTCCCCGTCGTAACTCGAGAAGACCTGCCGCAACTCGCGAAAATCCAGGAGGTTCTCCCCTCCAGGCGAGATGAGGCCCATTTCCGCTGAGGCGTCTCGAGGCTGATCACACCTCACCTCTGGAACTTTGAAAGGCTCCTTCACACCCTTGGTGCAAATCAAGAAGTTCCCCGACATACCCGTCTCCACTCGAGAGGAATCACGAGGGTCCCGCCCACATCCAGAGGAGCCCCGTTTCCACCTCGTAGCTCGAGATGAGGAATCCTTTCCCTGTTTCGTCGGAAAAGAGTTCCCGGCGTTCCCGTCGCATCTCAAGAGGAGGCCCTCTCAACAGGAACGGGGAGAGGAACTCCAGGGTCGTGCCACCATTCCAAGAGTCCCCCAGATGTCTCAGTCCATTCCAGAGGAACCTCTTTTCCCTTCACCGGCTCGTCTTTCACGCCGAGGATCGACTCACACCAAGGTGGCACTTGGCACAGCCCTGTGGGAAAGCCTCGTGGGAAAGCCTCGAAGGACAGCCTCGAGGGAAAGCCACAGATCCCTTGATCCACGTGACAGGAAGCGTGACACTACTGCTGCAGCTCGGGAGGAAAGCGCACGTGCATGCCCCCACTCGAGACGAGGCCTGACTCCCCTGGGGAGACTCAGAAGCACCCCAAGATCCATGGCAACACTGGAGAGGAATCCTCAGGTTCCGGCCCCGACTCCACACAAGGACTGAGGCCCCGGCATGGACGGGAGAGGAATCCCGAGAGGTCCCCTAGCAACTCGCATGGGGACTGGCCTTTCCTGAGGCCACCAGAGCGGGTCCCTGAGGTCCCCGTTGTAACTCGAGAAGACCTGCTGCCACTCGAGAAAATCCAGGAGGTTCTCCCCTCCAGGCGAGATGAGGCCCATTTCTGCTGAGGCGTCTCGAGGCTGATTACACCTCACCTCTGGAACTTCGAAAGGGTCCTTCACACCCTTGGTGCAAATCAAGAAGTTCCCCGACATACCCGTCTCCACTCGAGAGGAATCACGAGTGTCCCGCCCACATCCAGAGGAGCCCCGTTTCCGCCTCGTAGCTCGAGATGAGGAATCCTTTCCCTGTTTCGTCGGAAAAGAGTTCCCGGCGTTCCCGTCGCATCTCAAGAGGAGGCCCTCTCAACAGGAACGGGGAGAGGAACTCCAGGGTCGTGCCACCATTCCAAGAGTCCCCCAGATGTCTCAGTCCATTCCAGAGGAACCTCTTTTCCCTTCACCGGCTCGTCTTTCACGCCGAGGATCGACTCACACCAAGGTGGCACTTGGCACAGCCCTGTGGGAAAGCCTCGTGGGAAAGCCTCGAGGGACAGCCTCGAGGGAAAGCCACAGATCCCTTGATCCACGTGACAGGAAGCGTGACACTACTGCTGCAGCTCGGGAGGAAAGCGCACGTGCATGCCCCCACTCGAGACGAGGCCTGACTCCCCTGGGGAGACTCAGAAGCACCCCAAGATCCATGGCAACACTGGAGAGGAATCCTCAGGTTCCAGCCCCGACTCCACACAAGGACTGAGTCCCCGGCATGGACCGGAGAGGAATCCCGAGAGGCCCCGTAGCAACTCGCATGGGGACTGGCCTTTCCTGAGGCCACCAGAGCGGGTCCCTGAGGTCCCCGTTGTAACTCGAGAAGACCTGCCGCCACTCGAGAAAATCCAGGAGGTTCTCCCCTCCAGGCGAGATGAGGCCCATTTCCGCTGAGGCGTCTCGAGGCTGATCACACCTCCCCTCTGGAACTTCGATAGGGTCATTCACACCCTTGGTGCAAATCAAGAAGTTCCCCGACATACCCGTCTCCACTCGAGAGGAATCACGAGGGTCCCGCCCACATCCAGAGGAGCCCCGTTTCCGCCTCATAGCTCGAGATGAGGGATCCTTTCCCTGCTTCGTCGGGAAAGACTTCCCGGCGTTCCCGTCGCATCTCAAGAGGAGGCCCTCTCAACAGGAACGGCGAGAGGAACTCCAGGGTCGTGCCACCGTACCAAGAGACCCCAAGATGTCTCAGTCCATTCCAGAGGAACCTCTTTTCCCTTCAGCGGCTCGTCTATCACGCCGAGGATCGACTCACACCAAGGTGGCACGTGGCACAGCCCTGTGGGAAAGCCTCGTGGGAAAGCCTCGAGGGACAGCCTCGAGGGAAAGCCACAGATCCCTTGATCCACGTGACAGGAAGCGTGACCCTACTGCTGCAGCTCGGGAGGAAAGCGCACGTG